>NC_052137.2:32263660-32941906 GCF_016086655.4 Lepeophtheirus salmonis | reverse complement strand
AAGTTGAGGAAAGGGACAAACATTTCCAGACCGTCAAGAATTTTCAGACTAAGTTGCTGAAAAACAAAATCAAAGTGTGGTACAAGGGTACAATCACTTACAAAATCCCTCAATCTGTATAAGAAGGCAATGTAAGATTCAAGTCAAAGAAGAGTATTAAACAACTCGTGAAAAGAACTTCTTAAACGGTTCACACCTTCAAACAAACATGAGCATAGCTAAGGAAAAAATCTAAGACACGGTGGGAAAAGGAAGACATTATTAATGGCCTTGCTTTAAATAGCCTCTCAAGCAGGACTTATAAGTACATCAGGGACAAGAAGTTATTTCCCTTTACCGAGGTTACCCCTCAAAAGGTGGGATTAAAGATTTTGAAAACACTTCTTCGATTACAAAGAGATATCTTAAAAGTTATTGAAAAACAAGTTGAAGTCAGTAAGGAGCCATGCTAAAAATATGGTGTGTTTTGATGAAATGTCATTATCCAAAGGAATGACTATTTGTCAAAGAAATTAAGCAAATATTTGGTATCAAAGTAGAGTGCCTAGTACTCCATTATTTTATTAAATGAAAACAGCAAATTTATTAATCATTGCAGATTTTTTTAACTATACAGCTTACCTATTTTATCATGATAACAGCCACCATTTTAATATTACTACAGCCATATAAAACAATAGAATAAGGTAATAATACATTTTTTATTGTATTTTGTATTTCATATCTTCTCTTCTTTTCAACTATTTTTTCTATTCAATTAGCTCCTTTTGCAAAACTTTATTGTATTGAATTATGATATTTTGTTTGTTTCATCTTTTAGGTCATTATAGTTCGAGGTTTCATCCTGGAGACAAGCGATTTTTTGTGATTGCGATAAAGCGATCATCAAAGATTTATTGTTCGAAATTATTTCCAAGTTAGAAAAAATAAGCATTAAAATATACGCAATGGTTTCTGACTTGGGAACGAAAAAATTAAAGATTGTTGAAACAGTTAGGGATAACGGTTGATCAAATGTCATTCGTAAATCCAGCAGATTCCAGTCGTTCAATTCACGTTTTTTTGCAGATGTTTCTCATTTAATCAAGCTATTAAGAAATCACTTCATCGATGATGGTTTCCAAACTACGATATGGTGCAATCATAAAACCAGACTCACAGAAAAGAATTATAGAAATTGACAATAATAAGTTACGAATGAATTATAAATTGACCCCTAAACAGTTCAATGGCGTGAAAAATGAAAGACAACACGTCCATTTAGCTACACAACTGTTTGGTAAGAGCTCTGCTATGAGTCTTCGTTTATTATTTCCCCATGAAGAAGATTCTCAAAATGTTTGCTAATTTTGACGATTTAACAATTCTTGGTTTGATGTTATGAACAGTCATGGTCCTTATAATTCCAAGAATGACGTTAGAAGCCGGTTTGAAAAGCAAAAAAGGTTCTCGTGGACACCATCAAGATCATATCATCCATGAGACAACTTCCAGTTACGAGCAACAAGAAAATCAAATTAAAACCGTATCAAAAAGGAATTATCATATCATCCAAGTCTGTTATGAATTTGCATGGTGATCTTACTTCTCAAATACCACCATTGAATATATTTTGTCGACTCGATATAATTGAATTTTTTTTCCATGTATCTGAGGAATTGGTCGATTTCACCAGCATCCTAACTCTGTGGAATTTATGAATCGATTTCGTATCCTAGTTAATTCCCATTCATCACAATCTGCTGTTTCAACTGTCTTTGTTAAATGTCAATTAGAAACTGCATCATATGATTCCTCTATTTTGGATCAAATAAAAGTACCCTTGATGAAATTTCTCTGGTAGATGAACAAGAAGAAAATAACTATGATGAAGATCATATTGACATACGAAATAAAAATACAATTGCTGCTGGAAGAAGGTGAAATGATAGCTGAAGACCCTAATACTTATGTGTATGAAAATTGTAACCATGAATATGAAGATAAGGAGATTGATGATATTTTAGAAGATGAGGGTAACAAAATCAAAAATGATGAACTATTGGATCCATCAAAGGAATGTGAAAAAGAAGCATTCACTTATATCACTAGATTTTTCGCAAATAAACTTCATAAAGCATTTCCAAGTCTCGGTACAAAGACACAATATTTAGATTCTTATCAACTCGTACAGGCAAGTCCATGGATTGTTTCTAGATCTCAAGGAGGTCTCATGCAGCCCTCAGGAGAACTCTTGGAATTTTTGTAAAGAAATGGAAAGTTACTTTTTAAAATTTCAAAATGCTAGAGTTGACTGTGATCCTTTTTTAATAAAAGACTGACTGACTTAATGTCCACAAAATACCCCCCCCCCCCAAAAAAAAAAAATGTCAAAATCATTAAGAAATTTGTCAGAACAAGAACATTTCATCGTATAAAGTACTTAAACTTTCTCAAAAAAACTAAAGACTGCAAGATTAAAGGAAGAAACAAAGGAAATTTACTCATTACTAAGTCATACTCATATATTATTTAATTAACTCTCCTCTCAGCACATAACTAAATCTGACAAGTCATTTATTGTATGTAATTGTCCATACTATTATACCATTATATGTCTACTATTTTGTTGTAACTCTGATGTTTTTAATAAAGTAATGAACAGTGTTAAACCTTTAAAATTTAATCGTTTTGTCCTCATTGTTTTATTTTTTTTAAATAGGTATATTATATTAAATGATCGAAATTTGCCGTTTCGATGACGTCATAAAACACTTTTTGCGTTTCAAACGCTGCGAGAAGGATGATCCATCATTGTTATATTATTATTGAGAAGGAGGGTTCCTTAAGATGACAAGCTCATATTGATATAAAAAATATCGTAAGTCTTTCCCTCCCAATGCTCACTCAACCTCCCAAATCACTGATCTTAAGATGGTCAGTTATAACACTGTGTTTACTAAAGATCTTGAAATACTTTATCACTCACTCAGATACTTGTATCTTACGCTAAACAATTTTGATCAAGAACGCAGAAATTCATATGTTCTTACATCAAAACAATAATAAATCTATAAGGGAATAAATAAAGGTTTCATCAACACTCTACAGCTGATATATAGTTATTATTCTCTCATGATTGAAAATTGTTATTTTGTATGAAATAATTGTTAATATTTGTTTTGTTATCTTTAATAAGAATTTAATCAAAAAAAAGTTCTTTAAAAATAAATATAAGTTGAAGGAGAACGGAATTTACTTTTTTAATATAAAATACATAAGTAAATTTTATAATCTAAACTTAAATAATATTATAAGGAAATAATACATTCTAATGATTAATTATAATTAAATGTGGCCACTAATCAAGACATGTGCTGTACAATTTCATGTATATTTTCACTTTTACTAGCCCAAACATTGTTCCTCATTCCTCCTTTCTCTGTTTATCTCTTTTGAGAAAGTTTTGAGTGCATCTTAACAAGAACTTGGCCTTATTTTCAAATAATTTATTTCTTCACTGTATGAAAATCGGTTCGGTATATCATTTTTGTTTCTGTTTCAATTAGGTCTTACAGGATTTTGATTATATTTCTTAAATTATTAAATTCTAAGGTTGCAAAATCGTTTGTCGACTATAATGAATATATTATTGAAGGCTTACTTGATACAACATTATAAAATTGTCGAGTATAATCTATAAGATTAACTAGTTTTTAATATGGGCCAATATTACTAGTGTCCAAAATAACAAAAAATAAAACTAAAGAATTAATAGTGTTTTTAATTTTCGGCGCATTTTATTAAATGAACTAGTTTTTCTAGTTTTTTCAACGACATTATTTTCATTAACTTTTTTGTTTTTGAAAATGAAGATAATTTGTGGTCCAGCTTACTTACTTAACCAGATTGATATAGTGTGAAAAGTAATTTTTTCTGAATTTATACAAATAATTTTATTATCATTTTAAGCTCTTTTGCATTTTCCCAGCTCTTTTTCGTAAAAAAATATTCAGTTATTACAGTAAAGGAGAATGTGAGTATTGGTAGGAGGAAGAGAAGAAGAAGAAGAAGAAAAGGGAAAGGATGAATTCATTGGCTCCATGAATTAGAAAGGAAAAGTACTCAGATATTCAAAAATATATTATATCCATACATGTAAATCCGGTGTGTTTTTTTAGCTGGCCCGTTAATTTGTCTTTGGTAGTATAAAGAAAGAATTTTATTTTCCTTAACAGTTATAATTATTATTTAATTCCTGCGTAGTGAACATCCTTTTCTAAATATATTCAAAACCTAATTGAACGTTCGTGTGTGCTCATAAAAGACGGAGTGTAACCCTGAGGATTTGTTGCAGAGTTATAATTGTAAGTCCTTGTAGGACCTACAGGACCTTGTAGGAATTGGGGATAGACATCGGAGTAATTCTAGTAAATGTCCTTGTTTATATCTTTTCCCTTCCTCCTTGTCAGAGCTGGTTGTAGCTGAACTAATGAAACGTCATGAGCAGTATTCTTTCTCTACTCCAAAACATTCTTCAAATTGTTGGGGTTACCATGTTGATTTTTGGTTGTTGTTTTTTTTAACATGCCCATTCCACACCGGATTAACACTTTTGATTATATCCATCTTGCCACCAAAGCTATTTAAAAAAATGTATCTATAATTATAAACGGGTATCCAGTAGAATTTCTTTTCAATATATTTACATTCATTTAAACTGAAACCCCATCTTTTTAAATTAACCATGCCTAACATAGTGGACCTCTCAATTCTCATTAAGGAGCTCGGTGGCACCAGGATTTGTACTCATGTGCCCAACACAAAGAATTTGATATGTAAGCTTTACTACTTCTGTGCTAAAGCTAACAGAAAGTGTGTCCTAGAACAGCATGGACAGTGCACCAAGCATTAAAAGAATTTCAACAACAAGGGAGATAAAGCTACACAGATTGTACTCAACGTCATCCCCTTCAATAGTTACAATGGTATCTGCTAATATTCCTCTTGACAAGATCAACAACGAGGAGTTCAAAGACTTTTTGAAGAAGTACTCTAAGAAGACGATGCTTTAGCCGCACCACCATGACCAGGACAATGGAGAAAAAAAAAGTAGGTAGTGGGCAAAATCAAGGAGAAACTTAAGGATAAGTTATTTTTTATCCCTATTGATGAAACCACGTCAGCCTGAGTAGGGCCATATGTGTAGTACTGGTAGGACCTTTGGACGGTGAATACCTGGAGACTTGGACTAGTTTTGAGGGGGTAAAACCACTTTTTTTGAAAGTTGATAAATGGCTAGTGATATATGGTTGATTCTTACTATTGAAAAACATTATGCAAAATTTCAGGCCTAAAAAACAATGTTTTTAGATGCCCAAACTCGATTAAAATTTTTTATATGTTTTAATTTTGCTAAAATACTTACTTTAAATATCTCAAAAAAAAAATTATACCTATAGATTAGTTATATTTTTATGGGTTATTGCTAATTATATTCATAAGTAAATTCTTATAAAATAGCATTTATTTGAGTAACAAATAAAATCGAGAACGATAATGGGTTTAAACCCAAATTTGTTAAAAAAACAAATAATTTCAGACTTTATATAGTAATATCCATATTTGTTTTGATCAGCAGCATTTTAATGCTTTTTAACAACAATTACAACAGGTTTTATAAGTTTATCATAAGGATTTGTTGAAATGCAATGGAATTAAAATAATATAAAATTAGGTTATTTAGTATATATATTTTGCGTTTTATTCCTTTAAACAAAAAAATAAACATCAACCGTCCAAAAAAAATGGTTTTTCATGGACGTGTTTTGATTTGAAAATATGTAAAATGTCGAAAAAACAGAGGAAATTTTGATGTTGTATCACTAAAATTATCGATTTCAATCAAGTTACAGAATTTTTATGTTGTTAAGTATTATAGATAAAACATCTATTTGGAAAAAAATATTTTTAACAATGTTTCTCTAACTTGCCTCATGATATGAGTATTTTAGTTCCAAACATGTTACCAAATGAATATATATTCTCCTTTGGTACCTCGTATTACGCGCATTTATTTTGATGTTTCTCTTAATTTTTATTATTAAAATCTCATTTTTTGATACAAAAGTGTACCATATATTATTATCAAATATACTTTCGTTGTTCATTTATGCCTAATAAGACTACATATTTGAAATTTTGACGCCCAAAAACTATTAATTGAACTAACCTACTGGGAATACATGGAGAGGTATATAAATAGAAAATTGTTCCTTATCAAATATCTTTAACAACAACATAACCATAAATGAAAAAGTAAATTCCTAATCGCTTAATTTCAATTATTCTATCTTGTTCTTTATTTATTGTTGGGGTTAAACAAGTATGTAAAACCAATTTTAATTGTCTATAGTCCAGAAATTCTTGAATGGGTGTTCGTAAATAGTTTTAATCATTCTTATAAATGGTAGAAAATTATTTTATTGGAGGAAGGGGGAGGGGGGGATATCTTGGAACTAATTCAATGAAGGAATCTTTCTAGTCAAGTGGTTTAGTTCAGTAAAAAGAGTCACGATTCACAGCACTAGTTCACGTCATGAGTATTTCTTTGTGTCAACGTTTCATACGTCGAATAAACATTGAAAGCAAAAAAGTATGGGTGATTTTAAGTAAAATATATTTATAAAAGTACCTATAATGTATTGATTTCTGAAGATAGTAAATAGTTATTCTTTATATCTTTACTTTAACTTACAAGAGGGGAAACTCATTAAGATAATTTTTGATTCATTTCCGCCCGACTTTTTTATATGGATGGTTACCAACAGCATATGGGCTATTTTTGGATTTTTATATTTTGTAATTCCAAAGAAAAATAAAACTTGAATGAATCATATTTTATTACCAATTCTGGGATATTTATAACGGCAATAAAATTGCCTTCTAATTTATTTTTGCAGAAAATGTCATGGAGGAGTTTGTAAGTGAAAGATGCCGACTTTTATGATTTACCCCACACATATGAAGACAAAGGTATCAATGAACTCCGTTATCATCTGGCCTAATGTGACTTATTATAAACACTAATTTATTAGTGATACCTGAACCATAAAGTATACTTTAATCAAGAAATTAGTGGTCCTTAAAAGGACCTGGTATTGCATTTGTACTTTCGTTATAAATCCCCAAGAATTGTGAATCTATTTGGAGGATGTGTATTTGGTCACAGCCTTGGTGCCTTCAGAGACAGCGTGCTTGGCCAACTCTCCGGGGAGGAGGAGACGGACAGCGGTTTGGATTTCTCTGGAGGTGATGGTGGATCTCTTGTTGTAGTGGGCGAGACGTGAGGACTCTGCGGCAATTCTCTCAAAGATGTCATTGACGAAAGAATTCATGATGCTCATGGCCTTGGAGGATACACCAGTGTCGGGGTGGACCTGTTTCAAGACCTTGTAGATGTAGATAGCATAGGATTCTTTCCTCTTGTGGGACCTTTTCTTTCCAGCAGGCTTGGTGATGTCCTTTTGGGCTTTTCCTGCCTTCTTGGCGGCCTTTCCTGTAGACTTGGGTGGCATGATTGTTATTAGTTCAGTGAATGTAGATAAACTGGATGATCTACCTCTTCACCGGCCGGTATTTATATTAAAAGGTAGGGGATTGAGGAGTTAAATTTCCTGCGTGCGCGCTCTGTAATAAGAAAATGCGCGGAAAATATCTTCATGTCTGTATATATAATCTTTTTTGTTGACATATGTCATTTTTAGAAACCATATACATTTTTGCCTCAAAATATAGTAAATTAAAAAAACAAATAAAAAACATTTGAAAATCGAATACTGCCGAGTTTAAATATTAGATGACCCTAGTGATCAAATTTTGCCCTTGAATTAAGGATGTGTGTTCCTGATTACTTTTACCTCAAGAAACAAGAACATTACTATTATAACTAAGAAATTATATTTTTTTTGGGCTACATAAAGTAATATTAATATACTAACAATAAAGCATAATATATATACAAAATCTTAAAAAACTTTTAAAGAATTGATTTTTTAAAGATACTCTTTTATTATGGAATGAAGTTGTACGTCTTTAAATTTTGAAAAACTATGATTTATGCTGTTGTGATTAAAGATGAGGAATTTATTAAACTTCTATGTATAGGTTAAACTTTTTCTCTTTTTTATGCTCTTTTTAGAAATTTTTTCTAGTAAAAATATTACAGAAGTAATCAAAATATTTTTGAATCGAAAAAAATGAATCGAAAAACTATATTTCATAAATTAATATCTTTCTAGGCGTAAAGCTAATACTAAATAATGTTCAAATATGTTAAAGAAAATAATTGCGAAAAAATCATCTACTAGGTCAAAACAAAGCTAAAATTTTGTGTTATGAAGGTCATATAAAATGTTTCTTGGGTTAAATTGAATTAGTAACGGATATGCTATACTTTTTTCATACCCACAAATCTGAGAGACAAGATACCCTCATCCCTGGTCCCAAAAGCCCTTAACTTTATCCAAGCTGATACCCTTGGGGAATTCCTTTTGACTTCTCGTCGAATCTTCACTCCACAAAACGGAATAAACTTGAGAAAGGCCAGACAAAAAAACAAATAAAAAATTGGAAATGATTTAACAAAAATCCATGGAACTATTGGTTATTATCTTCTTACTTGATCAAATTGAAATGATTTATAGGATAATTATATGTCTATGTCCCTTGTATTTTTGTGTCTTAATAATGGGGGTCCAACTGTATCAAACTTTTTTGAATTCTTACCATATCTATTAACTATTCATTTTTTTATATAGCTAGATATTTATATTTAAATGAAAATTTAGCTTATGTATTGAAATATAAAGTCAACTTACAATTAAAAAAAAAGTAGTTACGGATCCTATCAATCAAAGGGTGAAATTCGGTTTGGACTCTGATTTGTAATTTAGTGTCTTAAAATACAATTTAAGTTAATACATATTCAATTATCACAACCTTTCAATATATAAGCAGTACCTTCAGTACGTTAAACATAGGGATGCGAAGGGGTCTCGACTTTTTCGAGTTATTCAATTAATCAGCACTTCTAAGGGTCACATAAGTAAATGGTCTCATTGTGCCAAAGAAGTTGTGAATTTAGCTATTATGGAGTATTTGGAACAGGGGGGTTTTCTTGGGAGTTCATCCGTTGAATGAGGGATGTGGCTGGAGGGATATAATATCTAATTATGTAAGGCAATACAACTTTTTCTTATATCTACCATGAATCATGACAGTTGAATTACTTTCATGAATACTTTGCACGGGAGTCGTAGTTTGCAGATTCCTACTGGCATTTTTCTTCTTGGACATCGATGAACTCAGATAAGAGATAATTCAAAGCCTAATTGAAGTATTTTACCCTTACTTTATAGGCTATAATCCTGGTTCTTATTTCAATTTTTTTTGGTTTCGTAATAATAAGTCTTAATATTATATTACATTATTTATCATTTGATTTTGCTATGATTTTATCGATCCTAATTGTTGAAATAAGTTTAAAGGTAGGAGTATACAATCATAAAAGTTTTACTGTATATATCTATACCTAATAACAATACAATAACAGTAAATAAGCAATAATAAACAGGTCTATAATTAATCATGTAATTTAAATTAAGTTTCTTATTTAAAAGATATGAACAAATCAAATTTAATCATATTGACGCTTAATTTACAATCTATAATTATGTCCCCTTTTCAAACTTAATTATTTGTTTGCTACCTATATGAAGTTTTTATATATGGTATAATTAAGTATGCCTGAATTGTGTTATAATCCAATCGATTACAATTGTTTGAATAAGTCCGTGAGATTAGCCCATTTTTAGAATTCGTATTGTATTTTTATTTCTATGTTCGTAGCTTTTTTAGACATATCTCAACGACTATATGTGGAGGAATTGTCTCAAGTATATTAGTCTGATTTATTGAATTATTGACAATATTATGAGCTAATAGCCGTTATGAGGTTCTTTTATATTTTTCATTTATTTTTTTAAAGTCCGCTTATGCTCCACTTTTTTTCTGTTTCAAGATGTGGCCCCTTTTGTACAATCTGACAAATCTGGCCAAATGACTATTTATATATGCTCAAACATTTATATAAATATTCATTTTTGTCAGGTACATTTCCTTTGGTAGCCACAAATATTATAGTGCCGTTTTAGATGAAAAATTTGAAATTTGAGAGCTGAATAAGATTTTGGCCATTTTTAAAGGCAGTTTATTCGTGTGAAGTAAACAAATATACAACAACCTAAACTTTGTCCCAGAAAACATATGATCATTAAAAAAGACATAAAAATTTAATTGTAGCAAATTACTCAAGATCAAAATTGAATTAAAACTTTCAAAGTCTGATTTCATGAATTAGTTTATAGAGTATTCAAAGGTTTAAAAAACTATATATGTTTATGCTCATTTGTATTTTGTTCTTGAAAACCCATTTTAGGATCTATGAAAATTCTGAATTAATAGCGAACACACTAGTGACCAACAGAGTGTAGAAGCCACGGTCTATGATGGTTTGGGCGGCTGTGACTGAGACAGGGAAGTCCCCCTTGGTGTTTGTGCCGGCCAGGGTGAAGATCAACACCAAGGAGTACATCAGCACCATCATGGAGAAAAGACTTATTCCTTGGGACCAACAACACTCCAGTATGAGACATATGACCTTCCCACAGGATTGTGTCTCCTTCCACACATCCAGAGACGCTGCGGCGGTATGAGGCTTCATTGAGTGGCTTCTGGGACAAGACAGTCTGGTACTCCTCCAGTCTAAACTTCATGGATTAATCTATGTTCTCCATTCTTGAAAACTCTGCCTGTGTAACCCCCAGCAAGAATTTGGACGACCTAAAGGCCAAACCCGTGGCTGCCGGGACTCCATCCCAGTAGACAGGGTTATTTCACATGGTTTTGGAACTTGTGACTACCTATGTCTATAATTATATGCAAATTATGTATTTAGTTATATCATCAGTACTTTGATAAACATTTAACAGAACTTTCCGGGGACCTTTTATAATCCTGTAGACGCCTCTGATTCATAACTATTGATTAATTATAACCAATCAGGCCAATAGGTAATATATATTCAATATATTCGATTACAGGAATATTAAATATAAAGATGAGTTCGTTCAAATATTTGTTAAGAATATGTATTATCTGTAATTTACATTTTTAGGAACTTATATTAATCATATTTCTGATTACTTTTTAGATGCGCATTCTTCAAACATTTTTCATAATTTAGAAGGGATAAACATAAAGTTATATGGAAAAATATAGAAATAGAAAATTATTTGTTTCTTCTTTCATTAAGTGTGAATTCGTGCTAAAGCGTCAAAATGTAACAATGGCTTCCATATACTCGTCCGTATATCTAAAAACTAGTATCTGCGTTATTTTCCCGCGCATTTTCCTTTAGAAAGAGCGCGCCGGAGATTCAAATCTTCAATCCCTCTTTTTTTCATATAAATAGCAGCCGGTTAAGAGGAGATCATCCAGTTTATCTCCATTCACTGAACTAATAACAATCATGCCACCTAAGTCTACAGGAAAAGCCGCCAAGAAGGCAGGAAAAGCCCAGAAGGACATCACCAAGCCTGCTGGAAAGAAAAGGTCCCACAAGAGGAAAGAATCTTATGCCATCTATATCTACAAGGTCTTGAAACAGGTCCACCCCCGACACTGGTGTATCCTCCAAGGCCATGAGCATCATGAATTCTTTCGTCAATGACATCTTTGAGAGAATTGCCGCAGAGTCCTCACGTCTCGCTCACTACAACAAGAGATCCACCATCACCTCCAGAGAAATCCAAACTGCTGTCCGTCTCCTCCTCCCCGGAGAGTTGGCCAAGCACGCTGTCTCTGAAGGCACCAAGGCTGTGACCAAATACACATCCTCCAAATAAATTCACCATTCTTGGGGATTTATAACGAAAGTACAAATGTAATACCAGGTCCTTTTTAGGACCACCATTTACTTCACTTAAGTATGCCTAAAGCTGATGTGTTGTTCATGAATTATTATGATTAGATAAATTTTTCCTTGAGGTACTAAAAAGTCGCCTGATAAATATCATTTTTTTTTTGGATGAGTCGTAATTATTTGCCATGTTTGTTGAACAAATTTTCCATTTACTACATCCATTACCCGGTACTCTACGATAGGGGATGTGGTCATGATCACTCCTCTTTTTGACAATTTATGATCATAATAAATATAGAAGCAAAGAAATATATATATTTTACAAAAATTACTCTTATTGGTCTTGTCACATTCAAAATCAGTATGCAGAGTATGATTTCCGGCCCAATAAGTAAAAAAGGAAAAATTATTGCAGCAATAAATATTTATTTTTGTTTTGAATTTTTTTATGCAAGATAAGTTTGAATTTCCTCATGATAACAATCAAAAGAAAAATATTAACAAAATACTATAAATAGCCACTTTAATAAATTTATTAATGGATATCATATTTTCATTTGGTAGCTATTGGTGTACAATACAAGACCAAAAAATAATAATTTCTCCTATTAAAAACTTTTTTAAGCTTCAGATAATCGAATAATTATTTTACGAACAAAGAACTACATTTATATTTTTGCTATGTTATATTATTTTTATTTTTTTTTCAAATAATATAACATTTACTTATAAGTGTTTTCATTATCAACAAAGAATCTCCCGCTGTGATCTTGTTTCATGAAAAATTATGTACACTCATGACTTGTGATATGGGATAAGGAAATGAATTTAATAAATAAACTTAACAAAATGAATGGAAACTTATAATTAATTAAGGTGTGAAAATTTATCAAAATATTTTATTTTTATATGGGTACCCTGTACATGTTTGCCCGCACGTCATACTTTCGACATTTTGAATTTTTACAAAAAAAAAATATTGTCATTTTAAGCCCTTTTTTACTCTAATTTCTTGAAAAAAGCTTGAAATTGCATTATTTCTTTGCTCAAATGCCTTTATACGTTCCAAAGTGCTATATTTAATGATTAAAAGACGAATTTATTTTTATCACAAAATTAAAGAGAGCGGCAACAAAACCTCCTAATTTAACTATCCCAACCTTTCAATAAATAAAAAAATACCTTTCGTGCATCAAGTTTAGGGACACGAACGGAAGCGAAGAATATATTGACAGTGGAAGATTTCACTTTTTCGAGTTATTTGGTTAATTACTACTTCAAAGACTCACGAAAGTAAATGGAAGGTCTAAGACTCCCGTACAGAGTATTCCTCAAAGTAATTCTACTGTCTTGATTCATGGTAGATATAAGAAAAAGTTGTATTGTCTTACATAATTAGATATGATCTCCTCCTGCCTCAAGCCTCAAGGAACAGATGGACTCTAAGATAACTCACCCTCCTCTAATTACTCTATAAGAGCCAAATTCACAACTTTTCAACAGAATGAGACCTTCCATCTCCTTCTGTGACCCAAAAAAGTGCTAATTAACCGAATAACTCGAAAAAGTCGAGATCTTTGTCCTGTTCCTCCGTCAATATTCACTTCACATCCCTACTATTTATTGAAAGGTTAGGATAATTGAGTTAGAAGGTTCAGCTGTCGCCGTTTCTAATTTTGATATCAAAGAGGAAGTGTAACGTGCGGACAAACTTGTAAAGGATAAACCGTTACGTATATAATTTTGTAAAGGTCCAATAGATCTTTTATCTGTCAGAAATGTGGAAGTTATAATCTTCAAACCTCAACTATTATCTGTTTTAAAATAAATGATTTAAATTGTATATTATCTGGGGAGAGAAAATACTAAGATAAATTAAGTTTTGGAAGCACAAAACTGATTAACATGGTATTTATCTACCGCAAACAATAATCTTTTTATATCACGCAACCTTTTCATTTGGAAAAGATAATTGTTAAGGTTTAAAGATTTTAAAATGCATGCAAAGTTCTGGGAATTAATTTGTCTATTGGTACATGTGGTAGCAGACCTTAATTGTTGACTTTGTACTTAATAATAGGTAAATCATTCCAATGGGTAAAGGCAGGGGCATCTGCAGGATTAAATATATATTTGGGGGGGGGATTTTTTTTGAAACTTTCAAAAAATTAAAATTTTTTGTTTCACAACATAATTTGAGTTTTTACAAAAAATTCTTCAAATCTTTTCTCATCGTATTTTTTTTAAATTTTCATAATCGTTGAAAAAAATCCTGATTTGGGGGAGGTGGCTACAGTCCCTTCAGCCATAAACGTACTGGAAATCTGTCATTAGGGACGTCACAGCCCAGCCTATTTTAACCCCGACAATACATATACTGTGTGATAAAAGAAACAAGTTTTGAATCACCCGCTATACGTGTGTGAGTATGTCTTCAAATTACAAAAATAATAACCCACTTAAACATGAATCAGCTTTATTTTTGATAAAATCAAAAACAAAAATCCTATGATCTTTTACACATTTTTGAAGCAATACTAAATTATGCAATCTTTCAATCTGACTCTCTCTTTTTCTTCTTATTTATCCCTCGTTTTCTTCTTCTTTAATTTCTTTCCTTTTCCTCACCTTTTTTCTCTTTTGAAAATGAGACTACGTCATTTTAAGACCAACGCTAGGGAAGCCATGTGAGATCCTTGATACCCTTTCCGGTATGTCTATGCCTTCAGTCCTGCAGTTGGCATTCCCTGATATGAGTATGAAAAGGAGGGTTGAGAATGAGAAACTGTCCTTATAACCTAGCATTAATCAAGCAATTCGGTCTTTTATATACCTATATTGAAGTTGCTACCCCAAAAATAATTATTTCCTACTCTTATGCCAAGGAGACATTGAAATGTTTATTTTTTGAATTTCTTCTGTAAGATATTTGTCGTGGAATAAACATGTACTCATGGGAATAAGATTTTAAATATTTTATTAAAAAAGAAGGACTGTTTTATTATTACTTTTGCCAACAAAGTTGATCGGAGGTTATGCTTCTGGCTTTATTTGTTGTTAGTTTGAATGTTTGTTAGTCCCTGGGATTAGGCAAAAAGTTACAAATCGATTTTAATTAAACTTGGTACAAAGATTACACAGGGGAACACTCATTTTGTACCAATGAATTCAAACCAAAAATAACTTATTGAGCGCAGAATCTAATGCTGATCTGAGTTTTTCTCTCATTCATCTGAATTCTGAAATATCTGGGATTATAGTAATTCGGGACTATAATCGTTCAGTCATTTTTTAGCCTTAAAACAATTCCTAAATAAATGATTGGATTAATAAAACTTATGTAAAATTGTTTTATTGATTCTGTATCTTGTACTGAATTCGAAATATTTCCATCCTTATGCTGAAAAATGTTTAAATAAATATCTATTTAAAAAATAAAAAAACATCTCCATGGATTTTTTTTAAAGGTCTTTATTTATATTCTTGATATATTTACAAAATAAATACAAAGATACGAATCAAATTGTTAGGAAGAATTGCGTTGCTAAAAACATAAATACACACAATAGTATGAAATTAAACTACCTAACCAAAAAACAAACATCAACTGAAATATAAAAATAAAACTAACTAAATAAAATTCAACACGGATAAAATAATGAAACAACAACACAGTAATATGAAAATACAAATCCAATCTGGGACTTCATTTTGTTTCTGAAAAGTTACATATTACTGGACGATCCTCCTCAATGTTGAATGGTAAAGAAGGGAATCAGATATCCGATATCGTATTAGATCCAGGTCATAGTCCCAGGAGCTACCTACCATGTTAGAAATTTTGAGGGAAAAAGCAGCATATCTCGAACATATAGATATAATTATTGCCCTCAGATCTTGCCTGCAAACAGGTTCATTATTGATAAGCCTTGAAGCGATGAAAAGTTTTGCCACTAAACAGGGCAAAATGTATTACTTGACTTTCCTTTGACCGTTGTCTCAAAAAGCCAAATAAAATTGAGGCTATAATTTCTCCATTATTGTGTTATATTTACTTTCAAAGACAAAAACTTTTGAAGTTTTGCCACAAAAGGGCTCTCCACAAATGAATGAAGACCACTATAAAAATCTTTCCATAGTCTTTACAGGGACTATTAAAAAATAAGGAGCACGTGGATATCTGGAATTGTGATGTGAATTTACTTCCTTCCACTACTCTACGGAGGGATTCCCTTATTCTTATTAGCCAAGTGTCCCGCAACTTTGAAGATTTTACACTATTTTTGCACACCTTGGATGCCTCTCCATTACATGAACACGAAACTCTCATTTTCAAGTACCCTATGGGCTGGGATATTAATGATTGCTTCCATGGATTAACGAAATGACCTTTCCTGGATTTAATCAAGAGTCAGAGTTCTGATGACGTTCATGCAGAGTGAAAATTTTCCACTCCATTGCTTCTTTTTCTAAACCTTTGTGATTTCTAGCCCTTCGAAAAAAAACTCTCTCTGAAGAGTTATGTCTAATTATATCCAACGTTGAAGTCGAGTCATATATGTATAGGTTTACCATACTATATTATCTTTTTTACCGCATCCCATGAGGGAGAGAGTGAGCTCAAGTACTTGTTGGAGAGGTCTAGGCTGATCAGTAACCATGATATATACGTTAGTTAGAGACTACTGATCTCTATTCGAGTTCATGTCTAGTCAATAAGAACCTTGTTATAAATTTTGTTAAACTTTTAAACAAAAGAACTAACCCTCTGCCCAGATCCTTTCTCGACCTTTTGAGAGGTGGAATATAACTTTTATAGAAAAGACATAGCAGTCACTTCTCTTCCTCTTTGATTGCAAAGTCTACTAAGCTTTGCAAAGTTGAAGCCTTACTTAATACCAAGGGAATAATGAACTTATTATAACGTCAACCCGTCCCTGAAGATTCAAGTGCCTCCATTGTGTAATATTTTAAATGCCATAGCCTGCAGTGAACACCAATTGCCACTAGATTTCCCACATTTTCGGTACACTATTTCAAAGTAAAAATGTTCTTTAACCTAACATCCTGAAACTTTAGTACTGTATATTTGACTACACTCCCCCACTTGTAAAATAAATGTTTTCCTTTAATTCTTTTCCAGGCCAGATGTCGCTCTAAATTTACCAAAAAAAGACAAAATTTCTTCAATTCTCTTGATAAGCTGTGCCTCAGAGTTGGCTTCTATACATAAAGTAACATCATCTGCATAAAAATCTATAATGTGTTTCTGATGTTTGTATAAAACTATATTTCCTTTTAATTGCTAAAGCTAACTCCTCAATTGCCACAACAGAAAGTAGAGAAACAACCCGACAACTTTGACCACAGCTTTTTATAAGGAAAATTGAATCACTTTCTATTCAATTTAATGTGATTCTTCATTGAGTAAAAGTGCTCTAATTGGGTTAGAAAGTTGTTTTGGTAAATACTTTCTTGTTGTTCGCAATATGTGGTCATGGGAAATGGAGTCAAAAGCTTTACTAAAGTCCACTTCAATAACGGGACCAAAATGTTTTTTGTATCATTCAATATAGTTATTGGCCACAAATGACTTACGTTAGTGCCATCTCCCTTTTTCGGTATCAAAACTATCTTGCCTTTTGTAACTTCCTTCCATGATTCTCCATAGATCTTCCTAAGCACAGTAGGAATGACACTATTTCTTCACTAAACGAGGAAAATATTTTCCTCCAAATTCATTGGGTCCAAACGCTTTATTATATATAAAATTATCCTTGATATACTTGGTTAATAACTGGTTCAAAAAAAAGCCCTGTGGAAGGCTTCCTATGTTTTTTTAAGAAAGTTGACTCTTGCTTCCCCTACAGTGGATTGAAAGTCCTGGTGGAAACAGGACAATATTTATTCATCTTTGATCGAGACTCTACCATTAAATATATATTTTTTGATTTTGGGAACTTTGAGTTTAGTCACCCAATTTCAAATTTTTTAATCGAAGGGATGTGTAGTTCTCAAAAACAACTCTTTTTTTTTTTGTTTCCTGCTCAACTCTATATGCTATCTTAAAATAATTGATGGCGTCTTAAGTGAAAGTTTGCCAAAATAAAGATCAATTCTTCTAGATTTCTTAGTCTTCTTTTGAAATATATTACCATTCATCTTATGTAATCTCTTGAAGAATCTCGGAGGCTATGTCTAAGAGAACAAACAGTACTAGGAGCCGAAAATAAAGCATAAAAACTATGCTTCAACTTAGAAAGAAGGATTCCTTTCTAATTATTGGCCTTCAGAATCGTATTCGGGAGCCGAAATGGTTCTGGAGGTGATTTATTAGAAATCTCTAGTTCAATGATCTTATGATCTGAGGACGGCTCAGGACAATACTTTGTTTTTTTGAATCTGAGAAAATAGTACATGAGAGATATTAATCTTAGAGGATTGAACACCTCTTCTCCGAGATACACAATCCCTCCTCGGATTCAAGACACTCAAGGTGTCAATTAGATTTAGATGCAGTATCAACTTTTCAAGAAGAGGTCCATTTACATATTTTTTTTATTATCAAGATCAACGTTAAGTTACCAATTAACAATGACGGGGCCGAATTCCTTATATGATCATTAATAATTGCTTGAAAATACCTAGACGATTTTTCATTCCGACCATACGTTTTAATTAAGTAAAACTTAAAATTCCAGGACGTCAATAAAGTTTTATGCAACTCACTAACACCAATACACTCTTTAATGCAAATAGGATTATCAACTTTTTTGATATGAAGGTTATGATTCCTTTTGAAGTTCCAGATCCAGTAAAAAAAAATGAGAAAATGAATGTGGAAGTAACATCAACAAAATAATTCACAAAACGAAGATACCACCGATCGTATATCTTGTAGGCAAATTATATCTACTATTTAAAATAATAAATGTTTTATCAAACCATGTCTAGAACTCCGATCTCTTCCTCCTCCGACATTTAATGTAATGATTCTTCTTACTTCTAGATTCAAATGACGAATAGAATTGTTTTCAGGTCTGCCTGGGAAGAAATCTACAATCTGCAATTGCAATTTCGTTCGACTGTTAACATTAATATTTTGTGTAGAGATGACAACCAAAAACTCCTCTCTTTGTGAAAACTTTACTCCTGCAAGATCTGCAAACACCTCTGACGGTTGCGGAAGTGGATAAAGTTTAGTACATATCATAGAAAAAATAGTATGAATGAAGTCAGCACAAATCCTGAGTTTCCCATCTGGCTTCAGTATTGACAAAATAGGAAACGCTATTCAGCTGATTCTACACGACTTAATGTACCCCAGCGACCATGCCAACAGTATTTTTCCCACACAGAGAGTCTTTTGACCAGGCTGTGCCTAATATTTGGAGTGTATCACCTACAAACACCCGTAAGGAACCAGGGCTCTCTTCTAAGTGATCCAATTTTACAAATGTATTAGAAAGTATGTTGACATTGGCACCCAAATCCAAGATAAACTTTTTTTTTTTTTACCATCAACTACAAAATAACAATAGGACATATCCTCGAGACCGTTAGCTACATGAAAAATTATGGCTGAAGTTTACTTGACCGATGATTTACAGCACACATTAAAATTTCCCATTATGCCACAATTCGAACATTTTTGGGTACTCGCTAGTCAATCATTTTTCAACAAGATTTGGTTACGGTTGCAAAATAAACATTTATTTTTAGGAGGAAGATACTTTGGCTAGGGGATCCAATTCTTGGAGGTCTTTTTGATTAAAGATTTTTGCCCCTTGTACTCTGATAGAAATAAATTGTCTTTTCACTCTGTCTCACTAGCATTGAGGGACAAAGGCTCCACAGATCTTGCCAATTGAATCACCTTCTCTAGATAGGAAAATCATGACTGCTCGACACTAATTAAGACTGAAGGTATGTCTCTGAGTAGAAGCCAAAATAATTTCGTCCTCGAAAGATGAGGAACAAGAAGCCAGTTTAAATTTTCCTAATTTCGTGTAAGAATATCATTATTAGCCTCACCTTAGGGGTTGCTTCAATTCCGATAGCATATACATACATATACATATACATGTACATACCTTTCGAATAGTGCAGACTTCTTGGGAGAAAAAGCCTCTGAGATACATCTGATGACGTTTTGAAAATTAGCTTCCGCTTCCTTCTTGTTAAGTTTAAATGTCTTAAACCATTGCTGTACTTCGCTTCCAGTGCAATGTAAGAGTTAGCCTTCTTTTTTCTGCCATCACCTCCCCAAACAATAAAGTGGACAACAAAAATGTATCCAACCCACCTATTACGGCAATGGCTCCCACTGAGGACGAAAGGACTGGGCTGACTCACCCCTAATGCACTCGTAGATGACGAGGTCGACACCTTTACAAGAATTTGATAATTAGTAGAAAAATCATGTGTCTTGGAATCACTCCCACAGGCAATTAGGTACTCCCGAACTATTGTGTCTACTTTGTACTTTTTTCTTACCCTCCAGTTTTCTACTCCGTCCACGAGCTCCAACTCCAGACAGTGGTCATTCAGCTCAGCGAGCTTAAGGGCATTCAATGTCTTCACCATCCTCGACATCACATGTTATGTATTTAGGTGTAACTCGTAGCTCGTCACAGATTTTGTAATAAATAGGGAGTCGTGAAGGAGTTTGTAGAGATAGGGTATATTCTCGAGATAAGAGCAATTCAGTACTAAAACATAAAAAGATTATGTACGTATAAAAAAGGATAAAACTAAATTTATTTATAAAACAAGAATAATCTAAAACTTGGATAATTATCCCAACCATTTAATCAGGGTAACGCAGTGCCATTCAGAATCGTTGCAATCAGGATCATTAATATTATATTGTTGTTTATAGTTTTCTTGTATTAATTCTATTTGTGTACCTATATTATCTATTTAATTTCAGTAATACGAGAATGTATGTCTATAATTTTATATTAGTAATGATTTTATGTAATTGTATGATACGGTACGGGTTATCGTTGAGTGAGAGGTTTTTGTATCATCATGTAGAACAGAAGTCTCAAACTTAAATTGACAAGAGGGCCACATGATGACCTTTACAGTTACCCTGGGCCGCATTATGACGATGATTAAAAATAGACCTAAATAAAAAATATAATAAGAGTTTTTTTATAAATTTAATTCAATCGAACTAAAACAGTAACAAACATAATAGGAAAAAAATTTAATTTAGTATTTTAGTTAATGCATTTATTAATTGAGACCTGTAATTAAATAATATCAAAAGGAGGCTTAATGAAAAAAAATACATAATAAACCAGTTTATTTTATTATTGCTATTCAATAGAACGAATACTGTAAGAACCATAATGAGAAAAAATTAAGTTAAGTATTTTATAGATAATCTATTTATTGAGCCTTTAATTTAATAAGTGTAATCACTATCAGTCAAATTCTGTTTTGACTACTCATTTGGCAATTTTTTGCATCAACAAGGTCATCAATATTAGGCTTCAATTTATTAGCAGAAACTAATCTCAGCGATGCTTGAAAATGCTCATCAGTAAGCCGTTATCTTAGTACAGACTTGTTAATCTTCATGGATGAGAAAAATCGTTCACATACATATGTACTTCTAACCATTGCAAAAATCCTCACAGAAGCAGAAAATAATAAAGGAAACTTTTATATATTATTTAAAAATACAAGTAACATTGTAGTAGGCTTTTCCACGATTTTAATGCGCTTGAATAGAAAAGGACACTACAGTAATAAATAAAATACATGCCACTTACTAATTAATTAATCAATTAATTAATGAAAATCGACTGATTGAAATTAATTTATATTTCTCAACAATTAGTTACGAAATAAAATAAGCCTGAGCTCTTTAGCTTACGTACAAGTCGATAAAATGACACTTTAACTTGATTTACGAATTTCCATTCCCGCAAAACAAGCAGTTGGGCATGTCCAGGACCACCGTTTACGTCATCAGCAAGTCCAAAACTTCAGAAAAGAAAAAAGGCTCTGTCAAAAAGGCCAAACTGGCCGGGAGGAGCTAAAGAAAACATACTAGGTGAATCCCTTCAAGTCCATGAGGGCCCATGCAAGAAATTTCGGGGTACTGTCTATAGAGCTATAAAAAAAATGTGGTGATTTATAAATTAGGAATTATTATCTATATTATAAACTTAATATGTTTTTCTCCATCTGTGATGTACGCCACATGTGCTTATTTTAATATATTCAGTCTTTGTATACACTCTATCCTGATACAACGGCATCCTATCGAGTTAAAAACATGGATATGAGGATTTGATCCAAGGAAGAACTTTGGTGTCCAGAATGTTGACGTACTCATCAACCTTCAGCCTCTACCCTAAAGAGAACCACACGGAATTCATGGCCTTCCCGTCGGATACAACCAAGCCTAACGGCATCATAGAAGCATGGTGTTAGGTGGTAACAATTTAAAAAAAAAAATCAAGTTCTATCAATTTTTTTAAGGAAATGATATTTCGGTCATTTATTTTTATTGCAGTCTATTTTTTGAATTTCTGTACACGGTTTCAAATTTGGTCAACAATCTGGACAGAAATATTGGTGGATATCGGTTTAGAAAAAGTTCCTTACGACCAAATGGAAAAAAGGCTATTTAAAAAAAAATGAAAATACCAGCATTTTATTCCTAATGAAAATTAAAAAAATATATATATTTTTAATTTAGAATTGAGGACTCAAATAATTTCTAATGTTGCCTTGAGGCATATTCAGTTACTAGGGCGTATTATTTACCGAAATCAATGAATTTATCATTTTGAATAATGTGTTTGCATTTATGACGTACTCTTGCTTTTCCTATTTCATTTTTTCAATTTAAAGTATACGGGTTGCTATTAAATATACCCTGTTGTTATATATCAGACTCAACTTCATCAAAATTAATCCATAGATTTTGGGCCCAAAAAATTTCCTTATAATAATTACTTTTTCATATGAGTTTTTATCGAAAATTAAACTAAGCCGTGTATTTACTATAATAGCCAGAATTTTAATGAAAAATTATGATTAGTTTAAAAAAATAAATTGTTACTAAGTATTTTAACTACAGATCTACTGAAAATAAGATTTTTAGGAGATTTCAATTACATCTTTATCAACAATTTCGATACTGATTTTTGGATATTTATTAAGGAATTACATACAAAAATAAAAAAATGGTTTACTTTTTTCAATACTTAAAAAAGTCAATTTGTTCTTGGTTGGCTAATACCTTTATGCCACACTACTGGATAGTATTTCACTTTCTTTGAATGAAGGTGGGCATGATACATATTTATATAACATTTTCCTAGCAACTCTTTTGTGAATATGGTTTTTATAAGTCAGAATTATCTTTCCATCGTAAATTGAATAATGAATACTATTCTGTATGCATTTAAATAAATGAATTGTATTCAAGAAGATATATTTTTATTGGTATGGATACGACCAGGGCTTCTGCCTTGGAGTAATTGATGGTTAGTTTTTTCTCAGATAGATGAAGCCAGAATTGTATGGCAGGCCTTCAAATTTGGAGCTTGCGTGGGAATTGGAGATATTATATCAATTTACTACATAAAAATATGAGAAAGTCGTTTTTTCAGAGAGGAAATTTGTCTGTATCTAAAACTAAATGGGTTAGACCTGAGAGCTGTGATGTTGGAAACTACTGGTGCAAGGGATCATTCATAATTCATAGGGATCTTTTTTCATATAAATTTGATCTCCTTATAGAGGCAGTCACGTAGAACCACAAAAATATGTTGAGAGAGGTTTTTACAGGCCTCACAATTATAAATTTATCTATGCGTAAGATTTGTGTGTCCATATGATATTAATCTACGTATATATATATTTTAATTTTATGTATCACTAATATCACTCTTAATTAATTAATGGAGAATAATACAATATATACTATCAATAATAAACACAAGCTATCAATTAATTAACGTTCGTTAAAACAATTAAAAACTACACTAGTAAAAATAAAATATTTGTAAATACAATTCATAGACTCGAGGTTTTGTCGGTTTCTAGAAAAATGTTCCGAGAAAGTAATTGGTAAAATGATTTAACTATAAATAATTGTATAAATAAACAAAAGCAAACTTATAAAACCAAACTCTGCATAAATATCAGGGATGCCCTCTTCACCACTATCGTCTGGAGCTTTCCCACTGTATGAACGTTATCCTCAATGCCACATTTTGGCTGTCTGACCAATCTGTTGCTCTACTAACATTTTGTGAATACCCTCCATCAGGACTCCCACTGCTTTCTCTTGAACTCCCGGAAGTAGTGTTCCAATGTCCACGTCTCATTACAGTAACTGCAGAAGCTCTGCTCATCATGAAATACTGTTGACGTGAAGTAGAGATCCGATGCTTTTCTGTATTTCATAAATCTTTGTTTCGCTGTTAGTATAGGGTCCTATATTGTTTTTAATAAGGAAAAACAAAATCTATATATGTGAATATTTTTATAAATCTTTGAATTACTTTAATGTGATTGATCAATCGTTATTAAATTTAATTTCGTCTATACGGATCTTTCACGGCATAATGTGACTTTGAAGTATAGAAATACCCTACTAAATGTATTTTTTTAAAAAGACTCCAAAGATCTGTTGAAAGTTTTAAATACAATTTTTGCATTTTACGACTTACAACAAAAATTATAAATTTGATTTAAGACGAAGGAGATGTCATTACCTGAATTATGGTCTACAAGTCCATTATTACAGGTCACAGTTTAAAATATATACTAAAGAATACATAATTTTTTCCTGAGGGCAAAGTTTAAACATAGGTCACTCTTTACAATGATCCTCACCTCCTTTTATTTTTGACCATTGGAAATAATGAGATTAAAAATAAAATTAATTTTTTACTAAATTATCTATATAAATAAGTATTCATAGGTATAGGTGGAATCGGCAATTATAAGCCCATTCTAATAACTTAAAATGACGATTATTGCTGATTCCAATACCAATTTTGATGCATCGATGTATCTTGTAATCAAATTTGTTAAATATTTGGAGTAATATTTTACCCTAGTTTATTAATACATTAACTAACAGAGGGTTAATTGAGTATTATATTAATAGGGTAAATCTACGAAAAAAGATAATGAAGTAAAGTTATGCACGTTAAAAAAGTAATTCCTCTTATCTTGAAAGTTGCATATTGATAAAAGGAGCTTTTGCAGATAAATGATATTTTCCGAGACAAAGTTATTGCTACTTCTGTGTGATGGAAAACTTTTTTGGTATAAAGAAAAAAAAAGTATAAAGAAACATTATTAATCATACCAAAATAAATAAATAAATATTTATAATTTTTGTTGTTGCTTTATTAACCTGGCTTCTATGGAGCAATATTGGCATCCCCCCTTCCATATCACTTTATTGTTTTACATAGACGGCGCGTGCAAAGGTAGATTTTTAATAGAAATAATAGTTAATTCAACTATTGGTCTTTTTGATACATCATTTTAGATATCCTTTACTATTGGTCCCTCATAAGATCCTGGTCCTTTCTGTGGTCCATCTAAGTATTGAAAAATTTCTCTGAATGGTAATTCGTTCATATGTACTAGGCATATGAACCATTGTACTGGTCTTCCAATCGAGAGCTCCAATCTTCTTATGATTTCAGGTAAAGTCCCAACGTTTGTATTGAAACCATCACATACAACTGCAATGAATGACTATAAGCTGTCGTGTTCTTCTACTACTGAAAGTTGCTATATTGAATCCTGATTGATCTTCAGCTTCTTCATTTTTTGGTGGAACATGGGCAATGCATATATGGTCGGGCTCTTGAAAGGTAGACTCTCAAGACTGGCTTTAAAATAATAAAATAAAACAATTATTCTTTGATATTTTTAACTCTTGAGAAAAATTATACTTGATGAAATCCTCTCAGTCTACCTGTAATAACAACATGTTCTTCTTTTTCAGTACAGAATACATTTCTTGGTGTTTGAACGACTCTAATTTCTTTTTAACACACATTTATAGATTTAATTACTTTTGTTAATTCAATCCTTGAATCGAAGCCGATACATTGAATTTGTAAGAAACTGTCGTTGGAAGATTTCTCATGAATACATTGTCTTTCTTGGGTTATTTTTGTACATTGGTAATTAACAACAGTAAATACTACTACGAATCTACATGACTCAAATAAGGGGTGATTAAATAAAAAATTTAAAAATTTGGTTTAATATGATTAATTGTAAAAACATGCAAATATAACAACTACTACTAGTAATAAATATTGCTAAATACATGATGCTATGTTGGACTTGCTTGTATGGAAGAACATACCTAAATATATGCTTATAACAGGACGTACCAAAAAATTCTGTGAATAATTTTCATTGATGTAGAAAATTAAATTCCTTAATATACAGGTTGCGCCAACTTAATATTACTTTTTTGATAGCTCTCTGGACAGTTGTGTGAATGCAAGATCTCTTGCATGGACCCTCACGAACATAAAGAATTGACCTTAATCGATTTCTTTAACCATTCTGGGTCCAATTTGACCTTATGTATAGAGCCCTTCCTCCTCTCCAATGTTTCAGACTTGCTGCCGGCGTAGCAAGTGCTCTTGGAGACGCCAACTGATTGGAGTGAGCGAATGGAAAGATGTCGATCACGTTCAAGTTGTATTTTCTCGACTTCTACGTAAGCTAGAGAGGTCGGGTTTGTTTTGTTTTGTATCTAATTATTTATCCTTTAATATATCGAAATATGAATTAGTTTCAACTGCACAAGCTTAATAAATTATTGAATTAGTAAGTTTTCAGATTTTAATGGACCAACGGGTCCAAAGTTATGTAAAAAAGATTGCACAAAAGTGTTCGCGAGTCAATTTCATTTTTTACTGCAAAGAATATTTCAAGTCACTATAATTTACTCTAATCACGTGAAAATAAAAAAACATTATTATAAAGTAAATACCAAGCTATCAACTAGATACAACAGATTGAGCTTACAACGTATAGTTTCTATGAGGTTATAAATACAGGAAGCAACGTATAACCATGTAGAACAAATAAAATACCCAAATATTAATAATTGAATTTATTAATCATGATTTTTGTATTTTTTTAATTAAAAAGGGGTAAAATTTAATTACATTTCTAACTTTTTTTCAAAACACTCAATATTATCTTCAAATAAATACTGTAATCTCTCTTTCATGTAGCAAATATAATTTCCAGGATAAAGTACAGTTTGATTACAAATTGTATGATTTTTGCATTATAATAAGATAAATAAATAATTTAATGACTAATTATTTAAATCCACTTACATTCCCATATATAATTCATGTCAGAAGAATCCGTATAAATTGAGTGCTGACTGATAAACACTCAATTTATGAGAATAGTACTTATTTAAATCATTTTAGTCCTATTCTCATAAATTGAGTATTTATCAATCAACTAAAGTTGTTCATTTTATAGGTGAAGGCCAAACAGTTTTTCGAATCCTGACATATGATTGCACACACCATCAGTATCATATCTTCATATGTTTGGTATGCAGATAAACACCCACACCTCATATTTCAAAATATATCTTAGTAAAACCTTGATTCATTCTTTAAAACCAGGAAAAAAGAGCAGGCTAAAGAGACTGAAAAATTCCGAATTAGTTAATTTACAATTTGGTAGGGTCTTATACTCATATTTACTACATGTTATTCTTTCTGTTGAGGTCTCTATTTATAAGCAACAAAATGAATGTTTGTTTTGTAGAGTACGTGGGATTAAACAAAATGATATGACAACGACATTTGGTTCCAGGGTGACACAAAGAGGACGGGGATTTCATTCCATTTTCTACTATTTACCCATTTTAACAAACAAAGTATTGAAGTCCATGGCAGGATCCTGGATGAATTAGGAAACAAGTTTATTAGCTATGTTTTAGTCCATGTATTTCTCAAAAACTTAGAGTCGTAAGTAAGAAGACTGAACAAATAATGAGGTCGATCTGGTAAAATACAATTAAACCATATACATGATGACCAACAAATTGAAGAATATCAACTTATTACTGGAGAATACTTTTTTGAAAAGTTTCCTTCAACTATATACATTATGACCAACAAATTAAAGAATATAAACTTATTACTGGAGAATACTTTTCTGAAAAGTTTCCTTCAAAAGTGGATAAGGAAATGATTTTTTTTATGAATAGACAGTGTTAGCTTCGTCAAGCCTGACGGGACAAAATCATTTCGTTAACGAAATTTTATTTCATGACGAAGACAAGACTATGACGAAAATCTAACAAAAATCCTGACGAAGAATAATGTTGACAAAAATCATGACGAAACGGTTTGTTTGTTTGTTTTGGATAATGTTTTTAACGATTTTTATTAATTGAAAAGTATATTACCCATACAGATAAAATCAAGGTTATGCCCGTTTCAGGTTGAGCTGTTATATCGGTCCCGGTATGGGTTCTTTCATTTCAACAGGTTCGTTCTCAGTCTCAGTTCAGTAATATTGTTCTCGAACCCGATCTCGGTTCTTTTTTATACAGGCTCAGTTTGGTAAATAAGGGGCTTCACTAGAAAAATCGCCACAGGAAATTATATTAGATACAAACAGAGCCACAGCTACCTTATATGTAGAATTCGTAGTGTACCAAGTTCCAACATGGGTGGCAGAAATTAAGGTTGCTGAAGACAATGGTTTTCAATGTAGGGAGCAGGAAAATAGAGAATTGGGGATTGTTTTCAGTCGTCACATAGTACAAATTTTTCGTATAAATGGGCCTCAGATAAAAATGTATTACCGCAGGGGTCCTTGTCATTGTAAAATTTAGAAATTTCTGACTTAAGAATATTATATTCATCATATTGTAAGAAAAATTGTATGATACAATAAGTCAAATATCAATGATACAATCGGTGACAAGAACTGAGACCGATAAGCAATATATTGCGGTCTCGGTTCAACTTTGTCAGTTCTGGTTCTACAGTTCAAGAACCGGAACCACTAGAAGTACTAGACCGATAAGGGATACCGATAACCTTGGATAAAATGTATTTATCTCTATGATCTTATTCCATAATTTGAGATGAGAGGGTAAATAAATAAAAAAGGACGGAAGTTTTATATGTATATTTATTCACGCAACCAAGACCAATTAATTTTTTTATTTGTTGTGTATACTAGAGTATTGTATTAATAATGATCAATTTATATAAAAGTAAGTGTAATATTCATAAATTACATTTGTAATGTTGGATGACTATAATATCACTCTTACAAAATAATTTTTGCACCCACTTGCAAATACAATTTGGTGCTGCTGAGTGTTACCCCATCGCATACATTTAACAACCATAAAAGTGATCCATGGACCACATAGAATATGTCCTGCCAGTATGTAAAAATGAAAGAAACCTAATGAAATAATCTAAGAAAAAAAATTGTTAAAATTTCCTTTAAAATCTTTTTTTAATTTGTGTATTTTTTTGCTCTCAAGTTTCAAGTTTGTCTTTTCCAAAAAATTTTAAACAGTAAATTAAAAAAATAATAATATTTGTAAAAGTTAACACTTGTGTGGCGATAACATAAAAGCAGGCTCGGATTTTTTTGATGAAACAGGGAAAAGGCATAATAATTTTTTTACTTTAATGAAAAACTGAGGATTTTTTAATGAGTCAAATACAACATTAAACCACTCAAAAACTATCCAACAAGTTATTAATATGATTGGTATTTGTTCAAATTTTTACTTGAACATGTTACATACAAGTTCGGTCTATGGATCGTGGGGTAATTGTACTTTAAATCAAATTTTGATATGAACAATAAAACAAATTTCAATTGGTGAGGTTTGTTCTTAACCAGATAATCTCTTTCTTCTTTTTGTTATTCTCGCAACGTGAATACGATTTTTCTTTTAAAATAATTTTCATGTAATGATGTCTCAGTATCTTTTATGATCTGTGTTATCAAATAACCAATTTTTATCAGGTTCAGTTACCTGAAAAACCGTGGCTCCTAAGCACTTTACCACTTTTTTGAATTATTATAAATTATAATACTCATATCTACGGATATGTTTAACATACTGTCGCAATATTGCAATGAAGTATCCCAGCTTGCTTTTTATATCATTGCCACATATCATATTATAGCCAGCGCAATAGGTCGTTCATATGAATGTCTGACTATATACAATATTCTTGTATATATTTAAAATTGAAATCATAACTGTTGATGCTATTGAGTCCAGAATGACGTTTTTGCAACCCTCTTTGACTTCCCTGAGCACCTTTAACCACCTCTGGGTGAGTGAACAAGACGTCGACCGACAGAATGTCAACTGAAAAAACGTCGACCATAAAAAATTCAGGGGCTCCTCCAAATGGTGTTGCAATATATCCCATTCAGGCATTCCCGCCTGAAACATACACGCACCATCACCACTCCTATATAAATCAACAGTAAGGGTTCCTTCCAACCCCCTTATAAAGGGGGTTTCAATAAGGACGCTCACATTTTACGTTGATAGGTTTCGGAAACGACGTCATATTTGTTATTGTTTTGTTTTTGTACTGGATTAACACTTGTAAATTATTAAAATTTATTACAAAATTGGTGAGTCTTTGATCCAAACGTTAAGAGCGTTATTGCCAATATATGGTCAACGTAATCGACCTGCAAAATCAACAATTTAACGTTTGGTGAAAAAATTTGAGTCCACATACACGCTACATAATGTTCCTGTGCCAGTGAGACAAAGAAATGCACAAAGTGTAAAAAATATTGCTGCCGCAAGCTCATCAATTCAAGATGACCCAGATTTGTCTCTTACGCGTCGTTCTCAATCGTTCGGCATCTCTGTGACATCGTTGTGACGAATTTTGCGAAAAGATCTTGGCCTACACCCGTATAAGATCAAGTTGACACAAAAACTGAAGCCACTTGACCACTTCAAACGTCGGGAATTCGTAAAATGGGCTGAAGTAAAATTCGAAAATGATCCTGATTTTCAACGTAAAATCATCTTCAGCGATGAGGCACTTTTTTTGACCAATGACTTTGTTAACAAGCAAAATATGCGCTATTAGGCCGGAAAAAACCCACATGTGATTCATAAGGCGCCATTACATCCCAAAAAAATTACTGTTTGGTGTGGATTGCATACTGGCGGTGTCATCGGGCCGTACTTTTTCGTCGATGATGACAATCACCACGTTACTGTGAATGGAAATCGTTACCGCGCCATGATAAGCGATTTTTTAGGCCTGAATTGGAAGATATCGACGTAACGTAATCAAGTCTCTAAAACTTTGCTGTATTGTTTTTGGTCTAAATTAGTAGCAGGCATGACCTGCTGGAAACTTATCCTGATTTTATTCACAGGAAAGTGAATTAAAAACTGTGCTTCATGGGACTTGAAATTTCATGCAAAAGTTTTAAATCGGGAGGGGGTGCTAAGTAAATTGGCAAAAATTGCACAAAAAAAAACAAGAAAAATTAATATTTATATATATATAAAATATAATTATGACGTGAAAACAAAATTTACAGAATTGAATAATGTTAGTCATCCTGCAAATTAATAGTGATGTAAGATGTTATGACTCATTTAGAACCCAAAATATTGCGAACAAAGGTCCAAAACTTTATTTACTGATTTTTTACCGTCATTTTTATATTGTTATACCTCCACTTTTAATTGGACTTCCTCTGTATTGAGTAGATAGGGTTAATAATTTCATTTCAGGACATTGGATTAAATGTTATTTTTTCTTTTTTGTTGTACATAAATATATATTATTGAAATAAGGCATTATGTCCACTTTAATACAAATAAAAACAGATAACACTTTCTTAATAACGTGAGAGCTATTTCTGTGTCCAAATGGACCGTCCCTCTTTAGGTATTGAATTTCTTATAAATACCTGGGTGGTCCATTCAAATCTTAACAATTATTATTCTTATAATTAATTGAAAGGAATTCATATTTTGATATATTAAAGCATAAATAATTAATTATAAGCAGGTTGGTGTCTCTGGGACATCCTTATATGCCGTCAGCAAATCCGAAACGTTGGAAAGGAAGAAGGGGACCCATGCAAATTCTCTCAGGATTACAAACCAGACAATCTAGAGAGTTGAAAGAGCCCTCTGAGGGTGGAAAGGCCACTTTTGACACTAGCAATGAAAGAAACCCATTTCCTCCGTTGTAGTACTCATTTGAACAAGTTTTTTATCTTCTTTTGAACTCTTTTTTGACACTTTTGACCCACCTACAGCCCTGAAGCCCACCCCCTGTCATATTTCAGAAATATTTAAGACTATAGTAATTCGAGACTATTATCGGTGAGATACATTTTTCATCATTAAGACAATCACCAAATTGAAGTACGATGAACATTATTAATATAAAAAAGGTGTCTTATGATTATAAAAGTGTTTTTATTGATTTTGTATCTTCTTCTAAACTTGACATATTTTCATTTTTAGATGGAAAATTATGAAAAACGACACTCTTCTTAACATAATTATAAATTATTTATAATGATAAGAAGTAACATAGCTCATATCATAGGAAATATTCCATCTTTCATCAAAAAAAAAAAACCTATTTAAAATATCAGGATCTCCTATGACTTGCTACATTTTGTGTGCTCCCATTTTTTTAGGGTGGTGAACTACGTTATCTGATATTGTTTACGATTTTAATGACGTCATTCCCTGAGAATTTAGGAGTCAATTCTACTCTCTCATCAAGCCTGGTAGTTTTTATCGGATGAATTTTCATCCCATCGTCTATCGTAGAATATGGAGTTCCAAATAAGACTAAGATAATAGATGGATGATCAAAGAAGTATCTTCCTTTGGTCCTTATTTTTGGAGAACAATAAATTCCACTTCTTCAGGTATTTGCCAATAAAGCATATTATTAGGCGTTTAATAATGTTAAAGTAATATTGCATTTAAATTTCAAATTTTGGTATATTTTGGTTTTTATGATTATAATTTTTTACTGTTGTAGTAGCTAATTAACAAACTATAATTATTATTTTTTGCATCTATAGGATTGTATCTAAATCCGAAAGTAAATTCATCCCGTCATAGTTTCAACAGTTGAATATATTCATTGTTCTATATGGATGGAGAAATTCCCAACAAAGGAAAGAGTCGACTCTACTTTAGTATGTAGCTTAGTTTTGGTCGGTTTTCTTCACCCCCTAAATTTTCATTCTGTCTCGTAGATATTTGAATTCGAGCATGTTTTGTTGATTATAAAGTATCTTGGGTCTCTTTTGTTGTCCTAATTCATAAGAAATTTTCGTCTTTAATTCATGAAAATCAATTTAAGCAAATGAAAATCACTTTTATGTTTGTAATTTGTACCTCCATTTCCTCAAATATTCTTGTAACGTTACTTTTAATATATTTATATGTTATAATTATAGCTAATAATATAACTGTATAATGTTCATGTTCGGATAACATCTAATATTTTACTTCATTATAATCACATATGTCACATCCAGTCTTTTATTTAATTTAATTAGAATTGTAGTGTCTTGAAGAGTGTGTTTTACTTGACATTAACCAACTCTGTATACATATTTTATCATATCCTAATCTATGTAAATTTTAACTATTTATTTTGAGTTAATAGTATGGAAATTTATAATATGACGACAAGGATATCTCAGATACACCAATAAAAACACAAAATATAATTTTCACATCCTAATTCCCCCATAGCGTTTTTCCATTACCATTAAATCTTGATGAAATTTTTCCTCTTGTTCACCACTTAGATCACCAAGATTATCCGGAAAGCTTGCAAAATGGTTATGAAGGAAATTCATTTGTATAATGATTAAACATCTCATGACTTGGTAGTGTTCCAGCAGTCTATTCACTTTTTGTAGTTTGTGGCTTTGTGGTTCCCCAAGAAATTATTCACTACATCTTTGAAAAAAAACCCCAAGCATTCCTTTCCTTATTGGTCATTTTATGGGCAATATCTTCTTCCCTGATGAGTTTTCGTATTTTTGGTCCACCAAATACACCAGCCTTTATTTTTGCAGTTGAAAGTTTTGGAAATATTGATACAATATATTTAAAGCATTTTCCTTCATAAATTGTTTAATGAGTCCTAGTTTAATGTAGAAAGGTGGGAAATAATTTTATTCCGTTCAACTAACGACTCATTAATAATATTTTTATCTACAAGGTTTAAATTTAGTCTCTGCCAATTAGTTTTAACCGAATGCTGATCTCTGTCGGGATTTTAGTAATTTACTAAACAGGTTAAACGTCACTCACTCTAGCACTAGGTACTGGACAGGCGAATCATTATTATTAATATGGGATTTACCATAACGTTCTATATTTTATGTATTGATTAATTTTAATATTTAACGATAAAATATAATATAGTTATGTGAATAACATAAAATCAGTCGTCATCATTATTGGATCGTTCTAAACATAAAATGGTACAGTTGGTAGGGTATTGAAGATCGAATTAACAGAAAGATTTAAGAATGCCAACGAAGGATGAATTATAAGACTAAAATCGAGGTTTGTATAGAAGGTCGAAATGTTAGAAAGAAAGCCAGTATCGGTAAATGAAAATAAGAAAGATGATCCGACGAGGAGAATGATCTTAATAGAAGAGCAAAGCGAGCTCGTGAAGGTTCCATCAAAAGAAATAAACAACTCTGTGAAATGGTGGAAATGTTTTTTAAAAGCATTTAATTGCAAAAATTCTAATTAAATAGAAGAGACGACTTTTGGAGGAATAAAGTGTTACAAAAAAAAGTAAAGAAATGAAAATACTTATAAAACCTCCACGTCAGCTTGAAGATAGAATATATAGAATTTGTAAATTGCAAGAATTTACTGTATAATCATTTGTTAGTTCTTGGATTTAGGGATAATAATGAAACAAAGAAAAAGACAGTTTTTAAGTCATTATGCTGTGCAGAAATGCTTGATAAGATAGAACAAGCCATGCCAATCGAAATGTATAGAGAAAATTCGTTAAAAGAAAACATAAATCTTAAAGCATAAATCCTAGTGAAAATTACCTAAGACGAAAATTAATGTGGCATTGGAACGGTTCAAATTATTGGGAAAGAATCTGAGTGAAGATGAGTGATTAAATTCATTTTAAACGGCTTTATGGTGGCAAGCAAAAAAATGTTGGTTCAAGGGAGTTGTCATTTGAAAACTTGATATCAACACTAATTATAAGTGGAATAAATAGTGAAGAAACAAAAAAAATATTTCTTGACTAAATCATCTGAGTTGTCGAAACTTCGAAAGTTGTTTGAATGGCTTTTTTCCGGAGTATGCTTAGCGATATAAGTATCGTCCTTATAAGTTATAATATCTATAACCTTAGAAGACATAGGTTAATTTTTAGATGCCTTTTTTGCATATGCATTCAGACACCACATATAAATATATACTGCTGAAACGAGTGTTTGGCAATATTTCCTGATACGAACATCTTTTTAATGCCTAGAACATCAAAATACTTCTTGAATTTAACCTTCAGAATAAGTTCCATTATTTGAGAAAACACATTTTTACCTGGCATTAGGATCTTATTATAAGATTTAATTAAATCTTTGACATCAGGTAAGACTGCATTAACCACGATTCCACATTTTGTAGAATCCTTATCAAGGGTGTCTTGATGTAAGGACATAGAGCTGGGATGTTCTGTAGTTCTTTCATTTCAAGGAACTTCCTCAGCATAGCCCAAATCAAGAAATTCTTGATAAGCTTTTTCAAATAAGTGTGTATGTTCAGGTTTTACCTTTTCATGAACTTGGTGCTGGACAACAATAGTTCTACTAAAGTAATCAGATTTAACTCTTCTCCTTAGGATAAGTAACTGTCCATGGCATTTTTATGAGCCATAGACATTTTGATGTGTCAAACATCTCAGTCCTTTGCATATGAAAATCAGCCTGAAACTACAATGAGGTAAGTTCAGTTGTAATAGATTCTAAAGATTTAATACCCATATTCACTCCATTCCAAAACATAGTAAGATTGAACTCGAGAGAACGATTAACTGTATCAAAATCAAAGTTTTTATATTTTTTTAATTTGGATTACAACTCCAGAATACGAGGAAGCCTTAGTTTTATCAGAAATTCCATCTGTTTTGATAAGAAACATCCCAAGATAATCAACTTAGTAACAGGCAACGTCATATCAGTTTCTCCTGAAGAAAGCAAAATCATCATCTGCTTCTGAAAAATTGTTGTGGAATAATAAGGTTCCTAAAAAAAAATTTGAAAATCTCTAGCTCGTGGACAAAGTAATTCTCGGTAAATTTAATATCCCTTATATAATTCAATTTCTTGGGATTAAATTGAATTGGTTTTAAAAGATGCCATTTAGTTTGCAAGTAATTGCAACAATGGGTGGAGTGCAAGTAGAATTATTAAAATTTGCTAAGTTAAGAACAATTTGAGAGTTTTTTCATTCAGTTGCAGTTCCAATCAGGTATAGGGTTGTCCTGAATCAAGCCAAACTCTTGCTATAATTATTTTCTATTTACAGGATTGATTACCCAATAAGATTAAGAAGCACTAAATGCTTGATATTTGGGAACATGGACAGATTTTTTTTGCAGAATTGGCTAACTTAACCTATCCAGAATAATTTTTCCAAAGGGAAATTATTTTTACTCATAATATTTAAGACATTTAGGTAGTTGATATTTGTTCTTCTCTTGGGAAGCTATAATCGATTTTAATTGAATATTGGTCATTGTTGTGAATGGACTAAGTCTTGGAGAGCGTTATGCAGTCCCAGACATTTAGGCTAAAATGATGGGTCGTTTCCTCTCTCTGGGAATATCTTTCTCGGTTTATCCTTAAGGATTCGTGATCTAAGATTTGGATTTTTCTCGCAAATAATCACATTGTGATTATCCTCACAAAGAGGACAAACGACCGTGCAATTCTTTCGTTTCTGGAATATTTTCAAAGTAAGGAGGGCATTGTATATTACTACAACATTCCTGGCTAGTTAAAGGTATTAGGACTTCCAGCATATTGACCCAATGAATGGAGAATATTTTATAGATATTTGAAGAAAAGTTTAAAATGTGTCCTTTTATACAATATTTTTGGTACAATTAAACACCACTTTTCTGCCATTTTATGAGATGTGAGCAGGGGCACCATCCTGCTGGAAAATGTGTAAGACAACATTATTCTCTTCAAAGGAGGTCTACTTTCTTCAGTACGAGGCAAAGCTGACATCAGAAACTTGCTGAGGATCTCCGTTACGTAGTAATCGGCCTTGACAGTTTGGTGTTGAAGAATCAGGTGAAGATCTGACACTGCATGGTGCCTGATAGTGGCCCAAACATGAATTTTAAGAGGAAATTTCACAGTTGGATTGGGTTCCACATCTCCCTTATCTCTTGCTCAAACCCGATCTGTTTGGGTATTTGGGACATAAAATAGCTCAAATGGACTTTTATTACTGAAGAGGATACATTTTCAGGAATCTCTAGTCCAGTGTTTCCACTCACGACAGAATTGAAGCCGGGCCTTCCTTTGGTTTTCTGAATGTTTGGGGTGCAGACTAGGTTTGTACGTGAAAGCATTCAAAGAGTGCCTCAGGTAGTTATGGACAGATGACTTTGATATTGGATAGCCCCATTGAATTCAACCTTGGTGCAAGTTTGATTGTGGATTGCCTCTTTTTGGATAAAGATTTTAAAATCATCAGTTTGGGAACTTTGCTAATTTTTTTGTTCCTTCCTGGACAAACCTTTGATTTACAAGGGTTTGTCCATCCTTCCTTTTCTTACACCAATTTTCAAAGGTCCTGAGAGGAGTATGTAACCTTTGAGCAACGTCTCTCTGGCTTGATTCACCCTCCATCATACGAAAAGCCTTGACTCAGGTCTCGAAAGAGTGCTCTCTCACTATTTAGGATATTGAATTTCTACTTACATCCTGTGGTGTTTTCTGAGCTCTTTTATACTGATGTATAATGCAATCATCGAAAATGATTGCATCAGAAAAATTCAATATTGCCTAATGATTGTATCACCCATATTTTATTTTATTCATACCAAAAATAGTTTTTTTTTACTATCAAACGGATATTTTTAATAACAATATCAATGTTTGGTCATAGTGAAATTTGATATGATCAACAAAAATGGACAATCTTTGTTGATCTCCAAATGGTTTTCTTTTTGGCCAACAGCTTAGTTACACGAAATTCCTTATTTTCTATGTATACCTTCATCTAGATATGAGCATCTTAGAGCTCTATAATTTTTGTACTATTACATTTGTTACCATATCTTACTCTGGTAAGTCTCTTGTATTACAATTATAATAATTTATTTATTTTTCTCTACGTCTCTCCTTCTCTCCTCATGCACTATTGAGTTCAGACCATTCTATCATAACTTTTATTTTGTGTTCTTCTCCCGAAAAAAATCGAAAAAAAAACTTTTACCTCTCGCATGCATATTATGGAATTAATTTGTAAGTACAGTATTCCAGTCAATTTTTGACCTACGTCTTCTCCTCATTCTCAAAAGTTCAAAAGATTTTTAGAAAAATGGTCATCCATTAATATAGGTAATTATGATATTGGAATTGAAAGTCGTGAAATATTTAGTCTCGTAGAAACTGTCCTACAATTATGCGAAGGATCCTATGCTAAACAAATGTTCCTGCACACGCCTATAAGAATTCCTTAACCTGGTAATTATATTCTTTGGTGATGTTCCTCCACGAGGTGTAAAATTTATCTCGCCTGGTTGCTCTACACCCCACCCGATGGCTTTGAAAAGTTTTATACTGTTAAATTTTAATGTTTAGATCTCAATTCAAATTGACAGACATAGGGAGGGAGGATTGCGCAATATTAGTTTGTTATAGTTAGAGCGTAACACCGAGCCTAGATGTCTGTTCCTCAAGCCTTAAGTCTACCTAATAATGACCTGAATTTAATAAAATCCCACCTCAAATATTCCTTCATTAATTCAGACTTATCAAATTTCAACATCAAAAAACTATTCATGTACTGAAGTACTTATCTTAGGTACTTTTTGGATTAGCTCTAATTGACAATCCAATAAAGGCCATGCAAAATTTGAGTAATGCAACTTGAGGAAGGACCTTATTTACTCTCAAATGAATAAAAATACCAAAATTTGGAAGAATTCGCTACAGTAAAATCAAAGAAACAGTTTCAAAGAAAAGTTTCTTAAGACAATCCTGACTTATGGAATGATCCAGATGACTAAGGACAATGTCTTAATACTATAATTCATATAAAAGTTGTAAATGATCTTGCTGAGTGTGGAGTTGGTCTCATAACAGAATATAGCGCTTTAGTAACATCTGATGAATCCCAGCTGTAATTCCTCCTCCAATTTGTCAAAGATCATGGATAAAAAAAAAGTCTTAAAATTTTTAATTTTAAAAACATATGTGCAATTGTAATTAATATAACTTTATTATGTTATATTTATAATTTAGGTTTATAATAAATAAGAAAGGTAAATAAAAGTTTTATTATTGAATAGAAAAATATATTTTCTTTACATTGGGATATTTTTTAAACTTACACAATAATAATCTTACTTTAAAATAATAATTTTCACCTCCCCCAAAGTAGTTTTTAAGTACGATTACTACAAAATTTTTGGATATATAAGATGATTTTAAGTCATAAAAACTTTTTATCGAAAAGGTCAGTAAAAGGTCAAATTAATTTTACATGCTTTGTCCACTTCAAGTTAAAAAATTAAAAATTTCTTATGATTTTGAAACATCTTATAAATTTTTTGTGTTTTAAAGTGTATTGTAAAATGAAGTCCTTATATGATATTAATGTACAAAAAATCATTTTCGAAAAAAATTCTTAAAATTTCAAAACTGGAGCTGTTGAATTAACTTAAAATATGCTTCAAAACCGTTCAAAATTTATACTCAATGTTTTTTGCCTAAAAGGAAAAAATTCCAACTATCACAACTCAACATTTCTGAAATAAAAAAGTAAGTTCCATTTTAATGAGCACACACGACAAGATTAATAAAATTTTCAAACACTGTGACAATGTTCTACAGGGTGTCCCATCTAGCGGTGGCATTTTGAACTACCACTTTTTGACGTTTGACAGCTGTAGTAACATTCTCATTGTGTCTAATATTTTGTAAAAGGTCTCCGGTTTACGAAATGGTTAAGTTTACGCTCAAAGAAAATTGGGAAATACTGAAGACTTACTTCCAAAATGGAGAGTCTTCAAACGAAACTGCAAGAAAATTACGCACGAAATTCGGTCGAAATAAAGCGCCTTCCACGCAGTTTGTGGATAAATTTGTAAAGTGTGTGCGCGAAACTGGTTAGTTAATGGATAAAACAACGCATTCCCGTGGTCGTCCAGTGCGCTCAATCGAAAACATTGCTGCTGTTGCCGAAAGTGTAAGTAAAAACCCATCGACATCAACTCGACACCGTTCGCAGGAATTGGGCATTTCTTGCACGTCTCTGCAAAGAATTTTGACGAAAGACCTTGGCCTCAAGCTATACAAAATCCACACGACCATCTGATGGAGTTTCAGTTCGCCCCATGGGCCGAAGACCGCTTGATCGAAGATGAACATTTTTACCGAAAAATCATCTTTTCAGATGAGGCGCATTTCCACCTTGGCGGATATGTCAATAAACAAAACTGCCGAATTTGGGGATCAGAAAATCCGCACTCAACATTGGAAAAACCAATACATCGTCAACGAGCGACTGTTTGGTGCAGAATGTGGACTGGCGGCATCATTGGCTCGTTTTCTTCGAAAACGAGCAAGGAGCAGCCGTTACGGTGAATGGTGAGCGCTATTGGGTCATGTTGGAAGATTTTTTGTTTCCCAAAATGGAAAAAGAAGACATCGACGACATTTGGTTCCATCATGATGGCGCTACGTGCTACACAGCCTACGTTACAGTGGCTCTTTTGCGCACTGTCTTCGACAATCGGATCATAAGCCGAAACGGCAACGTCAACTGGCCACCTTGTAGCTGCAATTTGACTCCTTTGGACTATTTTTTGTAGGGAACTGTCAAGGGTAAATGTTACGCCAACCATCCAAAGACGATTGAGGGTTTGAAACACAAGATTGGAGTCACCATTGCAGCTTATCGAAGCTCACACAATCGAAAATATATTGCAAAATTGGGTCAGTAGAATGGGCTACTGTAAGGCCAGCCACGGCGGCCAAATGAACGAAGTGGCGTTCCATCATTAACCGGAATGTTGAGACTTTTAAATAATAAAAAAATATCCATTTGTCTATTTTTTATAGCAATATCAAAAGAAAAAAGTTTCGTGGGCCACTCTTTAAAAGGTGTTGACTACGATACATACCTATTGTTAGAATCCTGTGTGAGTTTTTACCGTGAATCCATGCAATGAAAGGCATACCTAGTGGTCCATCCAAATCTGAACACTTACTAATTACTAAAAAATCTGAGATATCTAGCTAATTCACAATTTGAGACAAATTGCAATCGAATGTGATGGACAAAATTTTATTTGTGCACTCCAAGTTGTTGGTTTGATCTCCAAGACCCCCGTCTACGCCGTCAGCAAGTTCGAAAAGTCAAAGAGCAAGAAGGGTGCTGTCAAAAAGGCTAAGGTGGACACGGAGAAATTAAAGAAAATAGCTATGGCCAATCCCCTCAAGTTCATGATGACCCATGAAAGAGATCTCTAGGGATTTCACACCAGACTGTCTGGAGAGCTATAACAAAAGTGAGTGAAAAGATTATTGTCAGGGTGGAAAGGGCACTTTTGACACCAGAAGTGAAAGAAACCTATCTCTTTCTTTGCAAAACTCTTTTGATTGAGTCTTTTGAGTTCTTTTGAACTTTGTTTTGATACTTATGTCCCCATTAGTGACCTGATGCTAACCCTCTCAACTACACTTTTTGGATGCATGTTGAGGTGAAGGCCTGCAGTAATGTAATATAGCAACAATCCCCGGAGTGAACTGGGTGTTGATGTACATGTAAAGTATAGGGACACAATGTTGTTCCTCGATGAAACAGGCAACTAACCATGATAGTACCCTTAATGTAACATACTTTTTGGGTTTCTTGAGAGTTACTTGTACTCATTAAAATATCTACTTATACATGAGCGTAAAATTTATTTCTCTGATTATTATTACAAAACTAAGGATTTCTGAGCAGTCGCTGTTCATTTTGTTTGTTTTTTTTTGTCTGAAAATTGCTCATTTTTCTGAACTGGTATGAAATAAATATAGAAAGTTTGGGTTCTAGTTAGATGACACAAAAACTTTTTGATTATATTTTTCGAGGGAAAATCCACCAATCAAAATTCACATTCATTAGGCGAGCTTTTTGGAACTTAAATATTTATATGAACAAATCAGGGTTATAATTACTTGATCGGAAATGTGAGCACCCAACAACAGCCAACTAAAAGAAGGATCCATTTGGCGGAAAAATTGACTTTTGAATAATCCCCATTGAGTCTTTCAACAAATGAGAAATACTTTTGCACTAAATTGCCAAATCCTAATATTCCATTGATGCCAAAGGTTGAATGTAACATCAGTGGTGGTGATGGTGAAATGCCTCCTTCTAACAAGACTTTTGAAGATCCAAACAACCTTAAACTTCCTTCAACAACTAATGTGGACGTCTTTTAGTATGCTTAAAACTACCAATACAGATGGAAGGAAAAAATTAACCCAAGGAAATCTTTCAAAAATCTTGATTTGTCAATAAAATATAGCAAAATTTATGAATAAATCATGAAAAATATAAAACAACACTATTTAATGAAAATTCTATTCTTCTTTAATACAAACTGCTCTATTTTTATATTTTGGGCGCTCTTTTTTTTAAAGTCATTTTTGCTGAAGAAATCGCTCCAAGACCCCAAGACTCTTTATTAATCTTTTCTATCATAATTATAAGTAAATCAATCATTTAATTTGATAAGTTGTTTCATCTTAGTCATGATCAAAATATCAGAGTCATTTCTTATCAAACCCTTTTGCTTTTGATCAATCAGATTTACTATTATTTTAGTATAACAAATAAGAGTTCGGAAATGTATTGTGAAGAAATGTAATTTATCAGATGTTATACCCATTGTTAAAGTTTCTTTTCAGAAAAGATTATACAATTTCCAATATATGAGACTCTTAAACATACTTATTCTACCCATGTAAAATTGATTAAAAGGTATCTATAATATATATAGTTAAATAGGTAATAATATATCAAGGGTGCTTAACTCGATTATATGAAAATATTATGTTTGAATACAAAAACCTTCGTCATATAAGTTTATGTAGATCTTTCAAAAATTAAAGACCGTGTACAAATAAATCAATAGGAAAAATTATATGTTTTGATTTTTAAGTTAATTAATATAGCCTTTCAATATTTGAAAAATTAATGAAGGATTTTTATTAATTATTTCTCAATATTATAGTTTAATTTACTTAATAGTTTTAAAGTTGATGAAGAAATTACGATATTTTTGTAAATGTGCTATATATTATTTAAATAGATCCAAGAAATTACTTTTACATAGATTAATTTCGACTAAATTTTATGAAAGTTAAGTAATTTTAGACCTAAATTATGCAAAAACAACAAAAAACAACAACAACATCGAACAAAGAAAGTATCTAAAAAAATAATTATTTTGACATGTATCAAGTGATAACAAAAAAATAATTCAAAACTACGAAATTAAATACATATGTACATTTTTTTGAAATAACATATGAAAACCCTTAAAGAATAGGTGCATGAAAATCATTCAAATTTTGAATCTTGTATAATTTGTTGCAAATTTGTAACACAAAGGGGCGAAAGAAGGAAAGTAACATTAAAACGATAAAAAACAATCATTAACAAAAATATCAAAAAATGAGAAAATCGCAATTTCTTTTTAAAATCTTATTTAGTTGAATACATTTTATTATATTCCCTTTTTTAAATGTAAAATTAAAAATGATGACAATTATTTAATGAAATCTTCTGGAAATACTGCTGGGCACAACTTTTATCCTGTAAATGAACCCTCAGCTCACATAATCCCACAATCGAGCTTGGTACACTCCTTCTTGATGAAAGCCTCTAGAGACTCTACACTCCTGTGAGAAGTAGCACACACCCTCTCCTCGAGACACACCTAGATAGAGGAGTCAAAAGGTTTAGCGTCTGGAGAGGAGAAAGTTGTCTCTCAGGAAGGGCTGGATCTTAGCATTGCAATGACACAGAGCTCCGTCTTGAGTGAAAACAAAGCTGTTTCCGAACTTTTCTTTGACCCAAGGTTGTACTTCTTCTACAGAAGTTTGATTTAAGCATCATTATTATTATTCACATCACTATTTACAACTTAACATTACATGACTTCGTATAAATATAAATTAAAATAATTTATTTAAAAAACAAAAAAATATGAAAAAAACTTTTTTTGAAATTGACTTTTTTTTTTTTCAAATAGGAGTATTTTTAAACTAGGCCCAACACGCAATCTTAATGAACAATAAAAACAAATTACATTTACTTTGTTTATTTTAAAATTATAAAGTAAAACGATCTACTATAAACTGTAGCTATAAAATAGGAAAAATTATCATGTAAAACTTCCTTGTATGCAACATTTTTCTGTTGTATTCTGTCCATTTGATGTAAATATAATCCAACTTACTACCCATTTTGACATGCTTGAAAATCCAACATTTAATGAAGCTATGTAAAATACTGATTTTGGTAAATATAAAGCAATTTTTTCAAATGTTTACTTAGTGATTTATTTAATGCCATTGCCATTACTAACGTGTTATTTTCCTTTTTTTAACCATAATGATGATACCTACTATGACTAACTCCCTAATTCTCTTCTTCCTTCACTTACCTAATTCTCTTTTTAATTCGAATATATGTAATATAAGTTCTCCCTTTTTACCTTTTTTGGATTTTTAATTCTTTGTTGGGTTTTCGAACGGACCACCCATACCTTAAAAAACTTTGAGACACGGGGAATCGATCTTGTTTTATGACAAAAAAAATCAATTTTTTAGCAAAATATTAAACTTGTTCTCCAGAATCCAGGAACTTGGGCTGATCAAAATGACCCTTATTGTACCATTAAACTTTTCCTCGGAACAAAACCAAAGGAAAGGCCCAAAATCAGTAAGTAGCAGATTGCCAATTTTTTCCAACTATGAAATTATATTTTAAAGATTGTAAGGAATGATTCACATCTTAAAAAGTGCTCTTTCTAATTCAAACAACCAGCGTTCAGAACACTGATTAAGAGAAAAAGAACATAAACATGAACTGCTGATAGCATAATACAGTGTATATTTTCGTGCCATGTTCTAAACACAGATTTTTTATCACAAAAATATTTGTAAACATAAACTCAAATAAGATTTTGTATGTCACGAATTCAAAAAGTTCAAGAGATTAAAGGCCATAGAGATAGGCTTGGACATTGAGCATTTGTGTTTCCTCAATGACTTGTAGCTGACAAAACATTATGTGCTTCGAGTATTAATCAAAGGCTCCACATGTTCATTACTCCTTACATTTTTATAATATCTTGTTTAAGACGTGATGGATACAATTTAAAGTAGATGCAATGATAAAAAAAATATCTTAGCAAAATTATTTTTGCACTTGTACATATTGTAGCTTTAACTACAAAGTGGGGAGCCTAAACTTGTAGAAGCATTTAATTAAGATTTTATCCCCTAAATCAAAAATAAGCGCATTTTTTTTATGCCATGTCTCTAAGTGTAAAAATGTTAGAGTAACAAAATTTAAAAAAAAGCAACGCGTATGCAGTCTGCCACACATTTAATTCAAACTTGGATTTGCTCCGAGCTCCAATCATGACAGCGTTGTATGCCATGGAGATGGTATTCTTCATCATTAAGGGCTAAGTTATTTACCGGCGTGTCATGGCTGTTATTATATATAAAGGACGACATATTCAATAAAAATATAGCAATTTAGAGAACTAAAACACATCAATATGGACTGCCTAAAACATCAAGAAGTATATAAACACCCTTAACAGACAAAATAACAAAAGGTTCTGCAGCGACAATATGGCTGACTCCTGGCTTACCTTCATGTAGTCCTTCAGCCCTAACCTGAAACCCCTGGATTTGCAGTTTGGGATGTCTAGGAGAAGAATGTGGGCCACACCTTTTCTCCATATTTGGAGCTGTCGTAATGACTATATGGTACGCCATTGATACGGCATTCATCGTTAAGAGGGGCCAATCTGTTTGCTGGCGTGTCGAGGTTCTTATTGCATGTAAAGAAGAACATATTAGATAATAATTATATGCACATATAGAATTATTACATATCACAAATTTGTTTAAGTTGTCTTTTCTTGATTCCATAAAAATCACGTTTATTTTTCGTAATCTAATCAAGCTACTCCAAGTTTTGGGTCTCCTCCTTAGAAACTAGGTCATTGCAGTCGATGGAAATAAAATGATATAAATTAATCAATAATTGTTAACTTTTTCAGTTCTTGGCAAGATTGAAATGAATTTATTTGAATACCTATATAATAAATTGAAATATATTTGGTATATATATTATGTATAGTTCACTTACGATATTTTTGTAGTATTTTTATAAAATAATAAAATGAAAGTAAATTTTGTAGTCTGATTAAGGAACATATAACGATATACATATATGCTAATTAAGTTAGATAAAAAATCTCAAAATGAGAATATATATCGACTCCTAACAAAGTTATGTATGTTCAATATAGTATACATATATATTATCACAGAGAAGGAATACTCGTAGATTGATATTTACTTTTTTTAAATCAATTTATTTTTATAAAAAGAAGATATCTCTGATTCTTTTTGATTGACTGCTCATTAAGCAAAGATATATTCATGAACAGAAAAAACTTTGAATCAATGGGAATGATTGCTGTTAATTACTGTATTTATCGGATAATTTACATGTATTGTAGGTACATGATGAGATAGTAATTTATATATTATAGGGGATATTACATCCTTCTTATTAGCATAGCGTGTGGTCATTATTTAACCAAAAACTTTGAGCTCCAGCTGTTCATGTGCAGGGCTGACGTTGTTTGTTGCTTTGGCGGCTATCCAGAAGTGTTTGGAGTTCATCAAAAATCATAGATCAACGAAGTATTTATACGACAATCGTGGAAAAGGTAGTGCCCTTTTTTTATCCATACCGGACAAGACAAGTTGAGGTCAGAACAGGAGGATGGCTACATGGAGGTAGACCATCCGTTAGACATATTGGTACTGGATGCATTTATGTTCATCTTGGCTTTATGGGCCTGTAAAGGACTTCCTAATGTTGTAAGTAGTCTGGATATAGATGCCAACAGTCTCTGCAGCCTTTTCAGGACTGACAATGGCACAGAGGAGATCAGTCACGCATTGCCTTTTTGGTAGCTGCTCCGAAATTTTTACACTTTGAGACATGGTATAACATCAAAACTTGTTTTATTTTTGTTTCAGATACCGTTTGATTACGTAATTGTAAACTTCTTAATCCTAGACATGTCTTTAGTCAAGAAGGAACTGAAGGGAAGAGTCTGGACGTGATTATGAATCAACAGCAAAGCGTGCTGGTAACAAGATAAGGTCATTTTTTTTTTTTTTACTTTGTTGGACCAAGTGTTTGACCTTCAAACTCACAGGACCTGAGCCTCATGGACCTCTTTGTGAGAGGAGCATTTGAGTGACACACCAACAAGCTTTCCTCTGTCGCAAAATCTGAGCAGATGTACAAGATCCGGGACAAATTTCGAAATCTGCTGAAAGACAATGTCATCAAGACCTGCTCTCGAAGCTCCCGAAACTGAGGTCGAGTCGTGACCTTTTGTGACACTAAAAGGGGTTATTCTATGATTATTATTTTTTCTGTGTCAGATTGCAATTGACGTTGGTTTCTTTTAATATCGGATCATTAGATCACGAGAAAGTCAATTTAAAAAAAAAAAGTACTTTTTGTTAAATAGAGTTCGTACACTGTGTATACATTTATAAGGTGCTCTATAGTTGCCTTTAAAATATAGACCAATTTCAATAGTTCTAGTAATAATAAAATGACTGTCATGTACTCATTTTTTTTCCTGTTTTTTTCTTTTATAAAAGGATGTGAAACCCCTTCAAAGAATCGGCCATTTTGTAAAATTGACATACACTCTTTTCACTATAGTTCATCAGCCGAGATTACTCGGCAGATGGCCAGATGGAATGCAGAACCAAATTCGCCGTCCTGGTTAAAATTATAATATGAAAAAACCATCAACAAAACTAAATACTATTCAAAAGCTGAGAGATTTAGCTTCTAGTAAATGTCAACTTTATGGCCATTTTTCATTTTTGAACCCTCTGGTACGTTTTTCCGAACACGTTTTAATAAGTTTTGTTTTTTAATTATTTGTTGTGGTTGTATATGTGAAAGACACGTTGTTAATTTTTCTTTATAAATTTGTTTTATTATTGCAACTTCCGATCAATTTTGAAAAGAATGGCGCTACCTTGGATGAAACAGAAAATTTCAAAGGAAATTACGAATTGTTTCGATACCTACACAGAATTGGGCACAAAAACTTGCCGTAGCATTTAATTACCATTTGATCCCTTTTATTTTTCATTACAAGGTTTCATTATCCAACCAAACGACAGCTGAAATAAAAAAACAAAACAAGTTTTTTTATCCCATTTATCTAAGCCTAAATATGTTGGAGCAAAAACAAAAAAGACAAGGCTTGTGTGATCTCCTCCACACCAGTGTCAGTGCTGAGAAGGCTGCAGAGACAATTGGCAACCCATCCAGACTACTTACAACATCAAGAAGTCCATTACATTCCAATACAGCCAAGAAGAAACCAAACTTCTCCAGCAACAAAATGATCGACTTTCAGCCCGACTCCATGTGGCTTCTATCAGCTCTGACATCAAATCCCTGGACTTTATAGTTTGTATTTTTTGGGAAAAGAATATCAGTGGAATTTTTATCCAAATTTGGATTCACTCAAGCTGCCAACATGAGAGCGTGGCAAGCCATGGATTCGGCCTTCATCGGCTGCAAATCTGTTCGCTAGCATGTCGAGGCTATTATTATTTGTTAAGAAGGACATATCAAACGAAAAATATAGCTGTTGTATTGCTAATATTTAAACATATCAAAAATTAGTTTTGAGCTGTCTTTTCTTGATTTAATATAAATCAATTTTTCCTTTGTAATTTAGTCATGCTCCTATATTTTTGAGTAAATTTAATACTGGAGGGGATTTCAATCTTTTTGGGACCGATACAACCCCACTTCTGAATAATGGAACTAATGATGCTGATGATTAGTTTTTTTGAAAGAAATACTTTTTCAAAATCATGTTAAAATTTTTCTAAAAAAAATCTTATTCACGTCTCTATACATAAGGAACAACAATAGCTGAATATATCTATATTGAAAAGGTTTAATCGTTGCACTTAAAAGGGGAGATTAGTTCCTTCTGTTCAAATGAGATTAGAGAGGCGTGTCAGATGGAGGGAGTGTATACATGAATCTCTCAAATATTTTCTAATGAGACTAAAAAGGAATTCACTTTATGTTGTTGTTAGAGTCTTGACATATCTGTTTGTTTATTTTTAGTATCAGAAACTATGTCACTCGGGTTTTATTTGTTATTTTTGCTCCTTTTTTCACGAGTAAATAAATAAATCCCTTTCAGCTCCTCCTTATACGTCTTTATATTATATTTGAAACTTATAATAGCAAGAGGAGTCAGACGTTGCATGCAAAGTCTGATACAAATGGTCATAAAATAACTCTTCATTTATTACTTTACAACTAAATGTTTTACTTGACATAAATTTATTTATTGGGTGTATTCCAATAAATATAGAGATGGATTGGAAATGTTGAAAGTAGTACAAGGTCTAGAAAAACAGAGAAATAAACATTTTCCCTTTCCAAATGGCTTTAGGGATGATTCCCCTCGGAAGGCTATATGTAACAAAAGCACGAAATATGTGAACTAAAGTTTGAATCCATTAAAGTAGTCGTCTATAAAAATATGAAGACCTTGAAGTTTAAACTTCATCAAGATATAATTTATCAATTAACCAAAGAATTTCAACAAAATTAACACTAAAAATTGATGTGTGATTGAGCTCTCTTAATAATTATTGTAGCCGCCCTAAGCGGCAATGATGGCTCCCAGGTGAAGCGGGAGGCCTGGTAACTGTTGCAGATGTAGTCCTGCGTCATGTCGTTCCAGTGCCAACTGACAGTGGCTTTAAGGTCCTGGGTGTTTGGATGAAGGACAATGCAGACCTTCCCTTGACATGCACCCACTAGGTGTAATGGAGGGAGGGGGGCGGGCGACATCAGATATGAAGAGGTACAAAAAACACTCCTAATAATGATTTCTCCTTAATTTGAAAATTTAAGCTTATTATCGAGCAAGAAGCAGTTTGAAAGTGATTTCTATAGTTTAAACTAATACTATTCACCAATATGTTGAAAAACAGAAGCCCAAAAATCAACGTGGTAACCCCGACAATTTGAAAAATGTTTTGAAGGAGAGCAGCATAGGTTTCATAACGTTACACTAAATTAGCTGCGAGTAGCTATGATGTGTAGAAAATAAATACAAACCCCACTCCTTATCTACCAATGATTTAGGCAAGGATAACTCAGATGTTGATCCTGTATTTAACTCCGTGTCTGAAAAGGACTTACTTTACTCATCAGGGTTACTCTAGGGTAGTTCTTTTAAATGTTCGTAATGTTTTTCTGACATTATCCCATCCTCCTACAACAAAACCAGTCTTATTGAAAACAAACTCTAGTAGAGGTTAAGTCAGGTAATAATGTCGCTCTACCACATCAATTGCTCATTATGCTTCCTAATGATAATATATCGCTGTCTTCTTTTAATCAGGAACAAAAACGTTGTTTACTTTTGTGTATTTTTTCCAATAAAAATGGTAAAATAGACAACACGTTTTTGGCTGAAGCAGTCTGGTGCATTACTCAATTTGTCCAAAAAGTCCGAAAATATGTCACCATTTAGTAAAAACATAGTGCCGATGATTTCCCGGAAGCTTAGTGACTCGGAAGTAGGTTAAATCGTTGGTAGTCCTGACTCAATGAGGAAAGTAAGCAAAAGGAAGAACATCCTGCCAATCGATGAATGAGATTGCTGACAACATCAACGTAGAATCCAGTTCAACTTGAGATCGTGTTATCAGTGAAGACCCATGGTACTACAGCTATGCACTTTGTAAGACTCAGCTTCTAACCTGTCAAACAGGAAGAAAAAGGACTCCAAAACCAATCAAGTTAAACTAGAAGCCTCCCATAAATGACCTTGCTTGCTTTTTCTCCAAGGATATAAAATTCTATCGAACTCGAGGGACAATAGGTGGTAAGTTAAAAACTTCTTATAACTTCCCTAGGATCATGAAGGGCAAGAACTCAAGGCAAACTATGTTTTTATGTGTAGTTAGCAGTGAGGGTCATATTATCGTGCCCATCATCTTAAAGAAGGAGCTGAAATTCAACGCCAAGATCTACATCAATGTTTTGCGCACCAAAGTTCTTTTCTGGTTCCGTAGCATAATAAAGTATACACTTTGGATCAGGCAGCAAGACAGGGCACCCTGTTGCAACAGCAAAACAATACTTGACTTTTTGATTTTGAGAGAGGGATTTAGTTTCCGCTGTGTTTTGGGTCTCTTAATTTTTCAGAATTGAATCATTTATTCTATTTTGTCAGGAGTTAATGTTGAATGGGTGTCCAATGAAGGTTCCCACATCACTACAAGATCCCTGAGAGCTGAGATAAGGAGAACATTCCGTACTTTACCTAGTGGGATGGTCAAAAAACTTTGAAACGTTTCCGAGGAAGTTGTGAACGTACAGTTAAAGCTAACTGTGATTTTATTAATTGAATGCCAAATTAATTTTATAATGTTGACTTTTCTGAAAACTTTAAAAAAATTAGTTTAGAAATAAAGTCAAAGTAGAGTTTTAATTTTTTTCTCAGCTTGCAAACGTTTAAATGAACCACCCTTTACATCATTCATGAGGAAACACATTTGTTGTTATGAAAAAATGTATAAACTAGGGTCGTTTGAAAAGTCTGTGCAAAATCCTAGAGAGGCAGGACTAGCGCGTATTGAGGTGTCTAGTTAGTAGCATCTCTTGGAAGAAAAAAAAACACCAACTTTCAGCAAGATCAGTCTATTGCTTTTGTTTGGCATTCGCTTGAATCGAAGATATTGGCATCTATTTTTTTGGACTATTCTAGGCGTACATTATTCTTCGTTATTGACCGTCCCAGTTGTAAGAAAAATACTCAAAATTGGCAATAAAAAGGGTAATTTCCCATCAAGGTAATGCACCTCAGCAGTTGTGGTCGCCAAATTAATGGAAATAGGGTTCAAAGTCGAGATACCCATAGCACTACCATTCCCACTCACCTTCACTCGTCTGTCATACATTACCATATCGTGGATTTTATAAATGATTTCTGGAGTTGTAACTTCAACAGAATGTTCAGAGTCACTTGTGCCGGTATGACCACTCCGACAATTTTAAAACCAGTTATAAAATGTTCTAATCGAAGGTACAAAGTTCCCATAATGTTTATCAAGCTACTTTTTAGTGTCTAACGCATTTTGCCTTTCATAAAGCAATTTTTAATCAAGAAATTAAATTATTTTTAATCAATTCTTTGAAAATCTATCAAAGTACCTCGATTCAAACGAGTGCCAAACAGAATTGAATAGATCAATCTGGCTGAAAGTCGGTGAGTGTTCTTCCAAAAGATGCTATTAAGTAAACATAACCTCGCCATTAATGCATCTCTTGGACTTGGCAAATACTTTTCAAACGACCGTCTTATATCATAATCTGATCATAGTCTTTCCAATACCTCCACTTTCATTATTTCGAAATATGGATCGTAATGAAAAACATAGCCTATACTACTCTACATAGCAGTTATATGAAAATAAGACGGCTCTTGGATCTAAATGCCAAGTACCCAAGTACAGTGTAAGTACATTTGTATTATCCGAAAAGATTCAAGACCCAAACCGGCTTCAATATATCAAACTTTTACGGATCATAAAAAGATCCAAACAAATTGGTCCCTAATTTTGAAAACGATTAAGTTTTGGTCTACAGTATGATATTGCAGTCTGGACCAAAATATATCTATAGAAAAATATTAAAGACCAAACCAAGTTTATCGACACAATTAAAACCTAAATGTAACGTATCCAACATTTCAAATTAAAAATATTTATTGAACATAATATCTTTTAAATAAATATTAGGTTCGGGAACAAGTAATTTTGCATTTTTCTCTTTATTGCGAATTAAAAAAGATTTACAATTATCCAATTTAAGATAAATATGACCTGCTCAGTTTGATAACTTGTTGTCAACAGGAATCCCAATCATAATACCCTTCTCGTAGAAGACCTTGTCCCCATTTTCAAAAAAACTTGGACAAACCATTTCAATGGCCTTTTATTGTGGCCAAATTTGTACCCCAAAGCATGTTGGGCATAGAAAAGAACAGTTGTTAGTAACTTGGTACCAGATGCAGACTGTATGGGGGGGGTGATACATCATACCTTCGTATCGAGCTCCCAGAGCTTTTGGCGCGTCATCAAAGATGTGTGCGGCCTGGTGTTGTCTTTACAATGTCTTTTTGTCTTTTTTTCAACAATGATGACCACTTTTGTTCAATTACCAGTCTCAAATTGTTTAGTTGTTCACAGTAGAGGGCAGAATGGAGTGGAAAAGAAAATATATCACTCCAGATTTTGTTGTGCAACACAAACCGAAAGAGTTTCAGCCCCATATACATCACAAATTTTCTTGCCGTCTTTCTCTTTCTGGTAGTAAAATTGTTAAGCATGGAAAACTTTTCCTTTGAGAGCTCAATATGCGACGTACAAAACTTCACATCTGATCCAGACTAGTATAATACTCTAAATTTTTTTGTTTGTAGCATACACTCAAACCTTTAAAACACTTTATAATATGATCCGAAGGCAAAACTCCTTTTTTCCTAACCTAACATATATATATAACTGAATAAAAACTTGAAACTATAAGAAACTTCACGTATCTACAATAATAATGCTTTAAAAAATTATATTATAGACATCAAAAACTTATTTGTATAAAGGGAAAAAACTTCTTTTTTTCCCCCATAGAAACATAAAAACTATTGTAAATAAATTAATAATACTATTAAAAAAAATGTTTATAATATAATTTTATAATCTATAGGAAGAATTAAGAAGGAGAACTAATTTAACAATTTTTGCAGAATAATTAATTAGTACTTTAATCATTATAGAATTTTTCTATTTATTCCATGTTATTATTTTTCATTGAATGAAGAACTTTGGGTAGAGTAATCTTTGTGCGAGAAACTTTGGATAATAAGGCTTTGAGTACTCATATTATACCTACCAAAGTTGTTAAAGCTAAAATCTTATGGAAAGGACTAAATATAAAAAGAAGAGGTTCAAAATTTTAGCAAATATAGAATAAAAAACTTGAGACAATATTTTTTTTGTTTAACACCATGCAGCAGTATATTGGACCGCAGACTGAAACCCACCTTTATCATTATTATTTGAGCCGTAAAACATGAAAATGAGGGTTCAAACTTTTAAATTCGACAGGTTTGGTCTTTAAAGTTTTTTAATAATAATAAAGTTTATAGAGTATAACTACGATTGAGTGCCATATTTCAAGATGAAAGAACTATATAGATGAAACTCAAAGAATTGAACTAAACGATATAAACATTTTGCCATTTGAAAAATAAAATATTTAGTATTTTATTTTGATTACAATTAATAAAAACATATATAACCTTCAAAAAATTGGGTAAAATGAAGGGCTTTACTAGTAATAACTATTTTAACAGTTTCTTCAAGTGCTTAATATTATGAGTTGAAGTTATAGAATATATATTTTATAAGACAAATTTAAAAAAATGCATTTAATTAAGGGAGATAAATAAATCGACCTTTCTTAGAGGCATTAAAAAATATAAGGTCTTTCATTTTTGGTAGTTATATATACACCAGTATATACATTGGGACGCAATAACAGATGGATCACACAGTATAAGTCATATAAAAAGATGAAGCGATCGTCTTTGTCTCTTTAACAGTTGTATTTTTTGTCCGAAAAGTACAAAACAATCTGCATTACGTAGTAACTCAGAACCTCGATACCCTCAGAATTGTATATGTATAACTTTGAGTTCATACCTCCAATCTATCTAGAGCCAAGTTATGAGAACCAGAACAAGTGACTTATAGGCTTTTTCCATGAATTTTTAAGTGTATTTTTCTAATATCATACAATGACAATGTGAATATGTAACCTCTTTTTTTAATAATAGTTTTAAGTAGTATTTATCAAAAAATATGATTACTAGAAAATGAGAATCCGACTTAATTAATTTGTGAAACTAATATTGTTTAATTTTTTTTTTTAGTTTTTTTTTTTAAGTTTCTAATTCCATCCATCAAGTTATTTATTGAATAAATGTACATATCATGACAATCTTTCTATTAGTTTGGAAGTTATTGTGCTAAGTGTTACAAAAAATATAGGACCGTATATTTTTTTTAAATTACCTTTTGTTATTTCGAAAAAAATATATCAAAAACAATTTTGTGCTTTTATTTTACACTTCTTATTGATAGGAAAAAATGGCGTTGAATTTAAGCAGTGGCTTGGAAAGTGTTATGGGGACTCCACTCTATAAAGCAAATAAAAAAATATTATTAGAAAATTAATAATAATATTAAGAATTTAAGAAAAAAAATTGAACGAAAAACAAATTGTTTTATTCTTAGGCCCAGGACTTTGCTGCTCATGGGTTAAAGCATATGAACAATAAGTATCCCTCAAACTATCATTTTAAATTGAGTTAAAATATACAATTGCATCTACCAATATATTAATTATCATTTTCGCCCAAATGTGCCCCATTGTCCTTCAGTGAAATGTCCTATGGGCAAATTGTACTTTTGCAAAATGTACATTCGGCTACCTGCTTTTCCACGAATTGAAAATTTTGATTTGGTGAAAGCAAAATGTTTTCGGACAATTTATCTGGAACATATTTTCATATTTCAAAATTTGCAAAATTTTTTGAACGCAAAAAAATAATGATAAAGAGCTATAAATTAGTTGTATTACATTTGGTGTTATGCAAGAATTATAAATTCCTGTCCTTTTGGAAAAAAGTATAATATAACTTATTACTTCATTTATTTATGAAAAATAATAAATTATTAAACAGCCACGACGTACAAAGTGAGACAAGGGAATCGACAGCTGACAACAAAATACATAGGGTATTTTTGTAATAAAATAAACTTTAAAAGATACTAAATTTGAAGACAGCAAAATAATTTTGAGTACGTCACCCCCCAAGTAATGAAGAGTAATAATAACTAGTGCGTCTTTTGACTTACTTTATCAGTCAAAAGACCTTAGAATGTCGTGGATGTTTGCAAGCATCAAATTATAAGTTAGTATTACACGGAATTGTTTTACTTTGGACCAGGAAATTGCTCGTATTCTGTTCGCACAGATTTAGATAAATAACAATTGAAAATACTTTAATATGAGCCCATGTCTAAAAAAAGTATTTTTAGTAAGCTCACAATGTTATTCTAAATACACATATATCTATAATTTAGATTAATATTTTAAATAATAAAATTATAGTATAATAATTAAGAAGAATGATGTAGTAGGCAAATTATAAACTAATAAAGACCTTTTTTATCTTTGTATTAGTTGAAAAATGGTTGAAAGATGCTTTAAAAATGCCACTTTGAAAAAGGTAATCTTAATATAGGACTACTTAGTATTACTTTATACTTGTCCTTAATATATATTTCAAGAGTATATTGATTAAATTTTTATGACCTAACAACTAATAAGTGCTTTTTATATAATATACCTATTGTTTTATAAATATTGGGTCACAATATCGTATTACGTGGATATTAAGACAAAGAGAATAATAAAACCCTTATGGTTTTAAGGTATCTACCAATTTAATGCATGCATTTAATAACAGGTCTAACAATATTTTATTTTAGCTTATAAAATATTGTTTTTTCTTAATTCCTATTTATTATTTAAAGTATAAAAATACCAGCTTTTTGGCTCTACACATATAATTATACAACTATTTGATTTTAGACCGTTCGAAACGGAAGGTTTGTGGACTAAAATGGCCTCAAAAGGAATTCCATACAAGGACAAAAACCCAATTGATCAAATACTGAGTACAAGGACATCATAAAATTAATTAAAATGGGCACTGGGTAGAGTGGAAACCTTCCACTAAGCTCATTCTTTTTTTAAATGAAATAAAATTTCTTATTTGTATGAAAGTAAAACAAAAAATAATTATTGATCATGTTATTTAATAAAATTTTAAAATCTATTACTTTCTTATGTTAATATGTGTAATATATAGTGATGAAAATTACGAGTAGAATAGGCATGTTAACAAAAAATAAACCGAAATTCAACATGGTAACCCAGACAATTTAAAGAATGTTTTGAAGGAGAAGCAAGGAAAGAAGGAAATAAACAATGGTATTTACTAGCATTACTCCGATATCAATCCCCAATTCCACTCTGAGTACAACAAGGACTTACATTTATAACTCCACAACAAATCCTCAGGCCTACGCTCCATCTTTTATGAGCACACACATATTTTCAATTAGGTTTTGAATATAATTGAATGTATTTAGGAAAGGATGATCACTACTCAGAAATTACTAACGACAACTGCCAAGAAAAAGAAAATTCAATCTTCAGATTACCAATTCCCAAAAAAATAGGCCAGCTAAAAAGTTCACTGGATTAATATCTCTGGTATATATATATTTTGGCTAACAAGTAGAGGATTTCAGCTCTGTATCTTCATTTGTTCAAAAGTGACTTTTGCGTGATTTTGGACTTTAGTTTTAACGCTGTCCTTTTTGTTATATGAAGCATCTTCATTAAGCCTACATAATGGTACAAATTTGAACTTTCTACTTCAATACATTCTTAAGATGTTGTCGGTAATATAATTTTTTGTGCTACCTTGGTCACATAAAATTTAATAGCCTTCTACGATTCAAATTAAGTTGTATCAAAATTGATTTTGAACTTTGGCCGTAATCTTGTAACCAACAGACAAACAAACATAGGCAAAAATATAAGTTCCGTTTAACTTCGTAGGTGAAGGTAATTCAAAAAATTCTCAGTTTCATTAGTACGTATTTTTGGCATTTTGTTATATTATAATAACAAGCAATGTCATGAGTGATTCTTACCAAGAGTGTTCTTCTTTAAATAGTCCAAAAGATCTATACGAATAAGAAAAACATTCAGTTTCTTATAATTTGTCATGTTGAGGAGTATCATAGAATGGTGGGTAGTCACTTTTATATTAAAAAAAAGTTTGTTTTGGTGTACGATTTACCATATTAAATTATTAGGTAATTACGTCTAATAAATGTGTTATTTCTAAGTGTAATTCTGGACTTTAAAGGAACAAAATTTGACTAAAAAATATTTTCCTTTCGAATACAAAAATTTAATAATAATTTCAAATAAAATTTTGTTTATTTGGTGTCAACTTTTTTTTTAAATGAACGCCACAAATTTGTTTACAAAAACTGTTAGTAAATAAAATTTTGAGGACGACAAAACAAAAAAAATTCTTTTGAACAAGTTTTTTTGTGAGGGGAGAAAAAAAATAAGCAAATGTTTTTTCACTAATTGCAATCATTAAGCTTTAATAATTACAGGTAATACTTATTTAGAGTAGTTATACCTGGGCTAAACCATAATGAGGCCAGCACATCCCAGTGAAGCGTTTTCAGAGTGTGATTTACGACTTTTGATGAATTGATCATTGTACTTGTTAAAAATAACTTTATTATGTCTTTTGAAATATTATATCTGCTTTCTTTAATGATCAACTAATTCTATCAATTGTTATTGCTAGTTATCACTAATTACTGGTTTTGTATGGCTGAAGTGGATGATACAATATAATGTTCTAATGACCATCCAAGAGCTAATTTAAAATATTTTGTATTATAATATTAAAAATGGTTGGATACTCGTTAAATAATTGTCTTATAGTTCTAAAAATATATATTTTTAGATGAATTTATAATGTTTATTGTATGAAATAATTGGCAGGAAAAAATACAATAAATATACTATATATAAAATCAACCGCCTGAAGCATAGCTTTCAACATTGTAGTATGCACCCCCTAGATTTCTACCACAGTTGCCACGCCCACCTCTTACTTCATCTAGACCTCTCTCCTCCTTGTTGAACCTCTATATTCGTTATATTCGCTACCCCTGAATTCATATCTTCTTCTGAAGCCACCTTTTATCCTTTTGTACGATAACCTCAATGTACTTCTACGAATGAATCCGCCGACATGAGGATCAGGTTCAGTAGTTCCTGATGTAGAAAGAAAAATACTTTCCTTTGGGCTCTTAGTGCTGCTCCTATCGCTTGACCATTTCTTCAGTAAGTGACTCTCCCTTAAAACAAGACTTGAACCTACCCTTTGAGTTAAGGCACAGAGACTCTCGTGGAGATTCCAACCTGAGCCCCTAGCTCCACCTAACCCTCCATCTCCTCCGTACTCAAGTTTTTACTGTTGACCATGTATCTCATATATTTTGCCGTTTATCCTGGAATTTTAGTAAAAGCTGATTAATTATAAGTAAACAATATATTGTTACAGTTACTCCGTCTGACGTAGGAATGATTTTGAAAGTCAATATACATAATGTTAAATATATACATTTCTTTCTTTTGGAGTTAATCCAACCTACGCACATGGAGTTCAACGAGAATAATCTTTTTAAGGTATGTTGTGTACTGATCTACGTTGCTCCATCAGCATCGAATTGTTTTAGACGATGAGAAATCACACTCTGCAATTAGAATATTTAGAATTTCGAAATTAATTGAAAATATTTTGTCCTTAAAAAGGACTGAATACTGCAGTTCCTTTCAAATTCAGTTATAAAAACTTATATAGTTCGGTCTTTGATGACGTCTTTCAACTATTTTTTAAAATCTGTTCTAGTACTGAGAGTTCTAAGGATCGGTCCCAAATAATCATAGTACTGGTACTAAGACTAGATTGAACTGTTCTGAACAAATAATGACTGACACATCACTATTTGAAAGTACTTGCTTTTCGCTCTAAACTAATTCCAAACAATTTTAGAAAGACTTGTAATTTTATGGAGACAACATTTTGAAATAATGAGTTGAAATAACTCCTATGGCTGAGGTAACCCACTGAATGGGCGTTGGCAGGGGGTGGGCTGGAGGTCCCCTCAATCAAAGAATTTATGCTTTTCAACAAAAAATTTAATTTTCTGTGTATAGCTATGGATTTTTGAAACTTTTCTTCAAAAAATTAAATATTTAATTTTTTTTTTTTTTTAGTATATTTGAAATTTGTCTTTTGAATTATTTGGCAAAAATCTTTCTTTTTTTTGTGAACAGATGTGATTTTTTGATTTTTTTCCCCCACTAAATAAAATCCTTCAGACGCCCCTACACTACTGTTTATATACAAGTAATTCATACTTGGTGTATATTCATGTGTACCTTTTTGGAAATTTTATCAGAGTAATGAGCAAAAAAAAAAGTTATTAATTTACATATTTTGAGAGTTAATTATATTCAAGACGACTAATTCGGCTATAATATTTGCAATTACGTACTTATCATGTTCACATTCACTAATGATAAGTCAACACTTAAACGAAAAAAAATAGGCCAGTACTTTCAAGACGACACGAAAGCAAACATAAAGTTATACTACAATAATTGAATTGGAACGACAAGTGTATGTAAGCAAGTACAAGGTTGTGAATAGACAAATTAACCTGCAATGCAGTATGAAATTATCTACTTTACTCTTTTTCTCTTCAACATATTAGGTATATGAGGTGTCTAACATTTGTTTACAAACTGTTTATCATTTAGAGTCTTTTTTTAAAGCCAATAAGAAGTCAATCATACATTTTAAGAACTTGAGGTAGTATCCGGCATTGCATAGAGTTATTAGGCGTCAATGAACAGAAAAAATGGTATCCCTATAATTTACAAGTACAGTAATACCCCGTTAACTTCGGGGATCGTTTTTATACCCAGTGGTCCATTAAAATCCAAAACTTTGAATTTTAAACTTCATCCAGATATAATTCATTAATTAACAATAGAATTTGAACAAATTAAAACTATAAATAGATGTGTGTTTGAGCTCTCTAAATCAATAATGTACCCGCCCTAAGCCGCAATTATGGGTTCCAAACGGCGGTAGAAGGCTTGACACCCACCACAAACGTAGTCCTCTGTCATGGCGTACTGGCTTATAGTAGCTTTGATGGCATTGGTGTTAGAATGCCAGATACTGTAGGCCCTCGACATGTACCTAAAAGTTTAATCGAGGAGGCTGGAATCAGAGTTGTAGGTGGGGGAAGTGTCATAAGATTTTTGTAACGGAGGAGATGGGTTTCTTTCATTGCTGGTTTCAAAAGTGGTCCCTCCACCCTCAAAAGGCTCTTTCCACCCACTTTTTTAACTCTCTAAATAGTCTCGTGTGAAACCATGAGATCTCTAGTATGTAACCTATTGGAAGAGCCTTTTTTCTTCTCGAAGGTTTTGGACTTGTTGACGGGGTAGATAGTGATCCTAGAGACGTTGGAAATTTGTCAATCACGTTCTAGTGAAATTTTCTCGACTTGTTGGAAGCCTCAAGCTCAATTTTTTTTTAACTAATTGGTTATGCTTTTATATTGAAATGTGAATGAATTTCAATCACACAAAGTTTATTAATTTTAAATTAGTGAGTTTTCAGCTGTAATTGGACCACCAAGTATAGTACAATTTGTCATTTCAATACGATTTTAAGGAAAATTCAATATTAAAAACATACATTATGCATTGAAGAATGCGGATTCAAGCTGTCCGGTTTATGAACAGAACCAACAGTTTGGACTGTTCAGTGTCTTATAGTTACACATTTACCTTACGAATATAAAACAAAAAGATTTTCATTGATTATCTGGCACACTTTTAGATCAAGGATTCCATATTTTTTTACAAGCAGAAGCACCTCCACTGCTTTGAGTTATGTGACATCGACAACTAGACTAACATTGGTTTGTTAATATAGAATATAACACACAAATAAATCTTCAGTGTTACTCTTTGTTTTTCATGAGCATACTTATTTGTTGTTAGTCAATACTGTGAAGTTCACTCCTCAAGAATTGCAGAACAATGACAATAGCAACACACACTTGTCATTCAAAATTAGTCCTCTTCAGATAAAATTAACTTCAGAAATATCCACATAATTAGTTTAAATCTTATTTTGTCCAAATACAGATTTTCTATGTATTTAATTACAAGCTGACAAACTCAGCATTTTCTTGAAATAGTTATATTGTTTTTATCTCAGCAAGATTCTTTAAACTGAATTTATTTTATATTTTTCTTAATGAGCTATTTTGAGAGGCAATAATATATTTTAATATACCTATGACATGATATAGTTCCATAACAATCTAATTCATAAATGAATAAATCTTTACAATATCAAATCCTTTAGTATTGCAGGTACATTAAGCATTATTGTCATAGTTAAGCTCTTAAAAAAAAAAATATTATTTGCATTTCAAGTTGGATGAATCTTTTGAATGCATTATAACTCTTTTATTGTATTTCCGTAGGCTGGGATTGCTCGAGCATAGAACCTACTGAAAACATAAACAATAATAGGCAGATACATCATTATTGAATAAGGAAAAATGAACACACTGATAATTCTATTTTTTTAATTTTAAGAATATGTAAAAATATTTTGGCACTATATAAGTTTGCCTTCAAACATTTTGTCTTAAATCCATCTTTCGCCTTTATATATTAATAAACGAGGTTTATAGGTAATTTTTGATATTTTTGGTTCATATAAATGTTCCTTTGTAATTTTTTAATCAAAATGTGAAATGTGTATTACCATACAATGCATTAAATATTTGTTTTCTGTTGGAAAAATGATGTAATCATGCTCCACAATTTCTATGCCTATACTCACTATTCGAACCACAGACAAAGTATGTAATACAATATGTTTAATAAGAAAAACAAAAATAAATCACTTATCCGTGAGCAATTATCATTAGATATAATGGATAATTCCTATAAGAAAATATTCATGGATTGACGAACAATCATAATATGATGCAAACACATAATTTCCTTATCATCCCAAAAATAAATAAAACCCCGCTTAACTAAATTTATATAAATACATATTTCTAATATGGATGTAGAAAATTCTAAGAGAACATTATTTTCAAGCAAAAATAAATAAAACCGACTTGAAAAGATCATTTATTTATATATTAAGACAGAATATCCCGAGGAAAAATAGATTTAATGCAAAATATCCTGAGGCAAAATAGTTTATAGCAAAATTTTGGTGCACTAAATATTTTGTTCTATGTATGAATATAAATTTCTAACAAAATGATATAACTAAGATATTTAAATATAGATACAGTAATTGTTTTATGATGTTATACCTAATCAAATATTACTTGAGAAAGAATTAAGACAGTTAGGGTGAATTCGAAGAAGAAAATCGAGGCTAGATAGAGATGTTCTAATGTTAGAAAGAAATCTAACATCGGTCTATCAAAATAAAAGGATAATCTGACGATGAGAGTGATGATGATATTGATGGAAGAATAAAAGTGAGCTCGTGAAGAGTCCATCAGAAGAGATGAACAACACCAGGAAAGAGTGGAAATAATATTTAAAAATTTAATTGTTGACCTTCTTCGGGGGCTGTAAAAGATAAATTTTATATGGACATAAACAAAATATAATATTAAATACAGTTTGCGTGAGTTAAATTTATAGAATTGTTCCGACAGGAAGGTATTTTTAAGTCACTGTGTTGTCCGGAAATGTTGGATAAGATAGAGCATGGCATGCCAATCGAAATAGATGGAGAAATTAAAAAAAAAATCATTAATCTTATAGTAGCATTGGAATGGGTAAAGTTAATGGGAAAAGAAGAGTGAAGATGAGTCCTTTGATTAATTTTCAACGACTTTATGCAAAAATGCAGTATTGATGGATATTACATTTGAAGACTAAATATCAACACTAAATATAATTGGAATAAATAGTGAAGAAACGAAAAATACCTGTTGTTTAAATCACATGAGTTGTCAATTCTAGAGGTTATATCCATTTGCCGGAACAAAGAAAAAGGTAAAATTCAGGACGAAGCATTGGCAAGAAAATCAAGTTCGATATCAAGTAAAAAAAACTAATTATAAAACGGAGCAGATAAGAAAACTCAAAGATGTTCTTATACTGGAAGAAATTATGATAGAAATGAACAAAAATGTCCTACATATGGGAAGAAATGTAATCAGTGAAGAAACTGTTTTTTAAGGAAAAATGTTACTGAAGTAAATTTGTCAAGAAAAGTTTGAGGAAAGCTTCGGTTAATTCCGGGGATTTCCCATCAGATTCGAATATCAACATTAAAAAATGAAAAGAATGTGGATGGGGAGCAAATAAAAAAAGTCACTGATGAGGGAATTCGATGATGTTTTTTATAATGGACAAAAGTTAGAACCAATAAAAGTATTATTAAAGGATGGTTATATAACTCATGCAATTAATTCTACAAGACCCATACCATTTGCCTATAGAGGTGAAGTAAATAAATAAATTGATCACATGGAGAAAATGGGATTGCTAAGTAAAGTAGGGGTCAAGGCTATTGAGTGGTGCCACCCATTAGTAGTAGTTCCAAAACGAAATGGGAAAGTTAGACTTTGCGTTGATATAAAAAATTGAATGATCAAGTTTATCGACCAATTTATCCAATTAGGACTCCAAGAGATGTTGTTTTGATTTTACTCACAATAAGCAGAGTTTTTACGACGATTGATGTAAAACAAGGCTATTAACAAATAGAATCAGCAGAGAAATCAAGATATATGATTTGTTTTATTACTCTCTGGGGTAAATATGTTTTTAATAGAGCACCAATGGGTTTTGTTGCCACTGGAGATGCAATTTTGAATAATTTACCAGACAGATTTAGAGTGGTCGATGATGTTTTGAAAGTATCAAAGGATTTGAAAATCATGTTTGTAATGTCAAAAGGTCTTTGGAAAAATACCGAGACAAGAAAATTACTATAAAATCCTGATAAATTTATAATTTATCAACCAAAAGTAACATTTTGTGGATATTACATATCGAAAGAAGTTGATCCTGATAAAATGTGTGTAATAAATACATTTTCCAAGACCAAAAAACAGGAGGGATCTTAGGAGTTTCTTGGGCTTATTCAATCAACTGAGTCCATTTTCATCATAGATAAGTGAAGAAGCAGGACATATAAGATAACTATTATCATCAAAAGTTGAATTTAAATGAATTACTAACCATACCTTATCCATGGATAAATTAAAAGAAATGTTGACTTCACCACCTGCATTAACACCATCCGATTCGAAATTAGAAACACACATTGAGACAGATTCATCGAAAATTAATGGTTTAGGATATATGTTACGTTAAAAGCATTAAGAGGGATGGAAGTTAATGCAATGTGGATCTCTATTTTAGTCTAGTGCATAGACAGGATATGCCATAATCGAATTGGAGTGCTTGGAAATTTTGTGGGCAATTAAGAAGTGCCATATATTTTTGGGTGGATTGCCTACATTTACAGTTATAACTGATCATACACCTCTTATCCATATTTTAAATAGATACACTATAGATATTGTTGAAATGTGAGATTGATCCAGTATATACTTAAGTTGTCCATGTTTCAATTTAGGGCAGAAAATAGGAAAGGATAAGGTCATGAGATCCAAGACGCATTATCAAGACTCACAGTTTAATTCTAATCAATAAAAGGAGTTTTTGAAAAGATGGAACATAAACTGGGGACAATCATCTCCTCATTATCCTCAAAGTAACGGCCACACTGAAAGTATAGTCAAGTAAATGAAGGCGCTATTAGAAAAAGTAGATATAAATTATGGGATAGAAAAGTGTTTTTTTGGATTACTTGAGTTTAGAAATACGTCGAAAGTTGATGGAAAGTCACCTAATAAAATGTTATTTGGTCATCAAGTACAATCTAACCTACCACAACATTGGAGAAGTTATGATATAACGTCCACACTCAATCAGTGGATGAGGAGAGACGTGGAGAAAAGAAAATAAATCATTACAATTTAAATACAACAGTTAAATACATAAGTTAGATGTGGGAACTAATGTAATAGTACAAAATTATAGAACTAGAAGATGATCATATGTAGGTGAAGTTCTTTAAAAAGGAGTCAATAGAAGCTACCGTGTCCGATTAGATTTCGGGGAAAGATTGTGGAGAAACCAGAGATTCTTGAGAGTGAAATACAGACTCAGTAAACCTAAAAAGATGTTATGTATTGTCTTTTATTTAGTTTTAAATCATGACGTAGGGATTTGTTTTAAATAGATAGGTAGGTACCTTGTGTTTTACGAGTTTGTATATTTTAATACTCAAATGTATGTACGTCCTTTTAAATGTAATCCCTTACAGAATATATGTTTTAGTGTATGATTGTACCCCCAATCCAAAGGTATTCTTATTGACTTTACTCCGGTCCGTTGCTTCCGTCTGTAAGTGGTGTTCGTGGAACATTACAAAAGATGATCGACATTAATAAATGCAAAGAATTAAGAAGATTGCTGAGAGTTCAGAAGAATTTGAAATAAAAAAGGAGATGTTGGGGTTTTAGTAGTTTGCTAAACAGGTTAGACCGTCGCTGTCTCTAGCAATATCTACTGGAAAAGAAGAATCATTATTAATATGGGATTTACCATGACGCAGTATATTTAATGTATTAATTATTAGTTAATGATATAATATAATATTGTTATGTAAATAAGATAATAATCAGTCGTTATCATTATTGACTCGTTCTAAACATAACAGAAGTAAGTCAATACTATCCAATACATCTTCGTCTTCAGGTTTAAATTGCTCATTCATTGATCTAAATAAAAATTGAATGCTGTAATATTGGTCTTTTTTCGCATGTTATATATTTTTAATAGGACTTTTCTCCATTCCCAACGATTGACGTTGTCAACACTAATAACACTGTTGTATTTTGATTATCATGTACTATCATATCTTATATGAATTCGAATATAAACGTCAGGTATAATTTTTTTGAAATATAAAATGTGATGGCCAGGTCAGATTACATTTTAGATTCCAACTCCATGAAACAACTTTGATTTTTAATTGGTCCAATAAAAATTCAAAAAGTAATATATAATTACTGGAAATTGAATATTCTCATCAGTAACCAAACTATCAAAATCCTTGTATTCATTTTGAAATGTTTTGTATACTTATAAGTGTCTTTTTAGTCTATATTATTCAATATTATTGTATTTTTTATGTCATTATATAGTTAATTAATTTTATATCTATTCATACTAAAAAATATATAGCAACTTTAACACAAAATAATATTAATTAATTAATATAATAAAGATGACAATAATTTGTTATATAAGGTTCAAACAAAAATTAAGTATGTGTAAATGAAAATTGATAACAACATGTGAACGAAAATCTGCTAAACAACTAATTAAAATAAAACTATAAGACAATAAACTTGGTACGTACACTTATAAATAGTCAGTAAAATATTGCAAGAATTAATAAAGTTTGATGCAGATGTAGCTTCATAATTAAAAACAAAAACACAAGGCACACAAATGATTAATTAACATTTTAATATCTTAAATTTCAATTTGGTTTTAGATTAGATAAGTCGTTTTCCATTTACAATAAGCGTTCCATTCATATAGAACCTCTCCACTCTCCAAAACTTTGGGGGATCTTAAGAGGAATATGTTCAGACTAATAGGTATTCCAGAGTTGTTACTTCTTCCTGCAAAGATTAAATAACACTATAGGGATGAAGTATTCTATTTTAAAGTGAAATCTATGTATAGGCGGTGACATAACAATCGCTAACCACTTTTGGGTAATCACAAAACAGATGTCTTGAAGTCTCTAGACTGGGCATACAGAATGTGCAGTAACTTTCTGTATGATCGACTCTCGATTTATTCGTAAACAGGGTGGAAGTAGCCATCTTGCAGCGGGACCACTTTTCTTTAGAGTCCGAGAAAGGGTTGCAGAATATTTTTTGAGTACATCTTCTGACAGTTTACAATCTAATCAAAGGAAGCTTTTACGCAACAAATCAACTGGGAAATCCTCAATTTGGCTTTAAATGCCATGGGATTGGGGTATTTAAAACTTTACATTATACGCCTTAATCTGCAGTCTGCGGCTTAATCTGGCATCTGCGGTCTCGTTCCACAGTTGTCTAATTTCTGAAAGTCCTGGTGTGTTGAAGAATTCATCTATAGTGTTCAATCTAGGGTTAAAGTTCAATGGTTTGACAAAATTGAATGAAATTTAACATAACAATGCCAAAAATAATAAATAATATTACCAGTCGAAAATGCACATTATTCTCCATAAGATCAAATGTTCCATCTGATAGAGTATATATACAGCTTTATAAAGGTATATCACCTTCATCTTATCGAACTACAAAGATAATCAAAAGAACACGAGCAAACTATAAAAATATTTATTGTGCTGAAAGTGGTCTGTTTTTATTTTAGCCTATGCTGATAAAAGTTTAGATTACTTGATTGGGCTGGTGTCTCATCTATGTGATAATGATTACTGTAATTGAGGTAGTTTTATTTTGTCACAAAGGTTTCTTGTTATGTAGTCTTTATTTAATCAGGTCATAACTATTTTCAAGTAATTTTAGCGAGTCCGAGTCAAGTCTCGAGTCTTTGAGCTCATTTTCAAATAGTCTAGGCTAGGTTAGTGTTTTCACGATACCGCTATTTTAGTATAGGTTCAGATACCTATAATAGTATCGATATTTCCGCACTTTTCGTTAATTTTTACACTAAAAATATGAAATAGAAATCTATTAAGGGAAATGGGCTTTGGTAAAAAAATAAAAATATATACTATATCTGTGGGGTAGTGTGACAGACTGTTGCTTGTTGTTCAAAAAAGAAAAAAATGTCCCACGCCAAAGAGAATAGTTACAGGCTCTACTCTATCTTTATTAAAAGTGTAAGGACTAAGGGTGATAATTTTGGTAAGAATAGAAAAGCGTGCGAGGAGAAAAGAAGAATTACTTATGGCATCATTGATTAAATAATATACATCTTCTTCTATCAATCATGAACGTTATCATTCCCGCCTTTATTATTCAATATTAATATAATATGAGATGGTGATAGTCGATAGAGAACTGAATAAAATCCCCAAAATGACGTCGCCTTCTGTCTGGATTTATGAAAATGGAGGCCCAGGAATTTGGAAACTACTTACCGGATGAGAAACAGATGGTTTGTCGGATTTGTCGATATAAATGTGCCTTTAGTCCCCTGTCTAGAATTACACGTCACTCATTATCCTCATCTCATAACAAGAGTATGGATATTCATCTATAAAATCAATTTGACGATTAATACATCAAGTCAGACTTTAACTTTGATCTCACATCGATGCTTATTGCATGTAATATAACCTTATCTATTGCTAATCATCTACGTTCAAAAAATTTATGGAGAAATACAAGGGTAAACATATCCCTTCCCGAGGAACCATCATTAAATTAATGGAGGATGTTGGTACTGATGTCATATATAGAAATACATATAAAAATGTTTTGAGTCATCCACACCAAATGATGATCAAGTTATAAGTAAAAAGTATTTACGAATATCGAAATGGAACTCTGAATTTTGTACTATCTCACAGTAAGTATTCAATTTTTTTTTAAATCTAACCATAAAATATGATTCTATTTTAGCTAAACATATCAATAATTATGATACACAACTCAGTAAAGGGCAAAAACAACTGCTTAAATGGTCACAACAACGGGGGTAGTAGCTTTGGATGGTTTGCAACTAGTTTGTCTGAGACTACTTACTTCGCTTTAAGACTTGGGTATGATAATTAGGTTTTCCAATATTACATAGTCAATAAATATTACTTTTTTATCACTAAAGGCTTAGCTATGGTTGATGGGCTCCAAGAAATGGTGTTCAGAAAACTCATAAAGGCAAAAACAACTGTTTAAATGGTCACAACAACGAGGGTAGTTACATTGGGTGTTGCATTATAATTAACAATTGTGTATATCCGTCATGATAATAGTATGTTGTTATATAAGTATACCTAAATAACGGGGAAAAATCTTTTTTGATGCTCTTAATAGGGAGTAATATCGCCGGACATTACTACATAATTAGCTTTTGCTCTAAATCTTTACGATGAATTTATTTATAAAAATTTTTTATTAGTATATTTATTGTCTAATTTTATGATTTTGACATTTACTTTATTATTAATAATTAGTTAGATCTCATCGGTAGAGATATATCTATCCTGTGCACAATTGTATATAGCAACTTCCACATGAAGAAGAGGGATGATTATCTTTTGATTAAACTCCACGTCTCGCTTGTGTATTGCAACCTAAAGTTATGACATATTTAACTGAATTCCGATGTTAAAAAAGAAAAAATTATCTGGATCAATCTATTATTTCAATATTCTGTATTTATAATTTATTATTATTAATAGTTATATGATTTTAATTGTTTAATTTTGTATATTTAACTTAAATGTTTAATGGTTTATTTTTTAGTATGTAGATTATATTTAATTAAAGCCTTCTTTTTTAAACTTTGAGCTTCAAATATATTTCAAATACTCTACTTTGTCGTTTCATTAGCTATTATTCTGAGAATAAGGTTCATAATGAATTACAATTTCATGGAGTGTGACGTTTTCAAATCTACTGTAACGGATAAAAAACGTCGAAGTCAATTGTATGTAGTATATCTTCATTAAACATTTTGCTAATAAATACATTCGTTATACCCTCAAAAATCATAATAAAGCAGGCAGATGATAATCACATCAGTATTTTAAACAATGATACCATAAGTATTTATCCCCCTCTTGGCTATGTTCTTCTTATATAAGGAGCTGAATTTGTCACATTTGGGTTTACTTTGTTTCCAACACTCTCAGAGCTGCCCTGAGTTGATCTAATACAACGTCATGACAGCTAAGCTGGCTCTCCTCTCAAATGTTCTTCAAATTGTGAAAGTTACCTCATTAATTTTCTTTTTCTTTTTTAACATACCGGGGGCAAATAATATTTATCCATTGATTATATGATATTATCAATCAGGGAGTTGTATTATTTTGCTGCAACACGGCGCCACTCACTGACAATTTGCTTACATACTAATACCAGCTGACCATTTTAAACTAATACGCAACGAGAAGTAAAAGACTTACTCTCTTCTATTGCATGTCCACTCTTTCGCCTGAGTCCTTTATTAATACTAAAGAGACGAAAAGGAAAGAGGTGTCATGTACATCAATCACGAATGTTTTTTCTTATATCTAATTATGATTTGTCTAAAATTTTGTATTTGCGCTAATAGTCTGGGAGCCTGCCACGGAAGATTTCACCACCACAAGGTAAAGAAGGTTTGACCCCCTGACCCCTGTCACATAGAACAATTAGTTTTTTTTTGTCAGCCTGACTGCCCCTACTGAGTCTGGTCTCCATACCCCTTGGAAATAGCCTCTGGACTGGTTTTTCTAACCATAAGGTACAAGGAAAAAACTTTCACCAATGTGTAGTACTATGTCAGGACATCATAAAAAAGCAATACTAACAAAAAATTCCATCGTAAAAGTGGGGTCAAACACTCCTAATGTCCCACAAAAAGACTTGAATTTACGGTTTATTTCAAGGTATAAAGTACATATACTAAGCTTGATCAATGTATATTACTATTTCAGGGCACTATAAAAAACAAACCGTTAACCAATTTACGTCTACAAAAATTAAGTCATACCACCCAAAAAGTACCCCTCCTCTAAATTAAAACACTATATAGATAATGCTGTATCAAGACATTATAACAACCTCAATTTCACCATATTTTCAGTTAAACATTATATTATACACTTTATATATATATTTAAATAAAATTAAAAAGACATTTGCCATGGATAGTGTAGATTTAAAAGCTGAGGATAAGATGTCCCGTATTGTTTTCCATACATCATGGTCATCATTTTTAGGTGATATATATAATACTCATAACAGGTTAAACTTTTACTAACTCCAGTATTTGTACAAAACTCTCTCACTTTATTCTCAAGAGGATGCTTTTACTTTGATTCTGACAAATGCCTTTCTCCATCAATAAAGGACTGCGTGAGAGATTCAAAAGCTTTATCTTCTGTTGCATACTATATTACTAGACCATCACAGAAACACCCAAGTAACTGGATTCTACACCTCCGAAATACAAGTTTTAAAAAGACATTGATCAAGTTCCTAGTCCATAGTTGGGAGGATGATAGTCTGGCTTGTGCGTTGCCACAGAAAATATGCTTTCCTAATTCAAGAGATATATGCTGCAGCTACAAAGTTGTTAATGAAAGAGTTGTTAGAAGTGTAGAAGCTTGGCTGTGCAGCGATCATGAAGAAACTGATAGTAGTATGTTTTACCATTTTGCAAACATACCGTCTCCAAACAACATTGCTATTCGCACATACGACACCGATTGTCTTATAATTGGTCTATGCTGCAGTTCCTATTACAACCCTTCATTGAATATATGGATAGAAGCTGGATTACAACATATCAACACTCAGGGATATATCAGCATTACTCAGATGCATGCAGCTCTTGGTGATACATTCTGCAGATCACTAACTGCCTATCATGCCTTCACGGGCTCTGACTATACATTGTCATTTAATGGAAAAAGGAAAATAAGAACACTAAAGTTCCTCCAGAAAAACAAAGAAGCGCGGTCAGTTTTTAGCCACCCTGGACTTGCATCTGAAATCAAGTTTCCGACCTAATTTTTTTGTCAGTCTTGGTTTTTTATGATGTCTTGACATAGTACAATGCATTGTATAGACGGTAAAATAAAAATTAAGAAAAAATGGACCTTTTTGTATGACCTTTGACATTTTATATGACCTTAAAACTATACTTAATTAATTTTAAATGTTGTAGGACTATTAATTATGACTAGTGACTATGACTAATGCTGTGTCGGTCTTTCGTCATTTGGTCCAGTTCAGTCTTCGGACCGGTCTTATTGGTTATATTATGCAGGTATAGGGTGCTGTAAATATTCTTTTTAGTGTGCGGCATTATTTTAAAATAAGAAAGTACGTGTGTCTATTGAAAAGCTCGTCCAAAGTCCTAGAGATGGCATTACTGGTAAGTATCGAGGTTATGTTGAGTTAGTATTATCTCTTGGAAGGACAACCACCAATTTTAGCCCGACCAGTCTGTTTCTTTCTGTTTGGTATACGTTTGAATGGAGTGATTTTAAAAAATAGAGGGATAATAATTTAGTTTCTTGATTAAACATTACTTTATGAAATTCAAAACGCCCCAGGAGACAAAAAAGAAGCTTGATACACACTATGGGGACTCTGCACCTTTGATAAGAGTAGTTTATTAGAAATTTCAAAACTATTGGAGTGACCATGTTGTTACAAGGGACACTGAACGTTCTGGACGCCTTGATGAGGTAATTACTTCAGAAATCATTGATAAAATGCATAAAATAGTGATGGACAAAGGACGAATGAAGGGGTGTGATATTGCTAGTACCGTGGGTATCTCAAATGATTGTGTACACAATATTTTGCATCAACATTAGGACATGACAAAGCTTTCTGTAAGATAGGTGTCACGATTTCTCACGCTTTACCAAAAACCAAATCGTGTCAAGTGTTGCAAGGATGGTTTGCAGCTAATCCAGAAAAATCTGCCGGACTTTAAGCGTAATTTCGTCACTGTGGATGAAACGTGGGTATATGACTACACTCCTGAAAGCAAATAGCAACCTAAACAATGGGTAATCAAGGGGAAATTTGCCCCAAAAAAAGCGAATACCGTTCTTTCGGCCAGAAAGATTATGGCGACTTTCTTTTGGATTCTCAAGGAATAATCCTCATCGACTGTTAAGGAAAAGGATCACCTAAACAGGTGCATATTATTCATTGTTATCATTGGTCGCACAATTAATAGAAATAGCGTTCTAACTTGTTTCACATCCCCCCTATTCTTCAGAGTTGCCTCCCTCGGACTGCTATTCTTCCCTAATTTGAATAAATGGCATAGAAAAAGAGATTTTATGCCAACGATGAGGTGGTTCCAAACACGAATGGCTATTTTTCAGAATTTGAAAAATCCTTTTATTCGGAAGGGATTAAAAAACTATAACAGCGTTGGACGAAGTGTATAAGCCTAAAAAGAGACTATGTTGAAGTGGTAAAAAAAAGATTTACCACATACAATTAACTATTTTTTATTGCTGAATCGACTTTTCAAAGGACCCTCGTAACTGTCAAAAAAAAAAAAAAATAGGTAGTTTCTATTATATTACTGCTACTTTTCAGACATGGACAAATCTTATTATTCGGAAGGGATCAACAAACTAAAACATCGTTTGACGAAGTTTTTAAGCCTTAAAAGAGACTATGTTTAAAAATAAAAAAAGTATTACCCCAAACAATGAAGTATTTTTTATTATTGGATGGACTTTTTAAACAACCTTTGTATTTTCAACTGGCTCACTGATAATTTTTTTTTGGTTGTTTTCGATTATATTACTGGTTCGGCCTGAAGTTCAAATGGTCTTGAATTGTCTCCAGTTCCTACCTGAATTTTTTCGTTTGCCTTATGTTGAAATATGTATAAAACAGGGCTCCAGTCCGGATTGGTGCCTTTTTTAATGGACCCAGGGCGGATACTGATGACACGAACTTGACTTTGAAAATATGGACTGTACTTTAACTCTGTTATAAACAATATTATTGAAGAAACATACAAAAAATAAATATTTAGTGGAAAATTTACTTAATGGTTTCAGAGTATCAATCCAAATTCTACCGTAACGGAATTTTTTTACGACTCATGATACAATTAAAATGTATGGGCACTAAGACTGTGGTTATTTCTAAATTGTGATTTTCAAGTAAATTTCGTATACATAACTGCAAATTTTAATATTCTTTTTATTAACTTTCCTCATGCTTTTCTTTTTTTAAATTTGTTTGAACGACATCGACTAGTCAAGCTATCTTAGTGTATTGAAATCGTAATTTTTTCTCCAAAAATGAGCTCAAATAAATCATATTATCAATTTAAATAGTTATGTATCAGTTTAGTGGAATCGACAGTATTAAGTCAATTCTGATACTTCAAAAAAGGCTGTTTTTTATCGATTTTAATGCATTGTTACACTCTTCATATTGCACATATCTTGCAAAAAATATTTTTTTTTTTTCAATACAGTACCATATTATACGAACATATTATATTGTTAATTAGTTACATAAATTATTCTAGTATGTAACAGAATAATTAAAAACAGGAATAACACACTTATTGACGTCAAGAGGGGTTGATTTGACCTTCTTTAAGGACAAACAAGCAATAATAGGCTGGATGGAACCGGACTGGACTAGACCATGGTCCTTGGTCCTAAATAAGGACCATCACACTACTAGATACAAGAGCTTCTTATCAATTCCATTGGTTCTATGTATCTCTTGCTTTTATTCAAGGTTTTGTAGTGAAAGTTTGTCATTTAAAAAAAAAGTAGTAATGACTAAAGTGAAAATAAATAAATGTCAGAAGAATACTAAATGACATTGATTGATGTACATTTGAAACATTATTTTTTGTTAACACGAGGAATCAAATGATGGATTGGCGTACATTAGTGAGTTTAAAGAGTGATGATAAAAGACACAATGCTCAAAGAAAAGAATATCATGAAGGTTGAAAAAACTAACAAAAGCTTCCATTTAAACCAGGAGTATAGAACCAATTAAAATAGAATACATAATATTATTAAAATATACATTATTTATATCCCCAATGAAGGATTAAAATGTGTGTCATACCAGATAATAATTTTTTAATTCCTTAGATTGCAACGTAAAAATCACAAGAACCAACACTGACATCCTGAAAAAAATAATAATAGCATACTTCTAAGCGTTCTGCTGTTTGGCGTTCCGTTGAGTGTATTTTTTTTCTTCGTTCGGCGTTTATTCATTATTTCTGTTCTGTTCCACGCACCGTTCCACTTATCAATCATAAATTATAACTATATTCAATTGGTGACAGCATATACCTGTTTATTGGTCTTAAGGAATAAAGAAAATATAAATTAAAACCAATTTTTTATAAGTTTAAGCACTACATTAAGCTAAATTTTTTATGCAAAATATCTTCCTTTAAATGCAATGAAAGTGTTAACATGCCGGCAAACAAATATTTTGTTCTTTACGATGAAGACCGTGTTCATAGCGTACAAATCTGTAATGATCGCAGCTTGGAGCGAATCTAAAATTGGGTACAAGGTAACGCAGACATTATTTTGCAAGACATCACAAATTTCAAAGTCCAGGGGATTAAAGTCCAGATGTCTGCCACATAGTTGCTGCAGAAGTTTTGGTGTTTTTGGCTGTATGGAAATGTAATGGACATGTTGATGCTTTAGGCAGTTTGAATGGAGATTCCAATGGTCAATGAAGACCTCTCCGTACTGACAATGGTACGAAGAAAATGACACAAGTCTTGCATTTTTTACTGTTGATCCAACATTTTTACTTTTACAAACATGGGATGAAAAAAAACTTGTTTATTTTGGTTTCAGCTGTCGTTTGGTTGGGTAATGACCCCTGGTAAGGAAAATTTCTAATAAAAATAATTGAAATTGATCTTAAATTACAATAAGAAATTAAAATGATAAGAAAAGGTATATATCCTTTTTTCTCATATATACAGCGACAACAAAGCGTACAAAAATTCCTAAAGTCCTAAAAACTTGTACGAAAAAACATCCCAGAAGTTTCAAAAATGGAAAATGGCCAGCAAGACAACATTTGCAATAATCTAATTCTCTCAGTTTTTGAATAATATATACTTATACATGGCAATATATATATTTAAGTTGTCCAAAAAATTGGACTACTAGAGCATTTTTAACTTTGTTGGCCGGCATTGTATTTAATAATTTATAGTAGGTCTCTTCAGAAGGTAGTGAAAAGTCTGTGTGCAAATTTTACAAGAACGTCTTCAAAGATGGGGTTTGGCCAATGAACAAATTTTTATTATCAAGGGATTTCTCATCCTTTGTTGCAGGGGTCACCAAACTACGGCCCATGGGCCCCATCAGGCCCGTGACGTCAGTTCATCAGCTTCCGACTGTATTAGAATTTGATTGATAAAACGTATGAAACACGAAACTTTATTATAAAACTTAAATTTGAATATTATGTATAGAATATTAGAAAATTGTGATTGCTATGTGTCTTAAATTTATTACTCTTCTAATGTATTTTATGTGTATTTTTTTAAAATAACTATAGAGTACTTTTGGCCTATTCCATGCATTTCTAGAAATATATACTCAATGTACATGTAGCACCTGCAGGAGTAAGATTTATTTTCTTCATCTTTATTTGGGTATCTCACTATTACACATCTTTCACGTTATTACTTTTTTGGATCCCTTTTTGTTCACCCTTCATTATGGCTTCTAAAAAAGAAAAGTGTAGCACAAGGGTTATGTTTTCGATAAAAAACAAAGGACCAGAATGATAGATGCGTAAATTGAAGCGAAATGGTTGCAATTTTAAAAGAATATAATCTTCTGGAGTCACCATGAAACCAAAAATCTACGAAATATGAGTCCATGAAATGTGTTTTAGAAAGTCAAAGAAACTTGATTTCGGGAAAGTTTGCTAAAAATGAATTGGTCACTCTTACAAGTTACAAAATAGTTTATAAGCCAGCAAAACTTTGCAGACTACTCAGCTACGATTAATATGGAATGCTAAACTTAGTTTTTTGTCTTATTTCAAAGAGCTTTCGTTCTGGTTTGCAAGTATTGAAAAGAATGAATAAGTGCCAAGGCTCGCCATTCTTTCAATTATCATGCCTGCAGTAAAAAAAAGTTAGATGAACCCTGCTTTATTGGAAATATATTTATATATAAACAGAAAAAAATGAGTGATTTAAGTTTTTTGAAATTAGCCTAAAATAATGGTCAAAAGCATATTTAGCAAACCTTATATACACAGAGGGCCATCTCTATTTAACAACCAGTACAATTTTTTAAAATAACTATCTCCTTAACTTATCATCCCATTTAAATGAAAACCAATACCAAATGTATCGGAGAACAAAATAACCGTTTAAGTTAGTTCATATGGATTTTATTTTTCTTTCTTTATATGCATTTAGGGACTATCTTTAAAAAATTAATAACAAGAAACTTTAATAATCATGAAGAAAAGTAGAACAAGGGATTGATAAATCATTAGATTATTATTTTTAAAGAAATATTAAGAATGATTACCTTTTTCATAAGTAGGCCACTTTACTTTTCAAAAGGTAGTTATGGTTTAATATTATTGAAAAGGATTTTAATATGAAATACTTTAGAAAAAAATATAAAAAAATACAGACATAATGACAACAACGTCTTATAACCTAAATCCTTTAAAATAGGGGAGTTTGTTTGTGTGGATGGTCTATTTATTTATTTTCTTTTTTTTTCAAGTTATTTCCTTTCATTGTCTATTAATTGACTTTTTTTAAACCTTAGACTATAAGCCATATATTTAATTTATAGTTTTTTCTTCCCTAAATACAGATAATAGTAAAGAATAATCAATATAGGAGTAAACCATTAAATAAATCAGTGGTTCCTAAGCTTTTTTGAGTAGAAACCTTAAAATATGTGGCAAGGCAAAGTGCGATCCGTACGCTTCTCATTAGAAAATGAATATAAAATTTGAAACGCATTTGATACAAATAGATTACATAGTTTTTGGAATTTTTTCGAAAAAATTTATAATTTTAATTTTTCCCCTCCTGAATAATTTGAGTCGAATTACCTTTTTTCGAATGAAACATCGTTAAAAAAAATTTATACCCACTTTTTTACTGTAAGAAATCCAGAAAAACAAAAAAAAATCATATTGTTAAAATCAAAGGTCATTGATATAGCCTCTTCAGCTCTCTCTCTCCCCCTCCTTCCTTGCCGAAGCCTCTCGGCGTATCCAATTTGTTTTTGTAAAGAACTATCTTTCTGGGAAATAGTTTTGAAATGATTCACAACAGACTTATAAAAATATTTATATTCATCATTATTTAAGTTTTAATGAAACAATTTAAATTTTTATTCTTTTTTTTTTAAAATCTTGTCGTTACCCCCAAATGGGGAACCATCAAATAAATAATATCAACATCAACATTGTTGCTGTTTGCAATTTTGTATAACTAAGTTTTATAAGGAAGGAAACCATTTTTTCATTAGTGTTTTATTGGATGTCAAAATAGTGCCAACAAATAAGATCACTTAAAAATGATTTTTTATCAAAATCTAGGCATTGAATGTATAGTTTAATTATAAACCCCATCTAAGATATTTATGAAAAATATGTTATATTTCGATTTTGTTTACATTAATAAAGCAAAGTTTCTCTTTCTGTCTATTTGAATGTATGAATATATGAAAAATAAACATATTCTGAACTAATATTAGAGGTGCGTGCATATAGCATGGAACTTGTATACAGGTTGTACTTTATATAATGATCCCTTATGTAAATTATATATGTAAATATTTTTGGTATAAGAGATAATGTGTCAGTAAGGCTCTCCCTTGGAAAACTTGGATTGGGTAAGTTTACCGTGGGATTACTTGCCCTAGTCAATTTAAAATATGTTTTGGAGGCGAGAAAAAATCATACTTTTTTCCATAGATCAGCTACAATCAGTGTTACAAGGGAGGAAGGAGACAGTTACGCTCCGTCTTTTATGATCAAAGACGAACGTTCTATAAGGGTTGGAACATAATTGAATGTATTAAGAAAATGATGTTCATTGCTCAGGAATGAAATAATAATGATAAATCCTAATGAAAAGAAAATTCCTTCTTCAGACTACCCATTCCAAAAAAACTGGCCAGCTCAAAAATACACCTGATTTACATGATAAGTTATTCGGATATTAATTTTTAGATATAAACGGATGATGATATTACTAAAATTGGAATACTCCTTCACGTGGATATATGTATTTACAATAAGAAGAAGATGGCTTCAGAACCCGAGGGATTAAAATAAATAGTTTCTTCTACCTTTATGCTTCAAGTTCACATTTACAATGTTTTGATAGTTGATTTAGTTTTTAAGGTCAATTTTTGGTTAAAGGAAGCATTGCTAGTAGTTAATAAAGTTCCTAGGTGGAGGCTCCTGAGAATTGGAAAAGTCTGATTAGTAATATGAGTAAAGTTGTAAATTCTAAGCATTGTATGTGATTTTTTATTTTTTTGTTAAAATGAACAGTACTTGTATTTTACTATGCAGTTATCCTTATTTTTAAATGATCGAAGAGATAGCCTATAAATTTGAAGTGTGTGTACTCATGGATTATGCTGAGTAACACTTTGTGTTTTTTGATGGAGATATAGGTAAGTAAAAGTCCTTGTTGAACTCATTGTAGAGTTGAGTAATAACATCAAAGTAAATCCTACCTATATCCTTGTTAGATGCGTAGAGGGATTTGGGTTTATTTTTTTATTCCCTCTCTCATAGTCACCTATAACTGATCTAATTAAATCCTACGCGAGCTAAGCTGATCTCTTTCCAAATATTCTTCAAATTGTTTGGGTCACCATGTGCCTTTTTGGTGAGTTTTTACATACATACCAGCAGTCCTTATTATTTACAACTCTAAATATTAGATGACGGAGAAAATCCTAAAAAAAAAAAGAGTTTTTCTATCTTTTGGAAGCACAGTTACTTCATCTGACTGTATTTAAGGATTGGAAAATTAGATGGAGGTTGCGTAGGTATAAAGGTTTTTTACAATCGTTTTTATATTTAAAACAATGTATGTAAGATTATACAACATTATATATTTGGAAAGACACAGCAAACTCGTGGCTTGTAAGCAAAAAGTGAGAATTACTTCTTTTTACAAAAAAAAAAAAATGCAAATTATGGGGTCATAATTTGAATTAATTATAAAGAATATGGAAGACTAATAGAATGATAATTTTATAATTTATAAAAGATTATTTCATATCTTCAACTATCAGAGTTAATTTACTAAATGTAATAAATACTCATAAATCAGTTGAAACCAATGCACTCATTATATATTTCCTTTTTAATTTATTGACTTTAAAAAAAGAATGACATAAATCCAGTTAGGAGAAAGGGGGTGTCAAACTAACACATATATATTTAACTACTTAGCTCTTTTTTCCCTTCTTGTCCAAGATGTCAGAAGAGGATAAAAGGATTTTATAAAAGAAGATAATACTATTAGTATTATTTATTGAGTAATTTTACTTAATCTAATAATTATATTATAGAAGCTTGCAGTGGATTAGCCCAAAAAATTATTAACATCGTATTACAATTGCTTATATAAATTGTTTTATTATATATATTTTTTTTTGCATAAAGACTTTATTCTTTTGGAGAAGTTACATATTTAAATAAACATTTTAGTTTATAATTAAATCCCTAAACAAAAGTCAATACAACAATTAATTAGCACGGCGAGTCCAAAGATAATAAGAATACTCTAGAGTAATTTATCACACTTCATAAAAATCTTCAATAAAGTTAATAAAAGCATCAGGTAGAAAACAAATGAATAAAAATTATCAAAATTAGACTACTATAGAAAGTAGGATCACAATATTTATGTATTGGATACACAAAACTTTTTCAACTGTCTGTGGATGATTAGTAGAGAGCAAAGAAACGTCATATTATCTTTCGACCCATATGGGTAGTAGCGTATCATATCCTGTGTGTACTTTCACATTCGATAAAAATAATCCAGAATTTTTATGGCAAAAAAAAAAAAAATATTTTGTAGCTGTTAAAATAAGAAAAGCTCAAAATTATTGATTTCGGATAGGGCTACCTTCTGTCAATTTCTCTGCTATCCTAATTTTACAACTCGATAGAGCTAACTTGATAGCACGAGTTTGTATAGGAGTAATGGAAATATTTGATGTGAGCACGAATAAAAGAATAGCCGTCACAAATTTATCACTTATTCCTGCAATATTAAGCAATATAATGTTTTACAGTATATGTAGTGAACACATGATTGCTTCTCTTCTTCCACGATACAGGCAGGTCCAAGGTTTTAAGAACTCGTCGCAGATTTTGTCAGCTTCCTTCTTATAATTTAATGCAAAAAGACACTCTCAAATCCCATGGATGGTCTGCGGCTCTCTTTAGTGGATAAAAATTTTTCCTACAGTTGAACATAGTCGTTGCTCAAATCGTGAAAGGAAATAATATCCCTCGATAAGACTAACACTTTTAATTGTTTTGGTTCTATGAGGTGTTTTTTTTTAATAAAACTTCTTTTTTACAGCTCTGTCGTACCACATCAATGATGGAGGTGGATGAAAATAACAACATTCCTTTCCAAATAATCCTATGTGCTGCCGGTATAGATGGAAATAATTGCATCCCGTTATCATTAATAAAATCTGTTCCCAACATAACCCATGTGGACACCGGGCGTGAGGAAAAAGTAGTTCGCCACTCAATCTCTGGATATCTACAAAGGTCAATTTGCACTTTTTGATAGACTTTGGGCAATATTCTTGAGAGCAGAGATAATTCTCCTTCTACAAGATATCTAGGTCGTTTGACTGAGGGTAAATAGATACTATGAAATAATTTATTCTAGGAGATATACATATGTTATAATTAGTTAGTATATCTTAAAGTAAACTCGTCAACTTGTTGAATCGTACAACTAGGAATCTCTTGCTCATGCGGCTTACTTATCAGACCTGGCGCCTTCCGATTATCACTTGCTTGCATCGATGGGCTACGCACTCAATGATCTACGCTTCGATTATCCTGCTGAAGCAGGGTTTCGATGGCTGGTTTACAGCCAAAGACGAACAATTTTTTTGTTTAGGCATCCATAAATTGCCTGAAAGATGAGAAAAATATGTTGTTAGACAGAACTTATAATTTCAAAATTAAATTTGAAACCATTTTTTCTTAATCAACGTTCAAATTTTAGAAAAAAAAAAGTCTCATTTCATAGGTGCATACCTTGTAAACCGTTTCTATATTTTGGAGAGGGCTTCAAACCAAATGGGATTTACCCTAATAATTAGTGGTGTAATTTTCGAATATTTTAATAAAAATACTAAAATATAATTATTTTGTGACATATTATAAAATGCAATTGTCCACAGTTATATAACTAATAAGTATATTATAACCATGTAATTGTAATAGATCGAAATTAAATGAATATTATTCGTAATTATAATGAACAATGCTGTTATTAAATTATGAATTTTAAGACGAAGAAATGTCTACTAGTACAATTCTTTTTAAACAAGTTGCAACTCGTACCCACACCACCGCAACTTGTACACAGTATACATATATATAATTTTGAGGAGCTTTCCAATTTTTTATTTGGTGGGGGAGGGGGGCTAGTGTTCCACGGCTGTTATATAGCGGTTTTAATACAACCCAAGCCAAGGAACGGACCATTAAAATTTCTTTAATTGTGAGGTTGGGTGGTGAAATCCTAGAATATTCTGAACAGTCATGAATATTAGTGGACTGACTAATTCTATTAACTATTTAATGAAGTTCAATATGTACCAGTCTTAATAAAAAAAAAAAGGACTAAATTACTCTGGCTACTCGTCAAATAATGTTTTTGTTTTTTTTAATTAATAAAGTAAATCATTTTAGAAAGCTCTTGATACATACAGAGTGGGGCACTAAGACTACCAGCAGCATGACTAAATTATAGAAGAATTAACAGCCTCGATATACCGGTGAACAGTTTGGCAGCTCCAGACGAATAATGCTGCGTCCATGTCTTGCCAATCTGACATGGTAATAGTTTGGAGCGAATCCAAATTTGGATGAGAGGTGCAGGGCCATTCTTCTCCAAGACACTTTTAACTGCAAGGTCTACTGGGTTTAGGGTAGGTCTGGAGGAGGGCCACATGTAAGCATCCCAAAAGTCAGCTATATTGTTGCTGCAGAAGTTTCAGTTCTTTTAGAGGCTGTATGTGACTGTAATAGAGTTTTTGATAGTCTAAATGGCGATACCAATGGTCTCTGCAGCCTTCTCGGCACTGTCAACCGCGCAAACGAGATCACACATTTTGTTATAAATTGTTACTCCGAGTTTTTGGGCCCATACTCTGTAGATATCTTGTAACGAGTGATTACGCACTCTGTAGACAATAAAAATGTATTTTTTTCATTTTCCAATCAATTTTTATGCTTTTAAGCGAGTGTTTTATGTTTATGTATGTAGATTATTACTTACATGTAAAAATCTCGTTTACTACTCCTCGTATCCAATAATCTTAAATACAATCATCACGAATGACACAGTAGCAACTTCACACAATTCTATTAAGATATTATTTTACTCAAACATGCAATGCTCTATCTTAAGGTCTCATGTTATTAATTGCAAGGACGTACATAATTCCTTCTCGATTAAGTCTCATTATAATTTGTGTCTTGCACAAACTCACGAATTATAAGCAGTAAACACATCCATACATGCAATATACATATCGATTAATTAATTATACATTATACTATGAAAGTACTTTGTTTCTAGGGATTTTTGTTTCAATTTTAAAATGTTTCAGAGATTTACTGTACCTATTATTTTTGAGAATTTGGGAAATATACGACTTCTAAAAATGTTTGATATTGATATGAGAGAAAGCTGACAATATTGAACATGTGTTCGAATTTGGAGGATATTAACCTGTATTTTTTTTCTTTGAGTTTTCTTAACCTTTGGCTTGCTTGACTTTGTTGTTTTTCCTTTTTAACTGCACATTTTGAAGTCTCTATTCCACATCTTCGTAAAATCAATTCAATGTTCAACAAATATGTTATTTTTTTATTTTCAAAGTTGGCTTGTATTAAAAAGTGGTAATCTTCAACACTACTTTATTTTTATTTCCGTTTTATAGCCAGCAAATCTTAACAAACATTCTTTACAAGCTCATTTCCTGGTTTTTTATATAATATTTCGATATATATTCCTAGATTAAGTGTTAAGAAAATAGAATGTTTGTTAAAATTAGGGTTTGTAAACATAAGCCCTCTTCCATTTGATTGTAGATCTCCTTTAGGTTTAAATTATTTTAGGTGAAGCAGATGAAGAGTTGAATCAATGATACTGTACTTACTCTAATTCATCCATGAAACATCTTTCTCCAAATTAGTCGAAGTTACATGGGGCAGTAAGGTATGAGCTCGTTAATATTTGTAATTAATTGGTCAACGAATTTGCTGGGATATGCACAGCCATCCTTTTTTAGTGCTCTTGTATTAATATTGACGATGTTAAATTTGATGTTTTTGGACATACAATGTTTCATATTAAAATAACTTACTAAAAAGTAAAATTCTGCTTTTCGTGCTTGATATATTTGTAGCAAACTAATTTGCTGTAATATATACGTTCGGTTATTTTGTTATTTGTTCTAATATCGTCATTTCTAGTTCATTTGTTGGCGTTTCACAATAAAATTGGTAAAGTTGGTTGGATCGTTCGACAAATTTTCAAAACGTGTTCTTTCAGCTCCAATATAACTTTCTAAATAGGAGATAAATCTTGTGGTTAACTATGGTCATCCAATAAATCAAGAAAGCCATCAATGATTTCATACATGGGAATAAGTGCCAATGCTGTAAATACTTAATCTTTCAGTTCAACCCGGACTTACTCCACAGTGGTTTTTTAATCCAAAATCCACAATATGGTTACGCAAATTCTTAGTCATCTGAAATAGGCGTCTTGTCATATTTGTAGGTGGCTTTTTCAAAGTAAATTTACAAGGTATAAGGATTTACTCTTAGGTAAAGACAGAATATGTATTTAAGAGTCTTCTATAGTATGTCAGCTGAACAGTTCGTAGGTCAAACTTGTCAAACGTACTTTTTTTTAAAAATTCAATTTATTTATTCATTGTTGTTTCTTCCAAGGGTAAAACAACTATTATAGTAGATATACGATTTTAGTATGCCATTTTTAGAGTATGATTTCTCATTAGGCTCTAAACATGGCTTAGTTTTACCGATTACCTCTGATTTCTTTTTAAAAAAGGTCTCTGATAAATTTAAGCACCATCTAATTAAAATTAAACTTTGTGCGTTCATGTGTTTTATTGTTTTCATTAATGGAAATTTGAGCACCCTCAGAATGTAAATTATCGAGAAAGTCTTTCATATCGTTTTCTCCTTTTAATAGAATTGAAACTGTATAACTATACACGTGGGAACTATTTTCTGGAAGGAGGAATATTAATTTTTGCTTGGACAGTTGAGTGTGAAACTCTAAAATTATCACAAAGCAATCAGATTTATGATTTCTAAACAGAATAACAAGGTTTTTCTCTTTGCTGAATAAGAACTGTAAATTTTAGAATGAAGTTCAAAGTATCAGAAACAAGACTTATTTTTCCTATTTCTTATAAAACTAAATCCAAAAAGTGGACAAAAACTTTCTATTTTATTTTTAATTCACAACATTAGTGTTCTTGCTCGATTAAAACAATAAAATAAGTGTAATGAATTGGAGGAAGCCTCGAGAGACTAGACACTTCTCAGAGGAATACCACGCACTCTCTCCTCCAGACACGTAGAGATAGAGTAGTCCAAGGGGTTTGCATCTGGAGAGGAGGGGGTCTGCATGTTGAGGTCCAAAAGTCGGGAAAGTTGCCTCTCAGGAAGGTCTGGGTCTTAGCGGTGTAATGGACAAATCTCCGGCTTGAGTTGAAAACAAAGTTCTCCCCGAACTCCCAAAATCATGGTGGGCGGTCAATAATTCCGTGGCACGATAAACAGTGGTACGGCTGTACCTGAGCTCCTTGGATATGTCAATGGGGACATGCTGCGTGGGAGACGATTCAAAATTGAATTCTTTTGTTGCTCCATTTTACTCGTTCCCGTTTATTTTGTTTTTAGTTCAGTCGAAACTTTACATAACGAATCTCAAGTCACAAAACCTATCTTTCACCAAGTTTGAAGACAATTGACGTCTAATTTTCTGATAAATAATATTTAAATTATTCGTATTCAATGATTGTTTCGGATTCTTTTCATTTTTTTCATTTATTTTTCTCAACAAAGCAGGAGATAGGACGATTTTATCTTCTTCCCCCTCCTGCTCTATAAGTTTTCCAATTTTTTTTTTTTTTTTTGACGAATTGAAAAGTGCACCAGACCACTTTAGCCAAATACAAGATATGTTACAAAATACCGAATTACAGTGCGAAAAAAACCTACAGGAGGCGTGCTAGGAAGTCTAAAAGTGTTTGAGGACCCCCATATAAATACTGGATTATCATTATTTAAATGGAGAAAATCAATTTGATGCTTTTTATATTGAATGCAGATAAATTATTAGTCTTTTACACAGTTTAATAATGCTTTTTATGTGTTGTTAACGTTCAAACGCATTATTTGCTGGAAAATGAGTCACATCCAAATTTACTTCAAAATCCCAAATAAAGTAAAATGAATCAAATTAAAAGAATAATAGACGTTAATAAAAGTTTATTTATTTTGTATCTTTAAAAGTTTTCAACTAATCTATTGATGCAAAATGCCAACCCGACATTAGCGCCTTCAATCTGTATTGCTGAGTAATATGAAAGTAAATTGTCTTAATATTTTTATTATTTTTTTTTTTGTAATTGCAAGTATTTAAAAGTGATATCTTTTGCACAATACTGTAATCTGTAATTTCTAACAATTTCATTGAAATATCTTTATGTTTAAGAAAGTCGAGTGGTTTTTTTAAAATATCATATTATTTACAAAATTTTGGTGTAGGTTATAATATAAACAGTAGTGAAATTCGATAATAAATTTGTCATAACTTCCTTAATATTGAAGCTAGAGACATGATTTTGATATTAAAATGTATTTTAATCATTATCTATTAGATATTACAGGCTTAAAAGGACAATCTTCAATATGGAAACAAAATTGCGTTGTTTATTTTACCATTTAAAATGTACATAAGACAATAGAGTGCACAAGGTTTTAGTTCCTGATTAAAAGAAGACGGGATTATGTTGTCGTAAGGAAGTCTAATGACAATTTCATACGGTAGAGTGACATTCGTAATAGAATTACTTCTCATTAGTATGAGTTTGTATTAGAACGTCTTTGTAGGCAGATGGGATGAGGCCATTGAAAATTTTGAACGATTAAAAGAATTGACCTATGTTTTAATTGTGAATAAAGAATCATTTCAAATAAAATGATTCTATATATCATTTACGTAGGAGTACATTGTACAATTAAGTACATTAATGAAATTGATAGAAAACTTATGTATGGTACGCCTGATTATGGGAGATTGATAAGTTCTTGTGAATACATTTATGGATGCACTTTTTTTCATTTACTAATGCATCCCTCCTCAGGTTAATGAATTTTTTATTAATATTTATCTAAAGAGATTGATTTTAACTGACATAAATTAAAGGGGGAAGATTATAACCATCCATTTTATAAAGTGCATAGATTTAAAAAAGGTTATAATAATCAAGTATATGGTTTGTGCACCTATTAAACAGAATTATTGAGTAGTGTGGTTATAAAATCTCTAAAAATATTTTATGGACATATTTTTTTTAGATTAATGAAATAATTATTAATACTAATTGTTCATATTATTTAATTGAAGAAATATATATTGAAAAAAATATAAATAATGAAAACTCCTTTGATTACGAAAATTATCTGTGAAAAAGAATGGCCCGTAATTAAATTGTAACAATTCGATGATAATGATCAGCTTATTCAATTTTAATTAACAAAATGTTGTAAATTTATTGCTTGAGCGTCCTAGTCTAAGGCAAAGTTTCTCAAAATTATTTATTTAAATGTGTAGTCATTCTAAAAGGGAGTTCACACAACAGCAAGCGTAGGTATAATTTTATGCCCAGACATTATTTATTCTTCTAAAAAAGAAAAGAGTATTGTCTCAAAGTCGAATTTTACACTTGTTCTTTGTTATGTGAATTTGCATCAAAATAAATCAAGTTTAGACGATGACATTTTTGACTTAAAGTTTTGACACTATTTTCCTGAAGTACATTTTATAGTTTGAGTAGCTCTGATTTATTGTGAAAGGGGCTGGCCTTAGTAGAGCAACTACAAAAATTGCTATCTGTTCATGACGAAAATAATTTTCATCCCAATTGAAGAAATTCACACTGGATGACCAAAATGCTGCAAGAAATTTTCCCTATAACGCCTATTAAGTGAATGCAGGGTCAAAGTGGACTTTTAAAAAATAATTAGAATCTTAGAGTTTTTTGTTAGATATTGAAAAAAAAAAAAAAAAAATTGTTCCGAAAGGGTGTGGCCAATAAAGTGATTGTAAATTTAAAGCCTTAGTTATTGGTCATACCTCAAAGCATCTTTTCTAGCGCATTTATATAAGGTATGAAACACTTCAGTAACTTTAAAGATGCTAAACCAACAGCATTAAAGACAAGGAGTCCATGACTTACTCCACGCAAATGTAGATTTTAAAAGGAGGAAAGTGTCCTGGAATTTTTTTTGGGATCCAAGAGGATTTCCGGGATGGATAATGGAAGGATGGAATTGTTTGATATGCTCCTAGGGGAAATCGTACTAGTGCCAGGATCATTTGGAAGAAATAATTACTAAATGGGTGGATTTGAATCCAACGATTTTCATACCAGCAATTAGACGATAACTTGGAGTATATAAAAAGACAATCTACCTTCATGGTACCGTGAAGTTCTATGGTTTCTCGAATATTCGGGGATTGGAACAGCGTACACCATTGTCATTGCTTGATAAATAGTAAATTTTCTGGATATAATCTATGATGAAAAGTATTCCTACAGCAGAACTAAAGGCAAACTTAGGCAATCTGATGTTGAGTTTTTTTTTCTTCATACAAACCAATTATGCGCCTGGTGGTTTCTTAATCTTTGAAATTACATGTTTTTGATATAATTTACTCATTTATATCATCTATTAGCTCGATCTTGAGTAAAACTCAAAAATAAGAATTATGTCTCGTAAGAATGATAAAATTAAATTTTGGACCCATCAATGTATTAAATGTCAAACCATAAACTGTTCCGATAAGTTTGGGAAATTCTAAATCTTCAAATAATGAAAGCAATATCTCAATCCTGATATGAGAACCATTAAGGGCCTTGTTACTCAAACTTTAATCACCACTATGTGTTGATTAGAAGAATGACTACCGTAAATGAACGTGCTACTCCTAAGTCTAGCTAACACTTGTTTCCCTCTGCATTGAAAGCGGAAATAACTAGTCTTAGAAACATACAATAATTTGCCTCGTAATTCGAGGCATAAATTTATATTCATGTATTAGCACTAACATTTGTTCCGAGAGCGATTTTTTCAGGAAGTGATTCCTCCAAATCATTGAAGGATGACTTCCTTTGTTTCAATAAGTTCTACCATTTTATTCGTTATTCTTACCTGCATATTTTCATATTATATAATATTCTCTGATTTTGCATTTTTGATATTATTATCATCCCTCATTTCTTCCTGACACCTTGTGGTTTTTTTCTTTTCATTTATAAATGAAGATTGACCATACGGAATGTTTCTTAGACAATCCCATGAAGAGATTTTACAGACATCCACAAATAATTTGATCCTTTGTAGGATTTAAGATATCTTGTTAAAAGCTCCTTCTGCTTCTAGGAGAGAAACATTCAGTTCCTGAATGATCTTCGAGGCTTTGATAGATTAGCGAATGCTGCAAAAACTGGACAATAGTCAAAAATGAACGATGGGAACGCCATAAACTCGGTCCAAAATTATCTATTCTACTTAAAGACACCAAACTCAATTAATTCAAAGATTTCCCCTATACTAATATTTATAGAATCTCAAAAGATGTTTTAGAATTGTTTATTTTTTTACATTTTTAAAAATATTTCCCTTCTTCCATTATTTTATATTTATGTTATGACCTTATCAAACGGATCATATAGCTTATTTTATTATCAAGTTCAAATTTATTTAATTAAATAATTAGTGTACATTATACAAATACTTAACCATCAAATAAAGAAAGGAGTAAAAACAGTTCAATTACGCTCACTTAAGATTAATGATCCGAATTATCTCCCTCTCTTTCCCTTCCAAATTGACAATAAAGTCAAACTGAAACATAAAACAGACAATGTGTTCATATATTAAAGTCTACTTTTCCTACTTGACTAGAAAGATGTAGCCATTAGTTACAAAAAGATTATTTTATCCAAAATGTAATTAACATTTGGTAAATTTTCCTTTTCTATATTATAAAGAGAAGATTAAGGATTCAATGGAACGAAAAAGATCTGTTATTTATAGTGTCCACCACAATCAATCTCTTGAATAAAGAGTAAATATATGCTACCTAAGGCCATTAATTGTTTTTGGAACAAAATTAGAGTTAACTACAGGGTGAGCACTCAAAAATGGGAAAATTTGAAAAGTCTTTTCTCTTTTACATATTTTTATGGCAAACTTTTAAAACAAAAGTTAGTCATTTGACAATTTCCTACACTTTTTATACAATATATACCCCTCAATTATGAATGATGGCTTCAATACGGGGACGAACAGAAGCACAGCTTTCCTTGATGAAGTTGGAGGACAAGTTGTTCCACTCCTCCGTTATCACGGCATTCAGAGCATCGACATTCAGGTAAGAAGCCTTGTTTGTCTTGCCCTCTAAGACACATCAAACGGTGAAGTCCATGGGATTCACGTCGGGTGAGGAGTCTGCTGTCCAGAAGGCACCCATGTTCTCTCTGCAGAAATGCTGCATCTTCTTGGACGTGTTTGCCGGGACGCCGTCTTGGGTAAAAAAAATAGTTGTCCTTGGGGAACAAGACACGGTACCTGATGACCTTGTTGTAGACGTCCTTGTTGACTGCTCTCGTTGGCCCTGAAGAAGTAGGGAGGTATCTTGCTCCCATGAGACGCCATGACGCCGAGGACTATGACCTGTGCTGGATGTTTTGTGTGAAATGTGTCCTTAACCTCAGCTCTTGATTTAGCCAAGAAGTGATCATTTCTCCTGTTCAGAACAGCGTCCATTGTGAAGATTTTCTTGTTGGAGATCGACTTTTGGGCGGAGGAGATCGCACACACTCTGCCGTTTTGCTAATTACTCGGACATTTTTGATTAAAAAATGAAAAAAATAAAAAAATAGTAGTTTTTTGTCAGCTCTTTGGAATGGCGGCAACTGAGAACTAGACGGCCTTGAAGAGGATTCTAATCTTCGAGTCCTCCCCCTGTACTTTTGAGTGTGCTCATGAAATAATTACAATAACACTGAAAAAGAGTTAAGTAGATTCCTGGTGGCACTGATATTTTTTTTCTCATGTAAGATGTTTTTTTTACTATACTCTATCATTTTATGCCTCATGCCATACGCAAATTGAAAAAAGAATGCACCTTCTGAATGCAGTGAAAAGGCTGAACTCATGGCAGCTGTATAGTTAGATATAGAGTAATTTCCAAATATACTCAAACCCGCTAGCTTCGAAAATAAGTATATCTACAATTAATACTAAGTACAATTATTTATAACGCAATCTTTGAAGTTTGTAATGTGTAAAGGCAGAATATAACCAAGGCAAAAATACATTTTCATCAAGAAAATTGCATTTTATTGCCAATTTCTTAACAAATCAAATGATTCCTTAAAGGAATGAACAACCAGTTATGACTATAAGATTCTGTTGATATTTGAGTGCAAATTGTTTGAATTAACTTTTATTGAATGAAAATCACGCAAACTCTGCGATAAATTAATGCAAATTGGAAATCGGTTTGAGAGTGTGTCCGGCACACATTTTCGAAACAAAAAACATTTTATTACTCCTTGTTCAAACGTCATTCTTTTCTTTCATGGCTCACAAAGATAAAGCTAATTTAAAAAAATCCATTTTTAGGGCTTTTAATTGTATTATTTTTCCTTTCGTTAAATCACTTTATTTACACCTTTTAATATAGCACTGTGATCAAAATATAAATATTAAATAGACTGCATAGTCTTTACTGTGTAATGAGGCATCCTTTTTGTACTAAAATATTTTGACAAAAACATATTTTAATTCAGGGAATGCATTTTGCACCATGGTATATAAATGCATTTTCTGCACTCTATACATGTAAATTACTATTAAAAATAATCCATGAACTTTAGAAAATTTGTATCCATATGCTCTCACTAACATATTTCAAGTCATTTAAGAATTATTAAAACACTTTAAGAGTATATTTTTTTATTCAATGATTTAATTCTTCGGATCAGTTTTGTCTAGTAGTAGAGATGGATTTTATCTTGCTTTTTAATTGATCTCTTAAAGTTCTTGTTTGGTCGGTCATGATTATAGCACTACTTTATGGTTCCCCAAAATTATTATTTAACAACGGACTTACTGGTTTTTATTGCTTAACACCAGGACATATTCTTTTGCTTGTGCACACTCAACTCCATGCGATATAAAATCTATTTTTATTTGTACAATCTACGATATTTATATTCAAAGTAAGCTATCTAATGTTCTTCTTCCCCATCTTCTCCAAATTTTGCATTACTCCAACTCACTCAACGAAGAAATTATGAAGTCCAAGTTTCTGCATGAGCTAAATTGTTATTCTGGACAGTTCAGAAGAGCAATTATAGAAAAATACAATTTAACAGAAACTCAAAAAAGGCCAGGTTAGTAGAAATACAAGGCAACGCCATAATTCGTGTACGACTGATATTTGACTTCCAACTCACCTTTCAATAATGACGTCATGGAATATGATTCGTTGACAGTTCTGTCAAAATCCGTCTGTGTTGCCGAGTAGTCTGTACAATACATCAAAATGAAAGTTCTAGCAACACTGACGACATAGAATAGGATTTGTTGCGTGTTTTGTCAAAATCAGTCTATCTTACCCAGCAGTCGGTATGATACATCATTTTGAAAATTCCAGCAAGCCCGATTAAATGATGGTCTAACCTTATATTTCTATTAATTTTAAGATAACGTACATTCATTAGCAGGTGGCTACATTAATATTATTTCGCAACTTCTCCTCTGCAAAGAAAGAGGGGAAAAAGTCTTAAAATCAAATGGTAGTTGGCCAAATCTTCTCAACTATGTAATATATTTTGGGGATTGCTCAAAGCTTCATAGAATTTAATTATAATTACATCAATCAACGTATAGAATACAGGAGTAAAGAAACAAAAATATGTATACAGCGTACAACAAATACAGTATAAATTTTTGTGTTAGTAAGGTAATGTTGTATTATTTTCCTTGAAATCAGACATAAATAACATAGAATTTGAGACTGTTTACACATTAATTTATTGTGTTTACAAAATATTTTATTCCAATTTGGGAAGTAAATTAGTACTAGATTTTCTTTATCACAACAATATTGACTGTGGATATCATACATAAATTATATTTGCATACATATCTGTAAGGCATGTAGGCCTTGTATCGATGCAATAATGTGAGATAAGGCCTCAAATAATGAATAAAAGTTATGCCAAGCACTATTTTTAGATGTTTATATTAAATAAAAAAAGTCCTCACAAAACCTCTCGTTTAAATTTTCATTAAAAAAAATTGTGTGCCACTACAAAAGATCAACCTTGTAGTTTTGAATTAAAAGAATTTTATATGCATATATTTTTGTAATTTGGAACGTTCATGTGGTTTATCTCTTGAAATTAAATTTTATCGGAGCTCTTATTCGACTGTTTTTGTATCAGGATTTGACTGTATAAAGAAAATTGAATGTGTTAGGGAAAAAAACTTTTTATTAAAAATATTGAGTCAGAGGCAGAGTTCTATCGGAAATATTATATTGTCCAATGATCTTGGACTGTATTAGAAATATTTGTTAATACTTTTTTAAAAGTTTAATATTGTTCTATAATTTACCAATATATCATTCAATGTACTTGTCCTTTACTTAGTGCTAGTAGGCACCCCTGTCTTCCGAAATGTTTTTTCTCTACAGCTGCTATCAAATAGTTTTTGTCAGACACACTCAAGAGATTAAGACCAAAGTACTTAAATTTTTTAAAGATTAATTGTAATATTTTTTTATGTAATTGTGAGGTTGTGCCTTACTCACAAACTAAAGAACAGATTATCTTGATGTTTTGACAATTCTCTTTTAAAAAATGTACTAACTAAAAATGAGATTAATAAGAAAAATAGCGTTATCTATTCTTGAGCCTGGGACTAAATGGCCCATGTCATATGAGTATATCAAGTAAAAAAATGGGATTTTTACTTTTTTTATGTTGATGCACCATATATCCATATATTTTATAAGGATATATATTTCACATACATATTTTTAACTATATGAGAAAACAAACTTATTTATTTAACAAATAAGTAAATACTAAATGCATTTTTGAATAAAATACTGATGAGATTGAATCGTTGGCTTTTTCATTTTCCATGGACATTTTTTCAATAAGCAATCTTTTTTGTGTTTTTTTTTAGCTTGCAGTACTCCCTATAATTAAATTTTATGCTCAAGTAGTATAGAGATATATGAAATACATCTAAATAGTAATTTAATTAATTTTTTTAGGATTAAAAAAACGAGATTTATATGACAAAAATAAAAATAAATTGCTACTTGATTTTATTATTCATTAAAAAAGCTTAAAAAAGGCAAACTTTATTTCTATGAGTATAATTAAAGTAACTGTAACATATTTTATATAAATAAACTAAGGTATTCATTAGAATTTTTCCATTTACCGGGAAATTGTCTTTGAATGTGATCCCGAAAAATGTCAAAAACTCAATGTAAAAAATTTGCCATATTTTACATTTTTACTACATGATATGAAAAAATACAAGCTACCAAGAAAATTTTCCATACATACGGGGCCAGTACTCATTCGGTTCGTGTGGCGCAATAGCGGTTCGAGCAAATTTTTTCTCTCTCATTCAATTCCACCCTTTACTGTGAACAACTGGACCGTTTGAAGCTGGCGATTGAACAGAAGCGATCAGTATTGGTGAATAGGAGACAACAATACATCATCAAGCCAACACCAGATCGAACATTCTGGGAGCTCGGATAGGAAGTTTCTATACATCCACCCTACAGTTTGGACCTGGCAACAAGTGACTACCACCTGTTCCTGTCTATGGCCAACGAACTTGGGGGTACAATTCGGTCTCAAAAGAGGCCTGTGAAAATTATTTTTCTGAGTTTTTTGCCTATAGGGAAAAGGGCTTCTATGAGAAGGATATTGTGAAGTTGGATTCTCGTTGGCCGCAAGTTATCGAACAGAACGGGGTATAGGTGACTTAAATTGCATATTTTTTTAACTTCTTATAAGTATTGAAATAAAGAAAAATATACGAAAATACTTTTTTCCCTATCTGTAATATACCGTTTTGGGGAGCCAAACGTAGACTGTTAATTAATGTTAATTTTCTCATTAATGTATGAAGATTTAGGAATTATTTTTTGACATTATGGTTCAACTATCCTTTCTACAAAAACCAACTATAAACATAATTTCGTCATTATAAATTATCTAAAAGCCAAAAGAAAGGGCATCTCAGATCTCCTAGATGGTGCTGCTGAAGTGTAAAGTATTATGGACATTGTGAAGTGCTCCAAGAGTATGGTTTATAACGTAGCCAAGATGAAGAATGATGTAAAATAACTCTTCTTGAATGCAAAAAGGGGGAGGGGACACAATTTAAAGAAGGATCATGAGATAATGTCCAGCTTGGAAAAGAAGATCAAGGAGGATGCCACCAAATCGATGAATCGACTTGTCGACAACTTCTCTGTGGATTCTTAGACCATCACGTGGGTCGTATTGGGAGACTTGGGATTGTCCTCATACATGAGTATTATTAAATAATTGAACAATTATTGAAGTACATACCTCTAAAGCAACTTCTTAAGTACACATTTTGTTGTTCAACTCTGTACTTTGAAATTTAGTATATTTTGTTATTATTAAAGAAGATTTTTTTTCAAATTTTCTAACTCGATCCGACTTACAAAAAAAAAAAAAAAAAAAAAAAAAAAAGAGTAATTGATGAAATGTTGATTGACCTTGATTGAATTTCGACTTTCTACTGTTGCTGTCTTTAATTCTGGGATAGAAAAAAAAAAGTATGACGTGCAGGGCAAAATTAGGAAAGTGTATCTTTTATTTCTTTATTAATACAACTAAGTACATCTGCACCATCTTGGAAATATTTTTTTTTGCTAATGTTCGATTAAATAATATTTAAAACAAGCCACACCAAAATATGGGATAGAAGTATTCAACGCCATTAATTCTAATGCACAAAATAAAGTGGCAAGCTTACTTATGGTGTTACTTATTTCTAATATAGACTCTGATTGCAAGTCCTTATCATTTAAGTAGCCCCTCAGTCTATGAATTGCCTCATTTATATACAAAAATTTATGAGAATTAACACATCAATAACAACAATGGGTATGTTACTAGCAAAATGCAAACTAATAATCCAATGATGTTCAAATACCAGAGTGTCACTGTCCTTTGGCTTAATTGCATTCTGATATTTATTTGTTCAAGTATAATATTTGTTTTATCATACCACATGCCACTCAGTAACTATTACATATAGAAAAAAAAACAAAAACTAATGATATTTTGCCATGTTTAATGTCTTAAAATGAAAGTGCAACGACGTTTTTAATAAATCATTTCTTTTCTGTGACACTTTTTCCTTCTATTGGATTCGTATCAATATCTTTTTTTTTTTTGCCTTCAAGTTACTTTGAACAAGCATACATTTGTGGTCTATCAACAATAAAGCAAGCTAAAAGATATTTATAAAAATATATTGTAGATTACATTTATATTGTTCTACGAATTATTGTAAGCTTTTCTTAATAAACCCTTGGGTGTACTAGGGTGTCCGCAGGATTATATATATATATATATGGATTTAGGATTTTTTGGAAAAAAAATAGGAAAAAAAAATTTCAAAAAATTAAATTAAATTTCAAATATTAAATTTTTTGTAAAAAAATTACAATAATCCAATCAATAAATTCAAAAATGTATCAAAAATTTAAATTTTTGAATTTTTTCATTTAAATCCAATGCTGTTCAAAAAAGTTTCAAACATTAAAGTTTTAGGAAAAATAATTTGAAAAATTAAATTGAATTTCAAATATTAGCAAAAATTCCTTGACTGGGGCGGGGGGGGGACTGAAGCTCACCCCCTGCGGACGGCCCTGGTGTACTGCAATTTGCACTTAAGTTGCTAAATTAATAATCACAGTAGAAGAATGACAAATTGATATATTTTTTAACAACCAAATATAGGTTATTAAAATTAGCTACAATTATTTGATACATTATCTCATCCCACATGTTGTTATGTACCACATGTTAGAATACATAGCCTATAAATACCTCAACTGAAGTAAATTAAATATTTTGAGAATATCTTCTTTTCTTGATTTTTGTTCAAGATTGTTTTTATGGTAACGCACCAGATATGTATGTATTGAAAAATATTTACAAAAAAAAAACAAAACACCTTTGTCATTTTGTTATTACAACTTATAATTATTGCAAAGATATATGTACACTCTTATAAATAATAGTTTTATTATTTATTAATTACGTAGATTCACTAATGTGTTCAAGCATTTTTGCTTTCAACATTGGTTGGATAAATTGATTAGCAGATACTTCTGCGCAAGGTTTTTCTTCATAACTTTGTAGCTTTTTGCAACATTTGGAAGTAAATGTGGAATTTGTGGTATGTCAGGTGGTGGGGCCCCCTTATCCGCTGATTTATATAATGAACATGTATATTTTATATTCTTAGTATGTAAAAAATACAAATTGACCCCTTTAATATAAATTTAAAACTCTGACAATGCGTGGAAAGCCACCAAAGTCAGTTGTGAAATTTACCTGAATGGACTTCTCTAGTTCCTTTGCAAAGTCACTTGTTGGATTTTCTTCGGGTTCATCCACATTTCCTTCACAGAATTACTGTTTTTGTCTTTTCCAGAGGATTTTTTTTTTGACAATCGATATTGATAGCAATGTTAAATTTTTTTACCTTATATTGCAAACAATATTTCTGGTTTACTCACATTACATCAAACCAAACATGGCATTGTTACCCTTCCAAATATTATTATTTTTAATATTGTAGCTATACAAGATATTTGACCCTCAATGACTTGGTTTTTTATTTGAAATAAAAATATTATAAATTACGGATTTACTGTTTTTTTTCGTAATTACGAGAGAATGTGCAACTTTAATCTTCGCACAATGTACATACATATTTTGAAAATAAATTGTTCAATTATTTTACCACAAATCAATTGATTATTTACTTACATATATTCATACGTATCTACATATAATGATTGAACCCTTCCTTATCCCCCTTTCATATATAAACAAATACATTAGTTGAACATGTATCCTTATACTAATAATAAAAAGTATATTTAGACTTAATGAACAATATTGTAATTCAATTCAATAAATAATAATTATGTTATAAATTGTATAAAACTAATTCTACTTTACTTATGAATAATTGTTTTCTCTTTTTTATGTGTACTGTATAAAAAGTTAAGCTTTTATTCCATGACATATTTTGTTAAATAAATATTAAGGATAAGGTGTGGCTTTTTATATACATATATTATCATTATGTTTATTTCATGAAAACTTGACGGATCTAATTCAAATAATTTATAATTTTATAAAAATAAAAATTACAATTATTCACTTAAGGAATTTAATTATATTTTTCAATGCACCAATTGAAATACATATATTTACATATTTTTCCTAAATATGCGTAAAGGAAAAAGACCCAAGAAAAACCAAAGGAGTGGAGGCCAGCCGGTAGATAAATAAGAAAGGGGATGCGTAGACCCCAAAGGCTTTATACCAATTTAAAATATTTCATCTTTGTTCTTCTCTTCCATACTCCGTATAAAAATTGTTCGTAATTCTGCAGCTTCCAGTGGTTGATAGGTGCATAACTTGTTTGCAATAAGGGCTTTAGCATTAGCTAAAGCAAAATCCAATGCCTTAATACTATCAGAGGAAGTCCTACTATTTGATATTCCAAACAATATCAACGCTTTTGTTAAATTCGATTTAATGTTTTCTTCCCCTTTGACATTCAATGATATGTCTTCCTTTAAAATCCGAACATGAAGACAATCAACAAGGGCATGAATGGTAGAATTATAAGTTCTTGCACAACCTTTACATGGAGCGTCGTAAGAAATAAGATTTGCCGATATTTGAAGCTGTGCTGTGAACCCCTTGTCATCATTTATTTGGAGCAACAAGCCGTGAATTTTCTTGTGCTAGGGCTTAGGTAAGTCTAAACGATTCATATTATAGTTGCAAAGCTTATTAACCCTACTTCCTAACTGTTGCTCATAACACATTTTCAAATGCCAGGGAGACGGAGGAATGTGGTATTTTGCGTATCTTTTCAAAGGAAAATTAAATTTACCACGTACAAAGACTGAGGAGGGTTTTTTATCAAGATTATGAACTGTTATTACATCATCGCGTAAGGCTGGATATTCCAGGAAACCGAGTCCCTATCTATTATGCAAGAAATATTTTTTTGATTTGGTCTGGTAAATGATGTCAATCGTTGTATTGGACTCATGTACAGGTATTCAATACCAAAGGACATTATGATGGACAACAAAGTTATTGCACCACCAATTCATTTCCTTGGTCTTATAAGATTGGAGATATATTTCTGATTGGAAAGGGATTAAGCCACACATTTTCTTCCTTAATTGTTTTTTCAGCCAAGATGACTAACGAACGAGCTTTGTATAACACTAAGGGAAACAAGTCCATATTGTTAAAATTAATCCATCTGAGAATATTAAAACTTCTTCATTCTTTTACTTAGTGAATTTAGTGGCATCCAGTTAGCTTGTGCTTCGCTGTCTTTCTCCCATTCAAGGCCTGAAACAACAATTTTGTCACAAATGGGACAGCCTTTGATTTTAGTTAACTATCTGGATACCACGAACCAATCGCAAGGATAACACTCTTATCTTTATTAATTATTAGGCCAGATCTATCTGAGTAATTCTCAAACGCATTCAGAAGAACTTCAATTTTCCTGATTATTTGTCTATCTGAGTTTGCTTCAACAAATAGGGTAATATCATCAGCATACGCATCCAATAAATGGTTATTATTGTTGAACGAAATTCCAAGGCCTCCTTATTTTATTTTGTAGGGACCTACAACATTCTTTGCATGCCGCTATAAAAATTAAAGGTGACGCAGGGCATCCTTGTCTGGAGCTTCTCTTGAGAGTGATTGGTTCACTGGAGTGACCCTTGATATTAATAGTGGATAAATCATTATATAGCAAGGCTCTAAGTGGATTAAAGAAGTGTTGTGGGGGAAATTTTTCAACACCACTAAGAATGTGTTCGTGTTCTATGGAATCAAACACCTTATGAAAGTCTACCACAATAACTGCTCTAAATTTAAGACTATCAATTACCAAATCAAGGGATGCATTTAAGTTTTGAGAAATGTCATTAATTTTTTGATTCGTAAAAAACCCTGTTGACGATGTTCAATCTTTGTTTTCAGGACCACTTCTATTTGTTTTGCAATGCCTCCCTCAAGAATTCAATATGTTTTACTTTCAATTTTAATTGGCCTCTAACTTTTTAAGTATATCTATCCACTTTCTCCTTCGACAACATTAAATGGATCATTTTACCCTATGGAATCGACCATACCATTCTACTTAGATATGATTTCGAATTCGAACACATTGTCTTACTTTAAGCATTGATTAATCACGAGCATTCATGGAATTCATTTAGTCCAATAAAATTTATCTCCTCAATCTTCATTTCGTATAGAGATTCATGTGAATCTTTCTTCCTTCCTCTGTTGAAAAAAAAATTCAAATTGGCCTATAGCTCCATTTAAGAATTATAAAGTTAAATTTGTCAATGTTCCATTCATTCATCATTTATAAAATTAGGACTTTCCTTCCTTTCACAACAGCTTCAGCAATCAGCATGATTGATGATAGTTTGAAGTTTCCATTTCATGTTAAATATAAGATTATTCAATAATTTTCTGAATTCAGCAGACTTATACTGTGTCCTTTATCAGTTCGCAAATGGTTTGGCATCTCAAATGTCATGAAAGTACCTTTTTAATGCGTTGGCGACGTTTTTATTAAATTGGATTCTGTGCACAACGTTATAAACAACCTCCATCGTTGTTGAGGGTCGCAGGTTTTTGGCACCGTTCTTTTCGGGTCGCAGACTGGAAAGTTTAGGAACCCCCGTATTACATGGTTGTTAGAAGGTATTTCAATGGCTCATATATTTAAGCTTTCTTTTCCCTCCTTTACAAATATCCTCAAAAACAGTGCTTGCGTACAATAGTTGTAAGTATTTTCCTTCAATGTAAAACAAATTTGCCCGCAAATCAATAATGACAGTTCCCTACTTAATATGTATTGAGATAATAATATGCTACATATATAACTATATAATGATTTCCTTATAGACCACGTAGATTTTTGAATATCTGTGTTCTATAGGGATTTTATTTGCATTTCTCAACCTTTCCTTCAATAAGAAGAAGAAGGACTACTACAAATCTTAAGGGCACATTGACAGGCTAACCGCTATCATAGGCACTGAATCCCAGTTTAATGTGGCAACCCTAGTAACATATACTCAATGATGAATCTAACGCCTTTTCTTTGGATTGGCTACCCTATTCCTTGTATGGGATCGTTCTTATGACTGATTTAGTAATAATTTTTTCTCTTTTGTTATCGGTTTTTATATTCTTGATACCTGGCTAAGACTGACAAATATAAAAATAAGGAAAATAATGAATGATAGCTATAACGTAAACTAGACACACACACTTTATTTTAAATTTTAAGTATCTTGTCTGCTTGATAGAGGTTAAAATGAAGAGCTGAAAGTACAAAGTTGGTAGTTACGTCATTTGAGCTGTTGTAGATACCATTAAATATCGATAAGAACCGGTTCTAGGTTACCATTGATAATTTATATTTTTGAGCCATCAACTTCCAATCATTCAAGCTCAATTTTTCTATCGTCTATTTGCATTAATAAATTATCTTTGTTAACCATTTAAATGTGTCTCAAGTTGTACCTAAAGTAGTTCAAATTAATTGTCACAATATATACATTATCTATTTGTAGATTTGATTTGAAAGGAGTTAAATTAAAGTTTCCTTGTTATACACATTTCAATACTAATCCAATAACTGACTCAAATATATTTATGAAATATTAGGCTGTAACTATGTAGTGATAGGAAGTAAAATAAGAAATTTATGTTTTCTCCTTTTCTTGATTTTTTAAAAAGATTGTTTTAATGTTGACGACCCACATAATGTACTTGCGGCCATAACATAAAAGTTCAATCTTTCTTACTTTTTCAATGAACCTAGTCATAGCCAGTTTGATGCCCCTAACACCTTGCAGCTGTTTCAAAACGTTGTACACCGTCTTTTTGTTGTACATTGTGATGGTAATGATAGCCTTTATGGCATTTCCAGCTGAGTAAGAATTGTGGATCATTTATGCTTTACTATTCCGGGACCTTCATTTGGAAAACTGAGAGCAAAACTTCCTATAAAAAAATTACTTATAAACTTTTTGGCTGACAAGAAAACACAACAATCTGTTAAAAAAAACCGCGTAAAGAATTCACAAGTAAAAGAAAACTTGTATAAATAATTCTGCCCACCTCTATATTGTAAATTGTTATTTGAACTTTTGAAAAAGAGGTGTTGAATTTCCACATGTTTCAATTTTTTCTATGTGTTACGCCCTTTTGTGTCATAATTTGATATTTTAATAGTGTATTATTATTTTTTTTTTTTTTGTAAAGGAGGGAATTTTCTTGTTCTAGTTTTCTGTTTTGTTCGGGACACTATCTACCTACATTTGAAAGCAAGGCACTTCAACCCTTTTTGTCTATGTATTACTATTTAAAGAAGTTTCATTTTTTCATAATCAATCATAAAGAGGAATATTTTTTTGTAAATTGAAGTTAATTAGAGCGAAGTTGTGATTAAAATATGAAAATAGATATTTTTTGAGGTCCCACGGCTTGTGATTATATAACAGTTATTAATTTTGTGCAACGATGTGCAGGGAAGGGCCCCAAGAAACTACTTATTTGTTACGTAAATTTGAATTGTGATGAGAGAAAAGAAAGAGAAAAGTGATTTTTTTCCCCCGTAAATGAGTAGTGATAGACATTAGCGGGAAGAAGAATGAGGGACTTACTTCTATCGTCAAAAGTATAAGTAAAATCCTAGAATTTCATTCTTTCTTACTATTTAAGCTAAATAATGATGTAATTTCTAATGTATAAACATCATAATTAAGTACTGTCTCCCATCTGTCACTAGTTATCTCCAATGTCGATTGCCAACTTTCCAGTCCTTCTTCTACATCTATATTTTAAAACTTGAATTCCAATTATATTGAAATCCCTTCCTTCTAATTTACTTTTGAAACAATCTGGAGTTGATATTAATCCTTCTTATAGATAGTCCATTCGGATCTAAGCAATATTTCTCTTGATTCACGAACCATTGATAAGATTTGGAAGTTTCAAATTTCCTTGCACTATTCACAATAGATTTTAGAAATCTAAGTTTGTTCCAATTTTACTAAGTAATGCTTTATGACTGAAGAGTTAAATTTTACCATTCTTTACTTCTTTTGAGTGAGATGACTTAGTTAGAGTACAATCGGTTACGGATATCAAAACACTTGTTTTCAGTTCAATACCATTTACAGTTTATTTGGATATGAACTTTTTAATTTGTATCTGATGTCTTTCTATAATCAGATAATCAATATAATCTATACGTTCAGAAAAGTCATGTTCATAAAAATTTAAATTATATATCGAATGTGGGGTTTTCATTTAATGTTTTCTTCTGAAGTGTTTTCAGACTTATTATTCAAATTTTATCAACTCTTATTGTTCAAATGTTATGTTTAGAAGCATAAATCCCTAATATGGAAAAAAAAATAAAATATAACCTTATAAAATGTATAAAATATCTCTTTTAATATACATAGTAAAACATTTTACAAAAATCATTTTTTCATTCATTCTTACTCTTAAAAGAATAAAACTTTATTTTTATATTATATATGTGCATTATTTGTCTTGAAACGTCTTATTACTTTGAACTAAATACCTATATACACACTTAGAAAGGAAGGTATGAAAAAGTGGGAAGAAAAGCTACCATGTATGTAGATTGTAGAGGGAACTAGCTTCACATATTTATGTATTTCCGCGCACCTTTTTAGTCTGACATTTTAACTACTTACATTTCTAAAAAAAAGAAGCTATTATTGTTCATTTACGTGTGTCACAGACTTGTCAAAGACAAAGTTCATAATAATTGAATATTTATCCGCTAACAAATAAACGGTCCTCGTGTCTTAAAATCATCAAGTGGAAATTGAATGAGGCATTGCTTGGAAAAAGGTAAATTATTCATATTCTTCCGTTAAGCAAATTAATTTGATTTTACAATTAGGGTATGTACAATAAGTATTGTGTCGGTCCATAATTAGGACTGAAGAGTGTAGTCCTGGACCGAATAAAAAATGACTCATACAAAACTACATCCAATTATATTCCACATTGTGAAGCAAAAGCTTTTGTTTTTTCTATATTTTGTTTGTGATTTTTTAACAAAAAATATAATATGTTTTTAATTAAAAAGCTTTTCTTTATATCGATTATTCAAATTATATTATATGCAGATTAAAGGAGGTAAAAAAATGTTTTCTAATTATCCCTAAGGATTAAAATATACAATAGTGAGTTTAATTATCCATTAAAAGCTCATTATTTATAGTTATAACTTTGGGGAAAAAAGTTGTGAGCTTTTCAACAAGAAATATGTTGACTAAATAATGCATTGGTATTATTAATAATGAATTTATGAACTTTTAAAAATGGGGCATTTACCTCTATCTCATTTTTCAGGCTTTTCAAATATGAAATTGTTAGACAAATATAATTTTAATGTTCCATTTTAATACAAAAACAAAAATGTAAATCTGGACTATATTTAAACCTAATTAAAAACTTAACTTGAAGCAAATAATAATTTTTGTTTTGGAAATGTGTGATTAAGTATTTGAAAAAATAAAAGTGTACTCTCAATAAAACAAAATATTGGTGTAAAGGGGAAAAAAATAACCAAAAAGATAGTATGGCTGAATTAATACGAGCAAGTTATTGTCCTACTGCAATTAAGAACTTGCTTTGCTGTCAAAAGGATACCTGCCATCAAGGGAAATAATAATATGGATGTGAGGAAATTCCACATGCCGGGATGTGAAAAGACATAAAAGGATATATTTTGTTTAAATCCCAAATTTTTATCAGTATCCTGGCCGAAAATGTAATTAGATCCATTCATCAATCTTGCAAATCTTAAAGCTATTAATTAGGACTAAAAGAAAAAGTACGACAAACTCCACTTGCTTACAAAATATATATCTAATTCACCAGCCTAGAATATTGTAAAAAAAAACAACATCAAATAGAACTAAGTGAAGAAAAAATATTTTTCTTCCGCGACGAGATTAACTGGATCGTGGACAGACGTCTAGAATGATCACTGGTTGGCTCAAATTGGAGGTGATGGCTCTCACATGTTAAAAATAAAGTTATCAGTGTCATTCATGACCCTGTGTTGCATTGGGAGTATTAGCAGTGACACTGAGTTGCTATCCCTCCCACGTTCGTGATAAATTCCTGTAATATTTTTCTACCAAATATTGCACAAATTCTTCTTGCTAAAGGTAATCAAATCGTGGAACGTTTTTTCTGTCTCGTATGAGGGAGAGAATGTTTAAATTCTTAAATTAACTGCCTTTGATTTTTTTAGTATTTCATATTACATAGGCTCTAAAAACATCTTGAGAACCTTTAATGTATAAAAAGTATTTCTATACCGAATTTAAAAAAAAACAACTGAATTCTTGTTATTCTAAAGAAATGATGTAGTTCACGGATCGGTCTAAGGTTTCCAGAGCCACACACAACAGTAATCGTCACCAATGGTATTTCGATACAAATAACTTACATATGTAATTTGTGTTTCCCTGAAGTTTAAGTTGTTACATAATAATTTATGTAATAATTTTTTTCACCAAAAAATATTGATCTATTCCCTTATAAAACAAGCCTATTAAAAAAGTTTTAATATCATTTTCTTCTATATTCAATTTTTTGTATTCATTTTTCTACATCATTCACATATAAACAAAATTTTACTTGTCAAAAATATTTTGAATTTCTTAATAATATATAGAAGTATTGGATGCACTCATCATTAATCTGTTATGAACTTCTCCGTATGAAATATAGTTTACAATAATTTTTAATTTTTGTATTATGGTTTTGCAACTTTTGAATAATTAAAAAATCATTTACTTACATGAAAATGAATTTATTCTTTAAAAATTGATTTCAAATTTGTACTTATTTTAGTTTATTTCTTAGAGATCTTGTCTATAAATCCTCTTCCCTCAAAACTAAGTCCAAACATTCTCAATTTATTGTTTTTGTACAAAAATATATCATGTCTATTATTTATTTTGTACCTTTCTTTAACATTATATCTACTATAATCTATAATAAGTACTTAATGATCGCAATTTATGTCAAATAATCAAACAAAAATTATTTTTTTAAAAATTGGAGTAAAATGAGTGGAAATTATATTTACTAATCATTACTGCAGTATCTTCAAAAATGGTCGTTTGGCAAAGTGGGATTCTTTAAAGTGTATTAGAAACGTTATTTTTTATAGGTATATAATTAGTTTTATGCTCAGTTAATTCATGAGCCGTCTCAATAAACAGGTCATTTAATCTATATAATTTTCTTTTTTATTATCTCCTATGTACATTAGAAATACTGTTTTTAGCCCATAGATATCCTTTTTGAATTTATATAAACAGCCGCTATTCATATAGAACAATTTTTTTTCACGGGTTAGGTTAAAATATCAAATATTTAATAGAATAAAATAATCAAATCCCATTTATAAAATACCACAAGGTCAGTTAGGAACTTTATTAAGGGTCTTGCAGATAAATTTGACCAAGTTTAAGGCCACCGAGATCCATAATGAATAGTTTTGAAGAATAAATAATTTACAAAAAATAATCATGAGCCAATTTTGAATATTTTTTTTACTACATGTTTTGCTCTTGCTTCAAGGACAGCCTTCATGCAGTACCTCAAAGATTCAACGGACTTTGAGACCTCTGCATTGTGTATGGAGCTGGTCATGGTCCTGCTGGACGACTTCAGAGCCTCTACAGAGTTATGGTGGGTAGCACAGGACTTCCCTTCCAACTTTCCCTACCGATAAAAACCACAAGGATTAAGATTAGGAGAGTTGGAGGGCTACTAGGTCTTGAACTTCCAAAAATGAGGCACATTATCCTTCAGCCATTCCTGTATAATATTGGGCTTATGGCGGAGTTCAGGTGGAAGGTGTACCTTTGTCCATCCAGGGCTTGACCACTTCCAAGTAAACTTCTTTGTTTAACTTCTGCTTGGGCTTAAAGAAATAGGGTTCCATGACATAACTATCACTACTAAATGACACCAAGGACCATTATGGCATCTGGATTCTTCTTCCTGAATACCATGGGAACTTCAAAAATTTATTTACATGCCCATTTGTCATTTTGGTTTGTTTCTCTTCTTGTCAATAGTGAATATCTTCTCATCTAAGAAGAATCTCAAATGTTCTACATTGTTCTTCAAGGAAGACAGGATCTTCATGCACCTAGCTTCTTTGGTGAGGTTCATAGAATCTGTTAACAGGTGTCACCCCCCTTAGGACGTAATTCTTGTGCCATAAGTTCTCAATGATGCCCCTGGAGATGGTACTGCAGTGCATAGAGGCGTTTTTGACAAGGATGGACATAGATTTGCCTGTGTTAGCTTTGATAGACCTCTTGAGCCCAGCCAGGAATCTGGGGGTCCTCTTTTTGTTACTCTTAGGACTAAACTTGGACCTGCTGGACATTTCCATGTTTTTTTACCTCTTTATAGTGTAGACGGTGTTTTATGGGTACATCAGGAGTCTGTTGATGTTAGGAACAGAGTGACCTACACATGGAATTCCATCACAGATGACCTTTTTTGGTGCTCCATTAAGTGGAATTTTGTTGTCTTTTTTTTTCTCGGAAAGTTATGCATACACTCTACAGAACCTCTCCAGATAAAAAATATATTTGTAGATATCATTGTTGTTGCTCTTGACGGCATTAAACTTGGTCTAAATTTATCTGTACGGGTCTGTATACAGGAGGTCGGTCTGTAAGTTCCCCTGCAAAACTGTTACCAGTCTGAAACGTGATGTAAGGAAATAATGGTCCAAGGTAAACCGCACAGAGGTAAAAAAACCTTCAAAATAAATAGCCACTGATTTTTGAGGCAGTAATTCCTGCAGTGGGGGGGGGGGCATATTGAATGAATAAATTAACTGCATATAAATAATATGATACAATTTGCCATTGTAGTCTTTTAAGGTAACTAAATATCTACAGTACTAGCTATAGGTACTATCAATGGATCCGTAGGTGAATCATTGTCATTTGTATGCATATGTCACAGGTAAGTAAATGAATAACGACATATGTGCATAGTATAATTGAAAGCAATTCTCTGCAAATAGTAATTTACCCACGATGGTAATTCTCCTGTAATCAATTTGTTTACAAACGGCAATTTACCGACGAAATATATTTATAATACCAATAAAAAAATCTCATATTTAAATCCACGAGAAAATTATATCAGAAAAAGCAAGTCTACATACACTAAATTACATCATATAAAGTTTTATAATCTTCTCTAACATGCAATTTAGTCACTATTCTACACACATAAAATTCAATCAGATCCTTAATTATTCCAGTAGGCCTACTAAAAATGTATATTGTGTGTCTATGAAGTCATAAAAAGAACCGTAGGAAGTAGTGCATTGTGTTTTGTTAATTTAAGAGAAGTAATTTGTCTTACTATACTCGCATGTATACTAGAAAAGTACACACTTATTTTATAGCTTACATGCAAAAAAAAAAAAGAAGAGGCTTTACACGTTATTATTTTTCTACTATTATCTGCAATTTTTACTATACATGATTCTGCATGATTTATGAAAACATTACAGAGATTTATTACAATTCACGAAAATAAAGTGACCATAATTAAATTAAGTGAAGTGCGTGAAAGAGATTCTTGAAAAAGGCAATAGACATAGCAGTGGAAAAAAATTATATCCTTGAATAATAATATGTAAGAAATTGTCTACTTTTGCAATAAACATATTTGGAATTGTGTTATTTCTAGGGTTGTAATTTTTGTAAATAAATAATAAAGTTTTATTCTTCTTACATTTTACCAACACACTGACCGGAAGATTTACCAAAGGAACTTTTGTTATAGGATGTTTTTTGTCTTATGCATTATAGAATAAAAGCATCTTCACACTTTTTTTTTTCGGGCTTAAAATGGGGTTTCCTTCACTTGAAGTCCTTCAAATTATTTAGTTACATTGAATAATTTGAAATACGGGCCTTTTAATTCAATTTGGATGTATCACATTCATATTAAATTCATACTAATTCTTATTATGATGAATTTGGACAGTTTTTTTTTGAGTATTGCCCTTTGGATGAAAGAAAAGAAGAAGAAAAAACATCAAAAAATAAATTTTAATAAGCACAGTCACTGCTCCTACTTTAATTTGTAGGATTTTTGTGACTCCCACTCGAGGAAAAATCCATAGATTTACCAGAGAGACAAAGACCACTTCACTCTTGAAGTAGTTGAAACATAACTCGGTTGGGCTTGGTGGTATTTTCTCTAACAAGATTTCTAACAGGGAACCTTCCCGAAAGCCATAGCATGAGTAAACTTCTTGACGATATGATAAGATCTTATGATTTTTTTGTTTATATTGTCTCCACCTCTCTTCTCTCATCAGAAGTAAAACAGTAGTTAAAAAGTTGGTTCGAACTCATCATAAAAAGATGCAAAATTCAAGTCTAATACTTTCTAGTTTAAATATATTAAATTTGAATGATACACGCTCATTCCACGCTAATGAATGCACAAATTCATTACAAATGACTTCAAGTGGAGGAAAAATCACTTCAAACTTTAAATTATATATGAAAAATTATATATATTTGCCAACATAGATTGAAGGAAGTTATGTAGCCAAATGAGTTTGCAGGATTAAGGAAAAAATTAGTGTTATTATTACTTGGTAGTAGAGAAATTCAGTATGTAAACAGTAAGAGTCCATTATTTTTTAGGTCAATCTCAAACAAAACGTTAAAATTGCATAAACGACGATTACTTTAAATACAATTTCAGATACATTACTCAAACTAGTCTTACTTTTTAATTATAATTAAGGCACTTTTTAAACAGCATAAGCCCAAAGGTTAGGGTCACACAAAAGTTCAAAAAATGATATCCATTGAAATTTTTTGAGTAATAGTATACTTCAGATACGAACGTTAGTTTGTATGGTTAATAATTTTAGGCGGAGGCTTGCACTCTAACGAGTTCCATTTCTAAATGGCTTATTTCATCCATACTCACCTCCCTTAAAGTAAAAACAAACATTAATTATTATTTAATTCCTTAATCAACAAGTCTTTAAACATTGCAACTATGTATTGTATATATGTATGTATACCGATGTTCAAAGCAGAGTTTTTGTGTTGTATACATTTTTCCTTAAATAATAAATGAATTAAAGAATATTTTACATATAATTAGATTTTGTATTAGTTAAAGGAATAAATAATGGCGAAGAAAAGGAAAACAAATTTGTTTTAATGCTATTAGAGAAATACCTTAGAAAGTCATATTTATATTTTTATGCATCGTTCTGACTTAGCGATAATGCTCTACAAATCAAACAAATATACGTTTATATATCCACCATATCCCCCGTCCCCATATATGCCCCCAGTTAATTGCTTTGGTTTCGGATAAAGCTCCTTGTTTTCTTTGTGAAAGTCCAAACAGCACAATCGCTTTCTGAAACTTTTCATTTACACCCATCAAATCTTCTACATTTAATTTTTTAAATTTCTTCAGAATCTGACGGGCAATCTACATACGCATGGGCTGGGTCATTGAATAGCTGACCATAGTCCATACATGGCCTTGAGAAAAAAATACAACTAGCAGAGATCTGTAATTGGACTGTGAATTTTTTTCCGGCATTAATTCCTCTCAAGGATGACTTGATTCTGCTCTTCCAGTTTACAGGGAGACTCAGTCGTCTCCTATGTAGATCACATAATATATCCGTCCCACCTTCAAAATTAGGCAATACCATTTATAAATGCCAAGTGCATGTTATAATATAGACACCTGAACTCCTTTCAAGAGGAAACTTGAATCTCCAGTCATTGAATAGATCTGAGAAGTAAATATTATCTACAGCTAAAATGCCGTTGCTAATAGCATATTCTTCCAAAATAAATAAATGGATCCTTTAATTTCAATGGCAGCCTGAATATTGCGAGAAACATCCGGTATTTTCATAAATTTAAAAAAACATTTTTGTGCAATTCAAATATTTTTATTCAAATTGGTTCCATTTGACGAGCTAGTACTCCAGAGATAATTCTGTAGGATTAGTTGATAACTATAATTGGCCTCCAGTGATGAAAATCTGTTCCATCTCCTTTTTTAGGAATGAGAGCAGTCCTTCCCTTCGTCTGCGTTTTTCGCATTTTCCCGAATCTCTCCATGGAGTAACCTATTTTTTGTAGATAATGTGTAAGTTCACCCGGAAAAAGTGTAAAAAAATTTACTCCAAATACCATCAGGACTAAATTCTTTACTATACTTCATATAAAATTATATGAAATAAACGATTTTTTCCTTTGTAAATATCATGTTCTTGGGATTGCTTGAGATTGATTCTCTTTTAGGAAAACATTTCCTTTCTGAACCTACTATTTTCTGGAATCCAGCATGCAAATAATTCACAATATCAAGCGTATTCGTGAGAACTTTACCAATGTATTTTATTTTATTATTCTCCGCGCTGAAAAATTATCATTTACTGACAGCTGCTTTAGTCTAAAATGGGAATTACTCCCTAAACTACGTTTTCCCTCCATTTCTGCCTTAGCTCATCAGCAACCTGGAAATAATTGACCGAGTCTCCCATAACTGTTCGAGAGAAAATTGAGACCTCCTCAAGAATCATTTCAATTTCATTTGGATCCTTCTCTCTCTCTTTTTATTTTTCACAAAATATTGCTATATAGTCATTTTTATAATTCTTATCAGCATGTGTTCTGCTTGATTTGGTGAGAATGTTGGATGGGTCACCCACTACTTCAAAAATATAATCATAATTCATAAGTTTTTGTAGCCCTTGAAACATCTTTCTGCTTCCAGGTCTTCTGGGTTAGGTTTGGTGTAGGAGTCGGAGATCTCAACAAATTTTTTATCCATTCGTTTAACTTTGCTTCATCAACTCTCTTCAAAGGGTTTATTGCTTTTACTTTAAACTTTTCCTTATTCTCCCATTGAAAATTCTCGAAGTTTTTGATTTTCATGTTAATAGGCACCATATCTCTTGTAAGTTCTATAACTTCAGCTTTGTATGTTTTTTTCAAGTGTTCCAATCTCGAACGAATGCCCATAGGGACTTTCGTGTAAAAAGAAGAGTAGCCGTAGCCATACCGAGCTTGAGCTCCTGCGATTTCATCTTCAGTAAACCCAAAGTGAAGGGCTGCTCTGTATAATGATAATTGCTTCATATTTACGTTATTGAATGCACGATTGCTGTCGGATTCGGTTAGAGTGACAGATTTTTCTCTCTTTTAGAGATAACTTTTGCGTAGGTCATTTTCTTTTTATTTTCAGTTTGATCAAGTTCAGGTGGTGGATCTGTAGGGGATCCTACCATGTCATAATAAAATAAGGAAAAAGAACGGAGAAGAATAAAAATATCTTACGGTAGGTCGTCCAAATGAGTCACAGCCTGAGCGAGGCAGAAAGAGAGCGCTACAAGATGATGATAAAGAGGAAAGATCAAAGGGATCCTTTAATAGACACCTTGGATGATAAAATCACTAATTAAGGGCCAATATTGGCACTCAACACTTTTAAATGACACTTAAATAAACACTGTTTGCTTCACTGGATAGTAGGGATCGATTTCAATGTTATAAACAGTCTCTAACCTTCATAAATGTATTTTTTTATGCAGCGAGGAAAATATGACACCTTCACTCACTACAAATATATATAATATCAATATATATATATATACTTTTATTCTTCTATTTTAAAATTATCTCTGAATCTTGATCCTAAATTTTAAAAATTGAAATCACAAAACTTATCCCACACCCATTCCTTCTAAGTTTAGACTGATATTTTACTCGGTTTCCTACGTACGTAAATATTGGATATTAAAATCTTATAAAATTTGAGAAAGGAAACATTTTCTAGGCTGCAGGAAATAATATTTAGTTGGGGTGGGAGAGCAAAAATCTAGTGAAAATAATCGAATCTTATTCGATCATAAAATAATTACAACTTGGTATTTATTATTATTATTGATAGTCCACCAGTTCCATTTAGGCCTTTGATTTTCTCACTTTATAACTATAATTGAAAATACAAATGCTAATATAGATAAAGTGGGTTTTATTTTATATAAAATAACGTGTTAAATTATGTTTAAAAATACTAATAGTTGATCAGCTCTACACAACATACTTACAATGTATTTATGATCTTCTTTTGATGATAAAAAAAAAAGTAAATTTTAACTTCCACAAAATATGAGGGTATCTTTAATGCAAGGGATATTAAAAGTAAAAAAGATGTAAAAAACCCCAATATCGACTTTCTATTTTAAAACATACTCCAGTAGTTTGATGCTTTTTAATTAAAGTAATTTGAAAGCCTTGTTGATAAGATGCATAAATGTCTGGTTCGGAAGAAGGAATGAATTAGGAAGAATCAATTACTTGATAATTGTAATGTCTGCTTATCAAATAATGAGAAACTATTTTATTGTTGAATCTGTTTGTATAAGTTATCCTAACAGATTAAGTGTGATATCGGTTTCAACGAAAATTCCTTCTTTTTAAAGTGCATTTAAAATTCAATTTGTAAACTTCCAGTGAATTAATAAGTTAACAATTATATGATGTGCATTTGGTTTTGGTAGAATTGGATTCGATTATTACTCAAATTTGAAAAATATTTTATATAAGGGAAATTTAAGAGGAATTACTCGCACTGGCCCTAAAATATCTTTTGAAAAACTCAAGATCGTTTGAACTCTAAACCTGGACACTCAAAATATTTGTATGCGTCTGGAGAAATCAAGTATCTAGTCTCGAACTTTACATATCTAATTATTCCTACAAAATACAAATTTATAAATAACTGTTTAATATAAAGGATATGGTGCTAAATTTAAAAATATTTTTGATGTAATTATTCATAGCAAAGGAAAGGAATGACGACATAATCTGCAAATTATAAAAATGATACAAGTTATAACTAGATCTAAGGCTCTTACAGTTTATAACTGAGAGTTTTAAATGCGAAGACCAAGGACCAAGGAATATTTTTATGTCATAAACAATCTTTTTTATTTAAAAATATAATTAATATTTCGTGGCACATGGACCAAGGAATTATGTCTTGATAGCAAATTAAAAACCAATTTTATAAAATCAAATCCAAATTAAAATATGAGTACTGTGGCTTTATTTGAACTCAATTCGACTTCAAACATCGAAATTTCGAACTCGAACAACTCAAGAAATTTTAACTCGAATCTAACTATATTTTTTGATAATAATGTTGTATCTTAAGTTAAGACATTCATATTCTGGAATGCGTTGGATTTTTATTGAAGAAATACTTTATTAGCATGTATAATATTTAAATATATATAGTTTTGCAAAGAAAAAATTACATTAATAAAATCAAAACAATTTTTATGTGGTTGGAATTGAAGTTTATAGTTTAAAGTTAAGCGGCCTTTTTAGATTGTTCCAAGGGTATTGATTCAATAAAATTTTACTGGTTGCCTCAAAATTCGACAATCACACAAACCAACATAATGTTGTGTTTTTTTTGCTCTTTAATAAAGGCGGCATTGTTTTTGATTGCTTCTACGTCAAGTAATATGAAAAATAGACTATATATCCCAAAATTACTGATTTTTTGCCTTACCAAGGGTTTTTGAAAAATATTTTTCACTATATCTATATAATTTATTGTTACTTCTTGACTTGAAATAAATGAATAAAAAAAAACATGCAAAATTGCTTTTCAGTATATGCTTCAAGGCCTAAAACTTTTTAATGTTATTTTTGTACCGTTTTCTGAATCGGATTAATAATAAAATTAGGAAAAATGGATCTTTCTGTGAAAAATTTTCATTATTAATCACAATGACAAAAGTACTTAAAGTGACATTTTCGGAAAGTAAACTTTCGAAAAAAAAAAACACACTTAATTTAGTATAACATATGCTACTTATATTCATATTTTTATATATTTATGAAACTGTAAAGGCTTTTTAGTAAATATAATATGTTTTTTCAGTATAGTACAGAAAATTTAGTCTATTGAGGTTATTTTTATGTTTCAATATATAAAACTAATTAAAAACACACCATCTCAATCTGAGGGCAAACAATTGTTGACCAAAATAATAATAATAATTTACATTCTTTACATTTCCTCTATTTTTGGGCTCCCTTAAATGGAGCAAAAAATATGATAAGATATAATACTTTTCGATCTATTTTGCTTCTTTTCCTTGCGTCTGTTATATTTTACCAATGACGTCAGATATGGAGGTTGCTGTAAATCACTATCGAAGAAATTATTAAGATACAGACATCATTAGGGAGGATATGGTTGGTTTTACACCTGATAAATATTTATAGAGTATTAATTTTAAGCTTTAAAATTATTTTCTTCATCAGAGCCAATAGTTATTTTCACTTAAAATTTAATTAACTTTTTTTATAATCTAATTATATCATAACAAATAACGATCATCCTAACTATTTCATTAAAATGTTGTGCATTTTTTAAAGCTATTCCATCGATTTTGCTTGCTTAAATATCAGTCAAAATGCTGAAAATACTTGTATGGATATAAGAAATAGAGAAAACATATATATTTATGTAAAATAATCTTAACAGAATGAGTTCTTCCTTTTTACTTTTCATTTTTACAAAATTTATATATGTTCACTGATGTTTAAGTTTCTTTGTTTGTTATAATATTTTATCGTTTTCCACCAAATGTCACTCGAACGAAGGATTAAATATCATATAAATGTTTCTTTTTATTTGTCAGATGGAGTTACACTAATTAGGTATAAATAAATTATTCTTCTATGCACGTTGTCCACTGAGCTACATCGTTCCATAACCTTTGCCTTCGTTCAGTGCAGCCTAAGCCATTTCTTCGCAAAACGGCATGAAATAACTCTCCCAATTGTTATATATTTATTATAGTGAAAGGAGTCAACTAAAATACTAATTTTTGTTAATAGAAATTCAGTGAATTGAGAGTCGAAATTCTTTGCTTGCTCCAAATTGTAATAAAAATATTCATTTAATCGAATTTTGATCAATTATTTACTTTATACTTGGACAATAAACTATAGGGTTTTAGGCAGTTTATTTTATGAAACTGTTTTAATTTGAAAGTAAGTCAAAAAAAAAAAAAAATGATAAATCTTCACAAATAATCTTTTGTAAAATACTACACTCCTAATTTTATTCTCAAAATTTTTTATATATATATATAAGACTCAGATTGTATAATCGAGAGGTATAGCGCTCTCATTGACTCTAATACTCCTTGATTAAATTATCTTAACCTCAATTAAAAATGGATAAATATACAAATAAATCCTAAACAAGGAATAATTAAGAATATTTCAGGTGCATATTGAAAAATATTGCCAATAAACTGTAGATTCAAAGGAATAAGAAGTATTTGTGTAAATTTCAGTGTGTATAATATCTCAGTTCGCTAACTGAGGGATAAAAAAAGAAGGATAAAATAAATTGCTGTACTGCGTTAAGTACACACATTTTTTTCCTCATATGTATAACGTAATTTACTAATTTACCAGCTTTTTATCAAAAATAACATTTTTGAACCATGGTCTCCTCCTCTTGTATCATTTATGAAAAACTCATTTAGAAACAAGTATTCCGAACATGTATTAAGAAAAAAAAAATATTAAGACAATGAAAGGCTTCTTTTATTAATATATTCATTCATGATTTTAATGAATAATTTATATGTATTCTTAGATCCGAATTTTTAAAATACTTTTAATTTAAGCTCAACTTTTGAAGCAATACATAAATTAAGAACTGACATCCTGAGTTTCAAAAACATTTTAATTAAACACTTATTGTCATACAGTTGCTATTATTTTATTAAAATAACAAAAATAAATAAGAAAACTATTACAGGAAATAGAGTTATAAGAAAATTCATATTGTCAAAAATTATATATATCAATTTGTTTTGCCTTGAAACTTCAAAATATCATATAAACTATTTTCTATAATTTGATTTGGAGTTGCTAACTTAATGTTTGGCGGTTTTTTAGATGGCTCAGAGAGTATTTATCGGAGAAAATTTTGTGGGTAGCCACAGTATTTGACACTAACAATAGTCAACTAAATTGTATGTTTTAATGGAATATGAATGAAGATGTTAGTATTTTAATCGATTTTACCTCGATAAACGTGCACAGGACCTCTATAATCCAAACTTTTTGCTTTAGTGGTCAACAAAACTCTTTTAAAACATTTTTTTTCACAATTTACATCATTTAGTATTTTTTTTTTCTTTGAAAGATCTGTATAACAGACAAAAAGATTAAATACAGTTTTTAAGTAAATGTTTCCAGATTTAAAATATTCATATTTATATATCTTTTTTCTGAATCGATGTAAATGCCATGTAAATACAAAATAATCACTAGAAACGGTCAATTTCTTTAGAAGTCTAACAAATTTCTCATTTTTGATCATACTGATAAAAATCAAAGTTCGTTGTAAGGTGAAGATATACTATAATCACAAAAAATGTCTCAGTCATTTGACTCTAGTCCATAACTATGACCTGAAAATAATTGCCAACCCAGCATCTGTGTCAACAATTTATTTTTACCCTTAAAATTCAGCCGTTTCTAAGGTTTTATTACATCAAATAGGACAAGCTTTCTCCTTCTTTTAGGACAACTCACTCTTTTTACTGATATTTTTCTTCAAGTTATGCCAAATTAATTTTGATTGTCCGATTACCTTAACTGCTATCAATCGAGAAAAGAAGAAAAATCATCTGAAAAATACCAATTTGTTCAAAATTTGCATTTTTTCTATGAAATGAAATATTGATTTTGCGTTTTCGGAGATGTGGGCTGACTCATTAACATATGCAGCACGTCAGCATAAAATCAATCTCGAAAAGGAGAAAATTCAAACTATTTTTTAAGTTAGTCTGTTTTTAGACTTAGTATTCAAATTTGTAGTATAAGTTAAAATATAATATAATTTTTTAGCTATAGATTATATCTTTCATTTGATGTAAGAAACCTTTATTGGCCCCAATATCACCTTTAAAAAAATGTCAATTTATCATACTATTTTTGTTACGATTCAATTTTGACTACTCTAAGTGGAATTTGCATGCATTTAAAGGTTTAATTAGAATAATTTGTTAATAGAAATGGACGATAATTTGTCGAGGAATCCGTCTAGCTTGTTTTTCTGTTGATGGCCCACATATAATGAAATATTCACACAACCATTACATTTAATGTCTTTACAATGCACAGCTAATAGGTTTAATGATCATTTCCTTATTTTGCTACATAATTTATCTTTTATATATTTTTATGTAAATGTAATTCACGAATCCCTTTCTTCTATTATCAACAATGTGCTTTAAAACGTTTTATTTTCTTTCAGTAATAAACTGTATAAATATAAACGTTGAAGTGTTTAATATCTATTTTTAAACTGGATATATCCTGAGGGTTTCAAAAAATAAATAATGATGTTTGTATTCAAATATTTGGTGTAGATTCGATGATAATGGATTTTTATATCAACAAGTGGTGTGTTTATAGAGAGCTTTTTATTAAAATAAATTGATAGAACTCATAGTGTCTGTACTCATAGGGAGCTTTCGATGTTGTAGTAATCTGGTTGTCTGTTTTTGCTCTTTATTTTTTATTTATTTATTTATATTTTGTTTTAGAGGAAACTTTTCACAGCATTAGCAAACTAACACAAAATACCCTATGTTTTTTTTTCGCAACAGCAAATTCTATGAAATAATAAATACATAAAAGTGAAATTACGTTAGTAAAAACATGATTCCACATTATAGTTAAAAATTAATTTCCTTTTATGGACCTAAAAATAAAAAAAACAAGCATATTCACACATATATATAAACACCGACTTAGAAATGAATAAAAGAAATCCGTTCTGAAAGGTATAAGACAGGAAAAAATAAAATGATAGGAACAATAAAAATAAATAAAAAATTATTAAATAAGTACTCAGACTCAAATTTTTTTGTAATATTTTTACTTAACTATATTGTCATAAAATTTAAGATTTTGAAATGTTTGGCAAAGAATGATGGATAAAAATTTCCTAAATTTGCGGTAAAATCCCAATTTGTTACGTGCAATTCTGGAATTCAGATGGAAAACATTGAATATCATGCTGCTACTGAGATAATTATTCATCAATAGCGTATGGCTAGATATGTTTTTCTTCAGATAATTTATGTTCCACATTAGCTTTGGCACTACTAATGGCAATATTTAATGCCTTTTTTTCTAAGTATTATTTAACTGACTGGAAGTTATGCTGAATCACATTGTAGCTTTTAAAACATTGGATTATATTTCCTTCAAATTCAACCATAACAACTTATTGAGTATCTACAAAGAAGGACAGTAAATAAAGGAGTGCCGTGTATTTTCAAACATTTTCCCATAATCTTTACATGGTTTAATATAATTTATGATATAACTGAGAGGTGAATTTCTTACTGTCATGAATTCCATCAATTGAACAGAGTATTTTCTTCTCGCAAGATATAAGTAGATCTAGCAATAATATATACTTTTTAAAAATGGTTTCTGGTTTCACAGACTTCACAACCCCATAATGAAAGAGGTTGGGGTACTTTTGATGCTCTCTTCAAGAGCAAAAAAAGAATCTACCACTATTTTAATAGGAATCAAGTTTTACATTGTGAAAGGTACAGGTTTTTCCCCTATAGCCTATGTATTTTGTGTATTCTCTCATTTGACTTGAAAAGTCATGTTTATTTCATAATTAATTCCTTTTGACAAATAAACGAATTAATTAGTTGCTTTATACTTACGCTCCGTTCCCAAATGAACAAACTACAATTTCTTGGTGACCCCTTGTCGCATATGTCCGATGTACACACCCTGCTGCCATCACTATCGCCGATTTTTATAACTTTTAGATAGGATGCCTATCCCATCAAAGAAACTGATTGTGTAAAATTTTAGAGTTTTGCAGAGGCGAGAGCCTATTTTTGAGTTCCTCAAAGTTTGGCTCCTTCCAAATACCTTTGAACTTGAGTAATTTATAACACAATTTATAATAGAACAATTTCATTTGTTTGCCGTTAGAATACTTTTAAGAGTAAAATCTTTAACTCAACCCCAGTCATGCTTCAAGATTGATTCTGCCAATTTTTTGTAAAAATTTTAATCCACTCATAGTACACTTTTCTTATAATATTACTAAGTAATATTATAATACAGTAACGAATAGTATACTTTTAACATTTTAATATTGAGAAATATTGAGACATTAAAAAAAATCACAGTATAAAAATCATTTGCAAAGTTTTTTCAATAAATAAAAACCCAAAAAAATTTATATCATCATTTCTTGATTGTTTTTTGGTAATTATAGGTAGATTTAGTCACATGCAATAGGTCAAGATGTTTATCAACTTTTGAAAACAGGATATGGAGAAAAATAGCTAAAAAACTATTTTTGTCAAATAAGAGCTCGAGGGATTGTGTTTATATACACTTTAAAAATTGTATTTTCCTTTCTATAATTGATTTCTTATATGAAGACTATTAACCCCAATCACTCCATTATAAAAACAAGATCAACCTATTTATATATTTATTAGGTATTTAGAATGATTAAGTTTGTTAATTATTCCGTTAGTAACAATTGAAATTTGAGTGCTTTGCTCGTGATGTACAATACTATATAGAAAATACAAAAATTTAATTAGTACGGCATTTTTTTTAAAGGTCTATATTAATATGGTTGAGAATATATATTAATAGGTTTAAAACAAAATAAAATGATAGGAAGAATTGCATTACTGAAAATATATGTCCACATTTAATTTAGAATTAGAGTGTTTTTAAACTAAGATCTTAATACAATAAAAGTATAAAAACAATTATCTAATTAAAATACAACCTGGATAAAATAATCAAACAATATTCCTGTTAAACTTAAAATAATACTGAAGAAAATCATATTTACCAGGGGTATTCATTTAAAATTTAAAGAGGTCCACATTCAGAAAATTCCCTAAGGCAGAAGTCCAAAATATCATAATGTCATAAACTTGGCTTTTGATTAAGTGCTATATTTGTTAAAGTAGATTAGTATGTATCAACACGTCTGTATGTAGCCAACAACTGATTGTCAAATAAATTAAGGAAGAACAATTCAATAATATTTCAACAATATTCATTATCATTTTGAACTGGACGGATTATAAGTAATAAGTACTTTTTTCGGATTTTTCTGATACTTATGTATTTTTTTGGCGCAATTGCTCCGGTTCTATTTATATATATGTATGTTATATTTAACATATAAACCAAATTAAGAATTACTACAATTGGAACACACTTTGACTTCATCCAGATCCTGAACAAATGCATTGTAATAAATTGTTTGATTTTGTTTATATTATTATTACTAATATCATATTTATTTTCAATATGAAATCTATTGGTCTCATTCACTGCCTCAATACTCCGGCATAAGTAATGCTTGGCAGGCTTTAATGATTTCTGCCGAGGGAAGCTTTTACGCAATCATTTGATGGCGCCCTTGAGGGACTTCACGATGTCATGTGATGTTGTGCTGTCGTGCTTCTCTAACTCCCCTCGGCATAGAAATATATGGGGTTCAGGTCAGGTTGATGGATTTTTCCAGCCCTGCCTTAAAGATAGGAGATGCCGTTTTCTCTCTGAGGCCTAACATAGAATTTCTTGGTGATGTTGCAGAGACTCTCCGAATTTTTAACTAACGTCTAGAATTGGATTCGGGTTGGCCAGTGAGTTTGGGGAGAGCTTTTGCTTCCTGACCTAAGGGGAATAATCGTGTTTCTTCCAAGTTACTCTATCTCGACAACTGACTCAAAATAGATACAACGGAAATGTATTATATTTCTGTCACTTAAACTCTTGTATGAGAAGGAAAACCCATAATGCTTTCAAATGAGATGTGAATGAGGCCTTTAAAGTTAGACTCAAAATCCATGGTATTAAACTATTTGGAATCTTCATGAAGAACATTAATCCTTTTTATGATTCTTCAGTTAGAACCAATTATTGTCAAAAACTTTTTTCTGAAGAATAAAAGCATATAATTAATTTCAGGTTTCTGTTTCCATAAATATATTTAACGAAAAAAAAGAAGTTATTTTCGTAAGAAAATTGGATTTACCATTATTAGTATTCCTATAATATTCTTATGCATACTGTCCAAAACTTCACTGACAAGGACTATCATAACAATCAAAAAAACTTTTTGATATTTTGTTCTGATTTAAACAATGGAAAAAACAAAACGAAACAACATCTTGATTTTGCTCCATGTGGAATAAAGCCAATGAATATTGCCAACCAGTTGGAGGATTAATTAACTACTGTTTATACATTTAGATAGAGATTTGAGGCATCTGTATCTGCATAGAGGTTTTAAATTAAAGCTTAGCTGTAATACAATTAATGGGATTTGTCGGCTGCATCCGTACACTTTCATCATCACCAGATCTTAATCCATTGGAACACAGCAAATGGAGAGTGGTAAAGAGGGAAGCTTGTTGAACCTCCTGCAGGAATGTGGTTTCTATCTTTGCAATAATGGGCATAATCGTTCAGGCCTAAATCAGATTTCAATCGTAGTTTTAATATATCATAATTAAAACTACGATGGAAATTACTTACAAAAACCATAGTTAAAAATAGCAAATAAATATAAATAATTTCGTGCCAGGCTTTGTTGATACATAATTTATATAATGTTGTGCATAGTTTGTTGTTGAGGTTCTTGTATACGTCGCATACATATGCCGTTCAAACAACATGATTAACAAGTAATATACTAGATGCATATTATCAATTAAGAATGAAAAGATTAAGTTAAATCATAACTAATTGAATTTGAAAAGAAAATGCCTTTTAAAAGGCTTTTAAGTTTAATCAACACTATTTATATATATATATGGGTGTACCGACATGACAAAAGTTGGGACTTTGGGATCGCCGGATATTTTTTATTTTGCATTTTATTCATCTAAACAAGAAAATAACCATATAACGTCAAAAAAAAAATGGTCCTTCACGGACGCGTTTTGATTTGGAAATCGTAAATTTTCGAAAAAAAAGGAAAATTTTGATGCCGTTTCTATAAAATTATCGATTTGAATGCAATTACAGGATTTTTAAGTTGTTAAGTATTATATATAAAACAAATATTTTGAAAAAATATTTCTCAATTTCTCTCTGACTTGCCAAATTGTATGAGTATTTTAGTTTCAAATATGCTGCCAATAAATAAATATTATCTTTTGGTACCGCGTATTACCTGCATTTATTTTGATATTTTTCTTAATTTTTCTTAATAAAACCTCTTTTATTGATATGAAGTGTAAAATATATTATTATCAAATATACGTTCATTGTTTATTTATGCCAAATAAGACAACCAATTCATTTTTAATATTGGTCTGCAATAACTGTCAATAACACTTTTAAAAATATGACCTTTTATTTTTTATTTCATAATTTCTAAGGTTGATTTGTTTTTATTTATGAATATATTTATTTTATATTCTATAAATTTGGTATTTTTTATTTATTATGAATATTTAATTACTTCTTTTTTCTAATTAAACAAATCAGTCGACTTTGAGGAATGACTACAGTCATAAAATGCTCAATGTTCGAAAACATGTTTGGAATTAAAGTACTCATACCATGAGGCAAGTTAGAGAAAAGTTGTAAGTTTATTGCTGTAAAATATATACTTTATCTATGATTCTTAAAAAAAATAAAATTTTTGTAACTCGATTCCAATCGATAATTTTTATTAAACAACACAAATATTTCCTTCTTTTAAATTTTATAGATTTTCCAATCAAAATGCGTCCATGAAGGACCATTTATTTTTGGACGTTTCATGGTTATTTTCTTGTTTAGAGGAATAAATGCAAAAAAAAAAGATTTTGCGATACTAAATTTCCAACTTTTGTCATTTCGGTACAGTCTAATGTATATAGAGTGTGGACCCAAAACTTGCAGTATCATTTAATTACGATTCATACACGTTATTTATAATTACAAGGTGTTCTTAGGCAACCAAACGACAGCTGAAACAAAATATAAAAATAATATTTGTTTTTATACTATATCTCTCAGTGAAAAAATGTCAGAACAACCCACAAAAAAGGTAGCACGTGTGCTCCTTTACCTCGATATCATTCCCAAGAAAGCTATATAAACTGTTATAATCTATATCCAGTCAGCTTAAATCAAGTTAATTAAGGAGTGTCTTTTCCTATACAACCGCCTAGAAGAACCAAAACTTCTGTGGTAACAATATGGCTCATTTCTGGTAAGCTTCCATGTGGCCCTTCTCGAGCACTGACCTCAATCCCCTGAACTTTGCAGTTTTTAGTTTTTCTTTCTTATTAAAATTCAAAGATTTTTTTTTCCTTTCTTTATTATTTTTTTTTTAAATATCTTAAAAGAAAACGACCATGATCATTACGAGGATTAATTGAATGAGGAAATGGCAGTTTTTGTGGGTTGACTAGGGTCGTTATAAAGTCCAAGAGATTTCACTACTAGAGTGTATCAATGATACAGAAATAAATTGACTGATCCTACTGAAATTTGGTGTGTGTACTTCTAAGAGATGCATGCTACTTACTAAATATAACCTTCATACGCCCTAGTAGTGCTATCTCTCAGAATGAGCATCGACTTTTCAAACGACTCTTGTAACGTAAGTATACCATCCATCTACTAAAGATGTACAAATAGTAGAACCACAGAATTCAACCTCTTGAGTTTTAGAATACACTATGCTTTATGTTTGAGTGAAGACTTACAGAAAAGCACAAAGCTCGTGTTTTATTGATCATTTGACATTGTTTTAATTTATCAGTATTGGCTATATCTTCAAAGACGACAAAATGAACTCCAAAAGAATTATTGTGCTGAAAATGGTAGCACGTCAGAATGATGCTCCTTCCAAAAAGAACTAGCGTCAAATTTAAGGGCTTTAATGTACTAGAACTCGAACTTTATAAAATTTTGGGGCGATATTTATTATTTGCATAGGAATATTAAAATACCTACTTAAAATAATTAATCCAACAAATGTTTAAATATGTTCCTTACATTAACTATAAGTATTATTTTTATCGACACTCTAGCGAATCATCTATATGTATATATTTGTTGAAATGAGATCAATTTTGTTTTCTTTGAAAATCTATATATTACTCAGTTGGAGAAAAAGTAATTTTGTAGTTTTAGCTTCTTTTCAATGCTTTATAAGAAGTGTTAAAGCATTTGATTTAACTCAGGTATGCCTCGTTCTGTTCAATATCAAACTTCATAATTCCCCTTATAAAAGAAGCCCTTGTTCCAATTGGCTAAAAACTCAAAAAAACAATTATCCCAAGCCTCTATTCAGGCTAAATTGGTAATTCTAGGGCGTTCATCATTGCTAGGAACGGGTGGTATTCACTTAGTGCCAGGTCTAGACTGTAGGGTGGATGTATAAGAACTTCCAATCCGAGTTCTCGGAGCTTCTGGGCCGTCATCAAGTATGTGTGCAAACTGGTATTGTACTAATGAAACACGAATCCTCTTCTATTATCCAATGCTGGCCGCTTCTGTTCCATCGCCTGCTTCAAACGGTCTAGTTGATCACAGTAGATGGCTGAATTGAGCATTTGACCATAGGGCATATCTATCATAATAGATTATTCTCTACAAATCCCACCAAATAAATAGCAACAGCTTCCTGAACGTCCAAGCTGGTTTGGCCACGGTCTTTGCCGCTTCGATGGATTTTGACCCCAATCTTTGTCACTTAACATTGATCTAAATAATCTATTTTTTATCGCCAGTCAGGATTTGCTTCAGAAATGGCGTTTTTTCCCTTTTATCTTGTAAAAATGTAAAATATGGCGAATTTCTTTCTTTGAGACTTCCATACTCCCTATTATAGTTATGATAATTCACGATTGAACCGGCCCACCACAATACTGTCGAAAAAGTGTTTGTTGTATATACTAACATCTTTACAACATTTTATCGTATGATCTCATGTGACTAGTAATGAATAAAATATACTTAGTTTAATCCAAAAAGGGTGTAAAAAAAGGCATACGAAATTACTTTTTCTCTACTCTATTTGGATTTAGTTTTGTTTAATAAGTGTTCCCGCATTTTAACTTGCGAAAATAAATTATATTAATTAATTAACTTTCATTTAACCAAGGAAATTAAAGTATGTAAACCAGTTATCTGAAATTATATGCAATAATTAAGGATAATTCTTTTTGGAATTAGTACAAAACCACACAATAGTATGTAGATGGGTATTTTTATTAAATTTGTGTATTAATAAAATTCTAAAGTGAATTCTTCATTATTGCAAAACCATAAATTATTTTTATACAACCCTTTCATAATTACCTCAACTAAGAGAAAATATAAAATGCATGAGATACATTAATTAAACATTTATTTGTTACCATCACCCTTTTAATGTTGACTAAAGTTTTAGTGAACCTACTCCCTATATAGCAATCTGCACAATTCTTCATTCGATTCAATTTTTCTTATTTTAAGTTACGATATTCCTTGTAAGTTTATTCTTTTAATTTCTTTGCGATAGTCCATATTAATAGAAGCCAAGTTTGTTTAAATATATATATAGGGGAAACAATTACACGTTTCCATAGTACATTTTTACGTATAAAAAAATCAAATACAAGTAACAGTTTTTATTTATCCCTCCTTAATGCAGACGGAAGAGATGCAGACAATACAAAGAGGCCAAAAGAGGACAGTGGTCATACTAAACTAGGCCCAAGCCATTTTCATTCAGGAAGGATATATAACCATGTCCTCAATCAACATATGACCACTTATAGTGCGTTGTGTTCCTTGAGAAGGTTCTTAGATTTCCAAAGAAGTGAAATTATGTCTCCCATGAGCACGGTCCAAGTTTCATCATTATTGAAGTGCAAAAACTTGTTAAACACTTTTTCACTTCAATTGAGGTATTCAAATTGAAATCGTCAACACCAATTGTTTCAACATCTGAATCACTCAAACAAACATGGAAAACATTTTATATATTTGCTAGTCATAAATATAAAAGCAAGAAAACAAATCCAAGCAGGAGAGTGGTGTACTATCAATCAAATCTTATTTAATAATGACTCGGGTGAAAAGTTACACATCCGAGATATTGAGACTTTTTAACCTGGCACAAGGTTGTTTTACTCAAAGGCCTCAACATCAAATTGACTTTCCAGTGAAGCAGAGCATCATTGACATATTAAAAATGAACTAATATTAATGATAATAATCATCCCATGTATATGTACATAATATTAGAGAAACATGAATACAAACTTACATTTTTTCGAATATTGTATTTTTACTCTTTGATTTTGAATCCTACCACCCAACAAAGATTTTAGAGGTAAAAAGGAAAAGAAAACATAGGAGGTTAATGCCTGGGAGCTTATAACCATATTGTACCAGAATGCACTCGTGAAAATAGCCAGAAAGTATGTTATATGCCCAAAAATCTATTGTGACTTTTCCCCCAGTCTCTCCTATATATATATAAAATGTATGATGACAGAGACAAGGTGCATTGTATATAGTAAAATAAGAAATAACAATAAAATACTCCAGGCGCGTGCAGAAAGCATCAAGTATGTATCACAGTTTCTCCTTGATTTTGTTATTGCTCTCTCATGTATATCCAATTTTTAGCAAATGTTAAGATTTGAATAAAATGTAAGCCCTGGTATGTATAAATGAATTAAATCTCACAGACGTATTGAATTTAACTTTCGGGGATCATTGGCTTGTTTGTTTTTGCTAATGAACACTCTTGAGACTAAATTACTCATCAGTCATCATAACTTTTTTTGTCAACCCCTTATTAATATTTTTTCTTTCTTAAGGACCGAAAAAATATGAATTGATATAATTATTGAGTTGTTACGTGTGAGTATTCTCATAAAAAATGGATGGTAACACTAAGGATTTATTGGGGAATTATCTTTTAAATTGTTCCAGAAAAATTTGTCTTTTCGCCGACGCCTGATTACTTGGACAATGTTGTGTACTACAACTAGTTAATTTACACTTGCAACCACATCTTGATGGAACCTTTTATAAGGATAGGTTTTGGTTTCAAGCAGATTCTAGTACGTTAAATTTTTCGTACACAAGCTAGTATAATATTAAAAAAAGATTCAATGACAATACTATAGAGTTCTGTAACATAGTATATTGTAAGGTGTTTCTCTAGAGATTCCGTTGGGTTTTCGACCTATGGGAAATCCTGGATTTAAGTAGTATTATAAAAGTTTAAGTTTTTAAATAAAGGTATACCATTCAAAAATTTGTTTATTTTTCGCCTTGTTACTTATAGAAAGAAAGTATGAGTGTTCATTGACTTGTCTATGCCTCAAGATGGCCAAAATATGATCTTTCATCAATAATTGTTTAGCATCAAGTTGTAGGTCTTGTTTTTTACCTAGTATATTCTACAATGTTGTATTTCTAAAAAAAAAATCATTCTTGTGTTCTTTCACTAATTTAATTTATAATGATTAATTAAATATTTTTTTTATTTATTATTTTGAAATGCTTTTAATTAATCTAATTGAAAAAAACAACAATAGAAAAGACACATAATCTCAAAGGAATATATTTTGTATGTCTTTTTTTAAAAATAGTTTTACAAACAAAATGCACGCTTTACATATATAGAGAAAGGAAACGAAAAGGAAATTTATTGTGTATCACTATGTTTTATGTGTATTCTCTATATGCGAAACTTGTATATATGAATTTGCATATGTAAATAGGTATATGCTACGTACAGAGTGCGTAAGGGATCGTCACAGAATACGTCACGTCATAAGAATCACTCATTTATACAATTATTGTTCGAAAGGTCGAAATCTTGGGATTTGATATTGCAAACAATAACTGATTATTTTTGTTTTGAGTATATTAACTATATCTGTAAACTTTGTTTATATAGAGCTTTAAAAATTTACCGATGGTTTAGTAGTTTTCAATTTGTGTGGAACTCCTTCTGGCTTTGTCTGATTATAACGTTCAAAGTATTATTTACAATTTGAATAAGACCATTCACACTTTGGGCTGTCTTATGATTTTGGTATTTGTGAGCAAAAAAACAACAACAGAGATACCTGCTTTAGTTCCAGTTTGAAGACTAAAATAAACTGAGATATCACGATCGCAATGTATGTACTACTAAGCTTAAAAAATAAAGGTCTGTGAGGGGACTATAAGGAATGCTGTTAATCAACTTTAATATGATGTGTTATTGTATACAAAAGTGGCAGCTTCTCAGCGAGGCTATGAGGCTGACCCAGGAGGAGGTGCTTCTCTTATTTCTCAATTATTGTACTTACGTTTCAATCATTTTGACAGCTAAGAAGATCTTCACCGTGTAGTTGGCTTTCAACAGCCATAACGACTGGGTACAGGGTCGGAGCATCGAGGTAATTCACTTTAACTAGCACAATGTCTTTTGGAGCCAAAAGCCAGCCTCAGTGATGTTCTAGGAATGTGTTGAAGCTCAGTCAAAGTGTCTATCTGGACATGTTTCATTCCCAAGTACTTGCCTGGATCCAGGAACAGTACGGAAAAGTGTCTTACTGCTTACAGAACACCTTTACATTCTGAAAAATTTGTACAGTAGGGATGCCAAACCACTTTTGAGCACTTTTGGAGCAAAAACTTTCCCAAATTCTCAACGCAATAAACTCCTCCATATAGTCGATTCTGCAGAAGGAGGTTGGTGTGACTACCTACAGTAGTATCAACGACTTGAAGGATGCCATAATGTACATATGGGACAACTTGTCGGAGGAGACCATCAGTGCATTGTATAACGTAGTACTCCTTACCCTAATTTAGATGATGTTTTAAAGAAGAAATAACCTGTGTTTAGAACAAGGTTCCGATGGTAGTATGAAGAAGGACTTATAAGTTTCTTCACTTGTATTGAGGCAGTTAACACTGGGGGTATGAAATCTTATAAGTAACATAAAAAAAAAGGGGTGATATTAAAATATTTTGTTTTATATTGAATTATTTTTTTAATATATTCACCAATTTATTTTTTTTTGAATGATCATTTATTTGGAAACATATAGATATAGTTACGAGTGATTACGCACACTGTACATGGATACAAGCAAGTTTTTGTTTTGTTTTGAATGCATACAAAATAAAATCAGATTCATGTGATGATTAATATTTAAGGATACAATCAACATATTTAGGTCTCTTTTTTAATCCTTTGTTACTTTTCCTTCAAATCCCAACGTGAATACTTGTTCGGGATTTGGATTTTATATAGGGCTTGACAGCAAAATGTGGACTCTGAACTAATTGTTGTTTTCTTATTAATACAGGAAGGGTAAATGATTATTTTTTGATATTCTGTTTCAACCAACATTTGTGCATAATCTGTCCTGAAAAAAATTTCGTCATCTAGTAAAAATGAGTGAGGAAAAAGCCAAAAATGGCAGCTGGAAACAAGTACTGCACCAAACATCCAGCACAAACAATGGTACTTGGTGTAGTTGCCTCTGATGGCCAGAAGAAGCATCTGGTTTTCTTTAAGGTCGGGGAGAAAATAAGCCAGGAGGCCTACTACAACGTGCTCTTGTACTCCATCTTGCCATGGCTGAAAACAAATTAGTCAGAAGGTAACTACGTGTCTACCCAGGATGGCACCCCTCTCACACGTCCGCCCATTGTCAAAAGTTCTGCGGCTATAAAATATTGGATTTTTTGTTCAAAAGCTCCTTCCTCGCTAGATTTGACCCCACTGGACTTTCTGTTGTGGGCACTTTGGAGAGCAAAACCAACAAAACTCCACAACCAAATGTGGACTCCCTGAAGGCCAACGTAGTAGCTGCCTGGTAAAACATGTATTAGGAGTTTATCATCAAGTACTGCAAGACCTTATGGGGAAGTCAAAGGGTGTGATTGATGCTGAAGGTGGCCATATTGATGGAAAATGATTTCAAAGGCCTGGTTTAGAAGTTTTGTAAATTTAAAAAAAAAAAAATATCGATATTAAAGTATTTCTTAATCAACCTCTTGAGTCCACATTTTGCGTCCCAACCATGTAGGCCAATATAGTTTTTGAGCATTTTTCATTTTTTATCTCATCTATTTTCCGAACTTATCCTAAACAAATAAGGTTTCCAGGCATATTATCATAACATAGTCCAAGAGATTGTGAATCGTTTGACTAAAATGAAGGAACATTTGACGACTTAGGAGTATAAAAGAGTTTGAAAAAGAGAGAATTAAATTTTTTTTTTCTAATTTGAATAACAAGTACCTCTATATTTACAATGGCTATAAATTTCATATTTTTGTTTTCTCTATGATAAAATACAGATGTAAACAAAACTGAAAATGAATAAAATATGTCAATTAAAATAAATTTCTCATTTGTAAAGAGTTATATCATATCTTCAAATAATCATCAAAACTTTTCTTTTTTTATTTTAATTTTAACATCCAATGTCAATCAAATTACAATAAATAAATTGCATTTTACTTGGGAGAGAGAGCCCAAGGCAATAAATAATTGTTAACAACTCCTAGAATATTCAAAAATAAGTTATAGAAAATTTAAGTACATAATAATAAAGTTCAATAGAAAATTTTGCTTAAGGGAAGAACAAAAAACGAATAGCAGAAAATAAACATATTTTCTTAAACCTGGATGTTTCAGACCCCAAGTAAGTAAAATAGGTTACCCTATTTGTTCTTTGGAAAACGTAAAGATTTAACAATTAATATTTTTCTATTAAATATACTAAACTTTTTAAGGGGAATTTATTGTAATTGTTTTATATTTACCTTTTCTCTCGGATGTAATCAATTCACACATTAAATTTATATATATTTAACATTAAAAAAGAATGTGTAAAACATGCAATGATCAGCTCTATAAGTTAAATATGTACACATTTCATTCTCATGATAAATTTATATTCATGCTTATAAATGTCATAACAAGCGTAGAATTATTTAGTTTATGTGAGATAAACTTGTCAATTTTTTTTCTTCAATAATTAATATCCTTTATACACCGAGCGTTCTGAATTTGGGAAAATTAAAAAAAAAATTATAAATTTCTCTATATGGTTTACCAAAATTAGAAAGACGCAAACCATTTTTTAAATATTAATTAATTGGAGCATAATCTTCAAACCTCACCACTTCTTCTTTTAAATTAAAAATCTGTCCTGTTTTTTACTAAGAAGATGTTAAATTAATTTTAGATGCATGAAAAAAACTAACGTAGAATTTTCTCTTCCTCAAACTAAAAAGTTTTTAATTACAAAATTTCTTCATTTTGAAAGAGAGAATTGTTGAGGTTTGAAGATTATAAATCATAAGTCATTATAATCAAATTACATGGAAACATATATGATATATGTCTGTTTGAGAGGATTATTGACAATTTTAAACGACTGCATGATATTATTCCTAAAGTTGACTACCCACCTTATGCTGAATCAAAAATACTGATTCTATAGGCCTGAGGGTCACAAGTACTGCTATTCGTATTTCCCAATTATCATGATACTATGACTCTTTTTTATTGTTGCTTATTGGAAATTGAAGAATTGTTATGTACAGGGTGTACAAGATAAATCCGGAATAACTTTAGCGGTGAATTATGAGACCATTTATATGAAAGTCACATTAAATGTTAAATAATTATTGATAATGAGAGGCCTTGTTTTCGATAACGATCTGCACAAAGCGCCCGAATATATGCTATGCCCTAGCCACCTCGTGCAAATCAAAGTCCTTGATGCTCTTGAAGATGTGGGGATTCAAGGCTTCAACTGAGGCATGATGATTCTTGCATCATATCCTCTCCACCTGGCCACACAGGCAAAAGTCACAGGGATTGAGGTCCGGCCTGTTTACTGGACGATTGGATGGGTGGCAAAGATCCTGGAGATTTTTCCCCAAAAACTCTTGGATAATTTTGCCCTTCTTGCCACTATGTATATAGCTTCCCATCAGTGATCACATGCGTCACTGATATGATCTCACCACTGTGAACTTCCTTGATCACCGTATGGCTCTTTTGGATGAAGTGGATATGACATGCCCTTCTTACTGATGACTGCCAGGACCATAACCCTAACCGGATAATTGGTCTCATATCTGGTATTACCACATTAAGATCTGGGAAGACCCATTGATAATTTCTACAGTTATACATGGCATCAATGGTGAATATTTTCTCGTCCAAAAAAGTGTACTTTAGCTGTTTAATTTGATTGAAATGTTGCCTTTGTTGATTCGATTTGTCTTATTCTACTATGTTAGTCTATGCTTTGAGACTCTGACTCTGGGCATGTAATAATATATGTCTTAATATAAAGACAATCGGTTAAGGATATAATTGTTGTTTTGGTTTCACTTAGATCTTCCAGGATTTTGGTTCTATTTTTTAAATTATTAAATTTTTGAGTTATAATAATATTTTAAAATTGCTTCTCCGCTGTAATGAATATTTTTTCAAAGATTTTCTTGATACAACACTTTAAATATTGATCGGTTTGATCTTTTAGATTAAGGACTTTTGAGTATGCGCCAATACCATTACTGTACAAAATAACAAACCTACTGATATGTCTTAATTTTAAAATAAAGGCATCTATAAAACTTATAAAATACCAGTTTGTTGGTTCAGATAATACAGTATCTTTTTGTACATAAGGAGTTAGTTCTTGAAGAAAATATGCATTAGCCACTTTATCTGGTTTATTTATTTTTTCTTTTAAATCATCTAAGAAATCGATTAGATATTCGTCATCATTATTTTAATAATCTATTTTCTCTCATGAACTGACTTGACTAATTTATTTTAAGATTATTTTGAGCCTCTCATGATGCTGGAGTTGGGCTCTTGTAACGATTAAGGCTGAATAAATTTTTCATGGCATCTTGAGTAAATCCTCCAGTTAAAATGACTGCAAATCTTTCATCAATTCGATTGATGTCTTTTGGAAAATTAAACATTTTTATGAGCAATAAGCCTTGATACTTTTTACTCAAAGTTGAGCTATTATTATAATATACGTTATCATTATGAAAAATATATTTCAATTAATAAGTATTTTACGATGAATAATTAAATTAAGCCCATAAAATACTTCATAAATTGTATTCAAGATCTTTATTTTAGACCTTATGGCATCTGACAATTTTAAACCAATCAGCAAAGAGAAGGAAAAACATACTTTCTAATGATTGTCTACTCTTTCCCTGGAGTCATTCAGTACTAGGAACATTTTATCGAGTATAGTAATAAATTAAATGTCTTTCACTAGCTTGGTACTACGTCGATCTATATTGAAAGTCTAATTTTTAGCTTCATTTCAATTTTCTGCACGATCTGATGAAGTAAAATTAGGATCTCTAACAGGTTTGAAGTCTTTCTGGAGCAGTTCCGTTACCTTTATTATCGTTCATCTGTGTGGGTTTTTGTAGAGAAAAAACAATCTTTATAAATTATAAATGTATAAAACGTTTGTCCGTATGCTCATTTTTTTATTAATTCTGAAATAGACCTTTTTTACATCGCCTCAAGGGATATTTTTTTTGTTAGTTAAGACTTTATTGTTGTTTACCATAGTAGATACATACATTATAAAATAGTACAGATATGTATATATTACAAAACTCTACATACATAAGGCAAAGAACATGACCACAAAAAGGGGTATATGTACTACTACAGCAGAAATTGATCTTAAGTCCGACTTAATTTTAAAGTTATTATCCATAATTTGTTTCATTTTTGTTCATTTAATAAATTTAAGAATATGAATCGCTACGTCCTCTTCTTGCACGCCTTGGTATCCCTCATATGAGAGCAATGGGCGTCTGTTAATGCGGTGGCATGCGCTTTTTGGTTCTTCTATGAAATATTGCACGTTACAATTTGCTATTATGGGCCAAAAATATCCCATGACCTGTGTAGGCTTGAAAAAGTAAGTTCATGTTTTGACATGAGAGTTTCACACTCTTTTGTTTTGGTTTCTTCAACATTTAATATGTATGTTTCATTGTTTGATCTTCCCTGTATCTGATGCACCAAACTTCGGAGAAGAAGTCACCTACAATCTTCTTAATGCAGCTAGGAGGGACTCCAACGCACAAATGATTTTAACTTTCAAGTCCAATCTTTGCAACATAATTTCATGAAATATCTGTATGGTCATTGCCCCAATCGAGATATATGTTTATTTCACATTTTCCAATGTTTCATATTTCTTTGCACTTCTTAATTGTATCACTTTTTGGAAACGGATTTATAATAGCAGCAATTGCCAATTGAGAATCCATTCGAATTAGTATGTTTTTTGATGGCTTGTCTTGGTTAAGAAGAGCTACCTCTGATTGTTTGATGGCGATGATTTCGGCCTGGAAGACTGATGCTTCATTATTTAATTATGCTGATGATTGTTGAATTCACATGTTTTCTCGTGTGATTGCCCATCCCGCACCTGTATTGCCTTTCTCATCTTTCGATCTGTCTGTATAAACTATTGTATCAGGGTGTTCAACTTGACGGTTGTAGACCCAGGTACGATTGACCGTGATATAGTTACTTACTTTATTCCATTGAACTTGATCAAGAATTTTATTGCAATAGAAATGATGCTCACGTGGCCTTGGAAGATCACCGACGCCATCCAAGATGTTCTGTAGAAAAATTTCCTACGGATACACGAATTAAATTTTATTTCTATTTCGATTCTTTTTTAAAATAGTTATACTCAATGACCACTAACTTTTAGTTATATATTTGAAGCTTTTAAAGACCTTGTTATAAGTTTAATTTTGTAAAAACACAAAACCAATTTATATTTATAACTAAATATATAGTTTTCTTGAAAGCGGGAGGGAAAAGAAATAAGTTTCATACTAACTTTTTTTAATTTTTTCAGGTGAAAATATGAGTATATGATAATGAAGTAATGCATTCCAAATTATATGCACATTGTACATACTTATATACGCAGGTAGAATAATGCACTGCATACCAAGTAAGTAAGACAGATTGCAATTGATTTGCAAACAAGTATATGCATATTAAAATTATACAAAAAAAAAGTGTATAAATAAATTTAATCATGTTTGATTAGTATGGTAATATTCAATGCTTAGAAGTATGTATATATAATTTTGATGTTCATTACTCATGTATACATACGCACCTGAATAAAATATATGCAAGTATTTCAAATAGAATATTCAAAAGGAGATACAATGGTATGGTTTATTTACTTTGCAAAAAAATTACATTATTGAACACTCTGTTAATTCCATGGGGTATAATAGCTAAATCCTTTTTTTAATTTGTTAAAATTTAGCTATTTTATAAAGAATATAAGAATAATTGAAAGAAAATAATATTGTTTTATATTTATCAAAATTTGCCATTTTATATCGTCAAATCAATATTTGGAAAGCCATTAACTTTTAACCTTTGATCAGCATTGTTAATTTTAAACATACAAGAAGTTTTAGACAATAGAAATTGAAGCAAATCTGAAGTTGGTAATAACTTCGTCTTGTTTGTCCATATATTTAACTGGAAGATCAATTTTTGTGCAAATGTATTTCTCATTTGTTACAAGATTCAATGGGGATTAAATGACTGTCAATTTTCTGCCAAATTTATCTTTCCTCTCATTTACTGTCAGAATCTAGCTCCCACACATATCCCATCATGTAATCATAACTTATAATCGTATTTTACCTCCAGAAAGAGAGCCTTAAAAAGGAGGGGTTTGACAAGTATACTTTACCTTAAAAAAATTATAAAATTAATTTTTTATAAAAAGGAAATTTAACTCTATAATAAAAAAATGGACTTTGCATTTTCTCTTTAATTACGTTACAACCGGCCTTGTCTTTAGTTTTGCAATTAAATAAAAAATGATGCCTAAATAATTTTGTAAATAAAAAAACAAGGAGTACAAATTAATTTCTTTAAAAAGAGATTCAAGTTTAAAAAAAAAAAAAAAAAAACAATATTCAATAATTAAATCCAAACTTAAAAAAAGAAAGGACAGGGCCATGCAAATATAACTATGCCTCCGATTAAGCGAAACTTGGCCCAAACTGGGGGATAGAGTCATATTTAAATCTTATGAAACTGTGACTTTTGACTAGAAATGAAAAGTAACACAAATCGACTGGTGCTCGCTGTTTAAAGAGTGAGACATGAATAAAACTCAAGGCACACAATGTTCTTCAATTCAAATTATCATTATTTTAGTATAATTAATAATGATATTTTGATACTATTGAATTTAAATTTGATAACTGAATCAGAGTCGTACTTAAGTATAAGTAAACTGATACTTCACACTTGGACCAAGTGATCTAACTAGGACCAAAGCTATAAAAGGAAAACTCACCTGTTGACTAGGAAAGATTTCTTTTGCTACATCAACACTTTGCTTCTACATGATGTCGTTTTTAATACCACAAATGACGTTATTTAATCGTTTTCCTCATGATGTATATCATTTTTTCTTTCCTTGGGTCTTGTCCACTTAATTAAAAGAATGAATTCCTATACTTTGAATAGTTAATAATTGAGTAATATTCAAGTATTCTCAACGCCCCTGGCGGGCAAAAAACAATATGTACAAAATAGATGTACATATTTTTTTGTTTTTTGCCCGCCAGGGGCGTTATATGTACAATGATCACGTGATTTTAGTTTTGCCAATCAGGACAAATGGATTTGGAGAACCTTGTATAAAAATTAAATGGACTAATTAGCCTTTTTTTACGGAAGGGTAAAAACAATCCATAATATTTGCAAAACATATGGTACACCTAAATTAAGACCCAAGTCATATCGGAAGTTTGCCCACACGTCATACTTTCTCTTTCTATCTCGAAATTGGAGACAGAGAGTTAGAAAGTTAAAATTCAATTATCAAAATCCGTTAACACCAAGGGAATAACTTCGCTAAGTGAAGCGAAGCGATGCGTCGTGAAGCAAAGAGTATATTATTGGAGTACCTTTAGGGGTACGTTGTGTAAGTTTGTACATTCTCTCGCTATCTCAAAATTTGAACAGCGACAGCAGATACAAGTTCAAATATAATTTATGCAACCTTTTAATAATAACGAAATAACTTCGCAAAAGCAAAGAATATATTATTGTAGGTGGAGGAGAGGGGTCTCTTACTTATCTCTTATCTTGCTTTCGGTGATCTACCAGTAGTTCCTTCTGTTGCTATTGGCGTCACCAGTTAAAATATTCTAAAAAGAAAGAAATAATGAATGATAAATTTTCCAAATCTTCAACTGATTCATGATCTTGGTGCAAAGCTCTAAGAGATTGGATTTGGCATAGGCTTAGAGGAGGATATGCCTAATTAATTGACAAACCAATTCACCATCATTCTGCAAACTCGGTTCAATATGGTTACTTAGACTCTTTAACTCAATCGCAATGCCCTGTTTATCCATCTTGGATAGATAAAATTTTGTCCAATTGATCTATTAGATCATATATGTACTTATTGTTGTCTCAAATATGAGCGTTAGACATTTTTTAACTGATATCTAGACAGGTTTTTTTCAATGCTTACTATTGTTACTATTAATATTATCTCATTCAAGGGAAGTGAACAAATATTTATAAAGTGTTTCTGCACAGGAATGTAGGATAGTTAAGGATTTGTTGTAGAACAAAGTACATATTTGTGTTTCTATGTTTCCCAAAATAGCTGTCATCAGCTAATTTGATAGAACGTCATGTACACCAAAACATTCCTTTAAATGTCAGGCTACCATATTTTTACCATATTTTTAAAGAGTAAATTTGAACTATGTAACTTTAGAGACAACACACTCGGGCTAAATTATTCCCTTTAACTCAATGTAAGTAGGTTTGATACGCAGTTGTTCCTAATAAAGAAAATATACCTGCAAAGACATTTCCAAGATAGAATAGAGTGATTGTAGGAGTATAATTATTACTTATACTAAATTAGTCTGACCACTTAAGGCAATATTAAATAAAATGAGCAGAATTGAGAGTCAACATTGTTCAAATTATTTTTTTTGTACCGTCTTGATGAAGAGTGTGATTAATTAAAGACTTTAATTGCGGTTCACAGTTAACTTAAAAAAACGTGATAACAGCTAATTGGAACATCTCTTATGTGATGTATTTGACTAAGACAAAAATAAATTACTCGGTGATTGCCTATTATAGTATCAAAACCATAGACACTACTCACATTTTCAGCGGCCTGGCTTGCCGTTTCGAATTTATCAAAGAAGAACAGCAAAATATGGCGTATTTTCTCTTTTCTTGTGTCCATCTTTGACTCTTTCTCAAACAATCACAATGCTTTCTAAAAGTTATGTTAGAATACAAAATCTTATCTTATCTATTGTAAACCGATTTTCACGTATACAACGCGAGATACAAATTAATAACGCAATATATATTAGGGAAATAATAGATTTCTTTTTACTACACCCATTATTCTTTATAACTCTAGTGGTACTTAATCTTTTGTCAAATTAATGAGGAATCCTTTTTACAAATTTTATTTATTTTTATAAAAATAATAGAATGGAACAATGTATATTGCATATGATTATTTTACCATTCGCATTCTCTCTCTCCCACACAAGTACATTATATATACATTAGCATACTTATATTCAGTATGTACATTAGGAAGGTTTGTTGTTCAACTTATTTCGAATTTCGATTTCAGTTAGTTCGGAAAAGTTGTCAACTGGTACAAAAAATAACCTAGTCAAGATTTCCTTCATCTATAATGTCATCTTTAAGTAGGAAATCTAGTTCAAAGTTGGAATGGAGACATTAGCTATTTATTTTGTGAATAAGGATTAAAATATTGCATATTCATATCATTATTTGGTATTTATTAATTATGATAGACATTATTCTAACCCATAAAAACATATATAAAGTGTTTTTTCTTCTAAAATTACCATTTGGAGTAAAAAGAGTGAATAAAATAAGACAATTTTGATTTTTCTTCTTAAAATTATATGTCCTAACTATTTTATCTTTTTCTTTAGCTACATAAAACACTGTCATTCAAAATTATTACATCCAAAATAAATAAATTTGTATTCTGTGTATCTTAATTTACTAAGTAAAAAGTTTTGCAAATTTTCATAATTTGATCGCCATGTATGACCCTACGATAACTTTGTAGGACAACACAATTTTGCATATATAATTTTCCTAGAGCACAATAATATTTCCGAAATAGCTGTAATCGAAATTCGAAAAAAGTTGAAAATCAAACCACCCTAAAGTACATACATATTTACATGTAGAGCTTGTTTCGTTTTTCTAATGACCCTTAAAGAATAATACACAAATACATATATAATACAAAATGGGTAATTTATTTTATACGTACATTCTTTCAAAATGGCGGGTAGAGCCATATCATTACGTTGCCACAAAATATTACCGCTCTTTCTTCTCCCCCTCTATGTACATACATACATTAGTAAACATAAGAGGAGGAAAAAACCTCAAAATTATGGGAAATAATAGAACCGGAAAGGAGCTTTTGAAAAACAAAAAAGTGAAAAAAAAAAAAAAAAAGTAGTGGTTGCTTCTTAGTACAATATATGTATTATATAAATAAAAAAATCATAATAAAAAGCACCTCCTTCTACCATAAACATGCAATACTTTTTGTCATAATTGAAAGACAAGGAACATAAAAAAATTATTTATGTGACACAGATTTGATTCAATCTCCTTACATTGCGGGTGGAAACATGAAACTCACTCCCTTGGAAGGAAAAATAAAAGTATCTATAAATATACATTTAACAAAGATCTTTATTAATCTTTTTTCGATACATAACCAATGTCAATCTCATTTAGTTTATTCGGCCATTGACCTCACATATGGCAACAAACCCACCTGTAAAAAGTGTTGCAAGTATTGCAAATGAAATTTGGGTCTGAGTAGCCTACTCCTCGTCGACAAAAGCCTTCTTGGTTTCGACGTTGAGGTAACGGATAATGCAAGCCCTCCCCTCGATATGCATCCAGAAAGAAAAGTTAAGGGGATTGACATCTGGACTGTTGGGTGGTCACATTCTCTTGTACCAGAATGGTATGTTATTATCTAAGAAGGTATTACTAATTTTTGCAATTAGAGCGGGGTCCCGTCGTTCTGATGTTGCCGTGGGGGAAACTTGCTTGGATCCAGGGAGCAGGTTGGCATTGAAAACGTCGATATACATGGCTGACATGAGTCTATAACCCTCCGGTGATCTGATCAAGGCCGTCACATAATTAAGGGCTTTTTTTTAAGCCTTTCTTCTTCTCTATAGTCTCGTTGTGGTCTAGCCTCTTCTTAATATTTTAGATGGTCTTACAAGCCAATCTATTCAGTCTAGCTATCTCTATTAGAGTTTAGCCCATACGAAGAATAATTGATGAGTTAAGCTTTGAATCTCTCTGCAATTACATTTATCATCCGATGTAAAAATCTAAAAGCAACTGGTGCTTGAGATACATAGCTATCTTTAGAGTTACAGACAGTTCTAATTTACTGATATAAAACCTTTCAAATCAATCTAATACAAGTGTGTAAGTTTCAAGTTTCCAAACGGTATATGTAAAAGGGAGAAAGATTTTGTTGATTTATTACTTTTTATATTTTGATCATTAATTATGTAGTACTTTTTGAAACAAAATAGTTGTATTTAGAAAGGATAGTGTACTTTGTAAATTGCAATTTTGTACAAGTTGTACCTTCAATAACCAAGGTGTACAGCTATCAACCAAAAAATATGATTAATAATTTTAAATGAAGGATTTAAAGTACTTGGAAGGAGGATTATGGAATTATTGATCATTCTATGGATCTTCAACATATTCGTGGTGTAATTTTTGATTTTTTAATACAAATTACTAAACTATAAGTATTCTGCACCACGTTATAAAATTCAAATGCCTACGTTTAAACTATGCATAATTACATCATTTAACAGATAAAAATGATATGATAGTAACAAATAATAGTTGTTAATTACAATTATAAAGATTTTGATTAAATAATACATTTTATGCATTTTTGTTGAAACTTAATACCTAATAGAAGTTACAAGTTGTACACGAATAAGTAAGTAATAAATTGTAAGGAATAAACGACATATCTTCCTGCAGATGCTATATTATCAAATTACTGTTTATTGCAAAAAGTAATCTACTTTCTATAAGTTCTTGAGAAATAACATGGTGTTGAGGAATATACTAGTTATATTATAGGAAAATATTCAATCTATAATTATAATTAAAAATAAATGTATAAAAATTTGCATCTCCAAGGATTTTGTTCCATTTTGTAGTGATCCCAATTTTTTTTTTTTTTGGGGGGGGGAATGCTAGCCAATAGTCAACATTATCAAACTACAAGACTTCATAATGGAGTAAAGTGGACTTTTTCCTTGGAATGAGAATCGGAACAATAAAGCGGTCGATTCACGATGAGTAGATATTTTTAATATTTCAAAACTGTATTACTTAAAAAATGGAACAAAATCGTTGGAGATTCATATTTTTTAAATGTATCTTTTTTAAAATTATACAATAAATATTTTTTCTATAATATAAGGTATGGTAACTACGTGTTATGAATTAGTTGTAAGGGTCTAAAGAAGAGTTTCGTTTTACATTAATTTTTCTACCTAAAAATGGAAATATATCGAGTTCCGAACAAGATAAAGAATCAATAAAAACTCTTTTTATCATAAAAGACACATTTATGTAAGTTTTATTAGTCTCATATTTTAATTAGGGGATTGTTTTAAGGGTAAAAAATTATTATCAACTATTACCAAATAACAATAATCCCAGATATTTCAGAATTCAGATAACTGAGACCATTTTTAGATTCTGCGCTCAGAGATAATTTCTTTTTTTTTTGGATTGAATTCATTTTTACAAATGCAAAGTTATTCAGCAATAATGCCGTTTGGCCGATCCAAGTAGCAATATCAAAATTTACCAACGAATATTAGTCTAGTTATTTCATTAGTTCTCGTGTCGTGAACCGTAAGAATTGATTTGCTTATTGTTTCCATATCTTAAAAACCAGATAGTTTTCACTTCAGTGCCTGTGCCATTTCTTCAATAGAACCCAAAAACAAAAGGAGAGCCACTAGACAGGTGTGAAGACATCCAGCAGGGATAAGAGATAATATTCCATTTTACTCATCCAACGTGATCGTTGAATTTCCATCCCAAAAGAAAGTTACAATAGGCTTATTCGATTATGTAGAATAATAAAGAATAAAAAATAGTTCATTTGTTTTTAAATTTGGCCTACAACATTAGTAAAATAAAGGATTTTTTATTTCTTTTTGAATCATATTAAACCTTTATTTTTTGTAATTGTTAATGTCATAAAATTCTCCAAAAAAAATATAAATATATTAATTGTATGTAAATATAGAATGAGACAGTATCGAAAATATATGTAGTTATGTATTTTTTTATAGATATTCATACATTTAAGTGTGACAAAATGTAACAAAAAAACACTCAAAATGATAACTTTTTTCAAGAGAAATGAGGTACGTTTAAAAAAGGTCAAAAAGTGGCTTTATTAACAACTAGTTGAAGCAAATAACTTTTATGGTAAAACTTCTACAAAAACTGTACTTTGTCCTTATTTAATAAAATTTATATTAGAAAAAATTCCTTATGTTAATAGATTTAAAACTTTGGTCACTATGAAGCAGTTAGAATATAAAAAAAAATCTTTTAAATAAAGCATTTACATCCAATATAAATTTATCCCTTAACCCTGTCTCTCATAACGTAGCTTAGGATTAACACTTCAGAAAATAGTCTCTATTATAAAAAAATAAAAATAGTATTACCGGGAGGAATTATTGTGTTAATATTTGTTTAAGGATAAATATCATTTCATTTCAGTATCGGAAATACTGAAGTTTACCGATTTCACGATTTTTTGTTAATCCTTCTAATTTCAGTAACCTTTATAAAATTCTGTCAAGGAAATCGAAAGTAAATTATTTATTACTATTACAATAATACAAATTGAGTTTTACGGAATGAAATTTCATATACAATAAATAGAATAATGCTTATTATAGAATGCACAAATAAAATATTTATTTATTTTTGTAATAACTATGGAGCTTAATTTCATAATGTTCCTTGAGGGCCAAATTTTGTAATTTTTTTATCTTGGGGTATGTTTCTGATACTCTAAGAATTTTTTATTTATTTAAGCTACTTTTTATTCATGAGAAAAAGGGTTAAATTATTTTTGTTGCAAATATGTACCATACTAAAACCAAAACGCCTTTTTATATAGTATTCAACAATAATTTGTAAAGTTAAAAAAAAATTTATTCGTAAAACAACCCTGTTGTTACGTGTAAGTAGATATGAAAATGATTTTGGACCAATATTCTATATTCTAAATATGTTAGGTTGTTTAATTATTTAATGCTTTTTGTCTAACTTAGAGGTCAAAGATTTATTTTACAAGGTAGAACTTTTGACTGTTTTCTTTTACAAGGTAATAAACACCATGACCAAGTAGCCTAATGCACAACGCGCTCAAAAGAAATTATTTTTTTTAACTCAATGTGCCTAGGTTGCCGCCCAAATTGTTTCTAGAGAAGGTAATATACTTTATGTACTGTGTGGTCAATTAAAATCTTGGAATTTTAAGCTTCAACAAAATTTGATTAATTAACAGTACCATTTCATCAAAATTTACAGCAAAAATAGATGTGTATCTAAGCTCTCAATCATTAATGTAGCCATCCCCTACAATGATTGATTCGATGCAGGCACTGCGGCCTTGTACCCGATGTGATTGTAGTCCTCTGTCATATCATCCCAATGCTGACTGACAGTGACTTTAAGAACCTTGGTGAACCCAAAAGGTATAGTTGAGGGCGTTTGCATTAGGGCTGAAGAGGCGCCAAAAGTGTCAAAAAATAGTTCAAAAGAACTCAAAAGACTGATTCAACATGGTCTTGTAACGGAAGAGATGGGGTTCTTTAATTGTTGGTGTGAAAAGTGCCTCTGAGCCATCACTAGGCTTTTTCCACCGACTTTTTAAATACATCTCTGGAAAGTCTGGTTTAAAATCCTCAGATCTTTTCCCTAGCTCTTACAGACTTGAGGGAACTGGCGTGAGCTGTTTTTTTTATTCCTTAGTATCCGGTTATGCCTTTTTGACAGAGCCCTTCTTCCTCTCCTATGTTTCTGAATTATTGACGGAGTAGAAGGTGGTCCTAGATACGCCCAACTGCCTAGAGTGCGGGAATGGAATTTTGTTGAGCACGTTCAACTGTCATTTCTCGACTTGTAAATAAGCTAAAGAGCTCAGGTTTTTTTTTTTTGTAACCAATTGTTTATGCTTTAATTTATCGAAATATAAATTGATTGAAATCATCAACCTTTACTTATTATTGAATTAGGAAGTCTTCAGATTCCAATGATCCATCTGGTATATGGACTTCAAAGAAGTCAGATGGAGTAAATACAACACTATAACGTTTATTTTTAGTCCAAATTCATGAACTAATAATAATTATAAAGCATCTTAATACATGAGTGATATTAATTTATGTTGATAATTTTGATATATATATTTTTAAACATATATTAGAACAAACTAAAAAAATAGTTTTCTTTTTTTGCATCTAAAAATGTTCTCAAAAGTAGAACGTTGGTCTGTAAAAGGTTAAGAAGCATAGCAACAGACACATCACCCTATAGTTTACCCTTTTCTACTACTTTGTAGGTAAGTAAATATACATGGAGCATACAATTACTCACATGAGATTGAGAAAGAGAAATATAAAATATTCTCCTGGGTATAATTTCCCTGGCATAGATAAATAGAAAAAGTATGCAAAGGAAACAAAAATTATGTATTTATTTTCATATACGGTTTTGATAAATGAAACAACTATTCTGATAAATCACAAAACTTCCCACAAATTATTATTTTTATTCTTTAGAATATGGTTAAGAGATTCATCTTCTAATCATTTATGTGTGAGTCCCTAGCGTTCGATTTATAACAAATTAACCTAATTGCTTGAAGTAATCATTCATACTAAGCTAGGCTTGAGTATTTTGTTATGTGGGATTTTATTGAGTTTGGTGGAGTTCGAGCATTTGAGTTTTGAAAGTCAAGCCAAGTGTTTTTATACTTTTTGATAAATAACATATATAGATTGGTCATTTTGTAGAAACTTTAAACTCAATTTAATTTCATCAATCCGATTTCAATAGAATTTGGTTTTGTCGAATCCCCTGCTATGAAAAAATTGAAAATAAAATTCAGATCTATAACTTAATCCAGCTCTAAGCTTTTTTAATGACGAATTTAATCAAAAATCCTCTTAAAGGTCTTTGTATTTTAGTTTTAAAATGACTTAATTGATGGATGGTACCTAGACCATATTTTTTTACCTTGAATATATTACACATCATATCCTCTGCTTTTGAATATATTTTAATAGAAAAAGAAAAAAAAATGTAGAAAAAAGTTTCAAGTAGAAGATTTAGTGGCTCAGGAAGTACGAAAGGTTTCATTTGTTCATATATATATAATTTCATGTTTTTGGATTTTTAGATATTTACTAAAAAGTTAAAGAAATACATAAACAAATCACGTATAGTATTTATTCAAATAAATTATTATTATTTGAATTAATTTATTTTTCAAAACCAATGGTTTCACTAAAGCATCGGTTGTATTGATAAAAAAATAGCAATAAAACTAAGCTTTGGTAGGGTAGATCTAATGGGTATATTTTTGAATTTGGAGGCTTGTTCCAAGTAGTTGGGTTAACTTTTCATCTATTGAATGTTAGCATTAGATGTCTTGGCTATGTCAGGTACAACTTTTTGACTTCATGTGTGGATTCAATATGTGAATGATACTTTTTCGTGCATAATTAAAAAAATTGATAACTTTTGAAATTTTCCTTTGGACTTATTTTCATCTAAATAATAATCATCCTTATTTTCTGATGTTGTTTGTATATACGTATAAGAAAACTTTATAAAAGTTACACATCAATCTTGGAAAATATTTACAAAATATGTAAATGCAATCAATTATGCTGTTATATTAAATTTTTATTAGTTATTTTGTCTCTCCCTCTTTGCTTTTATTTGTTGAACATACATTTATCAAGCCTCATAGTAAAAAATATGTCATAAAAAAATAGTAGCATTGTCCATATAAATATATGTATGCAGATTAGGTTGGTGCTGATTCTTCAACATTTTCTGAGCAAGCTTAATCTTTTTTTGGTATTGTGTAGGCGTGTTGCTAACTTTAATCATTGAGGAAGGAGGTTTATTATCCACATGGTAAACACAAAAAGCTGCTTCTTAGAAGCGTTCAGGCCCTCCAACTCTGCCATATATTGCAAAAGAAACAGTTTCTTGTAAATTAATTAACAGACACAATTTTAATAGCCTTACTGTGGAACACCCTTCAACTGTAGTTTGGAAAATAATGAAGAGACTGGACCTTGAAAGAGACATGAAAAAAGCTTGCAGCTACACGGCAGGCCTACAGATGGAATGATTCCACTCGGAATCTAAAGCTGCGTGTTTACATTGATTAATAACATGGACTCATTCTCATGGAGAGGCACGCTATTAGCTACAATTTTTTTTAATCACACTGTTGACAAATAATACAAATATAAATACTTTCTAAAAAAAAACAACCAAATAGACATTTAAAATAGCTAATATACATATATTTAAATTAACATAAATTTTAAAATACCGGAATAAACCTTATATACATATCTAAAATTAGTTTATTAATTAAATAAGACCATTCATAGTAAAAAAACTTAAATGCAGAGCTTTAGATTTCTTGTCAATCCATAAAAGCCCATAAATTGTAGACACAAATTTCAATGTAATAATATTACTACCACTCCTTAAGTCCAACGACAAGTAGACATCAACCCCCCTCATCAACAATTCCCAAATATTGTCTAATTCTCATTATTTTTTATATGGACACTTCAGAAATAAATGAATATCCTCCTCTTTTTTCTCCTAAAATGGGCTACAAATGCTGGTGTCAGCTTTTTTTTCAGCCATTTCTTTGTAAGCAGCGAATTTGTAATACACCTATAATTTACCCACCATGTGTAATGAGCTTTCAATGCTTTTTAAAACCACTTGAGGATATTTTTTGAACCCCCATCTCTTTGTGAATTACTTATAATAAGTGTTTATTATAAATATTTAGACATGTTTATATATCTAGCATAGGTTACCTGCGTTGGAGGGATTAATAGAGGGGAATAGAAACAAAGAATGAATACAGAAGAAAAGAGACAGAGAGAGGGGTGTAGAAATATACAAAGAGAGAAGATACAGAAAGATAGATAGAAAGAGAAAAGGTAAAGAAGGTTTTATTGTAGCTCAAAAACAGACTTTTAATGACCCTGAGGACAAAAAAAGTATTATAGAAACATCCTTTTTTTTTCTACATCTACTTGCTACATATCAGAATGATCTATTCGACCATTTTGGAAACCATGTGCGATAACATCAAAAGCAAACTCCTTTATCATTGCATTTTCATTCCTACAAACATTACACATTTTAATTCACAGAGCCACTTCAATATGACAGGAATAATTGTTGAAGTTTGAAGAATACAATTTGCAAAGTTTTATAAATAATTTGTGTGCTAAGTAAACCTTTTCAAAATTATTTTTTACATCGAAATTATTCTCATTTTACACATTATAAATTTACTAAATATACTTTGATATTGTATTCAAGAGTTTGATGTTATATACTTGAAAAGTTTACCTGACGAAAGTTAATAAAAATTTTTATAATATAATAGTGATAAAAGTGACAATTTCAACGAACTTTCCCCTCTTAAAAAAAACAAAACAATATATCTACATAGATGTTGAGGTAGGGATAACCAAAGTTCCCAAAAAAATTATTATCAGTATTATATTTGTATATTTACAATATAGCCTGAAATAGATTGATGGATGACGTCACATTCTGATTTATATCATGATGTCAATTCATGTCTTATAAAACTCTCTACCCTTTATATTATCGGATAAACGTTATGAAAATCATAAAAAAGAAGGGAAGCAGTCTCAATCTCTCTTCCACAGAAGGAACACAGTCGATCTTCAGGATAGCCCTTGGACTTATTAATGAACCAAGAGGGCGTTCTGTAACAAAGCCATTTTTTTGCGGTAGTCTGTGAAATGGTTTTTCAAGATAACTCATGGGTGATTGGACTCAATGCTTTTGTTCAGGTTTAATATTCTTATTCTTTTTTTTAACTATAAGTGATGGGTCCTCATCATTGAAGCAGTTAATCATAAGCGTTTTGATTTTGTAATTCGAAAGAACTTCTTATGTCATGAAGATTGGTCTTGGAGGACCAAGATAAACTGACCTATTAGTGACAGTAAATAACACCATCCATGTCCTTATTTATTAAGTAAAATCATCTAACATTATGTTCTCTCTGGATAGTTGCTGCTCGGTAGAGGTCAGATCTGTACATGTAAAAAATTCATTCCTGCTATATGTGGTAACACTTCCTTTATCTGTTACAATTTAGTTATTTATTGAGCAATAGATTCACCCTAACGTTGGTACATCTATACAAATGTCCAGATGTACACAATTCCAAGAAAACTTCTCATATTAATCATTCTATATTCATAAAACATAAGACACAATTTTATAAAACATACTACATTTTACATTTATTCCAACAACTAACAGGCTAAGGTAATTTATGAATAACAAAATATGTATGAATATTGTATGTATGTATTGTATAAATAACTAGATAAGAAAAAATAAAAGAAAGTTATTTGCATATAGATAAAAAATGGACAAATATTATTTTTTTTCTAGTGAAGGATAGCTTTAATATGTTAATAACGTTTGATCAAATTATATTAATTTATTTAGGAATAATTTAAAAGTTATTTTTATGAATAAGAAAAAAATAACAGTTGTGTCATTTTTTTGTTGTGGAAACTAAATATAAAAATTTGCATTGCTGTTTACAATTTTGTCTATACATTTGTTAAAAAGAAATCTATTATCCTCCAATATCTCGCCTCGTGTAAGTTCAATTGGTTTACGCTAGATGGTGTTAAAAAGATCAATCTAAAAATAAATTAGACAGTTTTGGATTTGTTTAACTCCGATGCATCACGTTGAGGAAGACCAATCTTCAAAAATGTGGATAAAATGATGGAAGCGTCGAGTTTCACCGTCATGTAAGCACTTTTTGATTCCTAAGGAGATACACATCAATGAAGAAAAAATCCATTAAAAATAATGAATTTATGTGAACCACATCCATTGTTTTCTCTGTCTATTTCATATTTGGAAAGCGGAAAGATTAAGTTCAATCTTTGAAACCTCTTCATAATCAGGAATGCAAAACAAATTGAATATTTTTGGAGTTGTAAGACAGGGATCTCGACTCTTTTATTTATTCCAAAAATTAGTTCTTTGGAGGATCTTTCAAATCAATGACAAGTAAATTATGGAGAGGAGTTTGTGAATTCGTCTCTTGTTAAATATAAGGGAAGGACTCAGAGTCGAGGTTACTCAAGGGATGAATCCAGAGTGTATTGTTTCATATTGGTTGTAATCATTATGTATTGTATCAGAGCTCTTTCTTGTATCTATCATAAGCCATGTAAAAATAATTACGTTTGGCTGTGCTGCGTACATGATTTGTGTGTGTAAATCCGTCTCTCAGCTCCCAATAGTATATAATCCGCATCGCTTTGTCAAAGGGATACCGGCTTTTTGTTGTTGTTACCTGAATATATTATTATTTTTTATGGACCAGATTTTACTACAAGAACGGTCTGGATCGAATTAAATAAAATTATAACGGTCTCAAATCAGTCTAGGATTTTCAATCTAAAACTCAAGATCAAAAAATTTTACTTGCAAGACAAATTTTGTAGAATAATTTGTAATTATTCTTAATTAAAGTAATACATTAATATTCTGATCAGTAATATCTCCACAAATAAGAATAGGATGTCCCTTGCAACTTTAAATGACACCAAAGGATCCAAGTACAATAACAACAGAACAGTAAAAAAAAGAAGTCGCGGAAATCAAACTTATTAAAAAAATTCACGTAAAATGCATAGCTATTTTGATTTATATCTGTAAAGTTCTAAATTGATTATATTTTGTCAAATAAATACTACAGTGGTTTTATTTTGTTATTTTTTTTATTGTTTTCGATAAAATAACTCAAATACACTCTAAAAACTGTTATGGGAAACATTCAAATATAGTCAGTGAATAATTTATTTGTGCAGTGATACAATATTATTCATAAGCGTAATAATCTAAATTAATCACAAGCAATTTAGTAATTAAGTAGAGGATTTTCGATGCTCTAAGTTACGGAATTTTTGAAATAACTAGCTAATTTCAAAGTAATTAACAAAACTAGCTCTGTTCTCTAAATAAGAGTAAAGGTTACGTTATACTAATACACTATTCTGTGCGTTGATATTCCGTATATAAATGCTACCACAATTCAATCTATGTGGCTCAAAGTATTGATGGCTAAAATAAATTATTTGCATGTTTTTTGATGATATTTATTTTCTTGTTTTCTTACAGTGTTTTTATAAACAATACTTTTCATTTGGAAATTACTTTTTTAGAGTACTAAGATTTGAAAAAATAAACGTACGTGATAAGTGTTCTTACAGTTTTAGTCTTCCTCTCAACTATTTGCCAATGATATTTTTGAGTGCATCTTCAATAAATATGGGAGGAAAACTTTTCCATCAGACCAATATCATTTAACATCATAACTACATACAGCAGGTTGTTTGGACTTTGCCGCATACCTTAATTCTGGTAGAGCCTTGGTTTATGTCTATAGGTAACTGTCCGTACGAGAATTAAATAGCTTAACAATGTGAAAAATCTGATGATCGCTAAAAACAAAAATCTGATCATCACTAAATATAAAAATCACTTAAATCTGTGGTATTTCCTGATTTTTGAGAATGTTTGGAATCCACTTGAGTCTTTCAACTGCTGTAAGATAGTCAATATTTGGATTTGGTCCTCACCAAGGTTTTTTTAAAGCCAAATCTTTCTTTGTCAAGTTAATCATAGTCTTGTCAGAGATGTTATTGTCTCTTGCATACTTCTTTATCGTAGTTGAAGGAATATATTAGCTGAAAATTCGATAGATCCAGAAAACAAGAAAGAAACTGAGGTATTCGAAGAACCTTTGGAGGACCATGCTGATGTTGCATAGGTCACAGGAGGACTCCAGGATGGTCAGGGACTCGGGGAACTCAAAGTTCATTTGGAAGGTGTACTACCATTATTGACCGGTACTCCGACTCAATTAGAAAGAAACTTGAAATCAGTGACAAGACAGTTGGGGCATGTGTTAAGAGTGATCTCAAATGAGAGTCTTTCAAGATGCAAACTTGCTATATCTTGAATCCCCAGCAGCCTCTTTCTGTATGTGATTAATTATTTACATCGGGGATATCTTGACGCTCATAATAAAAGATGTCCCACACAACTAAGTGAAGTCTGGTGGCTGCCGTTAAAGAGCACTTCGCATCCATTTCCAGGGACTTTGTCATCATGACCTCCTTCCACTTCAGACACTGTATCGAGGCTGAGGGCACTTATATCAAGTAGTCCATAGGGCAATGATCTATAATAACTTTATTTTTCATTTGAAACAAAAATATTAACAATTACGAATTTTATGTTACCTTTTGTAAATTAATGCGAATTTCATCTTCGAGCCCTGTGTAATTATTACGGACGAAAGCATCACATATAAATTACTATTTTCTATCTAAATCAAGTCACAATATGTTACCTCCTAAGGAAAGATAAAGTACAAATTTAACTTTAAGATATACCATGTATAATCTGTGCTTAGAGAAGAGAAGAAACTCTTTTGTCCAGATTGGATCATCAACTCTCTGATTTATTACAAAACATTAATACACCATACCAACATGGTTAATGGCTCATAAATATCATCAAATTAAGGTTAACAATCATATATTATGTTGAATGGACATACACATTATGAAGAAACGCAAACAAGAACAAATCCATTGTATCTTTGTAAATATACAAATTTATATAAATAAATGTCACAATAAATGAGAGTTTTGTTTTTGCAAATCTTTAAGCACTAAATTATACTTATTATCGTGGTTGATTTAATACTAAATATTGTAAAAAAATAATATTATCAATTATTAAATGGGCGCTGCATTACTCAAAATTCTAGCTCGAATCGAAAGTGCTGCTCAATTCAAAATTACTACTTCCAAAAACAAACAAATACCTAGTCAAGTATTAGGTTTATAAATTAAATTTAAATTGAAAAAGTTTTTGTGATTTTTGATATTGATCAAGGTTAATTTTTAATAATTTCCATGGATTTTTTACATTTTTATTTCATTTGGAAATTCGCTGGTTAATAATGATACTTTTTTCCAGTAGATTAATGATAGAAGAACAAGGTCATAGTAATGTCTACGGATATGTTTTTTTTAGGAAATATTTTATACATAGAATAATCTGAATCAATGACGCAAACAGAAATTTGAGAGAACAAACTTTAGTTATTCTATTATTTATTATTCATGTATTAAGAATGTTGTAAAAAGTATTGCGTGGAAAAGTATAAGGCGAAAATGTCATAAATTATTACCATCAACGATAGGTTAAAGCCATTTTGCCTCAAAGTTATTTAGCCCTATAATATATATATATATATAGGCATCGATATTATTTATTCTATGTTGAAATTGATGTTTCCTTTGAATTTTTGAATCAAAATATGTAATGCTGATATCATAAAATGCATTTAATGTTCCTTTTCATTTGGAATAATGATGGAATTAAGCGTTTTTGTTCAACCATTAGTCATTTCTAATATGAAATATCCATCATGTTTAAAGATAATTAATAAAGGAAAAGTGATTAGTAATTCCTGTTTTGGAACCTATTTTGTTTTTGGTCTAAATTAATTACAAAGTCAGATTTTGTGGTTGCTTGCATTGAAATTTTGAGGGATAATTCGATCATTTTTTAAATAGAAAACAACAATTTAATGCGTTTTATAGTAATATTTATAATATATTTGATTTAAAAGTTCAAGGAAATTAATTTTAAAAATAAATAAACAATAGCAACGTTTAAATCTCATTTCCTTGTACATAAGCGAAATATCCATATGGCTTAATGGCAAAATGTCCTAAGACAACATAGTTTAAGGCAAAAGTACTTAGACCGTTAAATATATAAAAATATCGGAACCTTTCTTTACAAACCATCACAACCTCTATGTTGCTGTGACAACGGGTTATAAACAAACACCATCAGGTATTCAAAAAGTTTGTAACGATGTTTTTATGTGATAAACGCTGTTGAAAATAACATTTTTATATGTTTACTTCTTAAACATATCAATCTTATTTTTTCAAACAATATGAACTATATATAACAAATATATTTTTGTATTTTCAGAAAGTTTTTTAATATACCTAACTTAATAAACTTTCCAAATGAAAACTCGTGAGCAACAAAGCAGGTTATTTTAGAATGTAAAAGTTAAGAAAATATATGAACTTCCCACTCATTTTAAATACCATAAATATATTAATTTTCATTACTTATTCATGAAATACTAAAACTGTATAAATTATTTGTTAAACGGAAAACTTTGAATTTAATTCATCAAACCAATCAAAAAGTTATCCCTTAAAAAGCTTTTATAGTAATAAAAATATATGATCAAAAATATAAGGGTAAAATTGACATATTTTTAAAGTCTCTAAAGTAAAAATAAAATAAAAGATTTTTTTATTTGAATAAAAACTTATTTATGCATTATTATTAGCTTATCATTTGAAAGTAGCTGAACCCACATTTCAGATGAATATCTTTATTTTTATATATCTTTTGAAAAATTAATTTAGCAGAAATATTGTTTTAACTATGTCTTCCTAAATACAAATTTCAATTTCTAACATTTTAAATTTTGTGTTAACGAAATGGATGGCATTGAACTCCCTGATTCCCTGCTATTATGTGAAACATTTTGTTGAATCTCTTTTATAACAAATATTTCAGACCATTAACTTTAAATAAAAGTACAGGATGAACTTGATATAGTGCGGCATTTGTCATGAGATGAATAAATTTAAAAAACTAATAAGTACTTCAATAATATATTAACTTAGGTTGACGACTACCCCAAGGAAAGAGTTATATTACAAATAAATGGTTTTTTTGGTTGGTTTTTGTTGGAATATCTTAATTACGTAAAATTTAATTGTTTTAAAGCTTTTACTAATGTAAAGGTAAACACTGAAAACAATCAATTTTTAATTAAATCGCTCAAAATTTAATATAAAAGGAGTTCAAATATTTACTGTAACATTTATTTATTTTACGAATAAGAAATTGATGAGAAAAAGAAAATTAAATAGATTTTCAATAATAATGACTTATAGTTATGTTGTAGACCTTATCAGATAGTTTTGATTTAAGGTGTCAATATTTATAATTTCTATAAAAAATGGGTATTTAGATATTAATTATTTCACACATAGTGATTTCTCAATTTTTCTTTTACAAAAGCTTTAAAATCTGTTGTTTGTAAAGTCAAAATTACTTTATTACTCCCAAGCTATTCTCTATACCTACAAAGAAAATCAACGTTCAAAGCAATTATACGATGCCTGAGTAGATGCATTAACATATTAAACAATTTGTTGATGTTGTTAAGATACCAACGTAATAACAGTAATGATTATTGATATTAATAGTATATACGGATACGGCACCAATGACGCAGTAGGTCTTCAATACTCTTCATTTAATCGAATGACTGCCCGCAGTTATCGACCATGTAATATCCCCTCATTTGTTTATCAATGTGTATTTGAGTTGAATACTATGATTCTTTTTTTAAATTTCTGGATTGTGATATTTCATTAGTTGCATTTTCTTCTTAATACCATCCTCTACTGCCATATCCCTTCCAATAATTTGTTTATTAGCTGGAGGTCTTCTGTTTTAATACCTGTAATTTCATACTCGAAGATTTTGAGGTTTTTTCTGTTGTCTTCAGAGGCTATTGCATGTTTGCTTAGCTGCCACCGAATGTTAGATAAGGATTCAGCAGAAGTAAAGAGCATGGTAGTTAGATTAATACTCTTTATTTTTTTCAGCCATGTAATATCACCCTCTGCCATTTATCGATGTATACTGGAGTTGAAAGTTCGGTCCCTCACCCCCCCTATGAAGGCATTTTTGTGTTTGTTAAGAGCAAAATATCGTCTTCGAAGAAAATATTTTGATATTGGGAAAACAGTTAAAATTTGTTTTCTTAGGATTTCTTCAAAAAAAAAAGAAAGAAAGTCATTTGATCAAATTCTAAGGCTGAAAGAAAATTAGCAGAACATAATCCGGTTTTTTTTTGTCGAAATTGCTGATTTTGAGGTTTCTCCTATATTGTCTTCTAAGGCTATTGCAAGTTCACTCTGTGGCCACTAGACATTGGAAACCAATAACAATAGCAGTGACAAGGATGGTAGTTACATTACTACTCATTATTTAATGAATAGACCGACGGCAGTATTCAAGTCGGGTATACATTCATTAACAGAATATGGGATATTAATTGGGCGAATACTGCCGTTGGTCTATTGATTAAATAGAGAGTATTAATATAACTACTGACCTACCTCGTCACTGATGCTATATCCGTAACCAACAGGTACCATTGCCTTTTTTTTTCAATATGTGATGATTTTGATTTATTTACTCAAAGTGAAATTGATTGAATTAGATTCTTCAAATTTTTCCAGTGTAGGCAGGAGTGCCGTGTGTGGCAGGGCCACATTATTATCCAAAGTTATCCCCAGCCCAAAGGAGGAAGTAAGCCTCTAGATTTTATTTCCTGCAGGTTTGCTTGCGATTGTCACCCTCAGACGCCATTTTCTTGATAACTGAAAGGAAGATAAACAAATGAAATTTCTAGATAGTGTTATAAATGTTTCAAGTACCTAACTTTATTTATGTTTGTCTCTGAAAAACAAACCAGAACCTCTTAATTTGCCAATGACCTATTGTTCAGATTTCCTTGCTGCACCCTGTATTGAAATACAAGGCATGATCTTTCAGTTATTTAATTTTTTATTTCTATTTCCCGACCACCTTGTATCTTTCTCGGTATTTAATTTATATAAGAAGTTATAATTTATTGTATACCTTTGAATGCAGTGATTCCATAATAATTTTTTCCCTACCTTCCTTGAATAATTTATGAAAGCTTTATTATGATTCTTAGATATTATTACCCATGAGCATTAAGTCACACAAAACTAAGCTGTGGGGAATATAAATAAACTTAGGTAAGTGGCTAGAAGAGATAGTTAATGTATATTGTACATCCATAATAAGTTGCTAAGGATATCCTGGGGTTTTATGCAAAATAAATGTTTTCTTGACTTACTAAGTGCCATATACATCAAAGTCCTGAAATATTTCTTGAAAAGGAAAATTTGAGGTTTGGTGTATCTCATTCAGAGCTGGTTTTAGGGGGCATAAGGAAAGTGTTTTTTGAATGGGGCCTCACTATTAAAAAATATATATGAAACACAGGGGTTGATATCTCTGAGACTGAAGATAGAAAACCTTTTTTTTCATTTTAAATTTTTTTTTTTATAATTATTATTAATATATTTTTAATTCTTTAAGTTCTTTTTATTTGCTTTAAGGAGCAGAGTCCCCATAACACTTTCAAGCTATTGCTTAGATTGAATGGTATTTCTTCGCATCAATAAACATTGTAAAATAAAAATAAAAAAGTTGTTTTTGATACATTGTTTTGAAAATAAAGAAAGTAGTGTCACACTTAGGACAATAGCTCACAAACTCAAAAATAAAATTTCATGAAATTATGACAGTTGTCTTTTGAAGGGTTGATATTAACTCGAATTGAAGTGAATTTGGAAAGATAGTGCTATCTATGTGTAAAGTCCGGGAATTTTCCACTTATTAAATATGGTATGAAATTATAATAATTATGCAGTGTTTTTATACTTCATGACTTCCTTGGTGTATTTAATACTTGTAATATTTTGTGTGTATCATATGTTAGGATTATCTTCTATGTAAATTCTTAATTTATCATATACTTCCTACTTTCATTTTTTCAGTGTCTGAGTTATTTATCTTTTTTAAGTTTAATGCTTGAGTTTTGAGTTTTTTTTTTGTTATTCCATATTATTTATCAACCAAAAAGATGAATTTTACACGTCAGATGGAAGGGATGTAGGAGACATCTTATTTCGTATATAACATGTCTGTTTGACGGTTGTAATATATTAATTTAGAAATATTATGTCCTCTAATATCTACAGAAGGGATGTCCAGCCCGTGGCTGACGGGCCGCATGCAGCCTCCTTAATGTTTATTGCCGCCACTACTCATTCTCATTTCAAGTAATATTTCTTTATCAAAATTGTCACAATATCACCCAAACTCGTTCTTACAAACATTGAAAAAAATATTTCCCAAATGAAGAAAAGTTTTTTAAGGATTTATTTTCTAAAAAAATAAGTAATTCGATCAATTTATGCAATGGAGCATAAATTGTTATTTAAAAAAAAAAACAATAAAAAAATAATTATATGGAATCCTCCTGACACCCATGAACAAGGTTGCCAGATTGGCCTTAAAAAGTTAAATTTGGCCTTAAAAAGTTAAATTTAGCCTTAAAAAGTTAGATTTGGCCTTTTTTTAATATTTGTCTTCAATTTGAAATAAATATGTATTCAATAGTTTTTGTTTCATGAAGCAATTTTTCATGAAATTTAATTTAATAGGTTATATTGCGATTAAAGTATTTCATGCAGGAATGTAGGCCATTATATTAAAAGGTTGGATATCCCTGCATGACAGCCTACAAAATGTAATGTCATTTTCTTTGATTCCAATATCAGATAATGAATTCAAAGGAATTTATTACCACAGTAAAAAAATTCAATTTGTTCACTGATAACTATAGTACCATATGTAAACATTTCTATGAGCAAGTTAAGTTTTATAATGCAATAATTTATATTGTTATTTAATACATAACAAAAAAATAATATTGAATCAAAAACTAGTTCATTATCTATTATCAGAATAATACTAAATCAATATAGCAAGTTATGTTTTTCAAATATTTCTGAGAAATATTACTACGTAAAATTTAGTTCAATAACGTCAAAATTCAATCAAAAAAACTATTGGGACATAATAAAATAAAACATAGACATTATTTTGAATCTCTTATTTAATGTTTTGATGCACCGTTCAGTGCTAATTTTGGTTTAAATTATAAAGGTATAAATGTTTTATATATAAAGGAGGTTTGTTATTTTAAACTCTCCGTTAATGAACATCTTTTTTATAAAACAGTGTAATTTTCACAAATTTCTTATTTACCCATAATTATTTTCATTTTGAATAAATTTAGAAAACGTTGTTATTCATAATTTTTCTTTTTTTTGAAACACCCATCACTTTTTGAATTTAAGTTAACCCCTTTTTAGTCTCCTTGATCTCCAAAAAACAACTTTTGTCTTTTGGGAATAGAATAAATCCCGCTTATATGACCCCCCCCCCCGTAAAATCTGGACCCCCGTCTTACCCTGAACAGTTTCAAAAGAGTAGGTAGGTACCCATATAAGACACACACACACAAATTTTATTGCATATATAAACCTATACAGATTTATAGAAGAAAGTGTCTGTTTGTTGATGCCTAATACATCAAAGTAGCACTGGGTATTACGGCTAGTAAATTAAAATAATTGTACATATGAAAAAAATGTGTTATTTACTTGAAATAAAAAGTTATGTGATTTTTTTAACAAAAGTATGTTTTTAATTAATTTTAAATAAAGTTGTCTGTTTATTTGTTGAACCTTAACAAAACTTTTTTTTTCATTTTGCCTTTACCATAAATCACACTGTGAAACTGTTTTTATAGTACATTTTTTTCACTTCACATCCTGTGTTTCACACACAAATCCCTGTTCCTTAATATTATACATATTAAATATTACCTCTTGTATATAGAAATAAAACTTCATATCCAACCATTTAATGGTTAAAAGAGTAATATAAAATCATACTAATATAAATAAATTATTGTTAAAATGATTAAGAAAGGTCTCAAATCATTAATAGTCTTTATTGATCCCTTTCTTAGTCAAGTATTGGGTATGGATAAAAAAGTTTTACACTTGAGTCATGAAACTTCAATTGTGCTTCCCTCTAAAGATACTTATCAAACATATCTTTAAGGACACTATCCCAGTTAAATAACAATTTCAACTTATTTGTTAGTGAGCTTTCAATTTTACTCTACCTTTGTTTCCAACTATTATTATGAATGTGGATTAATTGAACTTGAATTCAATCTCATTAAAATATGAGCAATTTCTTTTTCAAAAATATTTTTGAATATAGACAAATATATTTTCTCTCTATTTAGACTAATTTAAATGTTGAAATGTTTTAAATCCTTTTTATAGCAGTATTTCATTTTCTCCTCCGAAAATCATGTTACAGGCAGTTGATGTTAACAAAAGTATTTATTCAGTATCAGTATAAGACTCACTCCCATATATTCCTTGCACTGTAAAAAAAATTATATTCCAAACAGTGAGAAAATCAACTATCTCCTTGATGTTAAACTCAGATTATTTTTTTTTTCAAGTTCGTAATCTCTATTTTTTTATTCATTAAATGCTATTTTTCATATTATCATAATAAATATGTTTAAGCAACTCGTAAACTAAAATTACATTTTTTTGAAAATCTCAATACATTTTTTCGAATTAAAAAAAAATATATACCAGTGTTTTTTTTTGTCAGTAGTTGATTTATTACTATTTTTTTGTTTTGAGTTGTGAAGAATTTAATAAAATCGGGATTTATTTTGGGCAAAATAAAAGTCAATGCCAAATGAAAGCTGAAAAAAATTGAAATATTTTAATCAGTATAATCACCTTTAGTGTCAATAATGGTAACAACTGAACTTAGGAAACTAGAAAAGATATTGATGACAGTCTTTACTGGAAGATTCTGGAATTCCTCCTGGATCATGTAAATCACCTCAAATTTTGTGTTGCAAGGGCATCTGTTAGTTTATTGCTAATAAAGTCCTTCCTGGCTCTCAAAAGAAAAAGACCTGCGCTTTGTTAAACAACCGCAATATGCTGTATATCATATTGACCTCTATTACTAAAAGTACTAAACTTTTCAATCAATTATAAAACGTCATTATATTCCTTTATATATTAACACAATTACTTTTATTTAGAATTTAATCACCCCACATAAGAACTGATATTTTTTTGGCAAATTTTAAAATATTTTTTCCATTATTTGTTGTCGTATTTTATACTTTAACCATCAATAAACTAATTAAATACTGTACTACAATTTTATTTAAAGCAGTGAATTATTAATCTAAAATAGTGAATTTCGAAAGGGTTGTAGATTATTTTTTAATAAGCAGACTATTTTCAAGCAAGGCATGTTACAAAACAAAATAAGGGTACTCGGTAATTTTGCCTCAGGGTATTTTTCTATGTCACAATTTGGACATTTTGTATTAAAACTATTTTGCCTCAAGGACATATAGACTTAATATATAAATAAATTCAGTTTATACGTCGTTATTATTTATTTTTGACTGAAATTGATGTTCCTTCTTTATTTTTTAAATCAAAATTTGCAATATTTATTAGAATATCATGCATCAAATATTTGCTTTCGGTGGTATAATGATGGAATTATGCTCTTACCTCAAGTTATGTTTGTTCGTCAATATATGATTATTTGCTTGTATGAATAATCCATCATGTCCAATAATAATTACTAACATAAAAGGGATAATCAATTCTTCTATTCGAATCGTTACACTGTTTATTTATTTTTGTTTTTCCTATTATGCTAATTGAATATATTATTATGCGTCTTTTTCTAATTCTTTACATAGTGAGATTTTGTTTGTGAATTTATTGAAATTTAAGGGCATAATTTTAACATTTTTTTCAATAGAAAGTAACAATTTAATGCGTTTTATAGTAATATACAATATATATTTGGATTAAAAAATTACAAGGGAACATCAATTGTAGCCAAAAATAACAAAAAAAAAGTCTATAAATCTCATTTATTTATATATTAAGGCAAAATGTCCTTAAGGTGAAATTGTTTTAAGAAAAAGTTTTATGAGGAAAAATAGTTTAATGTAAAATTACCTAGTGTCAAAAAAATAAAACACCTTCTATCTTCCTTTTTTATATTGATAAATCTGGCGAGATGAATAATCAAAACATTAGCAAAAGTTAATTCAAACCTTGATCAATTACTGATTTAACTCAAGGTGAAGTAAACATATAGTATGAACAAGATGATATAAAAATATCTCAGTCTTTGGGGTGAATAAACGCCACAGGGAACAAAGGGAGGGTTAACTAACATTAAGAACCAAAAAACTCAGCTATAGCATTCCAGGTATAACATATATAATAACAATATAATAAAAGGTTAATATTTGACAGATTTCTAAAAGAATTATCTTTCTAAATAAATGTCATCATGATTTATTAATATATTATTTTTTTCATTGCAAAAAATAATTTATATTATAATATGACATATTTTTAATAAATATTTTTGAACATGAAAATACATTTTTCATATTTATATACCTAAGTATGTGATAATATACGCATAACCGAACTTATTACTCTATTTTTTTAGTAGTTTAATCAATATTTTTAAAGAGATTTATGAGAGAAACAACAAACTTTCACGAAAAAGAATGGAAGAAAAATGGATTTATATATTTCTGAGGAATATTGCAATACATTCAAAACTCTGATCTATTTTTTTGAGTTTCAAGAAATTACTTATCTACACTTTATTTTGAATCCTTTATTAACAAATTTGATAAATTGTTCAACGGCATATTAGGCAATAAATGCAAAAAGGTTTTTTTAAGTCTTAACACATTGGTTGATAAGTCCCGAACTTAACAAAGAAAGATTTTTTTTCTCCATTACAAAAATTGTTTTTTTTTTAATTATCTTTATTTTTTTAAATGGCTTTATGGAGTAGAGTCCCAATAACGCAATTGAAGCCAATTTTTTTGGCATAAACAATATTTTTAATATAAAAAATCCTTGTAAAATTAAAGCATCATTTTTTTAGAATTAACAAAAATACTGCCACATTTAGTACAATACCTCACAAATTAAAAAAAAACCCTAGAGTATTATGAAATTTTTCTACAGTTGCCTTTTGAAGTTGGTACTAACTCAAAATAATGTGAATTTACAAAAAAAACGCCACCTATGTGTGAAACCCGGCCTTATTCAGCCACTGTGTTATGTATTCGAATATTTTTATATACAACAATCCTAGCAAAATAATCTCAAAAAAGGGAATAAGAAAAATATATCCTAACCAAAAGATTGAACAATACTTCAAGGGTAATTATTCATAGAACCAGATACGTGGCTTGGATTTTTTTTGGTCAGCGTTGATTTTTTTTTTACTTATTATCTTTTCGGACTTTAATATGAAATTATTTTTTAAATAAAATATTGCAGGATATCTTGGCCTGTTATTTAAATTATAATAATACTTTTTTTAATAGTTGGATGGATGTTTTAACTGCTATATTACGTGTGACCAAAATGCAATATACAATGTTATACATAGACATTGATTGGCTTTTATTTAAAAAAAACTGCAATTTATTATTTATTAAATTTTAAAGGATAATACAAAAACTCAAAGTCTAACTCATAATAATCCCATATGAATATACACCATTTTAATGATACAAATCATATGATCCTTTCTTATAAAGTAAAATAGCTAGAAGATATAATATTTTTTTTCACAATTTCTTCTTGTTTTTCTCTACTTGTTTTAATGCTGTGACTTTACATTTATCAAATAATCTCTTGTTTTTTTGGAAAAAATTGTTAAATTAAACTTTTTAAATTGACTTTTTTTTTTGGAAAAGACATTAATCTTTTTTCGTTAATTGTGGCAGATTAGTGAATTTTTTTTTAAAGCCCATTATTTATTGTAAAAATTAATTTATATTTATTGTTATTATTTTACATTATTTGTTTTTTTTCTAAGAAAAGGCTAGCGACGCCGTGGTGATAACAGCAGTAACAAAAGCAAAAAGACGACAGTTCTAATTCTCAAATAAGGAGAAACAAACAATTTTAAATTTATTTCCAACTTTATCAAAAAGTGATTTATATATTTTTTTAAATGTAAACTTCCAATCAATAGTTCAGTTTCTTTAGTCAGAGTATGTAAATCCTAACATAAGTTTAAGAGATATACACGTAAGTAAAATTGACCAAATTTCCAAAAAAAAGTAACATAACTTTGAGATTGTAGACTGGGAGCTATGATAAAAATAGCTATAACAGTTTTTGGTACAGTAATGCCCCTATATATGAAAAACATGTTAGCATAGTTTTATATTAATAAGATTTGGACAATTTTTCTTCTTCGATACTTGATCAAGTACTTGCCTGTGTACTTCAATTTTTTAAAAATCAAAATTGAAGTCATAAAATATTTAAATATTTTACATTTAACTTCATTTTTTTCAAAAGGTAGGCTCTTTTGGATAAAAAAAATATACAAAAAAGTAGCGTTCTGTAATAAGACATTAAAGGGCAAATTAAAATTTTGGTCCAAAAAGGCACTGATACGAGTATCCATATCTTATAAACGACTCATAATTATTTGATGAAATTTGGCACACTTAGTGTACACATGAATTTGAGCTTTTATGCCAAAAATCATTTGAATACGAGAGTGTTTGGTTAGATTTTATGTTTATTTTGATTGATTAGATATAGAATGAACCCAATAGTAATTTTTTTTTCATGAATTTCGTCCATTGAATTACAAAATAAAATAATATTTTTTTCATTAAAGAAAAAGTCTGGAAGAGGATGATTTTGATATTACTTATATCTTATATGTTACAAAAATCGAAAACAACAGTAACAAAGTAGAAATAAACAAGAAACAAGCCAAATTATGCATAGAACATATGATCAGAGTAGAAAATGTAGGAAAAGTGGACGAAATATGGGGCTTTCAACATAAAAATGTTAGGAAAACACCAACTCAGAAAATAGAAAATCAACTTCACATGGGAAGTGTAACTTAGATCGACCTTAATACCCCACTAAACATAGCGAAAGAGATGTACAGTGATGGGGAAATAGGAAAACAAATAGGGGATGAGTGAGCAAAAATTAACAAATTAACTGTGAACAGCTTGGGAAATGTTTTTACAGAAGTAGACAATTAAAGTAGCGCTACCAAATACGAATTTTATAATGAATAATTTAATAATACTTAGTGCAAATGAATGGAATTTCGGGAATTTAGTAAACAAAAAATATTTTACGACTATCTTAGCATCCTTATCTATCCTGACAGAGTACCTTGCTGTGATACTAGGATAATGAATAATTCAGACTACGACATATTTGACCAAATATATAATATTTATTTTACAAAAGCATGAAAGGCAAGGGGAATCACCAAATTTGAGAAGTTGCCCTACTTGTACACAAAAGGCAAACTTCCAGAAAGCTGAAAGAAATAGACGATGGAAATATGATAGAGGCAAAGACTGATATCTTAGGTTACAGTATTGTTATAAAATCAGTATACGTACCCTCGGGGAAATCGTTTAAAAATATCTTAGAAAAAGTAACACCTAAATATAAGAACTCACAAATAATTACAGGTCACTTTAATGTTTCCAAAGTGGGAAGAGAGGAGTAAAAAAACTATACCAAAACCCACGCAAATGCGGATGCTTTTGAGGCCTGGATCCAAAAAAACAGTATTATAGATATTGGAAAAGTTGAAAGTAATCAAGACCATACCTATTTGCACTACAAAAAAAATCATCAGCACAAATAGATTACCTTCAATGCAACGGAGAAATAGCATGTATGATAGAAAGCTTGAAAGTAATTAAAAGTAGTCGTATATCGGATCACAAATTTCTACTTGCAAATATTGCAGAACCAAAAAAGAAGAAATACCGACAAGATTGGAAAATGAACAACGAATTGCTAAAATCATATTATGTCCGTTTAAGAATAGAGCAAGTGTTGCAAGAAATACATGAGGAGATGGATATAGGCGAGGAAATATCCAATGCAATTAAAAAATGCACCTAAAAGCAAAATACATACTCAAGGGGGAAGGGAGAAGAGAGGGAAAAGCAAAAATATCATACAAAGAAAAAATTATTGAACTACTACAGTCAGGAGATGAGAGCTCCTAAATCGAAATCCGAGACATTATGGAGGAAGAAGCAAAGTCGACATTAACAAAAGCAAGGAAAAATAATTGAAATATTAATGAAAAAAACACCAACATAATCAAAATGTAAGAAGTAAAATTTAGCTTCAACAAGTTATCCCTTAATGATGACGGAGGACAACTGAGATATGATGAAAATACGGTGCAGAAAATTGTGCAAGATTAATACAACAAAATATTTTATGGATCTGAAAAACTCTACTAAAAATTTAAAAAAATGATTTCAAGATTAAATTATCAACTAATCAGAAAAAAAACTTACTCAAATAATTTACCATTAAAGAAGTATATGAAAACACGAACAAAAAATTAAAATATGGAAAATCCCCGGGCCCATTTGGAATAAGTGCAGAATTTCATAAAAACTTCCTCATACAATCCCTATCTTAACTTAATATTTCAACGAAATCTTACAACAGCAATCTTTTCCAGAAGAAATGAAGGAAGGAATTATAGTACTTTTCAAAAAAAAAAAAAAAGAAAAAATGCAAAACACAAATTGTGTGTAGAACTGGAAATTTATTATACTCTTAAATCTACACTTTAAATTTTTATGTGGATTAATCGTCGAGAGAATTACCCCAATTCTAAAATTTACAAAATATAACCTCCCGACACGTAAAAATAAAAGAAAACCGACAATTAATATTATAATCCTAACAATTTGAAGAATGTTTAAAAGAAAAGCATATAAACTTTTATGCCAATTAATTAGATCTTTTATACCAAGGAAATACAGAGACTGGAAATACTCCGATGTTGATCCTCAATTTTACTCCAAACCTAACGAGGACTTAAGCTTAAAACTAAAGGAAAAAAAACCTCTTTCAAACTCTCATTGTTACTTTTATTTCTTCATTTGTTACTTCAAGAGATGTAAAAGTGGTAGATATCTTCATGAGTATACATTAAAAAAAGAAGAATATTGTGGGGTAACGTGCTAAATATAAGTGTTCTTTTAAATTATTTATCGCTATTTTGAAAGGCAAAACGCATTAGCGAACAAGGATCACTGTAGTTTTTAAAGTGATCTCTGTCAGTACATACAGGAGGTTCCTGCTTAACCTGATGTTCTAAATTATTCTGACTCCCCGTATTGCGTTATTATATATTATGATCATAAATTACAAAAGATAAATATTCAAGTAGACAAGAATTATTGTAATTTTCAATGAATTCGTTGTTTGTTCATGCTAAGGATATATATTCATTTTATAGAAGTGTATAATTTTGCAAAGGGTAGAAGGAGGAGTGTCCTGTAAGTATTTGATTTGATACCTAGAATCTAAGTAATTTGGTTATTTCTTAATATACATGCCTGTAATTAAAAATGTTTATGGATAAATATTCGTAAAGTTTCGATAATTTAAATTATTACTCTTTTAAAATAACAAAATTAAAATAAAGTAAATACAAGATTAATATTAAATTTTATTTTTATTATGTCTAATAAACATTATTTTAAACAATTTACGATGAATAAAATGTTTTTATTGTCCTAACAAATGAAAATATTAAAATTGGGACTTCAAAAAATGATTTATCCCATTTTGAGGGTTTTAGTAATAAAAAGTTCCTGTACAACTTGGATTTTCTTGTTTCCATTAAACTGCAATAAGCAATTATTTTTGTATGCCATTTATTAAAGTTGTCAATTTATACTTTTATTTTTGATTTACCCTCATCAGAATTTCGACCATTTTTATATCCCTTGTTATACTTTAAAATAAGATGTTTTCTCTCAAACAATTTAATAATAACGGCAACAGCTTATGAAGGTAAAAAACCCTGAATAAGTTGCAACTCCCAAAATATTATAGCCATTCCGGATCATATTATAAACAATTCTTACAATAACATAGGTCAAATGAGAGGTTGTGTAATTCCGAATGTTGCGCATTTATTTTAGATTTATCAAATATTGAACTTTTTTTTTTATACTTCACAAACTATTCAATCATTTTGCTATCTCCATAAATATATTTACGTAAAACACAACTCTAAATCAATAACATTAGGAATATTAAACAAGAATAAAAACATGAAAAACCATGATAGAAGAAAGAAGTTTTATAAGTTTTGTTTGATCATTAAATAAAAGGCTTTCTAAAGAAATGTCCTCCTTTCCATTAAAAAGAGAAGGAGGGGTAAAGTAATTTGGATTTCATTGTTACTATTTTTTTTTCTCATTAAAACACTCTATGATATAATTTTTCTTTGTATGAATAATGACCAATTCAGTTTTTCAGATAAACGAACAATTTATTTTTCAACTAAATTATCTTTTGAGCAAATTATAAATTACTTTTTTTATTCACAATTGTAGGAGTACTCCATACAGTAAAAGAAAATATTTCCTTCGCCATATTTAGTTATATAAATAAAAAACTGGTAATGCTTTGGACAATATATAGGGATCCTATTAATAATGAACGAGGTTCTGTCAGTTTAACAAATTACACTTTATATTAATACGTATATTTATTATTTGATTCATGATATGAGACTCCTGTCGCTTGTGTTTGTATGATTGATACTCCATTTCATGATCAAAACAGCACACATTTATCTCTTAAATTGCATTCATTTATTTATTTGGGTATTATTGTATCATTATAGAAATTATTAGATATGTTTGAATTGATCATGTATAGTACCTACTAGGGTTTCTCTCTTGGGCTCCCCTTTTCCAAGGATTTATTGGGGTTTGTCCAAAGAAAATCCTACTTTGAATTATTTCATTATATTTGATGTATTAAAAATAAATCAATTATTTTTAATTGAGTTTTTTACATTAATGTGTATCACCTTGCCAATCAAAGCATTGATTAAATGATGGTCGAACTAGATGATTTCATAATTTATCCGCATTTTTGAGAATGCGTGGTACATTTTTGACATCAAAATTAACTGAACAAAATAGACGAAAATCAAAATTGTGTGTAATTTGAATTATAGTATTAGGACAATAAACACTATTCATCATAAAAGACTGCACATTATAAATGAGATTTGGTTACATGAAATTGTATAGGTTTTGAATATCAGTGAAAAAGGGTACTCAGTGGCTTCAAGTACTGCTGTTGCATAACTCCTACCATTCTCTACAACTTATCTTTGCAACTTGAGTTTTCCAAGAATGAAATATATTAAAATCATTGAATGGACCGACTGAGGACTGTTGTCGTGTCTGCCTACCATCCATTCCTGTTGGGATATGGAGGGTGTGTGTGTCGCACCAGGCTGACTTCTGCTATTGATGAGTGCCCTACCCTTATCCATCAATAGCAATTTAATTGTGCAAGTGTTTCCCCCCTCCATTTTATTTTAAATACATCCTGGACTATATTTAAGATCTTCTTGTATCCCTGTTGTGTTCTTGTATTGCTCCATTGCTTGAAGGGTCAAGTAAGTTTTTACTTGTTTTATAAACCTTTCTTTTTAATGGTAAATGGTACATAGTACTAGCACTATATACCATTCGTATTATGCTCTGTTCATTCTTGTCTTGTTTAAACAAGCAAGCAATTTTTATAAAGGCTATGCAGGGCCATTTTTAATTAAATTTTACATTGGGGTGCCTTGAGATTTTTAACTTTTTGTACGCTACCCTGCCCAAAAAAGTTTCAGAAACGCTACTATAGAAATGTAATTTTCTATAAATGGCAAGATACTGGTGAAGATTAAGATTGGATAACAATTCGAAAAAGTGAAACCGTTTAATGTTAAAAAAAATGTGTTTCCTTTGTTTAGTAGGGTATTTCTGTGACGGTCCTGTAGGTAGGAGAACAATATCCAGAAAGTTTATCCCCATTGATGTCGTAGATTTGGAAGTTGAATTTAATTATACCTTTAATTGAAAGAACAATTCATAACTTTAGAGCAGTATACTTCAACACAATCTCCACAAACTCCTAAATTTACTTTTAGTTCTCATACGGACTAGTTATTACTTTGTTTATAGATTTTTTGCTCTCAAGAAATAAATACTAATGGTAACTACAGTAGGTTTGCCTGGCATTGCCCAGGGCATTCAAAAATTCAAATTAATTATGAATGAAGATAGTAAAAATTTGAAAATTATTGTTGCTGCATGTTGGTGGTGCTATTTTCTTTGTACTCTTTATTTATTAGGAGATAGAGCAGGATTGGCCGGCGTTGTCGATGACATAAATAAATTAAAATTAATTCTGAACACATTGATTTTTAATTTTGGAGATTATAAGGTTTAGAGAAGAAAAAACATTCATGGTAAACTATTGTTTACTCATCTTTTCTGTTATTGACAGAAACCCTTCTCTAAATCTTACTTTTGAGAATTTTTTGTAATGACACGTACCAATATGTAATAAGAATTGGCCCATAGCTTTGGAGACCAAAAAAAAAAAAAAAAACGTTACCAGAACCATCTTTTGAGCCTGAAGAACCAATATGAAAAATTTCATGAAATAAAATAATGTAATCGTCCTGGTTACTGAACTCTCACACACACACAGATTTAATATGAATTTTATATATACCTAGATAGCTTTGAAAATGAAAAATCCTGTTCAAAGGGGAAATACAAAAAGTATTGCATACTTTCTACTTCATATTTCATACAGCTCTATACATGATGTACGAAAAAATTGTTGATGCCATTGAAAAAGAATAAACATAACAACTTTTCTGAGTTGGGGTAAATGGAAGACAGAAAATATCATTTGATCCTGTGGTGGATTTTCATGAATTTATCGCAATACTAACACCCTCTAGTGTCATGTAAATTTTACGTTAAAAAACGCAGCTTCATAGTATAGAAGATGAATACATTCAATGGGTTGGAGAGTTGTATACACCCATTCAGAATTATGGATGGGTTTTGCGTATTTCCAAAAAGTATATTATCAAATAAACATATGCTTTGTGCAGGTGATTCGTCTATGGCGATGCATATGAAGTTATGTTAAATTGTTATGTATTTTTCTTTGAAAAACATATATATCAGGCGAAATACATTTTTACACATTAAATTAAACATATAAGATTACAATTATCCAAAAAAGCAACCATCATTGGCAATCAGGCTTTCTAGAATGTAAAATAACTTATCGTAGATATTTTTAATGAAGTTCTTATCCAGCATGACTCGAGTATCTATAATAACGGACTTAAACTGTTGTTTGTATGTGAATTGGGGTTCTGAAACCATACCTTGCTAAGGCGAAAACGTTTTCTTATCATAATTAGTGTAATGTCAGTCTTTATTTATTATGCCCAGTCAAAGTCAAAACTTAAGACCGTCAATCTTCCGGACTATCACTACTAGAACTGATTTAAAAAGAAAAGAAATAAATTTGAGTGAAGTTATCAAGGACATAACTTTTTATTGACAGTACTACAGTTTTCAAGAATTGAGACCACACTAATCAAAAGGTGACTGATTTGTGCTGTGTGTGGTACTTTTTGATATTGTTATTTAGGAACTTGGAAATTTAAGGCATTTTTTTATTTATTTATTTTTCTTTGGGTATCGGAGTTCTTTTATACACATTAAAAACAAGACTTTTTTGATGGAAAGTCTATGATTTTTCTATTCAATTCAAACTTTCTGAGTAAGCTATTGCATTTATCAATGCCAGGCATGATTATCTTGTAAATTTTTGCTTGCAAACAGCCAAATCTAATTGGTATTTAAGTTGTACTTTTTCTCCAATGTGTTTCATATTTTATGATGCTATATTCGTATAGAGGGTAGAAATATCATAAAATGTTATTAGCTGTTTTATATGTTCCTTATTTTGGCATTACCTGAGCTAGGCTGCAATCAAACCAAAAGAACATTGAAAATTGGCACAAATACTGATGTATCTTCATAGACAGTCTCACTTTTATTTTTCAGATTGGCGCTTCTACATACATTTATAAATATTAAACTTTATGTATTGTGCTTGTAATATCTATAAAACTTAATTTAATATAATTTCATCTCCTTTTTATTTCAGGTAAGATTTCAATCTAAATTAAATTAATCAATTGTCCAAAAAAGATGATATTTGTGAAAAATCATTCATAAGTCTTTATAAAAAGGATTGCTAATGACGGTAAAATTTACAGTATTCTATAAGTTTATGAGATATTTTGTACCTCTGTACGCTATTAATTATTTTTGATACTGAATTCATTCATAATTGAGGACAATATGTCTTAAATTAAGGAAATAAATGTTCATATTATACTGAAAGTTGGCTTGTACTGCAGTGAAATAATACGACTTCCTGAACCATAATATGATTTAATATATGTATTATTTGTAAATTTAAGTTCAAAGTTGTTTTTGGGGATTAAGGGAAGTAAATTAAAAAATAATACCCATTTTTAAATTATTTATGGCGCGTCCCCAAATTACGTCAATCTACGTTGTTGGTAATTATATATTTATATTTTTGGTTGGTTCATCCACTATTAAAATTGATAATGAAAGGAATCTAATAAAGCTTATAATTTAGTAGGGTTGCATATTGGTCCGATTAATTTAATTAACCTTATAAAAATTGGATATTTATATCGTTCAAATAAATTGTTGATGGAAGCAAAAAACAAATCTTTTCCCATGTAATACTCTGTTAATTGTACTTTAGACATGTTTTATAGACTTACGAGGGTCGAACAAAAAGTTTCCAACATAATGTAGATACAATTTTTTTAATGAACTTTTATATAATTTTTTAACATAGCCACGTTGTAACTCTACAAACTTCTCCCTGCGTGGCTCCCATATTTTTAATCTGTCCAAATAGTACTTGGCGATTTTATTTGCAAATATTTATTCATGAGATACTTTTTTTTGCCTTAATTTTTCCGAGTTTGATTGACTTAGACGCATCAAAATCTTAACACAACAAGTCTGAGAAAGTTATCTATTGTTTGAATTTATTTGAATTATTTGAATCTACATAGCAACTACGTATCAAAAATGGCAGAAACTTGATGAATAAATGTCAATAGATACTAAATAGATACGACTAACTTTGATTTACGAGTGATGCCATCTTCACGTTGAGGTCGGACACTTTACTCATCATGTTCGTAGAATGGGACATAATTAAACGTTAAAACTGACTTATCCTTACAAGTGAGTAGCAATCTAAAAAGTTTCAGTAAGAAGGGAATTAATAAAACAACAAAGTCAATTATATGTCAATCCCGTTAAAATAAATCAAGTCGTTTGAGTGATTTTTTTCTTCGTGTATTATAGATCAAAGACTGTATAGCATCAAGTGATTGATCACATATTTTAATAATAATTTGTAATGGATAATTGAACAATAGTTTTTCGATGCACAAGTTAAAGATTTGTTTAGTATGTGAGTTTAGAGCATTTTATAATTAAATCAATAAGAAATATACCTACAAAAAAATATATTCATCAATCTTTCAAGCTAATGCAATTTTTGGCAACCGTTTACTTTTTATAACATGGAAGGAAAAAAAACCCCTTACTATTACGAATTAAATCCGTAACCCCCTCTCCCCCACCCAAAACAAAACAACAACAATATGAATATTTGCAATAAAATCTATCACTCTAAATGACCATTAATCTTTTTTTGTTTAGAAGGTCGAAATTTTCGACTATTTTTTAATAAAATCCAGATTTTTTGATGTTGATTGGAAATTAAGATAATTTTTTAATTCTACGATGTCATTATTACTTTTTTTTTAAATAATAATTTTTTTCTCCATCCCAAATTTATAAAATTAATTAACTTTTAGATAAACAGCTAATCTAAAAAGTTTTCAGATGACTTTGTAATACTGGAATAATTAAGGAAGTTAAATTTTATATGTTTAATAAACTTTTAATTACAAGATAAATGTAGTGAAATACATTTATTATTTTGTATGTTTTTTTTGCTGGCGTGACAGGATGCTCCGTCTTGCTGTCAGATCTAAGGTTGTCTATTAATGATGCTGCAGATCGACGGGTATACCTTGGTGTGGAGAGCAATGACGTATACCTAAGCATTGACCTTCAGGCCATGCTTGAAGATTTAAGGGAGTCTAACATGACCCTCGCTGCTAACAATGCCTAGAACAATAACTTTCTCTGGGTACTTGACCTTCATGATCCTAAGGACGTTATAAGGACTTTTTCCAACCAACTATTACTCCTTATGTATTGCTTATGGGTTTGACATAATTTTTTATGATCTGAGAAGTACCAGCCAAGATCTTTCTCCGTAGATTCTATTTTAGTTTGATGTTCGGGTGACTATTTCCTCTATGTTTGACTGAGTTTAAAGCTGCCCCTCGCTATGTGCATAGTTGTGGTTCCGTAAGTCTTCATTGCTAATACGATGGACGGTTGAACAGGACGCTAAGTTGATGCTATCAGTGATTGCATCTAATGATTGGCCGGTATTATTATTTTCGTTTTTGTTTATTTTCCTCAACAATGCAGGACTTCTTACTATTTTGGCAGTTTATAGGTCACAAAACTTCTGGGTATTCATCGTCAATGGGTCGTCACTATCGTGCTTGACACTTTTTTTGAATTTTTGGAGACTTCAAGTAGTGCATCCGACCATTTTTGGCAAAAAAGAGTTGTCTATTTTAACATATAAACTGTAAAAAATACATTAAAGGGCATAAGGTTTTTTACCTTGATTAAAAGAAAACGAAGATATGTTGGCCTTAGGAAGCGTAATGAGCAACTGACGTGGTAGTGTTACATTCGTACAGTTGGTAGTGTACAGTACTTACTCTCCATTAGTGTGTGTTTGTATCAAACCCGGTGCCAACCTTTAAAAGAACTATCCTTGAATGTATCAGTTATTGTAATAAATAGTGTTGTAACCTTCCTGATCCTTCTATTTCAAAGACTTTCAGTATCTTTATTTTCATTCAAAATAAAGGGTGAATTAATTATTACTTTAATAATCCAACCATAATGCATGTCCTAGATTATGCATCGTTTTGTTTGCAAAATGCTCCTAAATAGACTGTAAATATTCTTATGTTTACAAAAATAAACAATTTATTTTAAATTTATGGAAAAGGAATATTGAATTTTCGAATATTTATCTATTGCATACCTACTCAGTGAAAATGCACAACTGTTCTTTAAATAACAATAAGGTTAAAACAATATTTTATTGAAATTTTTTTAATGTCTTGTTATATTTTAACAGATATTATTTGTAATTATTATAATTGTTGTAAATACATAAACAGGGTGCGTAAGGAATTTAACAACTTTTTTATATGATACAACATCTCCCAGTATGCAGGGATAACTGCTTCGACACAAGAACAAAAGCTATTTTATTAAGTCATCATCAGGGATACATTTATTATTGCTATTAGACCGTTATAAGAAAAGTCAAAAGTCTACACTACTTATAAAAAAAAACAATGAAGAAAAAAAACCATAATCGAAAATTAGACAGGACAAATAAGTTAAAGATTTTTAATCTAACGCAGAATGAGTGAATCAATTATCTATTTACAACTTAAAAACAATCACAAAGTGCATTTTAAAAGAACTAAATTCATATAAAGCAGTATAGACTATGTTTCTGTGAAGTTTAATTTTTCAAAATTGAACCTTGTAATCATATTTTAAAATTTGCAATGGATTCAGATTCAATTCTGAATGGATAAGCAACGTTATTAAAACAACATTTTTTTTTCATGTTCTTGGCTTTGTCATCTTCTTAAAGAGTGATTGACTATTTCACAGATGATTGTCCATATTATTTCATGTTGTCAGCTGTCACAAAAAACATGGGCGTGAGTTTTCTTTATGTTGCACTCTTACATGATGTCTCTTTGTCTGTAAAATACAATGTATAGGGTTGTTGATACTTCCCTATGGAGCCTTGTCCAAATACAAGTAATATTTTCAATAGTTGATAGTGATCAACTTAGGATGAGAAGTAGAATTGGACTCTCTCTCGATGACGTTTCACTAGAAACAGTCAAGTACGATGATAATAGCAAATACGGACCCCACATATTCGAACATCAAGATTTTTTGCATATTTCACTCGTTTCACTTGATGCTGATGCTGTTTTAAGAAATGGGGGATGTAACAAAGCTCTTGAAGCTAATGACTTCAGTTACAGCCTTTCTTATTGTCTCGCTATTGGTCTATATTTGTTTATCTAGGTTGAGATGGTTGGGCCAGATTTATTTTAGTCTTCAAGCCGGACTTGAAGTTGGCAAATCGATTCACAGTTATTCCAGCCAACTGAACGTGACTCAGAAGAAATACCAATGTGTTAATGGCGTGATCCACACTAGAAACTGTCTTAGAGTTACTTCACCAATTTTGGCAATGCCCTTTTTTCAAATTCCTGTGTGTAGGAACTCTCAGATTCTTTTTCATTTTGCTATATGCACTGGAAATAAGGACATGAGAATGATCAATATTCGAATGAATTTTTTTTACCGCATTTCTGGTTTAATTTTCAAACTATTAATGCTATTATAGATGTTGGAGGACTCTAACAAAGTTCTTCAAGCCAAGATCTTAATTCACAGTCTTCTTGATTTGCCTCTCAAAAGCCTTTAGGGAGGCATCACAGTCTGATGGCTGAGTTAGACATTATGTTAATTTTGAAACTGGTAAAGAAGTCAGCATCTCTGTATCCGTTATGTTTTCCAACTTCATGCTGACTCAGAAAACAGCCTAAGTGTTTTTGGCTTTATCCACATTGTAATCAGTCCTTTTTTGCTGTTCCCACATGCAGGTGTTCTAAGATTATTTCCATCTTAGTTCCTGCTTTACCAGAATTAACAATAGAAAACAATGTATAAAAATAAATGAAAAGAAAATAATTCTAACTTGACGTAGAAGTACATATTACCCCGTTACGACTTATTAAAGTTCAAATATTTTGTAAGCTTAACGTATGTTTTAAACATTTTATTTTATTTTAGCGTGATATAAGTACGTCGTTACCTTTATTGTATCTCGCAATCTCTTATTAAAAGAAGCATAATGAAGGTACAAATGGTCGATTTTAGCCAAGTTTTTCTGTCTACAAAATTTATTATGCAATAGTTATTGAGCTGAACTGATCAAGAGCTAATTCAAATTCAACCAATCAAGGTTTGGAACAACACTGATGAGGGGAATAGAAGCAGAGATATCCACAACTGACAAAAAAATTTAGTTGTTTCTTATATAGTGTATACATTGTATTTTTATTATAAAAAGAAATTTGCAAAACTTAAGTGTTAGTTAACTTTTGACAGCAATATGTATTTTTATGATATTGCTATTGTATTATAAGGGGGAAATATACGGAAAATTATGTAACAACAGTATTGTGCAAAAAATATAGCAAAAAAAATAGAAAGTAAATTATTTGAAAAAGCCAAACAAAAGGGTTCAAATATGAATACTAGACTATTAATTTATTTGTTAAAAGCCATCCATATCGTTTGATTAACCCTTACTAAGGGTTTTATTTAGTTTTCTGAAATGGTTTTTTTATAAATAAAATAATAGTAATTGCTTGACTAATTAAGAACTTACCCTTAGCAGCACATATTGATTGCACTATTATTTTAATGCGTCTCATGTCGTTGAGTACCAGCCTTAAAATACAGCTTTCAAAATTACATCACGATTCTTTATTTTGCGAGTTATTGTTGTTATTGGTATTTTAAAAACAATGATTCAAAAGCAATTTCCTATTTTAATTTGCTCTAATTATTTATTAGGAAAAAATCGTTTAAGCTAAGCAACTTCTTGAAAAAGTGTTTTAAGGAGAAATGATAACTTAAAAAAGCCCATTATGACCCGAAAAAAAGTGTTTTCATAGTAAGTCCGAGACTTTTCAGTTCATTTGTTATACATCATTAACAAACCTTTCATCCCTATCTTTTTGTTTGATCATTGCCCCCCAATAACTTCGAACAAACATTACTAGAAATTCACTTCTAATATATGTATAGAAAAATTTAAGTCGAGATGGGGATCTTTTTCTTCTAGCAGAGTGTCAATATGGCATTTCCCCAGTTTTTATTTTGTTTTTTTCGTATACATACATATATTTATAAGAGATAAAAAGTTTTTTGTTTTCTACCTCTGCTTATAAGATGACATTACTAAAAACATCTACTACCATCCTTCATATTCCTCCATTAATTTTCAAGGTATTGGTTTCTTCTACTTCTTGTAGTTCTTTTCTTTTTCTCTCTTTTCATTTTCCCAACTTTTTTTTACCATTATTACTTCCTTCCTCGTCAAGAGTTTTGAAGAGAAGCAAAGAAGAGGAATAATTGAAGAATGATATATGAGTAACTTTCTATTTTACTTCTCTTTCTACCTCCGGTTTTTTATCTACCTAAAGATGTGGCTAGATATCCGGCTAGATAAATATATTAACATATATTTGGAAAATACGATGATAAAAACATTCCTTATTCTATCTCCACAGTAGTGAGAGGTAAACAAATAACCAAACAATTTTATTTATCTATGAATATATATATACGTAATAAAGTTTTACATTGATCAGGATCCTGAAAAACATTTTTTTTTAAATGCAGAATCAAAATACAGTTAACAAATACATATTAATTTATGTATTTATATTTTCAAAAAAGATCATACAAAAGCTGATAAAGCTAAAAGCTGGTTTTACAGAGAATATATTATCACTTCTCACTTTCTTTATTTTATTTTCTTATAATTAACTAGGCGCGTTGCTATCTTTCATCATTTGGGATGGAGGGCTTAACCCCAAAAACAATAAGCTTATACAATAATAAAATTGATTTGATCTAGTGGTTCAAACTAGAATGACATTGATGTAAAATTAAGCAGGAGGACAATAAGATAAATTATCTCTGATAAGAGAAAGCAGATACGATTGGAAAGAAAATTCTAAATTTTCTCAAAGCCGAGAAAAATTCCGGCAAATTTTAACTTCTTATTAATGAATTTTTTTCAATGTCGATGTTACTGTAAATACGTAGAACAACCCCTACATCAACCCCTTGGACTATTTTATAGAGCAAGCCTGGAGGGGAGGTTGTTTGCTACTCCTGATAGGAGTTTCCAGGCTCTAAAGGCATCAATCAAGAAAAAGGTGACCAAGTTCGAGTCTGACTACATTTTTAAGGTCTGCAAGTGGTTCCAGTCTCGTATTGAGGCAATTAAGTGAGCTGAGGAATCACATAATGGATAAAAGTTATGCCAAACACTAAATTTCAGATAATTTTGAAAAAAAAGAAGTTCTCACTTAGCCTCTTGTTAAATTTTGGACACTAGAAAAATTAGATATAATAAAATGTCTACCACTGAATCGATACACAATAACTAGGTTTATTAAAGATACGAGGCTGGTCTGAAAAGAATTCAACCTCAACTTGAAAATGGCAGCGCTTGTAAATTAAAGCTAGTTATATTTATGGAGCATATATTAACAGTTACTCACGGAAGTTTCACCCATTTTGTTGATATGTAACATCCGCTTGAGTAAGTTAACAAGGGTGTTTTTGTGAAAAGGGAGAAAATTGAATATTGAGCTGTTACTAAATATATGTTGTTAAAAATGGCCGAAACAGCTAGTCGACTTTATTTAACATCTGTTGACAGTTACTTTACAAAGTTTCAGCCATTTGGAAAACCAATATTTATTAATAGTTCATACTTTATTTTTTTCATTTTCAAGTACTAGCAGAGGATAACGGCGTTGCAGGGCAGAAAAGGGGGAATAGAAACAAAGAATGAAAGTAGAAATATGCTTGGCAATTTTATGCGTCTACTTGCTAACTTTCAGGCCTATTTGTTCGACCATTTTGGACAGACATACAAATATTTATAAAATATGAAAATATTTTTGGTGGGCTTCACAAACTTTTAGTCTCTCAAAGAGGCTAGATACGCCACAATAATTGATCCATTATGGCCAATACTGAAAATTTATTTCCACATTTAACACCTCATTCTATTAAATAAATATTTTAATAAAATATTTATGTCTTAAAATTGTTACACATAAAATGATAGGCCAAATTAGATAAAAACTTTTCTTAATAAATAAGTTATAAAAAAAAAACTATCTAAAATTTTTCAGTACCAATTCTCTGATTACCATTTTATAAAATGTAATAAAATAAATTAAAAGTATGTGTAAAAAAAGTATACGAAAATAAATTAAATAAAAGTATTTGTAAATAAATTAAGAAGTACATGTTTAAGCGTACAGTATTTTACTTATTGTATTGGTACTTGTAGGATGTATTCGTTGTAGACGGTGCGTTTTAAATAACCGAGCATCTTCTTGACGCTGAGCCGTGTCCCAATCCAATTCAATGATGGTGTTCCTCAAGATCTCCTTTATTGTAAATATTTGATTTGAATTAAAATTTCCGCAACTAACTGAAAAATAACATTCGGTATCTCACTTTAAATTTGAAATAAGCAAGTAAATAATTTCTTTTTTTCTTGATGGAGTGAAAGATGGTATGGATTTAACTCAACTACTCTGTATAATGTCTTTCATTGTATCCAATTATTAGAAATATCGATCGTTCTTTTCTTTGTTTGTGGGGAACCCGGCAATGGATTAAAAATAATTTTCCTTCATTTTAAAATTATATGAGGCTGATATTATGAAAAATTTACACTCAGAATTTCTCCGTATGTGTATAAATACAGTTAATTTCGGGGAAACAATATCCCGGGATGCTGAAACCCTCGTACTTATATTGTACAATCAATAATAATAATATCTCTTGATGAATACATATTAATGAATAAATCAAAATCTCATTCATTAATATGGATGGTTTCTGTAAACATAATCATAAATTACAATAATTTGGTTGTTACAAACAATGAACATACATTTACATGCCCTCCCCCCCGCTCTCCAAGAAAGAGATTGATATCTACTAATGCACCCTCCCCAAGCTTATTATCATTTGGTAGAAGGTAGGAATATAGTTATTTGTGTTAAGTCTCAAAACCAACCAAATGTTGCAATTATAGTGGCGTATTTTGATATGAAGGAGGCAAGGGCGCCAAAACTAAGTCAAATTTAGAAAAAGTTTAGTAATAATGATCTCATACATAGATTGAAACATAATTTACTAATCAGACAACTTTTTATTATTGTTGTATTTCCAAAAGTGAGGTGACAATAAACCATTATTTCGTCTATATTTGACACTTTGTTTATTGTCATACTATATTGCGGAAATGACCTTAACAATTGTGGAACTATTATTTAATTTTACTTCATTTTTCATCAATTAAGAAAATTATGCAGTCGCCATGATGTTTTAGATAATTAAAAAGACTTCTTCAACGCTTCATACGAAGTTGTCAATGCTTTTGAGAGTCAAAAATGGCCATTCTTCAAACAACTTTGACTTCAACCAGCTCCGTCCACACTCTCTAAGAACCTTCACAAACTTTGAAGTGGTAGAAAGGCCTGAGGAACTTATTTGGTGAATTAATTAAGAGTGATTATGAAAATGATAGTGCTACCATGAAATATCGTTGTTTCTTAGATAAAAAAATGACTCTACTGTAAACATCCAGACAAACTTTGTTTGATTCATATTGATAAGGAAAAAACACATCAGGGAGTACAATTTAAGGACTAAAATGTGGGAAGGGTAGAGAACAGACTGAACAGCATTAGACTGGACCCAAATCCTCGGACTTAAATAAAAGCTGACTCAAGCCTTGTAATTAACTTCTGATTCCTATACTTTATTTTGATAAATTTGGTCAGTGAGAACTACAACCTACACGTATTAGAGACATTTCTTTTTATTCAATTTAAAGAACATATCAGTATGTATAAATTTATGTTTTATGTTTTTTTTATAGTGTATATGATGTTAATACCCTCATAAAAGAAATAGAAAAGTATCATTTATAAGATTATGTTTTATCCTAAAATTGCAGAATATATAAATGTACATATTCCAATCTAGATTACACTAATCTCCTTGTTATTAAGATGATTATATGTACATTAAAGTACAATAATCACAAAAGTTCGGAATTGCAGGTTATTTTTCATTTTATTTTTCTAAACAAGAAAATTACTTTAAATCGTCTTTAAAAAGATCCAAGGTAGAAATCGCCGTTTTAATAAGAAACATGCCATAATCGTTTTCTTCGACATCGAGGGAGCATTCGACAACCTTCTTTAGGGTGCCATGGAAACAATATTTGGACGATAAGGGTATTGACTGATGCACAATTAAATGGTACAAACATTCCTTGCTAAACAGATAAATCACCTGTTCTCAACAGGGAGTAAGTTTCTTTTTCGAAACAACGAAAGGATGTCCTCAAGGGGGAATGATATCGCCATTCGTATGGAACTGCGCAATTCAACACATTATTCTACCTAGGCCGGGCCCATTAAGGACTTTTGGTTTTGCAGCTTACATATCCTTGGTGATAACTGGGATTGATGTAACTTCAATGGCTGATATAATTGAAAAGCGAATAAGCGAGATGAATTTTTGTATATCTCAAATGGATCTAAAGTTTAGTGGCTCAAAGATGAAGGGAATATTATGTACCTGGGAAAGTAAAGTGACTTTTCCTGAGATCAAAATAAATGATACAGTGATAGAGTGGGTGGATCAATACAAATACCTTGGTGTTATAATTGACCGACGACTGGGATAGGGCCCTCATGTTGATCATATTGTCAAAAAAACTGAAAAGGTATTGTTTGCTGCAAGAAACTTAGTTGGTTATTAATGGGGTCTCTGGCTTATATACGTCAAATGAATTCGAGAGGCATGCTTGGAATGAGTGGTATATTATGGGGCAGTAATATAGGCACCTTGGATCATAGAAAAACAGGAAAATGTCACTAAGTTTTGAAGGGTCAATATGTCTTGATGTGTAAAGCGATGCAATCAAAACCAACAAAAGCAATGGAGATTATTTTTCATATGGAACCTTTACACCTTAGTATTAAAAGACATGCAATGACAACCAGATTAAAAATTATGGATGATGCTCCAATCACATGGATTACACAGTCAAGAGCAAAAGGAGGACAAACCCTTCTCCAACAAGATTTAGATAAAATTAATAATACACCTAATAACTCTCCATCTTTTGGGACTATAAAGGAAGGTTCATCTGCAAATCCTCGATGTGTAAATGTGTTCACTGATGGATCAAAAATTGGAAATAAGGTTGGATATGGTTGGTATATTTCGTGTGGGACGAATCTATTCTTGACGGCTATGGAAATTTAAAAAGGTATAATACAGTATTTCAGACGGAGTTGGAAGGGATTTTACAAGCATTGCGAGCTCTTTTTGGAATGGAAAAACTTTTCAGTTGTCTGGTGGTTTTCATACTGATAGATTCTGACATAGATTGTCTGTCAAAAAAAAAATAGCCTTTACTACACAGCAAGAAAGGATATTGGCTGAGATAGGCAGATTGAAAGTTTCTGTAAACATATCATGGGTAAAGGGACATAACAATAATACGGGTAAGGAATATGTGGATGCACTACCTAATATGGGAGGTAAAATGACGGAAAAATCTACATTTGAAGTTCGAAGTTTTGGGCAAACAAGGTACTTTGGTCCTCGTCTTCGTGAGGGATGTAATACATATAAAATGAGAAGAAAATCTGTAAAAAAGGTTTTAAGTTTTGTGACTGGTCATATTCCCTTCTAAGGAGGATGAGCTTGGTGGAGGATGACTCATGCTGATTGTGTGGAGATGCACCAGAATCTCCTGAGCATCTTATAACGAGATATGATGCCCTAAAAATCGTGAGGGGAAATAGATGGGGTTTTAGTCGAAATCTGCAATAGAATACAAAATATATTTTATTTTTTATTGATAGAATTATTGCCACTTGTCTTTTTCGAGATGTTTTTATAGAAGTTTGGGATTTGGACAGTAATCGCGAACTGTCGTAAAAATGACATTGTGGGTTTTGATTTTTACTTTATGAGAGGATCTTATTTTCATCGTGGTGTGTTTATGTTTATATTTAATATATTTTTTGTTTATGTTTTGGTTGGGAAGTGGTGTTTGTTTTTGAGTCTATTATATAACTATTCCCTTTGGGATTTTATTTTATTTCTAACAATGTGATGATTTCATTTTGATATGAAATATATTCAAACTTCTGGGGCATATGCTATACATATGGGCTGTTGCATTAAATCGGAGTTTCCATTACCTTGGGACGTCTTTGTCGTCGCATATGCTACAGGGGTAAGAATAGAAAAAAAAAATTACGGACTGTTGGTAGAACAAAAAAAAATTACCAGTAATTTTGCTCTAATGAAGGAGTTAGCACTGAAATTGAGAATTTTGTGAGCAAACCATGAAGCATTTTATTAACGTTACATTGATATGTAAAATCGGAGATGGAATAATTGTGTCGCTCTCGATGGATATTGTATTGATGAATAAAGACAAAGAAAAAAAGAGTTTCCTTTGTTAAGCTGAGACTTTTCAGCCCATATTTTGGTTGAACAATTTTGTTACTTTACTAGTCAATTTGCCTTACAGGTGATTGTTTTTGTCCTGGAGATGTTGCAAGAAAATAAGTATACTCTTTTGTTACCAGGTATTAAGCACAAATATGTTTAAGTTCTTTATGTATTTCTACAACTCAAATCTTGTTATTGATATCAAATGTATCAAATATACATACAGAGTTGCTTTTTTATCGATTCAATGAAAAAAATGCACTTAAGAAGGCCTGGAACTAAGATTTTAGGGTGTTTTATTTCTTTTCTGATTCCTTTTGTGTTTTTCCTACTTGCATGTATTATTTTAATAAAAACAATGATTCAAAAAAGTTTTTTTATTTACCACTAACACCAAGCATAAAAAGTTCAGAAGAAGAATATTATCCCAGCCAGGAATTGCTAACGACTTTATGCATTATGTCTCTCTTTTTCTTATTTTCTTGTTCAATTAGCAGTTTCAACGTGATGAAATTTAAAAGATTTAATTTTTATATTGAAGGAATAGTCCTTATGAGCGGTATTAGACTGAATTGAACAGAATTCACCAAAACAACAATGTTTATATGTATCAAAATATAATTGACATTAATAAGGTAAACCAATGTTTTTATACATATAATTAATTATTTATATTCCTACGTACGCCATTAAATAATACAAGTTTAATATGTAATGGTGCTTTTGTCTGAACTTTTTTATTTATAATAAAAAAATTAAAGGCAGAATAAATATTATTTTACCATACAACTGCATTTACTTAAATATATGTTTTAAAATAGTGCTGAAAGGGATTCAATTTAGATTTGTAGCTTACATTTATGTATATTTGTAAGAAAAAACAAAAAAAAACAACAATCTAAGTATAATAGAAATACATATTATTAAATAATTAAAGATTATAAATATGGTTTTCAACATTAAAAAAACCAAAAAAAAACCAAAAAAACTGGGGGTCTCTGAAATAAATCATTCATCGGAACCTCTTATTACCAAAGGCTAGAGGGGGACTCGGAATGACGGATCTAGCGTTGCACTGGGAAATTTTGAATTTTTCTTCGTACAAAAGAGCACATCTCCTGGATTATACTCTATAATAGAAGCATGCGTAGGGACCATCACGAATACGCCTACATCATCTCCATGGAAGGAGTTAAATCCATACTACGACATCCTCAAAATATATTGAAGGTCAGTGGGGGCAAATGGCCTTTTGGTTGGATCCCGGAAGTAAAAATATACCTTCCTAATAAGAACAAAGAGGAGCTGGATCTTAACATACAAAAAGATTGGATTACCAAGGACAGAATCGATCATTCCATCGTGAATATGCTACGTGATTCTCTCCTAAGGGGTTTCAAACCCCTCCAAAAATATATTATTAATAGTATTAATAATAGATTTATATTAATAATAAAATAATTAAGGAGTATGTGAGAAAAGATACCTTCCATACAATCTCTGCCATACGATATGAAAGGTTCGATCCGTATATCACTCCTAAGCAGTCCTACCTGAGATACCGGGTTGTCTTTCGATTGTATTATGTAGAGAGGGAATCGACATGTAAGGACTGCAACGAAAAAAAAACTCTCGCCCATTTCTTTCGTGACTGTAAGGAACTTCAATGGATATGGTTGGTAATGTCTAATATACTTACTCACTATCTAGGAGGGCCCACCCAAGAGGAAAAAATGTAATGGTTTTAACGACATGGCTCTTCCATTTAGAATTGGATCCAAAGCTTTAGCAAAATTGCAATGTATGACTGAAATTTTGAAAATATTAAACTCCATACTAATATAGCCTACACTGCTATTAACGTATTTGGTTTCTTAAAATTCGTTTTGTATGTTAGTTTGGCCATAAAAACACCTTTTACCATCATCAAATGGATAAAATTTAAGCAAGTAATGCATATTTTTGTCAAGTTTTTAGTTTTTATATACTGTTATTGTTAATTATTGTTATTGTGCCGATCTTGGCCCACAGGTCGCCTGCTAATAATCCGTGTCCTTCATTGTAAAGTTAAAAGAAGGTAAGTTGAGATAATTATGATGGCAAAAGACTTTGAACAAAAATTGCTCAATATTTCGAATTTAAACCATTTTGTTCTTCGTTAACATGTGGGCTGAAGTTCCATCATGCTGTAGCAATATTTCTAAATTCTCAATACGAAGATACATTGTTTAGTGTACAGCTGTCCTTATATTTGGTATTAAAACAAAAATATATTTTCCAAAGAATTAACAGGTTAGTTTATAGCACGTCCCGTGTCTCAAGCAGGCATAATATTTACAGAACCAATTACTCTGTCTATTTACGGGGTACTGTTGTATTTTTATAAAAACATACTTTTAAAAAAAACAGAACTTTTTATCTGGATAAAATTTAATTGTTTACATATAAATAATTAATGCAACTGATGTACTTCAAGAAATTCCTTTTTTTCAATACTGTCCTTACAAAAATAGTACTTTTTTTAAAAATAAGTTTTACTTTGATAGTTCGTAGATCAGGTGGATTATCTGTAGAGGGGAAAAAATAAGAATAGTAGAAAAGAAAAAAAAAACATTGTATCTTTTTTAATGAAACAAACTTGCAAGAAGAAGATAAAAAAAAAATTTCGTGCCTCGGTCGTTTCTAAAGAAGAAAATATACTTAATGGACTTCAAAGAAGATTCCTAGGTCAGATGGAGTAAATATAATATTATAATGTTTAATTATACTTCATCAGTGCAACTCCATCTGCCCAATTAAAAAAGAGAAAATGACGAGTCCTTATAATTATATTTAGATCGGATCGTGTCATAGTAAAATTACTAAATTTTTCTTCGTTATATACAAGTATAGAGGCAATAAATTTCTCCTCCGGGTAAAAATGAATGGATTAGTAGAAATTATATTATTATAATTCATTTTGGAGTATTTAGGTGTTTTTTATTATATATATGCATATACTATTTTATTATTAATTGATAATGATTATGTTCGCCTACTTTGGTTAAGAATAAGCAAAAAAGTTGAAGTACTTAAATGTCTATTTACATCTTATATGTGCAACTAGATACAAACAATAAACGTAGGTTACCCCATTTATTATGGGTTTACCTACACGTACTTTATTCCAAAGAAATGTGCATATTGTCATCTTCAAACGTCCAAAACTCTCATTGTCAAATAAAAAAGAGGTTCTGTGATTTAAAATCTTTTTGTTTTTAAGGTAGAAAAATGACACATTTTTTATTTTTGTGCTTCTAAAATTTAGTTAAAAATACCACACATTTTAAATCAACAAAGCTTCTTAATTTTGAAAAAATATTGTTGTTGAGATTTGAAGCTTATAATATGCAATTTTTTTAGAAATAGATGGTGTATAGAAGTGCAACTAACACATGATGAAACCCCACTTTAAATAAATTAAAAAGATGTGTTTTTTTTTTACTTTGTAAAGTAAAAAAAAAAACACTTTCTGGAAATTATAAATTTACAAATTTAATACGTTTAAGGTTTAAAATATTGTCATACGGCCACCATTTTTAACAGAAAAATTCAAAATGATCAAATATCATATATAAACGTCGGATTGTACTAAAAAATGGTTTGGCATGGTATATGTACTGAACTAAAATGTATATTGAATAGTGTAGTAATCATGGTATTGTTATTCGGGAGGCTAGGTAATTTTTTCATGAATATTTCCGACATTTGGAGATTTTGCCACTTAACATATTTGTTCCCTTTTTATGTTTATATATTATTGATTCAAATTATAACTTTAGCCTTTATACTTGAAATATTTTGTTTTCTTTCTATTTATTGAGTATTTTACTTTTCTTCAAGCATCAACTAAGATCATGTCTATGAATAATGTGCCATTATTCAATGAGTCCACATCCATATAGAAGCATGATCGCAGATTTTTTACTCCTTTGTCCTTATAAACAATATTCTTTCTGCATTTCCCTCCTCGTTTCAATTTTTCTTCTTCTTCAAATCCAATTACTGATCTGATACAACAGAAACGACAAAAGGTAAAGTAATAACAAGGGGCAAAAAATTGCTTGGCAGAATTTTGTATTACGCTAAAGTATTTTTTTTAAGTTTCCAGAAGGATAAAAACTAATATTTGATGAAAAGGAAAACGCAAATCAAAAATTAAATCGACTTTTATTATTTTCAATTTCAACTTGTTTGCTAACTCTTTCCACTTATACCTACAAAATATATATGTACCTGGCGATGCATATTTTTTTCTTTAAATAAATTGAGTCAAAAAATACTTTTTTTCTCTTTGAAGTTGTAACTTTCTCTTTTTCTCTTCTGAACTTATTTTTATTACAATTTGAATCCCTAAAGAAATCCATTGAATATAAAAGTAAGGAGTAAATAAATATGTATATTTTTTTTATGTAAATTCATTAAATCATGAAGCTAAATACGAGTCAAAATAATTAATATATAAGTATAAACAAACAAAAACTCATTATAAAAACCTTCTTTTTTCAGTTTTTATTCTACATGCAACACTTTGAATTGTTATAATGGTACACATATTTAATTGAGCTCATTAAGGATAATTATAAAGCTGAATGTGTATCATTCTTTACACTTTATTAAAGGTAGTTATACATGCAATACCATTTTTGAAGGAATAAATATTGTAGGGATTTTATATTTGGAGAAAGTTTAACCCTCAAAATCTTGCAAGTCTACGATCAATGCTTATGCAAATAGATAGAACTACATTCCTAGTTCAGATGGAGTGATTGTAATACTATACATTATATTTATTTATACTTAATTAGTGCAACTCCATATGACTAATTAAAGCAACAATAAAAAAAAACCCGATTCATTTGACAAAATGGTCTAAATAATTGCAAATTTCTTAGGATATCCTCAAAATACGCCAGCCATACGGCCATTATTGTCTACCTCTGTGACGATTGCACGCCCAAGGAGGCAAATATTTGAGTGTTAACATAGATGTTTACAGATCAATGTCATACTAGATTTTAAATTCGTACATCAAATTCCACAATTGGAAGTGGATGTATTCCGGTAAAACACACATTTCGAGAACTTTTTTTTTTTGGAGGGGGGGAGCATAGGAAATGTAGCCTCCTAGCGACCTCTGAACCTCTTGGACTACTATATATGGGGCGTCTTTGAGGCAAAGTGTCGAATAAATGTGCACATAACACCGATGACTTCTTACAGGGTTTCATTCTTGTAGTAATCGCCAATATATACAACAAAAACTTTGTTAGAAAAATATGGAAACATCTTCCAAAGATGAACACCGTCCAGTCATTAATGTTTACCTCTGTCCTAGGCGTATGACCGAGAATATTAATTAGTTTATGAAGGTACCAAAGCAACTTTTTACGATGTTGCCAAGGCTTTCCAAGGAATACGTAGGTCAGGCGCACCTGTAAGAAAGTCTCATGATTGTTTAAAGATAATTTATTAAATGAATATGTGATTACAATGAGGGGATATATAGGTTCCTAGCTACTAGGATCTGAACTTCTTTGACTACTATATGTGGGCATACTGGATTCTGGAAGCAGTTGCCAACAGTGACAAGTACAATAAGAAAGAAGGTAGAAAGCTTTTGAAATATTTAGCGACTATGAATGCAGTTCGGGTATTATTTTGTGCCTCCATGTCTAGCACACACCCAAGGAGAATAAATAGTTTACACAGGTGCGCAAATCAACTGTTTACTGATGATGCCAAGGCTACAAGGATAATTATGGGTCAGGATTGCCTGCAAGGAAGACTCATAACTGTTTTGGTTTAATAGCTGATAATAAATTAATGGAATACAGAAATAAAATGAATTGACGTGTAGGCTCCTTTCTATCCGGATCGGAATTCCTTATGTGGGGAGTTTTGATGAGAGATAAAGTTCAAAATTCGGTCACATAGCAATGTTGAACCCTTTCGTGATTTCTATTTTCGAGGCAGTGGCCAACATGGGCAAGGAGTTCTTCATCAAGGCCTATGCCATGTTTAGAGCCAAGTTAGAGGCTGTTTATGTAAATGTATGTGGTCAGTTTAAGTGTTTGTAAATGTATTTGATTAATTTGAGTGTTTGACTTAATGTAAAAGCAAAATATTTCGGAATTGTGAAATTATGAATAGGGAATAATTTTTTTATCTTTTTCCTTTCAATTTTCCGATTTTAAAATCCCCACCCTGAATATAATTGCAATAGTGCGGGTAAATTACCAATTTATGCATTATTTAATTTTTTTTCCTTTCACTTTCTTTATATTCTTGGGTAATTAATTTCCCATTAAGAGCCTTCACGAAACATGAACATAAGGTCTGATTAGGTTCCCATAATGTTTTTTTCATAACCCTTCCCACTTTAAAAAATATGAAAGCCATTAGTATTATTTTATTTTTATTTTTGGTAAGTTTCTTTGGGAAAAAAGTAAAATAATATATATTTAGAATTGCATGAGGTAATTTTTAAATAAAAATTAAAAAATAACATATAATTAACAAATTAAGTGCATACTTGAGCTCAGCGCTTCTCAAACTTTTTTTTCAGAAGGGGCACCATTCAAAGGCACATATAATCTCAAGGTACACTATTGTAAAATATGATTGAAAATTTCATATGGACTATAGGTTAGAAGAGATAGTAATCAACAGAGTATAATATGAACTTTAAATAATTATACTACTTTTAATAACTTTATTTACACCATCATTTCATAACCTAACGGATACAGCAACACAAGAACCCAATAACAAGGCCAAGACAGGAGAAATGAAGTACACAATACAATTAAAATAGGGGGGGTTTACACATACAACTAAGCTGCAATATTGAGAGGACGGGAGACATGATCATTATGAGATGGACACAATCGCTCTATCCTGGCAAGGATATATGAGATGCTGACACGATGAACTATTAGACAAAGGCTTGCATGCAGTAGGCTTAGACTTCATTTCACCTCCAATCATGTCCAGTTCTTGAATGGCTTTTTTTATTAGAAATCAATTCATGATGCTTTACCTTTACTTTTTGTAAAAAAAAACCAAAAAAAATAAAACGTATCTCCCGATTAAATCGTAGAAAAATATATAGCATACTGAGGTTACTCTAATTCCGGTGGTTTTTTAACATATCACGTTATGGAAAATTGATTGAATTTAACAAAGCAAGCTATAAAAAAAATAGACTGAGTGAAAGCTAAAAAATATATTTACATTAACTATAAATGATGTCCCCCAATTAAGTAATGAAAATCCATTAGTTTTATGGGGATCACGAAAACATATGGAGACTTCTGCTCACGCATTATGCAAGTTTTTTTTTGCACCGTAAATTGGCACTTTGTTAAATACCTACTACTATATATAGTCAGCTTCAGGTATATATTTAATTTCTTTATTCTTATAATAATGCAAACAGTGGGATGAGTTACTTACTGTTTAACTGGCTCTAGGTAATTTTAAAGTCAACATTTTTGCATCTTGTAGATTTTACCACATGACATATTAGACGCTTTTTTATTAATTTAATGATTCGAACTTTACCTTAATTTTTGGAACATTATTTTATTAAAAACAATAAAGTTTATTACAAACCTTTAAGCCTCAACCAATATCATGGCTATGAATAAGATGTCGTTATTCAATGAGTCTTTATGATGTAGACTCATAATTGCAGATCTGTGACTTCTTACTCCTTTTACCTGTTAAACAATACTCATTCCTTCTTTTCAATCTCAAATTGATAAAAAATTACAACATTTATGAAGAGCATATTTGCTGTATATCAAAGTTTTGGGTTTTGTGGTTACCACAAACTATTAGTTTTGATATAAATTTTTATTAACTTAAATCACCGATATCTTACATTATTAATTTTTTACATAATACAATTTTTCTTTGGGTTCACAATGTGTTGTAATATTTTTACTAAAAAATGATATTAGTTTTGGAAAAATAAGAAAAATCAAATCGTTTTGGTTTTTTTTAAAGTAAGGGAAAGGTGTTTTTATTTGTACATAAAGCATACTTTACTATTAATTTTCAGGGCCCCAAAAATATATTTGTAACTGCCAAATACTTCTTTTAGTTCCAAAGAAAAAAAAAGAGGACCTTTTCAAATATATATGCGCCAAATAAGACATAAACAAACGACATAAAGAAATACATCATTCATAATTTTAATTTAGAATACCAAATGGGCACCCAAAACTTGCAGTATTATTTAATTACAATTAATGACAGTTTTTTAATTATACATTCAAACGACAGCAGAAACAAAAATAACAAGTTTTGTCTCCAATTTTAAAAATGTAATAGCAAATACGAGAAAGCAACTCATGTGCGATATTATCCACCCCGATTTCAGTGCTGCTGAGAAGGCTACACAGACCGTTAGAATCTGAATTCGGACTACTTACAACATAAAAAAGTCCAAAACCAAAAGGTTTGCGGCAACAATATGGCTGACTTCTGGCCTCCCCTACAGTTTTGACTCCCCCTCCCTCCGACTTTACAATTTGGGGCGTCCTGTAGAAGAATATGTACTACACTTCTTATCCATACTTGGATTCACTCTCAGCTGCCATCATGACAGCGTGTTACCTCTACATCGTTATGAGCTGCTAATTTGCTCGCTGTCATGTGGAAGCTGTTATTGATTGTGTAGGAGGATATATTGAAAAAACAATACAGCAGAATATAGTATTTGAGCAAATCAAATATTATTTTTGAGTTGTATTTTCTTGATACACTAAAAATCACTTTTCTTGTAATTTGGTCATGCTACTACAAGTTTTGGGCTTTTACTTTGTAGAGGTTGAACAAAATTTGTATATGTTATAATTTGCCAACATAAAAAAATGTAAAATAGTAATGTAAAAATCCTTTATCGTTACATCTCAAAATCTCAAAAATTGATATTCCCTAAAACTTTGCAAATATATTGTATAAAATAAAAAGTTCTGAGCAATTGGAAGTAGACGTCTTGAGTGAGTTATATCTTATGATTTATAAAAAAAAAACTTAAGGAATATTTTAAGGCGAAGTATCCAATTAAAAAAAGTTCATTGACAGTTTTGTGTTTAATGAAGCCAGTTTTGTGTTACAGCGTTCCAAAATGAAAGTAAAAATGAGAAAATTCGGTACGTTCTTCAATATCCCTACGACGAAGGTAAAAGGCTGAGCAGGCAGGCAAAAAAAAATTGTTGTTTATCGACCCAATAAAGTATCGAATGTAATAGCAAAAGCAAGGGTTCCAACCGTTGCGTTCTAGTAATAAGGACGCCGAAAATGTTAATATAATAATGGAAATCGTCAAGTTGGACCGGTGTGTGAGCACTTATTCCATTGCTAATCTAAATTGGATAATCCTAACTATGTTCATTTTATTGTCAAAATAAAGCAAAAAACGGTCAGAACTTTTTACTTCACCTATTACTGGCCAAATGTTTAAAGTAAAACCTTACATTTGTTACTAAATACAGACTCGTCTACGTTAGCATTGGAAAAGTATTTCCCAGAGTGATATTTTAGTACAAAGTAAATATATGAAAAAAGTTGTAGCCTTCAACTCGGGCTATTGCGTTCCAAATTCATCCTTTATTTTATGGTATAAGTAAGGAGTACCCTTTATATAGTCCTATAATTTCATTATTTAATTATGAGGAAAATTAGAAAAAGAATTTGATTAGTTAATTCTATTAAGGAACAGCAAGAAGTGATTGGATAAATAAATGTAGGGGATCTCAATAGGAGTTAATTCAGACCATAGAAGATCTAGAGGGGTAGTGAGCAGGGTGTAATAACATAATTATATTGTAGCCTAGAGGGAGGGAAGGAATTAATTTCTGGCAAAAAGTGAAATATTATTAACAACTGTTTAGCAAAGTAATATATATTTTTTTATTAAATGGATTTTTAATCTCATGTGTTTGTCAAAGCTTCAAAAGTGTCTGACAAACCTTTTTTTATGCATAAGTAATCCATAGGTTCTAACTTTATAAACAATCAGACGTTTAAAGCAGGTCATATGATTTTTTTGTCTTTTACAGTCTGCCCAAAATTAATCATTGACAATTATTATAATGTCTTAAAAGCTGTACTACTTAACTTAGTACTTAAAAAAATACAATGTTGGACAAAATATTGGAGGTCAGAAAATTTATGAATAATATTAATTTTTTTAAAACTCTCCTTGAATGTTTCGTCACTATTTTGGTATTATGACTATTCTTGTGTTGTTCCTTATTTATTTGGTTCACTCTAGTAAGGTCTTTGGACTGGTCCTTCAACGTTAGAATATGATGTCTGGGATGATTGAGTTTTGGAGGTAATGAATTTACTCGCAATATACCTATTTAACGATCAATATCCCCCGTAGAAGCTATATACTTTTTTTTTTTAAATTGATAACAGAGTTTTATATGTTTACAAAATTATGGAAAAATATACAATTATAAATTAGTAAATCTAAATTAACTGAATTTAAATATAAATTTTAGTACAAGAAATTCAATTTACCAAATTAATAACAATATACGATTGGAAATTGAACAAAAATATTTGGAATTTTACAAAACTGTGAAATTTTGGTAAAATAATTATGAAATATATATGCTAAATATTGATTTTTTTTAAATCAGGGCCTTTGTGTCCTTGGTAAATTTTGTCAAAATACTCTTAAAAGTCCATGAACTTATACAGGGAACAAAAACCTGCCAGTTTCTTTTTTTAAAGTAATAATAACCAAGAAAAGTTCTAAAATAATATTTTTGTCATCAATCTTCATATTAATATGAGAACCCATCTTGTCATTTTAAATATAATTTATTTTTTCTTTATAAAAGAAACTTTTTTCATATGGTTCCTTATTTTCATTTTGGGGGTTTGATATCTGGATTCAGTCTAGATCACCTCTAATTACATGTATCTGAGTTTATATGTAAATGTTATTGTTGAATTTAAATGATTTATCTTATCAAGTATAAAAAGGTTTTGTGACCGCAAAGTTTGGAAATTGCCACAAGAAAAAAAAGAAATTTTTTTTTTGCAGAAAAGTTGTAAGACTCTTCGTATGCAAATTACAATGTGGAACATGTTGGTAACTATACATGACTTTTCTTATTTTGTAAACAAGCAATATTTGTGATCACAAAACCACCTTGTTTTGTAAATGAAATTTTTTTATTGAAATCAGACCCAGGAATTGTCTTTGAAGTCCATTTAAAGGGTACAGCTGCAAAACATTGACTAAAAGGATGGATTAAGAAAATAGATAAATAATTTTATATTTTCAATAATAGGTAAACAATAATGTAAACGGAATATGTGGACATGGTTTTTGTAAAACTTTTTCACTCAATATGGCCACCTTAATAATCAATCAATGCCTTTACACATCCCTTCAAGACCATGGAAGAGTTGATGACAAAGCTATCTGAAAAGTTGTCCCATGCATTCACTATGGAGGACTGCAGTGAGTTCACATTTGAGTCTGAGGTCTTCTTGATTTTCCTCTATAAGGTGCCCAATATAGAAAAGTCCAGTGGGTTTAAATATTGTGAGAAATAGGGCCATATCTCTTTGGAATAGAATTGAGCCATGTTATTTGTGCAGAACTTTTGGCACTTAGTGGACGTGTGAGAGGGGACACCGTCCAAGTTTACACGTAATTCTCCTCCTGGCAGCTTATAGTAGGCATACAGGCCGATTTTCTGTCCAGCCTTGAAAAATAACAGTGCCATGTTCTTTCCATCAGCGGCCACAACGCTAAGGACCATTGTTTGAGCCGTATATTTTGTATAGTTAACCCCTTTGACCTCTTCTTTTGTTTCGACAAGCCTGCGGTAGTTCCGATGGTTATGGAGTTGACTCATTTGCTTTGGTCCATGTGGGATTACTCCTCGCTTTCATGCCCTTTGTCAGAAGGAGGCGCTTTGTCTTTGTGAAAGAAACTAATCCAAAGTTGTGATTCCATAGAAGTCATTGGCGAGGCGATTCATCGACTTTGTAGGATCCCCATTTATATTCTTTGTATTTCTCTTTAATTTATGCCTTTAACTTCCTGACATCCTGGAGAAGTCTTCTCCATTTTTTGAAATCTTGGATGAATAAAAACCAGGCTGCGAAAACACTTAACAATGTCTGTCATCTTCAAAATATCAACTCCAGCATCTAAGTGCTACCTTTTCCTTAGTTATTTGCTCATTATGATAAAATCACTGAATGATTATTAAAGTTTGTTTATCATAAAAGGACAGTGGAAACAGAATATCTTAACCATTTCATATTTATGAGAAAATAAGTATTAATTGCCACTCTGCATTTTACTGACCTACCCTGTAAATAAAGTATATTTCTACACTAGGAATGACCGAGTATAGAAGCTACAGACATTGAATTTCAGAGAGTTCATATTTACAAATATTGCGATTATTTTAAATTATTTTATAAAAAGTAACTATTTTCCAGGTGTAGAAAAAGTACTGAAACCTGTCTTTCAGTAGTTATTAAAATAATCGTAATTGAGCAGGATGATGTTAAACATAGAGTATTTTATTTTATTATATTTTCACTTTCGCAATACACATTAATTATGAGACTGGTCACCATCAGCCGCAATGAAAGCCTTCAACCGCTTCCAGAACCCCTTACACACATTGGCAGCGTAGATCTTTTTCACTGCTGGTTAACGGAAGTCTTCAGGTCATCAATATTCGGGTGGCGTAATTTCAGGCGGTCTCTTAAATTTGTCACTAAATAGTGTAATCCAGAGGATTCAGATCTGGGTTCTGAGGGGCCAAAGGGTTTTGGACCACAATTTCATATTGCTACTCATCCTCTCATGTACAGTATATTAGCACTATGGACTGGAGCCTAGTCCTGCTGAAATAATTAAGTGACCTTGTTGGACTTCTTCATGGTATTGGTGATCTATGGGAACACATTTTCCTTCAACATTATCAAGTAGTCAGCTGCAGGTAACCGGTATCCAACATAAAACTTATTTGGAGGCATTTTTCTCCAATTGATGGCACAATCCCCAATATCATCACAGAAGCCGGATAATTGGTCTCGAAGACTTTCCTGATGCTGTAGTCAGCCTTGTTTAAGCATACCACACGATCATTTTGCTTGTTGTAGACGAAGTTTATGCAAAGATCTCTTCATCTTAAAAAGAAATTACTCAGTTGCTGTTGTTCTTCAGATCATTCAAGAGTTGACATCGCTGAAGGGTGAGCTCTTTTTGCCGTTGAGTCAGGAGTGACCTCTCAATTCTTTTACGCGACCATCCTCCAGCCTTTTGGATGACATTGTCCACAGTTGACCGATGCACCTTATTGTTTTTGGCACACTCTAACATCTTAATCGTTGGGTTCACCTTAAAGGGCTCCATGATATCTTCAGGCTTCACTTTGGTGGGGTTTCCACTCTTGAGTTTCTCCTGAAAGTTTTCCCCATCCACAAAATTGGTTTTGGACTCGAAATACTGTGGTTTGCTGACGTTTAAGGCCTTCACAATGTCCAAAGTGGTCCTCCCAGCGGGGATTAAATTGCCTATGATGACTCTTCTGGCCTCTATTGCAACATCAATTAAAGGCTTAGAATCTATGATTTTTTTAAATACTAGGAACTTTAAGATTTAATCAACAACACCTATTCAAAATTGTATTTTTAAAAGGTTTCATTACTTTTTGTACATCCAGTATTGTGTATCTATGATTATTATTTTAGAAACAATTAAATTATTTTTGTTTTAATTATGATGCTTAAATATGTATGCTAAATAAAATACAGGATTTGATTTTTCAAACAAGGAACATTTTTTTTTAAAAGGAAAGCAAATGTAATAATTTCAATGTTATTACTTTAATATTTAAAAAATTCCAATATATACATTAATAAAGCTTCAACTTAATTGAAAAACCTCGGAAATACATTCTATTCTTCTAAAATTTGGCACGGAGTAGTTTTTTATAGTATTACAATTTTCCCAATATTCTCAATCATAGATTTCTGAAATTTTCATTTTTAATCCCCTCTATTGTACAATATTTATTTTTAAAATTAGTTAAAGTAATATGAAACATAGAAAGAATAAATATATGTTCTAAACGTAAATGACAAGATGAAATTATGCAAATGTTTTTATAGGTTTATCCTGTAGGGAATTGATAAAAAAAAAGTTTTTTTTAAATGTAGTTCCACTTTCTTTGAGAAGTTATGCTTGGGTTTTAAAATAAAATTATTGTGAAATTTCAGTATTTATTTTCATAATTTAAGAAGAAATAATTTCCTAGTATTTTAATCTAGTCTTATAAATAATTAAAAATTATCATGGGCTTCATTTTTATTACTAATAATAAACATATTTTCTTTTAAATCGCAGGTACAGCTTATCCCTTATCTTTTCATTTCAGTTTTAACTGTTTTAAAATGTATTTTTGGTATTTTTTAATATATATGACTTTATTTCAGATAGATATGTAATTATTTGATATTTAATTGCCAATTAATGAGTTTTTTTATCGAAAAAGTATAATTTTGAGTAACTGATACTTACAAATATTTATTGGAAACCAAAAATTCTTTATTCAAATTTCAATTGATTTTTAAATATAATAAATGTTAATTTTTAATCATAATCTATATTGTTGGTGGGAAAAAAATAATTGATTTTTTATGCTACGTTGATAATGAAGTTATAAAAAGACAAAAGTCGTGGAAGAGTACTTTGTGGTTTACGAGGAGGATGTATTAAATATTTTTGTCATTTTTATTAAATTAATTCTCATTCATCTTTAAAATAGGTATATTACTTATAAGTATATTACAACATTTGTGTTTATCAATACAGTCTTATTATTGTAAAATCTTCAAAGAAGAAAAACAAAAAAAAACTTAATTAGTCTGAGGTTTTTGAATTTGGATGAATTTGAAGAATGTGATGCCAATATCAAACATGGAAGGGTGAGCAATATCTTCAACCAGCCATCACAACACCCAATAATACTAACAGGGATATTGATTCGGGTGACGAGGAGGGCCCAAATATAAATAATCTAAAAGTAATAAACTCTGAGGAGAACTTACGTAATGAGGATTTTCTCATAAAACGAAAAGTTTATCCTACCAAAGCCAAATGTACTCATGAAGAAAAGGCAAAAAAAAAAGTAGAAAGGAGTTAGTGTAAATGAGTGGCTGCCACACAACTTACAAAATGAAATAATTTTAATTCAGATTATATAGTTGAGCATATTTGCAAAAAAAACACAATAGGTGCCACTGAAAAAGAAAGAAAATCCCCATTTTAGAAATGAGCCTGACGATTTAAAATAAGTTTATGCTGTATTGCTTTTGAGTGGATGTGTTCCATTCCCCTTCTGATGTATGTAATTAAATTGTAACTGATCTTTTTACAATTTTTTTTTCACTACAATAATGAAATTTTTGTATCTAGCAAACAATAACGAACTGCATTCTTCCGATAATTTTGCACAAGTGAATACCCTACTAAGAATGGTCAACAAATACTACTTCTAGAATTGTATTCCATTAAGGATTTTAAGTATCGTTGATTCAATGTTACCTCATTATGGGTGTCATAGCTGTAAACAGTACATCCAAAATAAATCAACCTATATAAATTAGGGGGTGTGGCGACACCATTAGGTTACACCATAAAATTTTATCTGTATGCAGGAAAAGACAGTTATTATAACAAATATATTGGAATTGGATGATCTGTTCTGATGGAGCTTATGTTTCCGTTGCCATGTCCACTCGAACTACAATATAGTAATGGATACCTTCTTTACAAAAATTGAAAGGTTTTTCTGCAAATGGAAGAAATTAATCTATTAGAATTGGCAATACACTCATGATCACAGTCGATGATATTAAACAAATAATTAGACAAAGCTACTTTGTATTAAATGAAAGAAAGTATCGAGTCACTCTTGTTCGATGGAGGGATAATATGATCGATACTATTGCTTCAACATTATATGGCAAGGATCCAGTAAGAATGGGACATTGTTACATTAAAGAAAAAGATGGTAGATTGATTCAACATATGTAGAACAGGCACACACAATTTGAGTTTAAAATAAATAAATGGATAAAATTGACAGATTTAACCAATATTTGAGCAAGTACATGATTAATTTACGAGATAAAAATGGCTCTTTTCCAATTTTGTCAAGCTGCATCGCTCAATTATTCTAATCAACTATACCGTTTGCAAGCTCTTGATAAAAGACAAAAAAACTTGAATTTCTAGGATTTTGAAAAAAAATAATGGAAGTATAGTATACAAGATTCAAATCAATAAGGATGAATATTGTGTCTTCAACACCCAAACCAAAACAAACAGAAAATTTCAATATTTGCTATGACAAAATAAACCACTGGATTGTCAAAGGAAATCAGAAGTGATGTGCCAAATGGTTCCAATCCAGTAAATATTTTTCCAAAAATGCAACGTTAGAATCCCTCCTGATTGTTTCAAAGATTTTCACACAAAATAATTCAAATAATTTTATATAAAGTTCAATATGTAAATAGATATGGATAAATATAAAACTATAGATTAATTTATATTGCATTTCTAATTTTGTTTCTTATTCACCTAGAAAAAAATAAACAAAATTTGTGGAATTTGGACGTATTTTTAATTATTATTGTGTATGAAAAGGGGAAGGGGAATTCTCACTCCTACGTTACCAGTGCCAGTTTAAACTGGCGTAAATAAATCAGAGCTTTAAGGCCTCCTAAAAGTTCAAACTTTCTAAAAAGTTTAATTTTACATTTAACAAACCAAAATGAACAAGATCATTTAAATTTTGACACAAAAAATCTTTGTTTGGTCAAAATGAGTTATTTTGAATTCTGTAACTAATCCGAACTGCTACAAAAATAATAATATGGTTCCTGATAAAATAACTAATATTTGGTGGATTCTATATAATTAAATTATACTGAGATTTAAAAAAAATTATAAGCAGGATTGATCGAAAGCTTCCCATAGGTGTGTCTTTCGAAGAAATTTCTAAATTTAGAGGATTAGTTAGAAATTGATCAGTAGTGATGGATCTGCTTATGAAAAAAATTTATAAGGGTGCCCAGTTGCGAACATCTTTACTAGGATTTTTGTTTTATTATAATAATGAAGTATTATACGTTTTAACTATATAATACTATAATTCTGTAAGGGATGGCTCCACTACGCCCGCTAAAAATGGGATTAAAGAACTCATTTATAAGGTCATATGTCTGTGGGGAAAAACTCTCACTAATTTCATTCAAATAGTCAAAGGGTTTAACTATATCTAAAAAATTAGGTCTGTTAAAGGCTTGATACTGAAATCAAATACTTCCATAAAAATGGATATTTATGATTTTCAAAGGCCTAATTTTTTGAAAAAGTACATATATGTTTCACTATTTAAATCTAATAAATATTTTTCTTTCCATACAAATATGTAAAATGGTCTATTGATTTTTGAACTAATGTAACGTTATTGTAGTAATTTCTCAATTCTTTCACACCATGTGTAGCTTACACGTTTGAGTCTTCGTTTACAGGTTTCGAGTATTATATTTTCTTCCATTATTTTCTTGTTTTTTATATTCTTCAATCTTAGGTAGCTTTGTATCTCTGAATATTAAACGAGATCGGACCGATAAAAAAAAGGAAATTAGTCCTGGGAATGATCCAACAATATGAAGAGTGGAATTATATATATTAGTTTATTTACACAACCATCTGTGGTGGCTCCCTCTTGCGGCAAAATTATACAACTCTCGGATTATAATAATCATTTGTTAATTAAAATTGAGAAAATATATTTTTTTTAGTTTGCTCATGGCCCATTAAATGAAACGTATATTACGAAATAATTATATGGGAAATATTCTTGGAATTCCCGTACTACCCCAAAAAAGTATCAGGAAAGCGGAATATCGAAAGAGAAACTTACTCATACATACATACACATGATTATTATGGTAGTAATATAAAAATGATGCTAATGAAAGGGGATTTCTCATACGAACTTCTATTTAAATATGCTTGCAACCTCTCATTTGTTGGTTTGTGTTGTGTTTTCCCTACACACAGAAGTAAAAGCTCAGTCAAAAATATTTCCTTAATTACTAACTAAATATTAATTCTTATCGTGAAATACCACTTACTATATTGAGGAAGAAAAGAGGGAGACACGTTCCCCCCCCCGCCCTCATCCCAAATAAAAGTAATTTCTTATAATAAACACTTAGAACATTTCCCCCCTTTTATTTGTACATTAAATACTTTAAAAAAAAAACAACATAATAATTGACCATTTCTACTACTTACAAACATTTATTTATCCATAAAAAAATATATTTTTTTGTGGTTGAAACATGAGCTTAGATATGTTGATGAAAGAAAGACAGATAGGTATGGTTCTATGTAAACATATTAGACTGTTCTCTTTTTGGGTCAATAAGCATTTTTCTGCTATGAACCATCCAATAACTGACTTAGGTAATATTTTTGTGCAGAATAGGGCATATTAACAGGTGTTCGAAAAGTATTGCAATGCTATTAAAATGAAAATCTATGTTTTAACTTAATGGGCTAGAAGGTCAGGAAACGACTTTTAACTGAAAATAACATTTGAGACAAACCTTATTAAAGTTGGGGATCAATGAAACTAAATCCCAAAGCTACTTGAGATGGTTTTGAAGCCAATCCGAGAATTAAAATGTCTGAAAAAAAACAAATGCCAATTTCACAGTTTCAAGAGTCGTAAAAACTGCCTCTGGTAAGTCCCTAAGCCTTCAACACAACTTATGGTTAGTCAGGTACAACAATATTTAAAAAATTCTTGTTTTAAGTTCTATAAATGCAAATAGAAATACGGATATTTTCGTCAGTGATGGAAAAACTTTCACTGTTGATCCTCTTATTAACAGGGAAAATGATAGACCACAGGAAAACGGGATCATGCCAGAAAAATCTATTTCTTGACCTTCTGGTTACTATCTGAAAAGAAAGGCAATTTCCCTCCTTTTGTATTCCATTTTACTATTAAGGGTATTTACTCTGACCTAAATAGCTTATATCAGTTTAAAAACTATAGCACAAAAAGGTTAAAGCTGGATGTTTACAAAGAAATGCCGCAAAAAAACTCTCAAAATTTCATTTAAATAATATTCCAAGTCTTTTTAAACACACTGGTAATTTGGAAAAATTGATTTTTTTCTATCAAATATGTCAAAAATTGTCTTTTTTTATTATTATATGGTACAGCAGATAAAAATATTGTACACATTGTATGTAATAGTTTTAGGGGTGTTAGGTGTGCTATAGGATTTGAAAATATCATTTTTTATCAAAGATAACTTGTAAAATTTAACTGTAGTTGAATTTATAATAACCAAGTAACATTTTCCATTAACCGATTGCTAATTTTAGTTAAAAGTACAGGTTTTGACTCATAGCACTAAATTTGAGACAGTAGAAGAGGGCTATTTTGATGCAAAAATATCATTTTGTCCAAACTAAAATGGCTTGAGATGCATCAAACTCAGTTTTTAATTGTCTGCAGCGTAAAAAGTATTTTTTAGAGGGGAGAAAAATATTTATCCATAAACGGAACAGTCTAATAAAATACTGTATACAAACATTTATGCTAAACGAAAATGGTTCTTTTAATGCTAGTATATAATAAAATTATTATTATAAACTAACTTCTCCCATTCGTCATTATTTATCAATAATAACGTTTTTTTTAACGAAAAGAAATACAGATTTGTCATGAAATTGACAGTATTGACAAAATGATGAATCTCCTAACGGGAATTATCTTTCTCTAACAGAACAAATTTTCAACAAAGTTCTATGTACATATGTATGTCACATGTTAAAATAAAAGCAGGGTGGAATTGACTTCGTGAAAGTCGATCTGTAAAATAGAATAATCAAATTAATTCTCCTTTTTAAATTATACAAATTAATTTTTCTGATTCTTGAGTTGAAACAACAATTTTCAAATGTTTTATTATGTAAGACCAATATACATTGAATATTTGTAAATTTAAAAGTGTATTGGCATTAATTAAAAAAAAACTTTTTTAGTCTTAAATTTTAAATGATAAGCAATGAGAAAGAGCTTTTGTACTTACACAATTACCTCAGGGAAAATTTATGGAAGGAAAATTGACCGAAGTGGAATATTCGTTAATTATTATATTATGGTTAACTAATCGAAATTTACAGTTGAAACATCAATTTTATGCGAGGGTATTCTCTTTTGTTATGAATATGTATATATTTAGTTGATTGTGTGATGTAACACACGTAAGATATTAATGGTTTGGGTATCTTGTTTTCAAGAAACAATGCAAACCTAAATCTCTTGATATACTATCCATATATATATAAAAGTCTGCTGGAAAAATGACCAGATCCAAGAATAATAATAACGGATAGGATTGTGATGTTGGGTTTAAAAAGGTCGAGGAATAGAAACCAAACGATACAGTTGGAGAAAGTGTTTTTCTTTATTGAGTAAATAAGATGTGTGATATGTTGATGAGGAAAGAGATCGACAAGCAAAAGATTTTAAAATGATAATACTTTTCTTCAAATCAAAAATCTAAGAGAATTGAAAGAATTAAAATGAAATAGTAAAAGTGTTTGAAAACAAACAAAGAGAGAGATTCTAAAGAAAATAAACCTGGTTTGATTCACCATTTATGTTTGAAACAGATTAATCTGGCTTTGATTAATAAAAAAGTAGCATTGACATTTGGAATAAACAAACATTGTCATGTAAATCTTCACTATAACTTAAAAAAAATATTTGAAGTTCATAGTATTATAAAAATAAAGTATCTTTAATGACCAATATAACCAGTAAATCTGCTCTTTATACAAAAAAGAAAAGACAGTACTCACAAAATCGTATATGTTCGGGATAAAGATTTAATGAATTCCGAAATAGCAATAGTGTTCATGTATCATACAGAAATAGACAAAGAAGTAGAACAGACTGTTTTGATTCAATAGCAGTTTACGATCAAGAGATAGAATAAGAAATGAAAAAATAACAAATAATCACACAAGATATGGCGATAGTTTCAGACAATCAAGATATGGAAGATTTTGAAATGAATACCTTGGACCTTACAAGGACAATAAATATGCCGTAGATAAGTTTTTCATGACTTGGTTTTATGATAAATTTTAAATAACAAACTTTGCTAGCTACGTAGACATATGTTAAGATTGATCATGAAGATATAAACGGATTAAGTTCTATTCCGATAAGAAGTTATGTTTAATTTTCCTCTGGAAGGATAAGTTGAGGAAAATTAAAAACATTCATAAAAAATTTGCTCATCTGACAAGGAAAACATTTTCAGGGATTCTAAGAAATTGAGTTTTTTTTATGATGAGTCGAAGGACATTATTGACAAGATATAACTTAAATGCGAAACATGTGACAGGTTTCATAGAACGTCTTCCAGGTTGATATCAATTTAAAATTTGTTATAAAGTTTTCTACAAATGGAATGGTATAACTAAAATATAAGGGCAAGCAATATTTCTTGGTCAGGATGGTATAGTTGTTTTTGTTAGACATCGTAGTAATATACGTCGAGTACCTACCTGTTGAGTTGTGCCTTGGGGTTTTTAATTTTTTTGAATATCTGAGAGTCCATCCAGATCAAATTATGAAGATCTTAACGTGGGTAATTATGATAAATTTAAAATAGGAATTCTTCTTTATAATGGAAATGTAGTTAGTGAAGGAGATCGAATAAATAAAAATAGTACATTTTTGTTCTTAAAATAAGGCAATATTGAAATTGGATATGATTTAGACAAAGATGTGGAATGGATAAGGTACAAGGAAGTAACTCAGGTGAATTTTAATATTACTCTTAAGAATGAATATATGTAGATAATATGTAGAACTAAAAAATTATCGGAGAAGAGAAGTTAAAAATGATAAAGCTAATGAAGTGCTATCAGACACTGTTGTACATTTGATGATTTCTGGAAGATTACGAAGGCTTGGCATGAAGAAAAAAATCATTAAAACCTGTTAGTTATTATTGTTAATCCTTTAATATTTACCATTGACTCCTCAAGACGGTGGGAGGGTAATGTTGTATTTTGTTATCAATATATAATTAAGTGTCTTGATATTTTATAAAACTTCTATAATCTTTTTTTTTGTAATTCAAATTTTTTAGATAGCCTACAAATAATTTAACATTGACTGATTATTTTTTAAAAGTCAATTATTCGTTTGTTATAATCTGTATGTTTGCAGGGAAAATAAAAATAAATACTTTCACTAATTTTTTGAAACGCAGAAAATTTTAATTAAAGAAGGCTTTGGAACGAAAGAACAATTGAAAGAAAGGTTTATTCAGTTATTTTCATTCAATACATTTTTTTAAGAATCCAAAGTATAATGGTAAAATTTACCTCACTTTATAAATTTGTGAATGGAAATAAAGAGGAGGATGTTTTTGTCAAAGGTTATGACAAATATAAATATTCCCCATCGAGCTTTATTTTCAATCCAACACTATTCAAAAGGTCATAAATTATGCAATTACAAGATTAATATTATAAAGTATGCATTTTAGTGATAAAGTTTAAATTATTCAAATATACTTTCAAATACAAAAGAAAAAAATAAAAATTCGGGCAAATTCAAGAGTTTCATAAGATTTTTCAAAATTGACTTCGTATTTTCAATGCTAACTAAAATGATTGTTTGTGTTGATAATATTTAAATCTTTGATATGAGATCTCATAATTATTTCGAGGCTATCATAATAACATTGAATTACCAAAAAGTTAGAGGCTACGTGATTCTTTTATTATTTTATTTCTGCTAAAATTGTATGAAAATAAAAAATAATTATTAAATTTAAAAAAAAATAATTATTTTGAGTTTTGTGAAGTATTAGAACTACTACGATAATATATTATTCGCTTTGTGAAATTATTACCTTATTATTAACTGTTCAAATATATAAATTTCATTTATCCATTGCCACTTTTTTTAATTTTGAGATGGAAATTAGAAAGTATGACGCCCGGGAAAACTTACACAATGTATCCATAGTTTTTATTTTCCATATTAATATCAAAACAATAACTTCACTTATTATAATTAACAGTTGTCAACAAGAAATGTAGAAAAGATGAGCTAGCATATGTTTTTATATAAAAAAGATCGACCTGACTTTTGCAAAGTCTAAAGAAGATCAAACTAAATTGTTTGTCAATAAAAATCCCAATTTTAAGCCGATCAAACTTTAAGCAGACCTTTTTTCCACATTGATATGTATGACCTCTTTTTACTTATAAAGTTTCTCTAAGTGTAAAGTAAAAAGAAATATTAGTTTAACTTAATTTTATTGGTCTTTGATACTTATTATATGATACAATATTAACTATTAAGAACAGAACAAAAAAAGACTAAAATGGCTTGTGTAAATAGCTTTGAAGAGCACAAATAATGTATATACATTATAATTTATAGTAATTGTTAATCATACAAAAAAAAATGTTCATTAAAATCAAAAAAGTTACCTTTATTTTTTCATACATATACAAGGTAAAGAAAGCAAGAATGAAGACAAATAAACAAACAAAGGTTTATTCCATATAAATAACCTCTAATGCACATAAAAACAACTATATGTATATAATATCTACCTAGTACATGTATTAGTTTATAATGTTCTTCCATAAACAGTTAAATAATAATACAATAGCAAAACAACAAGGAAAGAATCTTGAACAAATATATATTGATATGATATTTATTATTGGTTTGGTTTACTTAAATATTACTAACTGATTTTGGGCATTTTTTAGTTGTTGTTTTTTAGGATAGGTTGATATAATAATGGTAACGATGTCCTCAATGTAAAAATAAAATAAAAACACACATAATATTGTTTCAGTCCTTATTTAAGCCACACTAATAGCCCCCAAAAAAAAAAAACAACGGTGACAAGTGTGGTGGCCACCATGAAGGAGCACTGGATATCTATGCAATTATAAATACAAGAGAGGACGAGGATTTCATCATTCAGAGAGAGAAGATATTACTTCCATAATGGGCCATTAAAGAATGAACAAAAGAGAAAGATGGCACCAATCGTTTTTCCTTTTCTGAACATAAAGATATAAATATTGTCTACGTTTTACTCAATCTATTAATTTATTATTGGTCTCCCACGCGTTAAAAAGCTATGCCAAATCTGGAGCTGCGGTTGGGTATAACTGACATAGAATAATAGTAAGGCAATTTTTTCACTCATACTGATAATTTTAGTCAGTATTTCGAGGAGTAAAGAGATTTATGCTAAACCCATCATAAAATTGGTCTACAATTTTAGTTTTCAAATAAAACTAGACAATAATACTTCTTAACTACGATTACTTCGAGGGTTTTAGATATATACGATGAATTTAGGTTATAAAGGCTTTTTTATCGAAAAATGTGCTAAAAAGGTCAAACTGATAGTAATTTAACCTTTTTATTATACTTCAAGTTACAGAATCACCATTACTAAAGATTTGGGGAACATAAATAGTAAATATGGATATAATTTCTTTTAAGAGCAGAAAGATGGACATATTGGGAAAAATGTAAGTTATGCGAATCTCTGCTCTCTATGATTAGGTATAACAAAACGATACTAGAAAAATTATCGAATATTTTCATAATATTATTTAAATTGTATTTAAGTCACAACACACATTTTTGAAAAAAATTGTACAATTTCAAAACTTCAGAGTCGTTGAGATACCTCTAAATATGTTTTTAAACTGTTCAAAATTCATATACAATATTATTTATCTAAAAAAGGAAACTTTGCAATCTTCTGAGCGGATCATTTCTCAAACTTAAAAAATAAGTTTCACCAAAATACCGGTAGTTACATAAATACGCGCACTAGTTTCTAAACGCTTATTTCTCAAGGTTCCGAGACCGAAAATAAAAAATTCTAGCACAAGTAACTTAGTAAATCTTTTGGCTTTGTTTTTGTTTTTCTTACTCGCATCAAACAAAGTCATTTACGATGAATGATGAGGCCAAACGTCATATGGTTACCACTCTCCTCCGCGCCGGTAGGTCTATCAAGGAGATAATCAAGGACACTGGACAATCCAGGACTACTGTGTTCAAGGTCCAGAAGCTTGTCAAGAAGGGAAAGTATCTAAAGTAGGGTGTTCAGACCAGTAGACCACGGAAAATCAATGTGGATGAGGTGAAGGAGGCCTTCACAAAAACATTTGTCCACCTCAATCACCTGATTTGAATCCCCTTGACTACAGTGTGTAGTGGCAAATTGAGAAGAAGGCCTGTGCTACCCGTCACCCGAATTTGGACTCATTGAAGGCCAGCGTCAATGAGCAATGGACAACCATGGAAGACCATTACATCATCAATGTGTGCAAGGCCTTCCGTGGGCGCTTCGAGGGTGTCATAGCAGCTGATGGCGGTTATATTCAGTAATTACATTTAATTTTATACCAGAATAAATTGTCTATTATTTCATTCTCAAAAAAAAAAGTGTCATACGAATTTTATTACATATTTAATTATTTGCCACAAATAGTCCGCGTATTTATGCAACTACTGGTATAAATGTGTATAACTTCGTAAAAAAGGAATACACAATTTATTTTTCTAAGAACTTTGCTAATTACAGAGTGATGACCCACAACTAATAGTACCATTTAGGTATGATGTAATCCTTATTAATTTTAATAGTACAGTTTTATTACGCAACCAAAATACAGCTGAAACAAAAATAAACAAGTTTTGCATTGATACCCTTTGTCCCAAAAAGTCAAAATGTCCTAGCAACACAATAAGGTTTATAATGTTTTACATATCGGTGTCAGTGCAGAGAAGGTAGGAAAGACTGTCGGCATCTCCATCCAGACTTCCATCAAAATCAAGACCATAGCCCATACAGCTAAAAAGAACAAAAACTTCTGCAGTTACAATATGGCTGACATCTGGTCTGCCTCTATTTTGCCCTCCTGAACCACCAATACTTTTCAGTTCAGGGTTTTTTGGAAAATAATATCTGCTATACCTATCATTTAAACTTGCATTTGCTCAAAGCTGCCATCATGACAGCGTGGTACGCTATAGACACGGCCTTCTTCGTTAAGAGCTGCCAATCTGTTCGCTGGTACGTTGACATTTATATTCTTTAAAAAAAATATATATAGTATTCAAACATTCCACGAATTGACGTTGAGTGGTGTTTTCTTGATTCTATACAAAATCGCATTTTGTCGTGATTTATTCATGCTACTTAAAGTTTTGATTCCCCATTCTGTATAATGTTTTAACATCTACAATCATGCTTTTCCAAATAATTGTAAAAAAAGAAGTGTCTTATTCTTAGGAGTAGAATTGCCGGAAAAATTAAAATTGATATGCTACAAAAAAAATCCTGGTTATTTCGCCAGGCGCCATTTTTATAGTTTGTCAATTCATAAAAAAATGACTTCCATAGGTCCTTTTTGGGATTATTTTTTTTGCATGGTATCACATAGGAATTTTTTGTTCATAATAATTATTCTGATTTTAATATTGAATATCATCATTATTTCCATATTTAATGAGAGTATAAACATTTTGGACGTTTACCAATTCATCGACAGTTGTTAATCATCCAATTATTATTTAATTATAGTATATACAAAGTACAGTAATAAACAATTATATGTATAATATTGTAAAATATCACTCGAAACACAAAACAAGCATCTAGTTACTTTTTAGTCGTTGAAAGAGGAAGATACATGTCAAGTACACATTTTGACAAACACTTCACTTGAGCTATTTTCTTGAAGAGTCTCTGTTTACATTTGTTATGAATGTTATCTTCCCTTTCTTATAAATTAAATAAATAAATAGTTTTTTGTTTTTTTTTGTATTTGCTCATAGAACTCTTTGAGTAATCTTCAATATAGATGTAAATCTCGTGTATTTTATAGTGTGCAAGTTTTGAAAAGTTACAAATCTGAGTAGCGTTTCTTTATTCTTAAAACTTAATTAGTAATTAATAGATAAAGTGGCCGATCAGCGATAAGTTGCGGATTAAGTACATTTTTATTTTTTATAGATGTTGAAATAGTCCTTCATAATGCTCGAATATGACAATACGAGAATAATAACTTTTTAAATCACTTCTAATCATTCCCTCTACCCATTACGGCTCTGCTACTTATAGTATATAATTGTGACCTGAATATGTTATGGATACTTTCATAAATGTAATTGATTATTTACAAATACTTAGCTTAATCGAAATTTGGTTTATCCTTTGATATGAAAGGAAATGTGAAAGAAAACCAAAATGCACTAAAGTGTTTGTTTTGAGGGAAAAGTGGCGCGCTTTTCAGATGCAACATTAAGTTAAAACGTAATCATAGCATGTTATCTAAGATGAAGTTTAATTAAAATTTATAGAAAATTTATCTACTTTATACAAAATATCAACACTAAGTTGTTTGTGGCAATACACTGGAAGAACCTTAATATTGATGAAGAAGCAATCAGTCTATTAATAATACACACAAACCCCTTTACCCTTGTATCATAATAATAGGTTTAGCTTAAATCTCAAGGCGAGAGAAAAAAATTGTAAATACTCTACGATCATTTTGCTTACGGATAAAAAAGGAATCTTCTTCCTGCAGGTCTGAACAAAACCATCGTGAGATATAAGGACTCAATAGAATTTTAAACTATAACATATATTATAATTTTATTGTATAAAGGAGACTTTCTCTCATCTTTTAACAGTTTTAAATCTTTCATGCATTTTGAAATAACTGTACAAAACTACATTTATTTTTTAACTTATTTTTGTAATTTTAAGCAACTCCACATACAATTTTATAAATTTGGCAGATTATATAGTTAAAAATATAGAAATATTAACATTGAGATCCTAACCGGCGTTTCCTTTAATTTAATGCAAAGTAGACAGTGAGCAAAAACACTCTATTCCTTAAACTAAATACGATTAATAAAATAAACACGGAATAGTTATAAGATCAAATATAATTTTTTCATAAATGTACATTTCCTTCGTAAAAAACTACTATATATACAACATGAGTGGGTTGTCTATGTAGCCATTACGTCCTTAAAAATAATTAAAAATGACCTACATAAAAATAATATTAGTATATATAAATAAAAAAATCCCTTCCACGCCACTTTAGAATATCCATGGTTTTATATATATATATATCAACTACCCTTCAAAACAGCATTAACATATACTCTAATGCGGTTTAATTAGGGGGGAAAGAACACTGCGACAAAGGGAAGAGGAAAAAAACAATAAACTTGCAATAAAGTATATAGAAATAGTTACAAAGTGTAGTTATGCACAAAAAGCCCTTCAAAAAGACAAAAAACCAAAAAAAAACCAACATTCCGTTCACCATTTTTAATGAAAAATGAGAATGTTTATTTTTAGGACCAAATTTGTACCTAAATGATGAAAGGCAGACATATAAGAAAGGATCTTTAATCGGTTATACATAAATAATGTTATGAATGGTAATAAGAATTATAAAAGATACTTGTCAAAGAATATTACTCATAACTTTTTGGTTCTTTGTTGAGTCCTTTTATGTGAAGAGATATAGATAGATAATAGAAAAACCATTAGATAGACAAAAAAATATATAAAATATGAATGAATAAATGAAAGAATATGAAATAAGGCATTCAGGTCAATTTTCCTATAAAAAATAAATAAACTATCCCCCTTTTTTTGTTATAAAGTTCCATATTGTAAATCATCATCAATAATATATTAGGAACATATACTTATATTTTTTTGTTTTTTAGGAGATATTTTTGCAAAATAAAACTGCAAAACACTCACAAAAACCATGTGTTAATAAAATAATGTTTGGTGTTAGATTTATTCGTCTCCCCTGAGCTCATTTTTGAGCGATCGTTTGATGTTTGAGAACTGCGTGACTACATGGCTTAAGATTCCCCACAAGTCATGCGGTCCCTTTCGATCTCCAATTTGCAGAGAAGGACAATGGATTATTGAAATTAAAATATCGTAACCTTATAATAATAACAAAATAACATTATCAATATGACATAAATGGTTTTGCCTTCATTCTATGGCTTTCTAGAACCCACAACGGCCGTTTTGAAAATTTAAACTAATTTTGGTTTGAGTTTGTGAGAATATAAGTTTATATTTTTAGTCACTGAAACACTTTAAGTAAAATAAAAATCATTGTTGTGGTTCTTACACATGTCACATTTATGTTTTTGTAATGGGCACCTTTAAAGTATGTTGTTTCAAAATACTAGTGATCACTCTAATCTATATATTGCTCCCCATCAAACAATTCATATTTTCTTAAGAAGATAAAGACAATTGACGAAAAAAAGCTCAATTACCTTAATACCTTAATATATCTCATTTCATTCATAAAAATATATTTAAATAACCAGGGAAACTTCAAGTTTATAGGACATTTTTTTAAATGAAAAAACATATATGACATAATATTAAATTATAAACTAAATTATTTACTATTTTTAGTAAAAAAAACGAGTTCTATAATATCTAATTTCGACCCCAAAATCTATTTTTTTAATTTAAAATACCACGCACCACATTAAATATCAACTGTTATGGCTCAATGTCAGTTATTTAATTTTCTTTGGAAGAAAAGGTATTTTTGCAAGGTGCAAAAATACCTTTTCTTCCAAAACATGACAGTCTTGACAGTCTATTTTACATAATACAATATCAATATGAACTTAATTTCTAAAATACTAAAATATTTAATTTTAAATTAGTTTATATTTCCTATAAAATTTATTTTTTGGGTTTTTGGGGTGAGGAGAGGACAAATATAATAAAGTACGATTGTATTTGCTCATGAATAACAAAAAGTAACGATGAGTATTTTTTGAGGAATTCCAGTTGGTCTCTGAATAGAATTCACAATAAAAAACTAATAATTATTGTCTATGCCCTTGATATTTACAGATTGGTATTTGTGTTTAAATTTGTTCACTCATGTGAGTATGATATTTTTAGTTCCAAGTAGGACTTAACTCAATAGTACTATCTGGGATTTTATCCAACCCATAATAAGAAATATCCTTGTGTACCTTTTATTTATTTGGATCACTTTCCATGTATATTCATAATGTATTCAAAAATAACTGTATCTGTTGTTTTTTTTGAGTGGAACTTCATTAGTTATGGAACTAATTAAAGAAATTTCAGATAATATTTTTTATGCATCCTTAAGATTAATCTACACCAACGATGAACAGTAAAAAAGTTAATAAAATGGGATTTGGAGTTATCTAATTTAGAAAATGTCTTGTTCAATAATATTTTATTAATTTTTGAATAATCTATCCACTATTGTCTAGAAAAACTTAATGTTTCTTTCTTCAAACAACTATTTTGATTCTATATTAAATGTATGAACTATAAAATTGAAAAAGTGTTCAATTCAGAAGTTTGATGTAAACATCTTCATTGAGCCGCTCCTACCTCTCCACAAAAATGCATGGGAGACTCCATATTGTCCAAGACCATGGTTCCGGCTAGATTTTTGAACTCTTTTGCCCTTTTCAGTCCTGATGCGAATCCCTTTAAATACAAAAACATCCCAGGCCAATCCCTTCAAGTCAAGATGTCTTACTAAAGCTGAGAAATTGTCTGGTTATTTGGTCTTGATGTAGAGGCTACGCTGTTTATTCACAGTTGCATCAATTGTCAATTTTTTTCATCAGAGAAGAGCAATTTTTTTTGTCTGATTTTTGTTGGTCTTGAGAAAATTTGAAATCTTCTTTGCTTTTTCCAATTGTCTGACCTTGCGATGTTCAGAGATGAAATGTCTTGTTGTCCTCTTTATTTACTTGGAACAGATATAAATCCGGATTGAAAATAACAAATTTTTGTACCACTTGATAAATCAACTCTGTATTTCTAATATTGGTGCTATTAAACATCCCCTGAAAGTACTTGCGCTAGAATTTGGCAAGGACGTAACGGAAAATTCGGTAATGTTTAAAAAATTTAATAAAATAGATACTTGTACATATGTTCCTAAAATTAGCAACTAACTGATTTTTTTCCCTCAAGCAATTTAGTTGTCAAATATTAATAAGAAATATTTAAGACCAAAATGGTACTTTCCATTTATTGTGGGGTTACAAGATTTTTTCTTTTATCTTCTGTCCTTTTCATATCCACTCAAATTTTTGATATAAGAAAAATATGATGAATTAACAAATATCAACGATATTAAATATTGAAAGAATTAAAAATATAATAAAACGTTTATGCAAGGATAATTAATTTATTCAATTCCCATTTTTTTATAAGTAAATGTCATTACTTATAATTTAATGTACCTTTCACCAACTTTAATGGTTCAAACATTAAAATAATATTGAGCCCAAGCAATTTTTTTAATTCATATGTTTATAAACACTAATATTTAATAGAAATATTTGTGTCAATTATAGGCTTTGCTTCAAATTTGTAGGATGAGTTGAGATACCCTAGAATTTTAGCTAAAGTTTACAAGTTTTATTTGATTTAAGTGACTTATATTGTTCCTAATATGGCCTTCCATCTCAAATCTATCAATTTTTATTACTTAGAGTACAATTTATGTTGTTTCAAACGGTAAACAAGAATAATTTGGTCATTGTTCATATGACATACGATATTTTGACAAACAAACATAAATTCTACTTATTTTGAGAAAAAGTCATTCTATATTGTTTTTGTGTTGACGAGCTACAAATGCCATTATTGATTTCCGCACAAATATAAATATATTGTGATTCATTTTCTACATATATTTGAGACATTTCAATCAATTATATAATATCAATATTTTCTTTTTTCATGTCCCTTTGATTTTTTTAATCAAGGACTTTGCTCTATTTTTTATTCCGAAATATCATATCTCAATAATCAACTATCTAGAGGAATATTTTTCTTTCTATATGTACTATAATCATGCATTATACTCGCTAAAAATGGTTTGGTTTCCTTAAATAAAATTTTGTTGTAAAAAGTACTTAATATTTATTAAAATATAAAGCTGTTGAATCTCATTTTTGCAAAATATAATATTGAATTGATTTTGTCGTTTGAATAAAGCATGGCATTCTAGACACATGAAAAAATTATGCAAGACAGTTATCTTGTTTTTGTTTATTTCTCCTCTTGAAGGAATTGATTAGATTTTCCCCCTTTTTCAACCAATCACTTTTTTTATATTCCAATCAGATGTACTAGGTTTATAGAACTCCATGGAACAAAAATATAGGGGGGTTAAGTGAAATCTAAACACTTACTATTCAGTAATTAATGAAAGTTGAGTGATTGAAATTTATTCATATTTCGATATATATTATTAATAACAATCAATTAAGCCGTGTATGTTATCCAGGGCTACTGTCTACGCCATCAGCAAATCCAAAAAGTTGGAGAAGAAGAAAGGCTCTTTCAATAAGGGTAAACTAAAACCAAAGGAGTTAAATAAATCTCCAATGAAACAAACCCATCTCCTCTGTTGCAAGACTTTTTTGAATTAGACTTTTGATTTCTTGTAAACTCTCATTTGACATTTTTGTTCCCCTCACAAACAAGATACCCAAACCTTTGACTACACCTTCTGACTGCATGTTGAGAGAAGGACCTGCATTTCCGTCATCCAAACACAGAATCCCTTAAAGACACTGTGAGCTAGCACTTGGACGCCGTGAAAGAAGAGTACATCTGCAGTGGGTGCCAGGCCTTCCGGTCCCACCCGAAAGTTATGAATGACGCTAAGGGGGCTACATTAATGATTAAGAGAGCTCAGAAAAACATCAATTTTTTGTATTAATTTTGTTGAAATTGTATCGTTAATTTATAAATTATGTCGTGTTGAATTTTAAAATTCAATGCGTTGAGTTTTTGATATACCACTCGGTATTTATCGTGATTGCTTACAGTTTATTTTTTAAAATTGATTTTTGAATATTAGTTAAAATTCTACCCCGGAGCAATCAATATAACTATAATGTTTATTTATGTACTTGATACGCAATTGCTTCTGTTTATTTATGTATGCATATTCTGAATAATATATTGGCCAAATAAAGAATCCTAAAAAACATATAAATTAGTATCCATTCAAAATATATTATATTGCATTATTAAGTAATCGTATAAATTTTCTCAATTACTCATTAAGAGCTATTGAAGCCAAATAAATTCATTTAATGTTATAAAAGAGATTTTTTTTTATAATGCAATGATTTAATAATTAATTACTTATTTAGTTCAAATATTTTATTTTTTTATTCTTTTGATACTTAGGAATAAGTAGATATGCCTCTTGAAAAAAAATATAATAAAAAATAATTCCCCTTACCTTCTCATACACATGAATATTTGGTAGAATTAAGGGTGGATTCGGTCCAGGCCGAATCCCGCCGTCCATATATCATTTTACCCAGCCCGAACAGCCTGAGACCCCAACTTTTCAGCCCAAAATTTATTTATAATGTAGAATAGTTGTTTTTCAACGAATCAATGACGTGATCCTCGATTTGATACCTTTTGAAAAATAAGCTGACGGTAACTTATTGATTATTTGTAAGTGTTACACTACTGTTCGCCAGAATTGACGAAAAATTATGAAGAAATAAAATGGTAAGGTGGTAATTTCATTTTTAAATTACAATACAATTTATCTCTTGTATTCTCTCCTGAACAACACAAGCTATCCAGAACTTTTATATATTAGTCAAATACGGGTAAATATTTGGAGATTCAAATATAAATAAACTCTCATCAAAACATTTCTTTTTAACTTTAAAGAAATTTTTTTGGGAATTTTGGAACTCCCAGGATCAATGAAACAGTGAAATATAAATTATGCTTCTAGAAATACTACATCAAAAAAAGAAATACGTTCACACTATGGAAACATATCAAGAAAGAACATACGAAATAACTGGATAGATCAAAGACAAAATTGAGTCAACCTATGCTGGAAGACCTATTAAAATGTAAACAGTATAGATTCTCATATTTTGACACATAACCCCACGGACTGGCCTGAAGTCCCACACCTTGTAGCCCAACTTATTCTAAAGCCCAATCTTTCTTTGCCGATCCATCTCTAGTTGGGATGCATAAAATACTTCTAATAACATTTTATGGTCACCATACATTAACGGAGCAATAAAACTTTGTACTTTTTTTATTTATGCTAAACTTATTTTTTTGAATCATTTCTGACTTAAAAGTCTTCATGCATAAGCAATATATACATATATGTATGTGGATTCTCTTGTAAAAGATTAATAATTGTACATAAATAAAAAAAAGTTATATTGAACAACTTTTTAGTTTCAAGTCCATTCTTTAAGTTATTGTATTGTAAGTTATAAAAGTGAAAAATAAAGTGTATTTTTGTACAAAAAAAAAGCTTAAGAAAAATGGAAGGGATGGAATTGTCATGAAGAGGCTGCACTAATTCGACTGTTTGTGGCAAATAATTTTTTTGTTTTTTCTTTCAGTAATGTCACTTCTCATTGTGCTAAAATTTGATCTTATTGAGAACATCACATACTTTTATTTAGAGTCAAACGGTCTTTATGAGGAACACTGGAATGATCTTTTTCTTCTTTTCAACATGGCCAAATTATTCTTTTTATTTTTTAAACTGTGCTAAAATATAAGAAATAATCTTCCAAAATACTTTAAATGCTAAAGAATCATAATTGTTCTCTTAAACTAAATGTGTGTAATTTTGCATCTAGGTCGTTTTAGAAAAGGAAATTTGCAATATGTATTTGGATCTCAAAGACAATTCCTAAGTCAGATGGAGTCATTATAAAACTATAATGGTTACTACTATTTAATCAGTACTATTCCATCTAACCAATTAAAGGAGTTTAATAAAAAGAACATGCTTAATAGTTATTATATCTTAAGTGTACGAAGAATAAGTTGTTAAAAAAATATAATTTAGGAGACTAAAAATGTATTAAAATGTATTTTCTATTCATTTAATCTTTGTACTCTAAGACAGATTTTACTTCTTCTATATTTATAAGCCAAAGTTTGTCTGTACGTCGGGTGTTTGAAAATGCGCCATTTTGAGTGCTCATTTTATATCCTAAAAAATGTGTGACTACTTCATCTAAGAAATAACAATCCACCAATTAGTTAGCTAAAGCTCACAGCGTCAAATTTTAATAAATTATATTAAATATATTTAGGGTCGGTAATACTTGAGATGCTAAAGTACTGAAGGGTGGACTAAAATTGGAGCAAACATTGAACTCATCCAGATCCTGAATAAATACATTTTTTGGTTTAATTCAATAGCATATATGGTAGTGATACATTCATTTTCAATATGCCCTCCACGTGCCCTAATTGACTGTTTCAATTCTCCTATGGAGTAACCACTTTTATTCATTAAGAAAAAATATTATTCTTGCATCAACGGTCCCACAGTTGATAATATTGATTTGAAAGTCAAATTATGGTGTTTTAAATATTTCTCAGTGTTGCACTTTGTCAAATAATAGTCACTTTTTAAAAATTGCATTAGGGGATCAGATAGCATTTAAACCCATTCGTAATTTTTACTACTTCAACTCTTAAATTTCAATATTTGCATTTATATGAATTTATGAAGAAAAATCATTGTAGTCATTCGACTTAATAAATAAAAATTTTAATTTTCCATAAACGGTCCCAGAGTTGGTTTTAATTAACTGATCTAAAACAATCACACCAATTTGGAATTCTTTAATGATGAAATATCTGATAACACCAAATTTAGCACTTAAGCAGTGCTAAATTAAACTTTAAAATCTTACGGTCAAAGAATTTGGAAATTTTCAATTGAGCGAAGCGCTACTTGATGAGTGATTATGTTTCTCTATCCTGTCAACTGACTAAAAAAAAAAAAAAAACTTTTATTTTTTTCATTCGTTACCTAACTTTTTGTATGAGCAGGAAAAAACCCGGTCGTGATGTACACATAGTAAATCTAAATGAAGTCAACATTTTTCCCATCTTCCATATAAATAAAACAAGGTTTGTCTGTCTATATTTTGTCAACGTCTAATAACTCACGGCACAAGCGGATTCTCCCGCTTGTGTATGTATGAATACAAAAAAAAATATTTAACGCCAAACTTATGTACAAGAAAGTACTATTTACAACTGAACATTAATTGTAAGAACTATGGTATTATGTTTAGTTAATTATACTAAAAAAAAACTAAAATTGTATTTTCCTTACAGATGGTTAAATAATAGCATGATTATAAAAGTAATGTTATATAATCAATTTAATTTTGCCTGTACATTAGATAAATGTAGTTTCAAATGATATTTAATAGTATTTTGACTAAAGTACTAGTTAATCGCCTCTTTAAAGGTAAAGAAAATATATATAAAGCTGAAATTGAGTATCAGGTTAAAAGGTTAATTTTTCATAGAAATTAGCAACTATTCGGAGTAAAAAATATTACACTTCTTTAAAACATATCCATGATAATTGATTGAGTGCAACATTTTTAAATTATACAATAAGGAAAATATATTTCGAGTGTATAACCTAGAAGAGGCAATATAGTATAAATATAGACGAATTACAGAATATTTATGTAAAATAAATACATAAACTTAATTCAACTAATAAAAAATATAATAACACCTGAATGGAGTACTCCTTGCTGCCAATAATAGTTAATTTGTGATATCACACATATCAAAATAGTATGACTGAAAATGTTTATGCAATGTTTCAAGTTTTACATTTTTTTTTATCGATTAAAATATTTTATTCTTTCCATTGTAATAGTATGCTAAGAATTTAATATCGAAACTATATAGATTGAATAATAATGTAATTTGATATTTTAAATACATTTTAAAATATAGAGCGTATAAAGAACTCCACCTCCAACGCTGTAGAATGATACTTTTGAATTTGAAAGAAAGTCGTAGTCGAATCAGTTTATTCTACCTATGATGAGAAGATCTTTACCGTAGGCCCTTTAAGCAATAAACAAATGACTATTTGGTCCATTCATTTCATGAGTATTTCAGGCTATATTCGTAGTTTTTCTCGATAATGACCTGAATATTTTGTTGTTATGTACAATAAGCAATGGTATAAAAAATAGAACTTTTGATGGGTTGATAAACATTGGATTGCAATTATTCACTGAAACCTCTAAAAATTCAATTAAAATTTATCTCAATTAATGACCCAATAAGTATGTTTCTTTGAGAGATTATTAATTATTTTTATTTTTTTTGTCAAAAAACTTGATAAAAAAACTAGTTTTTATAAAAAATTAATTTTTAAAAATATAAAAAGCGGGAGTCATTCTGATCAATGCTTAGATGTTGAAAATCGCCCGTTTTTGTAAAAAACATCAAAAAAAATGTTTAAAAAGAATGTGCGCCTAATTTTGTTTAATTATGTATATATTTTTATTTAGCATTCATCAAGTAATGAACTACATTAGAAGTCACGTTATCCAAATATCAAGGGACTAATAAAATGTGTCCACAATAAAATAAACTCCATTATAGCTAATTCTAGACTTCATTATATAAAAATCTCTGTTTTAAACTAATATTCATAATAGTCGTTTTTTGCTGTATAGTCGTACGTATAATTTAAACGTTTTTTTTTAATTGTTCGTTTAATTGGTCAGATCAAGTTGTACTTATTTTGTTTTAGGAAAGATAGATTTTTGTGAGAACGTGAGGAAAAAGCGGGAGCGAGACATGCGGCACTTCTAATTTATGACCCTTGTTAATATCATCTGCCTGTTATTTGATTAGGACAATGAATTACTGATATAAAGAGCAGAACTTTCTAGATTTTAAGTAGAATGTTTACAGTGAAAATGCTCTGATTATATATAATGCATTTTGAAATCAATTTATAACAAGGATAGGCAAGAATGCAGACTTTAGGGAAATATATTATCACCTATACAACCTATTCAATGCTGGTCGGAAATAAGAAAAAGCAATCAAAATAGTACAAATATCAATCATTTTTCCATTTCTAATTGGTAAACTTAGTTTTTTCTGAACGCATATCCCTTCTTTAATTTGAATGTAAAGGATTCCTTTTTTTTTTTTTTAAATAACATAATTATTATATTCTCTGTACATTAATTTCATATTTCTATACATTCCAGAAACACCTACAAAATTCTTCACAAAATTATATTAATTCATTAATTTAACTCCAGTGACAATCATTTGTTGTTTAACGTTCAAATAAACAAAAAAAAAAAAAAGAGCATAGGTAACGAAAAAATGATAATAGCATCTTATCGAAAATCTGCTAAACAAATAAACTATATGATAAATCTATTCCTATCGAACCTCTCCAGCACTTTGTGGGATCTTAAAAGTATATTCAGACTAATAGGCATAGAGAATAAATAGTAGCTTTCTTATTAAGTATTCTGTTTTGAAGTGAAATCTATATTTAGGTGATGACATTAATAGGCATCCCAATCTTTATTTATGAACTGTAGTATTTCCTAAAAAAACTCAGTGGTCATGTGCACAATGTTAACCACACCTGCACAATCCCAAAACAGATGTTTTGAAGTCTCTAAGCTGGACTTTCAGAATGTGCAGTCTCTCTCTGTTTCTTCGAATCTCGATTTATTTGTAAAAAGAGTAGAAGTAGCCATCCTGTAGTGGAATCATTTTCCTTTTTAGTCCATAAAAGGGGTGCAAAATATTTTTATTGAGTTTTTCAGAACATCTTCAGACAATTTACAACATTATCGAAGGAACTTTTTACGATCCAAATCAGCCGGAGAACCCACAATTTGGCTTTCGATGGCTTTCTTGCTTACACTTGAGAATGCAAATGTAGTTTCTAACTATAAGCAATAGATTCTAACACCATGTAAGACAGGATTGAGGAGGGGGAGGCCTATAAAACCTTGTATAATACAGCTTAATCATTTTTTTAATTCTTGTAATAGAAGAAGGTCGTAGGTGTGGCATCCGTGGACTCCTTTCTTCAAGTAAGTAACCCCCCCTTTTAAAATGTCTTTTATATTTTGCCTTTTTTGGGTTTAATCAACCATGTAAAATCTTTTCCAACGGTTTCTTTATTTTTAGACCTATGTTGAAATTCGCGCATCCTGGTGGCGCTTTAAAAAGATAAGCTCGCTTTGAACCAAATAAAAATTTTCCTGGATGAGATGTAAGTGGCCAATTCTGGGTATTGCGACCGCATTTCATATTTTTATCTTATCTAATATATAGATATGGTGCCCATTATACCACAACGTAGTACTAACGATAGATTCTAGGACACTTTCTGTGTTAGTGTTGATACCTATAGCTCCATCCTCTTTTGTCATTGAGAAAAGTTGATCTACTGGAGAATTTCAATTACTGAAACATCCCTTCAAAGGTTCTTCCCGTAACGATAAAACTTTCGTCTTGCTGGTGTTGACTATTAGACCCGAAGACTCTGAAAAATGTAGATGCATATTTTATATTTTCCTCTCATTATGAATAAAATAATTTATATTGACTCTGTCGTCCATTGAGATACGTCGCTCCATTATAAACAATTTGTTTAATGTACAGAACAATAAACTTCTCACATAAATGTCTATATTTTTGTTATAGTTCACTTCATTTTAAGTTGTTACAATCTTAAAAAAATAGCTGTTGAAGTGTCAGGAAAATCTGTTCGTTATTGTTCTAAGTGTGACTCTACTTTTTTTATTTCGAAAACAATTTCATGTTATAATTTTACACTATTTGGTAATGGGGAAAATACTGATTAAAATAATAATAATGTAAAAAACATCAATTTTGAACAGAAAAGAAATAGGTGTTCAATGTTAAGACGGAACTTATCAACCCATGTAAATATTTTCCCAATAAAGAAAAATATAGTTTGATCATGATTTTCTTTCGGGCTCAAGAATATCCGTTTAAAATAGATATAATGAATTAAAAAATAATAGTTTTTTTTACAATGATTATTTCTATACATTTAGTGCAAGTTTAAAAAAAAAAATACTTTGCAAAATAAAAATGAAGATATAACAAGGATTAATTCATCGCATTTATAAGAAACAAAACTGTCATTGCTGGAGTAAGGATGATGAAAAAGGGGATTATCCCTTCTTCATTCATATATTGCACATTAGGGTGAGTCGTTTTGAAGGGGTTCTGTCAATTTTTCCAAATTTTAAGATTTGGGTATCTATCCGTCCAAGTTGTGTTTTTATTATTAATTATTTAAAGTGTGAAAGCATTTTCCTTAAAATATTAGGTTTAGTGTGTGTTTCAGGGGTTTCCCAATATATATTAGTATGTTGTGTAAGTCCTTATTTATTTGATCCAGTCCAGTCTTAGGACCGATACAATCCTTCATTTGTCCTATGGACTCTCAGTACTAGAACTGATAAAAAAAAGAATAAATAAAGTTTATTTACGTCAGTATGGACGAAACTTTATAAGTTTTTAAAGCTGAACAGGAAGGGATTGTATTCTTCAATCTTAAATAAGGATAGACACAACACTACATACGAGAGTCCTTAGAAAAGTACGTTCAAAGTCCGAAAGATGGCATTAATGGCGATTATCTGTGATATAACTAGTGACATGACTTCTCTTGACATAGATTACCAATTTAATCTTATGTTGAAAATTTCGTTCAAAGTCCGAAATATGGCACTACTGATGAGTATAATGAGACTATTTTTAGTTAATAGAATCTCCTGTATGAACACACACTAACTTTAATGCAAATCGATATATTTATTTATGTTTGGCATTCGTTTGAGTCGAGGAATCGGCCGGAAAGGTTATGGGGACGGTCTTTTGGATTCGAAAAAAATAATCTTCATCGACTATCCGGAAAAGGATAAAACCTTTACATGTGTATATTTTTTATCGGTATTGGACCGTTTGAATCCGAGCTGCAACAAAAACGCCCACGATCGGCACAAAAAAAGTCAGTTTTCATCATGACAATGCACTTTTTTATACTTCAGCCGTTATGGTCGCCAAATTAATGGAAATAAGGTTCCAACTCGAGATGCCCATAGCACTGGTAATCTCATGCACCTTCACTCTTCAGTCATTTATCACCATATCATAGATTTTATCAACGATATATGGAGTATTAACCTCAACAGGACGTCCAGAACATTCAGTGTCACTTGGGCTCTGTTGATCACACTGATGTTTTTTTTGAAAACACTTACCAAAGGTTCTCATCGAAGGTAAAAAGTCTTTACATTTTCTCAAAGGCGTTTTGTCTTTCATAATGTAATGTCTAATCATGTCACGAAATTATCTTCTGTCCATTTTTAAAGACTCCACTTCCTCGATTCAAACGACGTCCTAATAAAAAGAAATATACCGATCTCACTGAAAATTGGTGTTTGTTCTTCCAAAAGAAGCTACTAACTAAAAATAACCTCAATACTCGTTAGCAGTACGATCTTTTGGACTTTGCTCGGACTTTACAAACAACATTGTATACCCTTTCGAAATGTCCATTTTTCATAAGGGTGATTTCCTTTATAAGGAAGACTTATCTAATTATATCTATTGAAATGATAAGAATAATCCACCTATTTTTTATGAAGAGTAACATTATATATGGAATTGAGAAATTTTAATTGTTATTATAAGTTTCTGATACATAAAGCTGAAAATAACTTAATAATTTACACAAAATACAAAATTTTGTTTTGGGAACAATTTTTTAATTAAGTCATTTGATGATATTATGCTCAAACTATTATTTAATTTTTTGAGAAATCAAATTGATGGCCATAATCGGTAATAATAGAAATATTATTTCAAAAGGTTTGAGAAAAAATAGGAAATAGTCTTTCATAGCATTACAAATTTCCCAATATCCCCTATATTAGATTTCTTTCATTCCGATTTTCGACCCACTCTACACTACATACATGTTAAATTACCAAAATACTCTGCTAATTGTAAAATTTTAATGGCGTCTAACATCCTTTTCAAATAAAATAATTTATTCTATACATAAGTGTGTTGAAACCTAATATTTAAATACAACAAAGTATTTTGAAACTTGGTTAATATGCTTTAAGTTCCTCTATAGGTCTCCAATACTTATTGTACTCAATTTATATTGCATTTGTTAAAAAATAAATGTAGTTTTTTAAAAAGGATCTAACAAAAATTTGTTTTTAATACATTATTGAATAAATAGATGGGCATATGAAAGCAGAGAGGACTACTAAATTACATTAATACTTTCATAACGTAATAAATGCTTCTTTAGCATAATCCACATTAGACACTAAAAATATTAACTCCACTTATGTATGCACGTATTTCGTTAATCTTTTAGTAAAATGACCTCTAAGAGGGTTCTCACGACTTTGAGTGGCATCAAAATTTAAATAATGACGACGAAGGTATACATTTTTTATAAGTCTCTTTTTCATTATTGTAAAAAGTATTTCCCTCTGATTACGCTCCGTACAATATAACTTGATACACCACTTTTACCGGCAATTCTTATCATCGGTCGTCTGACATGGAAGATGCACATATTGAACTTTCATTTGACCAAACACTGAAAACAGATTTTGATTCTAAAAAACTTGACGAATACTGGATTTTTATGTGATGAATGAGCTCCCACTGCCGGTAAAATAGCTTTAGATTTACTTATACAACTTAACTCAAAATATTTATGAGAAAGGAAATTTTCTATAGTAACTCATTTTTAAAATAAGTACAAATTATGGCTAAACAGTTAAAAGTTAATCTTTAAGTTGTTATGTCCAACATTAAGCCAAGACTAGGCCTGCTTTTCTCAATACACAATGCATATCCTTCACTTTTCATTAGGTTTTTTTTTAATTATTTGAATATTCACAGCCTTTAAGGAATAAAAAACGAGTAAAATGATTAACTTTACTCAGTTACTAATATCTTTTATACTTTTTCTTAAAATACTTTGTATACTAGCTGAAGTTTTCGAATATACCTTAAATTAAAATTTTTTTTAAAATTTCCTTCAAAAAAAATTATAATTTTGATAGATTTTTGATCAATCTAGTTTTTAATATCTATTAAGGAATTTACATAATATAAGCTGATTAGGTTGCATTGATTCCATATCATAATAATATTTGGGGAGAAATAGTTGAACTCCTGATGAATTTTTAAGCAATTATATATAATAATTTGAAAAATAATTTAGTTGTAAGGACACAAAAAAATCTTAAACACTAATAAAGAAAGAGAAAGAAACCCCAATTTATGTTTTTTAATTCATATATACCTACACAATTCAGCCCAATATTTTCATAAACATATTTGAGTCAATTATACACTATTATTCAAATTTTTAGAATCATTGAAATTTTGAGGAATTATTCCATCATTGTTCCAACAGAAAACAACTATTTAAGGCGTTTTATAGTAATACACATTACATATTTTGATTGAGAAGTTTCAATGGAATAACAATTTTAACCAAACATAACAAAAATGAGTTATAGTTTTTTGTTATTACAGAATAAACCACAGTACAACCACGTACCGTGATATAGATAAAGATATAGATAAAGCACTTGAAGAAAAAATAAAAAGTATATTAGCTTTAAAGTAAGATCCTTTCATTTTACTTGATTTTTTGGTGGTAATGTACGTTTAAAAAAAAAGAAATATTGAAGATAAAGTAATAAATAATTCATTTTTCAAATGCTGAAATGTTTGTATCAATTTGTTATTTACTTTTATTTTCATCTATATAGTTCTTTCATGTAGAAATATCGCACTGATTCGTAGTGATACCCTGAAAACTTTATTTAAAAAAAAAAAAGATTTTAAATCCAAACCCTTAGAGATTGAAAATTTTAATGGTAATTTTCGTGTTCTACCGCTTAAAAAAAAAAAATTGGGGTTCAGCCTACGGACCCTGCAAGACCTTTTTTTTGCATAGTGACATTGTTGATTTTATAGTGACAATATATTTAATAATTTGTTGGTCTTATTATTTATAATTTTCAATATATTAAGAATTAGTTTTTTTATTTTTGATCAATATATTCGAATAACTAATATTATTTTCCTCTGGATTTTAAATTTATGGGGTTGATATGGCTTTAAAGTCATATATACACATAAAATGTACTATGAATCTTATATTCATCTTTCTATGAAAAGTGTAGTGGCTACACAATGTTTGAACACATGTGTAAAGGGTGGAACTCAATTTTTTTGGGGAATAATTGTTATATTGCTTGGAGTTATTAGGCGTCGACAAACAGATCAACATTCCTTTGATCCTAAAGATTTGCTTTACTTATATAAACTCTATAACTCTCCAAAAAATTATAAGTATTACTCTCCTTCTTCATCAGCACACCCACACATAGTAACTAAATATTTAGATGTTCCCTCCTCCGGAATGAAATAATACAGATATCAGTTGGTAAAAAAAAAAACAATAAAAGTCTCACACTAAAAATGCTTAGTATTTAAAAGTCTAAATACCAGGTCACTCAGGTAATCCGGACCATCTTTAACTACATCTTAAACAATAAAGAAAGTATTTAACTCAATTAATTCAATTTTAAAGTTAGAAGTTGAGGTTAGCTTTATGTTAGTTGCATAACTTTTCATTCAAAACAAGTATTTACGATGGATGAGACTCGGAGGAACGCCATCATCGAATTGTCTTGTGTTGAACACACCGTAGTGTACATCAAGAATATGTTTCGGTACCCAAAGATCCCAGTTTACGACGTCTACATCCGCAAAAAGGAGGGAAAAGTACACAAGTCCCGCAGATATATAATAGGCACTCTAAAAGTCAGAAGTTTGGCCACAAAGAGAAACTCACATTATGGGATCCTAACACCCGGCCTTCTAACTCCCCCACTATGAATCTTCTTCTTTTGGTGGTGTTAGAGAGGAAGGTCTCTACCAATTCACCCAACAGCATCCATACCTTGAAGGCATCCATCATAAAGTACTGGGACAAAATATCCATTGTGGACGTGACCAAGGCCTGCAAATTCTTTAGGCCTCGTGTAGAGAAAATGATGGGCAAAGATGACAGACACATTGAATAAATTTTTATTTTGTATTATTCCAACTTATTAATAAAATTTCAAATAAAGACTTGCTTCTGATCAGGATGAAGTTAACTGTGGTCTGAATTCCTGAACGGTCCTGTATATATATGTCTTCCTTTACTAACAATAACAGCCTTGGCACGCTGGCAGACAGATTAGGAGTACTTGATGATAAAGTCCGTGTCCACGGTGTACATCACTATCATGGTAGAATCTTGGAGCAAGTCCAAATTTGAATGAGAGGTGTTCTTAAAGATGGTTCAAACTGCAAAGTTCAGGGAGAGATGTGGGCCTCATTGAAGTAGGCAGGAAGTCAAACTTATTGCATAATATATTTTTGCTTTTCTTGGCTCTATGGGTTTTTTTATGTTGTAAGTAGTCCAGATGGAGATGCAAACAAACTCTGCACACACAATCCTATTTTTGTCGTGATGAAAACACACTTGTTTATTTTTGTTTCAGCCGTCGTTTGGTTACGTAATATAACCTCGTATTAAAAATAAACGATTATAAAATCGTAATTAAATGATGCTGTACGTTTTGGGTCCCCACTGAGTATATAAGAAACAAATCTTTGTTGTAGGCAATAGTTATTAGAAATTTTTTTATGAATCATACACACTTCACTTTGTATTAAGAAGTGATTGAAAAAAAGATATCTTCTACAATATCTCTTTAACATTTATGTCTATTTTTAGTGTAATCACACACTTAATCAACGTAAATATTAATCATAGTTGAGAATAAAGCGATTTATAACTGGAATCCTCTGTCTATTATTTATTACACATAATCTATGCAAATGTATTAAAGGTATACATAATTTTTATGTATCTACAACGGTTTTTCGATTAAGGGTATGATTTATGAAGCAATAAAAATTAGAGTATTAATTCCTTCATTTGAAATATATTTGATGATATCAAACATTGTAGATTCTCTATCTATTGTTTTTTTCTAGATTATTTAGTTTCTTTTAGATTTATTACATCATTTAGAGGGCTTTGTAAATAAATTGGGACTTTTTCAAATTGCTATATTTGGCCTCTCAAATTTAATTTTGTCTCTCAAATTGCTTTTCAGTGACAGGATGGATTTTCTCTTTTGTAATTGACTTTTTTTGACATAGAAGGCCATAAAAGCCTTTGCAAAACTTTTGAACTCTATAGAGCACAATAGGCTTCAAAAGTCATTGTACACCTTAATGAGAAAAAATTGTAATCCGACTGAATTTCCCCCAGTTTTGAAGTCCAAGAATACAGTCAGAGTTTTGGGTTTTAGGTGTGGAACTAAAAATCCCCTTGGATCCTCACTATCAATCAGGCCTTCCTTGGCTCGGTAAACTTTCTCCTGATAATCCCTGTCATCTTAGACACGTCAGCATTTTTAATATTTACATTGTTGTTCAGCAAAATTATCACTAAAGTGTACCTGCTTTCTGTTTCTCAAATTGTAATATGCCTAAAATCTTCTGTTGTTGTCTCCATGGCGGTATATTGTCTACTAAGTGAAACATTTATATGTACTTTTCATGAAAAAAAAAAAAAAACCAGGCACAATTTTGTCATCTTATTTGCTGAGAAAATTTGGAAGTCTGAAGCCCTGTATTTTTTCTTACACACTGTATATAAACGCATTGAATTAATTATTTTTAAAAGGATCTAACGTTGGAATTGTTTTTCTTATTAATTTGATAAAGCAAAAATAGATTTAAAACGTTTGTTACTCCGTTTTAAGTGAGCAGTGGTAAAAATCTTTTATTGTACTTTTGAGTACAATATAAATCAAGGCCAATATTATTCGTCAAGTCTTTCATTTTACAGGTTACATAAATAAATTAAGAACAAATTAACAAAAAGAAGTGAAACATACATAGTATTGATACCTTTTTTTTAAGTCATACAATTTTTTATAAGAAGTCAGTTTCGTGATGCCGTCGAAAAAAAGTCGAGTGCTTGATTTGCTTCACGTACAAATTCTTGTTTTTGAGATGGTCAAGATTTTGGAAATGAACTGATTCACTGTTTTGAAAAACAAGAAGAAAGTATTAAGGGTGTCCCCCCCGGTCATAATGTTGGACTTTGTAAACTAGGATGGAAAAAGAATGACTTATTCTTTTTCAAAAATGACCTCAATATCGGTAACAATGCGTATTTGGAGGTAAAAAAGAACCCCGTAAAAGCCCTGGTTTGAGGACAACTCTGCGGATGGCAATTATGCGTGGCAGCAGGACTTTATCCCCAGCTAGAAGTCAAAGGAAACATAAGCATGATGCATGCATAATTTAGCCAAGATTTTGCTCTGAACATTGAGCCCACTTGAATATGGAATTTGGGGTGTTATGAATCCCAATCCCTGTACTATCCCCCACAAATACCTATAGTATTGAGCTGAAGGACTCCATTGAGAGAGAGAGAGGATGGCTGTGTCTGATGATTATGTCATTTGAGTTTAAATTGCATTCAGACCTCGTGTAGACCCTCCAGTTTAGGCTAAATGAATAAATTTTGCATTTCAAGGAACCAAGAGAGGTTTTTTTTCTTCACTATTTAACAAGTTTCAAGTTCCTAACCCTACTCATGTTTAAACTCTTGACAATATTTTTAATGTTGTCCGCCCCATGATGTATTTTGGCTTATGCACACTGTGTATATTGGGGCAAGAATCATAATCAAATATATATATTTATTTTCCACCAAGCTAGTTAATCGGCAAAAATATTTCCGCCAAAATGTCTGCATACACTGTTATGTTCTTTGAGATTACATTTTGTATCATTATAAAATAGTGATAGTCTAAATATGTGCTCTAAAAGTTTTATGTGTCAAGTGTGAAAACTTTATTCTTTCTATTCATCCAGTTCGTTAATACTTTTTTGGTGGGTAAATATCCGTAGTTTTAAATTATTATCACAGACACGCGCTGATAAGTTGCATGTGTATTGTATACTTCATGTTGTGAGATAATTACTTAACTCCTTTCATGTAGTATATTTACTAAGGCACACCACATGACCTTCAAAGTAATTTAAATTTTAATTTATTCCTTTTTGCATGCCATTTTTGTTAAGAAATTTTGTTGGTTATTTGAAGAGAAGGTGACTAATGGGGTTTGTATTTTAAAAATGTACTTTTTTGGCCAGAGAAATAGTAGAAATTTAGAATAATTTGGACGTTGCATTTGTATAAAGAAGATATAAAGATTTATTTTATCTGCATGTTGTTATATATCCTTCCACACCTTTTTTAAAGGTGATAATAAGGTTTACAGATAAAAAATCAAATTGAACTTGAACTCAACTTTCTTATAATTGTCAAAAATCCTTTCTCTTTATTCTTTCTTCTTTTATGTATGGAAAGGAGACAAAAGTTGTAAAATTCGTCGATAAAGTTTAAAATATATTAATTAAAATCATTATTTTGCATTAATAAATTATTAAATTATTATTATACAGTGTATCCTGTGCCTTTTTTATATATACAGACAGATAGAAAAACAAACTTTGCTCGATTAATATAAATGTTGAATTTAATTTCCTAATATGTTTGAATGCCTATACCAACTTTATTGTTATCTTTTACTATCTATCTACATATATAAAAATATGTAAAAGACGAATGTCAACAAGGAATATATTATTCTATTGTTGTATATTAAACAAAAACATTTTTCTCAGTCTAATGATATTTCCAGTAGACTGCTCTAACCATACAAAAGATATGTCATATTCTGCAAAATAAATAAAAAAAAAGTAGTAAAAAGTAGATAAAATATATAAAGATGGACAGCATTTATTTGACAATAAATTACTTTTATCTCCATTCATACCCAAGCCCATTAATGATACATTTGGATAATCTTAAAATGAAGTTATATTATGGTTTTGAACTGGAATACATTATATTAAAGTTTTCCAAAATATGAAAGTTAGAAAAAAAAATAATGGAACTAAAATTCTAAACTAAATTCAAGACTGATTAGTTCATTGTACAAGTACTGGGTAGATGTAATACATATTAAAAAACAAGTCCATCATGTGTGTATATCTAGAGGATATAAATCCTTTATAGCCTCCTATATGTAGAAGCTACTGGAGTATCTAGAACGGTCCATTTTACTTAACATAAAAAAGTTACGCCCATAAAATTAACATCAAAATACTATAGTATGATCAAGATCTATTGTAACCTTATTTAAATTTAACATTAATTAAATGATGCAATCAAGCAACACCTATGATTTGTAACATTTGAAAAGTCTTCAATTTGGTCAAAAAATACTTAATGATATAAACTTTAAACACACTTTAACAATAGCAAATATATGTAAATTTATGGAACAAAGATTTGGCTGCGTCTAAATTAATTAGGGGGAAAATAAAATAGTTTTCATCGTTTCTGTGTATCACCTACATATTAAGTCCGATAAAAATATGGTAGATTGGCACATCCATTGCTCCACTTGAATTAAATCACATGATTTTCAGTTAATCTTAATCTTCAAATGATAGTGTACATTGTACAAGTATGTCAGCTTTCCAAGCATTGGTTCGTGTGAGATTGCATTGTGAAAGAAGTATTTTTGTTATTGTTAAAAAATGATAAAGATAAGATGACACCGTGTATAATTAAAGCATTGGTTTTTTAAGTGTCGAATACCGTGCAAGCAGTGGATGTCCGAAAATGGATGTTACTCACAAAAATTCAAAAAAGTCAACAAAATAAATTTGAACGATCGTAAAGTTAACTTGATCCATAGCTGATAATTTATAGATATCAATAGATTGTGCTGGACTTATAGTAAGCAAATATTGGACAAACGAAATCTTTGTGCCACTATAGTAGTGTGCAAGCTCACAATCGATCAAATACATCAACGTCTTCATGATTCAGAGAATTTTTTAGCAAATTCAACCATAATAAATACGATTTTTTAAACTATATGTGACTTTGGATACAACTTGGCTTAATCCCTGCACTCGAGAGTCCAATCGACAATCAGCATGGTAGAATGCATGCAATTAACCACATACAAAGTGTGAAAAGATACACCAGTCGGCTGGCAATATAATAGGATCAGTATTATAGGATTTGGTTAATATAATATTCATTGATTCCCTGGAAAGGATCAAACTATTAACTGCGTTTATTGCATAGTATTATTGAAGAGTTTCAAGAATGGAATCAAGAAAAAACGACATTATTTGAAGAAAAAGAAAATTTTGATTCGTCAAGACAATTAGCCATGCACACACCTCTGAAAACCATGAATTACCTGGATTAGGCTGTGAAGTTCTTCCCCAGCTACTGGATTGTCAAATTGGGCCCGAAGAGAATAATTCCTGTTTGCAGATCAAAAAGAATGCTGATTACAAAAAAAAAATTAAAATAAATAAGAGTTATTTAATATGTAATTGTCAATATTAAGTCATATTTTGAGACTAAAGTTAATTATAGAAACTCTTTAACCGCTAAAATAGTTGTTTCATTCTCAAAGTTAAATACAAAGAATAAAAATATCGATTGTTTTACATAATAAATGTGTTTTATATATTATGACTACAAACTTTTTCAACGACCCGTTGTTTTTATCTATATATCTTTAAAAAACTATTTAAATATAGTGTATTTTGAATGTATAACTGCTTTTTGGTTGAATTTTTTTTAATATGAATTGCAGAAAAAATCATGGTTTTCTCGTTAGTGTTTGTATCAGCTACATTGTTTAGCCTACTCGTATCTTCCCTCCCACCTGATGTATGTTTACCTATTGTTATCAGTATCAATTTAAATAGAAAAAGAGATATGTCTATATATTTATCATCCTTATTGATAATACATCATAGTTTGTAAAAGAAATTTACCTACATAGTTATATATAAACACACTTCAATTTCAATATCGTCAAAGGCCCTTCTCTATTAATATTAGTGTTGATTATGTTCTTTATAAAAAACCGTTTTAAAAGTAGCAGGGCACATGCTCTTTTTGATTAATATTAGTGATCAGAGCCAGCCATTCAGAATATAGATCCTTCGTACTGTCAGAACTAGAACTGATTAAAATAAGAAAAAATATAGTTAAGTGACTCCATCAAAGACCAAAATTTATTACTTTTAGAACTGAACTAGACCAAACTGTGATTCAATGGGACGGGCCTGTAGTTTTCAATCCCTTATAAGGATAGACACAACACTAATCAAAGGGTGACAAATCTGGGCAATATGAGAGCTTTTGTGCTTTTTATTGAACTTGTTATGTTGGAAGGTTGGACCCTTCAAGATTTTTTGCAGTGTCATTCACATCCTTTCTCGGATTTATTTTATACACATTAACCCATTGTTGCCAAGAATGATTTATATAAAAAAAACTTCTCAATGTGTTTGTCTCAAATGTATTAGTAAACAAACACATTTGAAACAATGAAATTTCAAAATTTACTTATAACTAAAGAGATACTGCATGGCACACATGTTCCCACTCGGTAATAATATAACAAATATTAAATTTACTACATAACAATGAATTTCAAATAGAGAAATTTTCTTTAGATTCAAAGATCTTAAGATGATACTTGAGCATTTACTTCGTTGTGTGATAATTTTCTATGCATTTTGGGTGCAAAGGAACTTTGTACTTCTTGATATATGAGGTGTGCGGCCTCTACACTATTTGTATATACATGTAAAATTATCTCCTCTTACAGTCCATTGACCTTCTTTGATGCCTCAAGCACTTTATTCTGACCTTGTCAATCGATATTTGGGGCCTTGGCAACCCTGTATGTTTTCAGCACTGCAATAACTGAATTTCTAGTAAAATTTATAAGGCAGAGATTAATGTTCATCGTCTTCTGAAACGCCAAGCATTGACGACTTGTACATAGATACTCCATTTGAAATAAGGCAACCACACCACTATTTCATCTTATCCTTATTCATAGGCTGCTACTTGTTGATGGAAAAGTTCTTTCAAACACGATATGAAAAGATTTACAAAATTAAGAGCAACTGACTACTAATAGCATCTATTATTTGTTCTATATATTCCTCAAAAACACCGATAACGAGTTCAATAGAACACAATTTAATGCAAGATACGTGTAATAGCTTGCAGAGTTTTATCAACAATGAGTAAGCCTTTTATAGTTATGCTTATAAATAATGAAATAAACGTTTAACATCAAATAAAGTTATTCTAAAATATAAAACAGTCCTTCATGCATAACATGATGTAGAAAGATTATATTCATATAATATTGTTTTGTTTATTTAAAACAGATCCTTTAGTTCTAAAGGAATCTGGCATATTTCTCAAAACTTCGCTTTAACTATTATATCTGGCCACTATTCCTAAGTTACTGACTGTATATGTTTTTAACCTTGTATTAAACATTTACAAAACTTGTATGGAACTTGTTCATTTAGTACGATAATTATTTTTTTTTAATTATGTAGTAACAACAGTTTTTCTTGAGTTTTCACATATGTTCCCAGTCAGCATAAGTCCGTTAACTCCCGAATATTCTTTAACGGGAGGATTTATAATACTTATGTTCTAATGAAAATTCCTGGCTGAGCTTTTTTTGACAAATAGTTCTTTTGACTGCGGCCTCAGTCTCTTATAATATTAATGGTTTTACATTAACTTTTTTGGGTACTTAGTAGTTACTCACATGATGATCAGGAACAGTCCTTATCAAAATATATTTCTATTGTATTTTTTCTGTGGGCGGAAAATCCAATAACTACACTCCAATGTGTTTCAAATTTTGGCATTTTATAAATAGGCAACAATCAAACAAAAAATAATGAAAATAAGGACAAATAATCATTTATCTCTATTTTGTTATTGAAATATGGTGCTTTAAATTACCGAATTTTTTATTTTAATGCAAATATCGATATAAATTTAATAAAGTAACGTTTTATCTCTTTTGAATTTCAGGTAAGAGTTAATTAATCCATGATCCAAAAGTGATATTGTAATTGGATATTCATTTATAAGTCTCTATCAAAATAATAACTAAGGCCGATAATTTTTTTAATATTATATGAGTTTATGGTTTGTATTTAGAATGAATTATTTTTCGATCATTGTTTGATTCATATTTACGGACAAAATTTCTTAATTTTGACAAATACATGTTCCTATTTTTATCAATTTAGAACAGGAATTTGTTAAAAAAATGTGTTAGTGATTTATTCGTTTAATAATATACTAGAAACTTTTTTGATTCAGTTACAAGAAAATCTTATTAATTATTTTATCTTTTTTAATAAAATTCACAATAAAATAAGTTTTATTTGTATCACTATTTGTACATAAATCCAGACAAAAAAATATTTTTCAGGACATAGCAAGAAAGATGATGAGTAAATCAAAGGGTCTAAAAATTTGAGAGGTTTTTTTAGAACAAACAAATAATAATATCTTTCACGAGAAAAAAAAACACACAATATGAAAATACATATTAGTTTAGTAAGCTCATTTGTAAAATATACATACAGTGTAGGGGGTTTAAGTCCGGAACAAGCTATGACCTCAATATTTTAGCATCCTGCAATCTATATTTATGATAGTTTGCTCATCAAAGGTGACTGACAATACTGTATGATAAAAATACATAGGTTATGAGGAATCCTACAAATACCAACGCTGTGCAGACATTATTGTGTGTCTTTGTGCCGGTTGCACGTACAAGAACGGTTATTGAGTTTTACAAAGCTACTCAAATAAAACGATGTTGTCTAGGCTTTCAAAGAGTTTGTGGGGTCGGGAATATATTTCATAAATATTAATATCTTTAGATTTAGTGCTATTTGAAATAGATTGTACTACTTTATTTCCGGTAGGCGTAGTTTTCTAATGTTTTCAATGATAATATCCGACGGATATTTCAAATAAACGGATACTGGGGAAAGTACTGGTTTGATACACTTAATCTCGAGGGTTTATTGTGCAGCAATATTAGTTTTAATACATATATAACTTAAAATTGACTTAGATGACTTAAAGTCACTTTTAAAACCTAATTAAATGTTTATATATATTGATTAATGAAAATCATTCCAGATTCCAGTTAATAAATTACTTTCTATACAACGAACAAACAAAATCACAGAAACTCTTAATTTTCAAGGGGTAATTGTTGAGGATAAAACAGGTTCTTTGACATTTTGCTCAATGCCATATTGTCAGAAGGACACTTTGCTGATTGACCATAAAGATACTTCAGTGTTCATTAATTAATCCCGGCATTACAAAAGAACTCACTTCACCTGTTCCAATTTCAGATGGACCCATACAGGTCTGTTCAGAAAATCAATCCTTTGTAAGTTTTATTTATTTATTTGAATTGCCCATAAATCACCAAAACTCCAGATTAACTTTAACCACGATAGAGATTCAGCGCATTCCGCATACCTTCTATTTGTGTAGGACCAAGACCCCAATGCATACTACTGATCTTCTTCAAACATTATTATCTTTCTAATTTATTTATTGTGGAATTGTCTAGATTTTGATTAGCACTCTCTTAATAGCGATTCGAGCAAAATCCTAATTAATTAAATTTTTTTATGAATATACGAAAACTTTATTAATGCAATTTGTGGTAAAAAATCATGCATTTTATCTTTTTAAATAGAAATAGCATAAATGAGAATCATTATTGCATAATGTTATACTTTTACAAGTTTTTTTTAATTTTGTTCGCTTTATAACAAAACTTCACAATTCTAAATATCTTTTACTTTTATAAATATTTAATAGTGGAGATTTTAATGTTTTGCCATATATAGAAAATAATTCATACATAAATATCTTTTTTATTCTAATAATACGAACTTTGCATGCATGCATAAATAAAGTTAAAAGCAATACTGTTATAGGTTTATAATATTAATAGTTCCAATATATAATACTTTTTCCAAGGAATGACCGGGTGCAGTGAAAAAAATATTTACACTTTGAATCTAGAACTTTAACCAGATGTATTTCATCAGCCAGTTTTAATAGGTATGTCATTAAATTAAAAAAATAATTAATATGATGTCTTGGATATCGTAATCATAGATGTAGCCCCTTTGCTGCAATTAGCCAGGTGGCCACGGAAGGCCTTGTACTCCTTGCAGATGTAGTCGTCAGACATGACATCACAGTGCTAGTTGACAGTGTACTTGTTTTTTTTTAGGTTACAAATAGTGGAGGCCAATTACTCAACATGACCCAAAAATTAAAGTTTAATGGGTTGGCTTCTGGCGAGTAGGGGCCACATTTTCTTTGACCAGAAAGGCAAGTTGTCCTCCAACCATGTCTGGGCTTTTTCGGACGTGTGTGCAGGCGCACCATCATGCTGGAACACAATGTTCATGTCCGGATAGTTGCTCTAGACCCATGGTTACAACTTTTCCTCCTTTGGTTTTTTGCCAGCGTCCAAAAGTGCAAGTGCCAAAATTCATAGGTTACCTTCAGATGGTATTATCTCGGCTTCAAATACAATCATGAAGATCTAGGTTTTTTGTTTATTTTTATTTTTTGACCAGAACAATTTTACCACATTCACAAAACCTTGAGTTATATAGTAAAATGAAGTGTAAAGATTTTTTCACCGCGTCTGATAGATATCTAAATATTTATTGTATCACGATATACTTTATGAACAAAGCTAACCATTATCTCGTGTAATTTTCTCTTTTCGGACAAGGTAAAATTTTAATTAATTCTTCCATGCATTTTTGTTTTAAAATAAAAGCTACAGCAAATTAAAAAAAAAATACTATTATGACGGAAACTTCTGAATGTTTCTGAATTTTGACGGTTAAAGACAAGGTAGTCAATTTTTATTAATGGAACCAATTGAGAGGCTGAAAGAAAAAACAAAAAGATATTATAGTATTAAAGACACAATAAGAGTAGCACCTTACGCGCTTCATAAATTTAGAAACTAACAAAATGGCATTCCTCATTTATTCTTTGAAGCCCAGTTTTAAAGTAAGTCCTATTTGTCCTTGGGATATGTCCAAAAATGGTTTATTAAGCCAAATAAGATATTTTCTATATGAAAAATGCGCATATCTTGCAAAAAATATTAATTTTTTCGTTAGAATGCAAGATAAAACGAAGACAAGAAGTTTCAGTCATAATTTAGCAAATCTAGTCCAGTTCTATGTTAAGACCGATTTTACTTTTTTTGAGATCAGTATTTAAGACTGTGATTTCTTCAGACTGTCCGTACTGGAGTAGAACCAATCCAAAACTAAAGTAGCCCACTTTTGTTATTCATTTCTAATTAACGTTTTTACTAAAAAGCACAAAGTAGACTGAGCAACAGTTTCAATGATCATAAATACTGAGCTGAGGATATAGTCATACTGCCTCTCCAAAGAACATATCCTTACACACAAAATAAAGGTGCCCGGGCTGCTCAAAGAAAAAAATTGCTGAACGATTTGATTTCCCATCATAACTGAATCATCTTATATACAGATGACAAACATTGGACTGTTGACAGATCCCACACATCCAAAACAACAGATGCTTGCACATAGAAAGAGCTAATGTCCTCCACGTCCTTCAAACTGTATTCTGGGTTAATTCCCTAAGGGTAAATAGGAACATCGTCCAAAAGTGAATGTAGTTGTATATAGATACTGTGAAGTTCTGTCTGACCCAGTGATACCTCGAATGAAAGCTAATATGAGTTCCATGGATTGCTTCTTTTAAGGGGAGTTAGAGAGGAAGGTCTCTGCCAATTAACACAACAGCATCGACTCCTTGAATGCTTATATCATCAATTACTGGAACATATTTTCCCCTGTGGATGTGTTCAAGGCCAGCAATTTCTTTAGGGCTCTAATCTTAATGATTAGCAAAGATGGCAGACACAAGGAATTGATTTTTTATTTTGTGTTATTAGAACTTGGAGATAAAATTTCAAACCTCTACTTTCTTCCTTTATTGATCAGGATTGCAGTTAAATGTGGTCCAAATTTACCCAAATGACCCTCTACTTACATTGAAATACCAAATGTCCAAGTTATAATCAATACCTCAAGTTTTTAATACATTTCCTTTTAGATGTATAATGTGCATTATAATATATATGATATAATAATAATATACATTTGTGTACATTTGATAAATAAATATATCTAGACAAAAAAGAACTGTTTGATGCAGCAAGCGAGCAAAATGAAAAACCCTCAAGGGATAATCTCAATTACAAATTGCTCAAATAAATTATGTTCATTCAAAAAAAAAATCTTGTTTTATTATACATAATTTGTGGGGGTATTTTATATGATATGTAGTCATTACTATTTTGATGTAAAAAGTAAAGCACATAAATCCTTCAAGAATATGGACTCTTAATCTTTTTCCCTGCAATAAAAAGTTTCATAGTATCAAAACAAATATGAACTTTTTTTTATGAATGGCAATTTTCTATAACATTTACAAGGATTGGATACAAATAATGGGTCCAAGTAATACTTAAACTCGTCGATTTGTACGGATGTATGGATGTTTCACTAATCTTCTTAACCTAGAACAGTACTGTGTCTACCATAACACTAGGATAACTTAGCTAAAAATGTAGTTACTGTTGCGATAAAATTTGTTCCCATGACCTTCAGGTCATCCTGAAGCCTCAGGGCAATCAACCCACGTGCAGTGGCAATAAAATTTTAGATTTTGGCAAAAAAAACCTTATTCCAGAACGAACTACTTATTGGTTAATTTACTCTTCTACACTGACTAGTGCAATTCCTTCCGCCCATTTCAGCTCTTTCTGGTTGATCTCAACCTCTGTTAATTTTTCAAATATTTATTCAATGGAAATGTACAAATTACTAAGTTAAATAGTATAAATATCTTACACAATCAAAATATGTATTCCTTCCTTATTGATAGTTGAGTTTGCACAAAAGTGATGAGTTTTTACTTGACATCATACCTGCTATACACAATATCTTGTTTTCTGCACTCACCAGGCACAATGGGGACCAATCCAAAACGAGTACTATATGTAACTTTATAAAAATGAAGTCATATACTGAATTCATATTCTTGTTGTTGTTAGGGTTCTTAAAAAAAATAGCTTATCCAATGGATCTTTTGCCCTCACATAACAATAAAATAGCTTCAATAGCATGTTATTCTGAGCTAATAAAGGTTTTTTGTAATGATTTGTATATGTAGTTACAAATAAATCGTAATCTATGTGTCTTTTGAGATGAGGTCATATTTGTGTAACCCATCCATTACTTCATAAGCATATGGTATATATATTTATGGATGGTTACCATCAATCTCTTTGATCCAGTACCGTATCACTCATATAATTGAACCTTAGCCCTGTTTAAAATATGTTAGATCCTCAAAGCGGCCAGAAACTTTGGCCCCATTCAGAGCCATCCTGGGAATCCATCTCTTGTTTTGCCTATTAATTTTTTGGTCTTGGCAAAAAAAATGGTTAATTGCAGATCTTTCAATTAGTCACTTAACCCTCTCATACTGACAAGAGTCAGCCTTTTGACCCAGTTTCGCTGCTCTTTGTTAAAATCAAACTCTATTAATTTGTAGTATGTTGACTCCATGGTAGTGAACCGGTTACTAAATTAATTAATATCATTTAACATTTTTGTGTTGATTTGTCTTTGGGTTATACATTTATTAGTGGTTCTTATAAATCAAAGTTAAAGTTTCAATCTCATATTATAAATGATTTTTAAATCATATTGATTGTCAAAATCCAAATTTCCTCCAAGATTAAAAAAATTCCACCAGCCCCTGTAGTTGCTAACTATTATGCAAAATATAAGATATAAAATGTTAAATTGTAATATAACTTTTTACATTTAAACGTAGAGTTGTAATTGTCTTTATTATTGGCTTAAAATATATTCCATTCGTTTCTGTTATTGGTTTTTGAATATCACCCCATACTTTACAATGCTCTCCACCAGATACAATTTTATATTATATTACAATAAAAGATCTATAGTTTAGTAATTTAATGCGTTGATGATAATTTTAAGTATCGATCATACACGATAATAGCATGTAGTTATTCTTCATTTATGCTTAATTGTAGTATTTAGAACACATATTAGTAATTAGATTACTATATTTCCAACCTGATGGTCGAAATAAAAAAATGATAATGATGTCATTAAAAAAAGTGTTTAATGGGGAGCCTTTAGTGTTGTATTCGGTTGCACATTTCAGTTTTAAAACTGGAAGAAAAAACTAAAGGACAGATATTTACCATGATATAAAGGTTCATAGCAGTAGATTTACAATAGCTTTTTATTAAAAATCGAAACACAAAGTAAATTGCGCTCTTTTTTAAAATACTGGTAATAAAATAACAACAAAAAAGTGTGTGGCAATATCCATGAGAAGAGTTTTTTATTATTAGATTGTCTTGAAGGGAAAAAAGAGGGCTTCCTTTTTGTCAGTTTGATATTTTTTTTTCCTTACCTGGATTTCACCCCCCTTTACCTCTCCTGGTTATTTTTTTGCCCCCCCAACTTTCTTTGTCTGTATTTTTTTTTCTTCTAAAAACATTTCTTAATGAACGTCAAGAAGTAGAAAAAACCCGAGGAACGAATAAAGTGCTTATTTATTTATAATATTTTTTTTTGTTAGTCTCATAACAAAAACCATTCGGTTTTTCATATCGTTATTTTATTCATAAATTTGTTAAATTGGATTAAGACTTTTTTATTTGAAAAAACAGACAAACATGGTTTTGACATATAATTTCAATGATGGACGACCTAATAAAGGTAGGTTTGTCTTTAGTTATACTGATCATAAGTACATACTATTGTTTACAATTTTATTCAGGGAATAACGCTCCTAATACCTTTTTTATATATGTACTGTGTAAACCCAAAAAAAAACCTCCTAAAATAAATATTCCTTTAATACTAAACTCAATAAATTACAGAACATTATTTGAAAATAATATTTTCATATTTCATATAATAATATCCTACGTTAATTTAAGAAGTTTAAATATAGGGAATTTTAAAATGATTTATGAAAAAAAAAATTATTATTTTAAAGAACAATATTTTTAGGGTTGTCCAATAAAGGACAATAATTTTTTTTTGATTTATAAGACTTTATTTAACTTTGATATTGTTTTTTCAACAAAAATGTATAACATAATTATGTTTTTAAAATCTGATAATTTTATGATTAAGCAGAATAATTTATCAACACAATGTTTAAAACATATTTAATTAGTTAAGGGGAAAAAAGATCTGATTAGATAGCCTTCAATAATTTTAGTATGGAAAAATTATTTAGTATGCGAACATACCACAAGTATTAATATGATTGAAGATTAAGAAGTGTAAAGGTGGGTTACCACATTTTTCATACATGTACACGCAAATTATTTCGAAGAACTTTTCTTTTTACAAACTTCAAACCTCAAAAATTCTAAATTCATAATGACAAGATTATATTTTTTTAAATATGTCTGGTTTCGATGAGAGAAAATGCCTTATTTGTTTAAATTGAACTTTCGGAATTTTATTTATCCAGCTATTTTCTATAGCCCAAATAAGAAACTTTTAAAATTACATAAACTTTTTATTTTGAAAGGATCATGGTAGAGGCTTAAATAATTTCTATGAAACTTTGCTGAATGACCATTTAGTGTCCATTAGTTATTAATTGAATAATTTCAAACTCCCTCTCTTTTTGAAACATTTCTTCTCTTTCTTATTTATTTAAATATACAAAGGGACCTAAACCTTGCATATTAATTTCATTACAACTTGATCCCCTTTATTTTTAATTAAGATACTTACTCTAACTACAGCCTTCACGCCACTGATACGTGTATGTGACCCACCTACAGCTCTGACCTCAATCTCTGGGCTATACCATATATGACGTCTTAAAGAATAATGTGAGTGACAATTTTCATACAAATTTGGATTTGCTCTGAGCTGTTGTCATGACAGTGTGGTATACCTTCAACACGGCCTCCATCGTCAATGGCTGCCAATCTGTTCGTCTGTGTCTAGGGGGTTAAAGCATGTGTAGCAGGAAATATCTCCCAATAGATATAGTTCCTTAATACATTCCATATTTTTTTTTATCTTGATTGCATTAAATTCATGTTTTTTTTGTTATTTAGTCTATCTACTTTATATTCTGGGGCCCACTCTGTATATTGTTTATTACTTTGTTTCTTGTAGCAGTTTAATTGTCCTTATGATAAAATGAAACAATTATTAATTAAAAAAAACACATACTGCTTTCTTTTTGCTAAAAATGATTATGTATTTTATTTTTTAAAGTTGAAGTAAGATGCAGAGGAATAAAAACTACATAATATTACACGTTAAATCATTATAAAATACAATTGTTATTATTTTTCGGCAAAGTGCCCATGCAGGTCTCATAGATAAAAGTTAACAATGTTCAGATAAATAAATTATTCCAAAGTTATACACCGAACAGTAACTCAGCTTAAATATTTATTGTTTTTTTTTTACTTTTTTTGGATATGGAAGTATCTCATATGTATTTCTGTACATGCCCATTAACCTATTATTATAAGGTTTTTTATTTTATATGAATATTCATATTTTTACTTTAATATGCAAATAGCATTCAATTAAGGCAACTTTATGCATTTTGGGGCAATTATTATCATTTATCATTTTGTCCTACATACAATACTACAAAGATGTTTATAAATAGACATTAGTCATCAGTTTATTTTACTTATATGTTCGTCTTACTCTTGCAAAAAATAATGTACAATGAATTAATTATAATTCCGTATTGTCCTTATGAGTAGATAGATCGTTGCCTGTTGTAAAAAATAATCTAGGATTTCGATATATCTTTGTCTCTGAGATAAACTTAATGATCTACATATATATAAATTATAAATAAGGTTGTCCATTTATAAATTAGGAAAATCTTGTAATGTTTACGAGGATAACAAACGAACTAGATGGTGAAAGACTATATTATTTATGATTATTTGAAAAATACTTTTTATGCCATTCAATTATTTATAATGAAATCTGCATGTATGGATTACCACGCCCAAACGGCGACGGAAACTTTTGCCATTGTACGGGAAATGAACTGATACAAGACCGCTACAGACGAATGATAATTGGCACTGGCCTCTTGCTCGAGCCCCCCGAGAAAGAGATAGCTGGATTGCAGATCTAGGTATTTGTAGATCAAAAATAAGGGCTCAAAAAGTTAAAATATTTTGTGGCCAAGACATCATTCACTTTTTTTGGCCTTGTGGCCGGTGTATTGTCGTATTGGAAGGTTTACTTTCTTCCTTAGGCTTCTCCATGTCACCAAAGAATGTATATTAAAAGTGCAAAAGCAGAATCAGTATCATGTAAACACTGGATTTGCACGCGTTACCCCAGTCCTGACAAAGCTTCTGGTCTTGTGTGGCCCAATTTATCAAGAGAGGCAGATGTCATTATAAATAATTGAATGTTATTAAATATAGCTTTCACATAATAAAAAGTTTATGTTTCTATTCAATCAAATGCGTTCGTTATAAGCCTTTAATGATTTCCCCACGTATCTTGACCGCCGTGTATATAGATCAATAACATTTAAGAATGTTTTCATATGTTTAAATCATTTAATTAAATTTTATTAATAAAGTCTTTAATAATAATAACTAAACTTATTTTACATCATTGGAACAAAGGAACGATTTTGAAGCAAAACAGTTAATTTAATTTACTAAACCTCAATTTAAAATTGCTGAATACACAAATAAACCTATATAAATTGTTATCATAATGAATAAAGAATTATATATAGATTTAATGTTTAGGAAGATTCTGAAAATTGTTGGCAATAAAATGTAGATTAAAATTTACCAAATTATTTTATCAATCTTAGAATGTAAAATATTCCAGTTCACTAACATAGGGTTAAAAATTAAAATATATATTTAGTTGATCTATTTTTTTTTGTTTCGTTAAAGGAATAATTAATAATTAAAAAAATAATAATTCTAGAGGACATTGATTGTACAATTATTGAATTGAATGATCTTTTTCAGTTCATGACTATTCCACCAATAGAATGCAAAAGAATTTACCAATAGTTGGTCTTAAAAAAAGAATGGAAAAAAGAGTGGATGCTTCATAAATAAAATTTATCTTATTTTTATTTTAACTAAAAGTTATGGGTGAATATTATTTTTTCTTTGAATACCTTTGAGTAAAAATAAAAAAGAGAAACGAATTTATCATGGCCCATTTTTAATTTATGGTCCGTGACACTTATGTCACCAAAGATATTCTAAAATTTATATTTAAACAGATGTATATATTTCTTCCCAAATTGGCATATATGTCATTTAGGTAGATCTACTAATATATTAATCAAATAGTTTAATATCAACTTCGTCTGCTTCTTTTTTTTCTTTTCATTCGTTTCATATCTTGACAAAGGGTTTTTCTCAGCTTTGATTATGGTTTACTTATTCTTAACTTATCATCTTTTTGGATCAAATTTTTGTGTGTAACTATTCATGAATATCTGATTTCTTTTTTTTTTTTTTGAACTAAGTATAATAGTTTAAAAAAATGTTTTTTTACACGTTTATATATTTATTCCGACGTTGCCCATCAGAAAGGGAGATTTATCAAAACAAAACTTACTGCATGAGCAAAAAAAAAAATCAGAAACCAAAATTATCAGTGGGCAATCCTTCTCCCTTGAGTTTCAAAAATAAATGAATTTTATTTAATTTTCTAATCAAACCAAGAAAAAATTTCTTTCTTTGTATGGTTCAATTATTTTTCTAATCATACAAGTCAAAATTATTGAGCAGTATAAAAATGTCAAACAACACAATCATAAAACTAAAATAAATAAAAAATGTTAGCTTTTTATTAAAAATTCTTATTTTGTGATACTTGCATTCGAATATTTTACAGTTTTTTTTCTGCCTTTTACTGTAGTGGACGTTTACTGCTGTCGACTAAAATCTATTAATCTATTCCTGCTTACATTGCAGAACTGTATATGGAATTCATTTGTCTTCTCTATGTTCTCACGTTTCTTTCTCTATGATAAATACTTGAAATAATGAGCTATCAAGTCTCAACCATAGGGGGTGTAATTGACGAATTTCACGTATTCAGACGCCTGATAAATACTATTTATATATTTAAGAAAGTCAATGTTATTAATAATTTAATTTTTCTATGACAAGGATGTCTAACCTGTGGCCCGTGGTCTACATTGTAGCCTGCTTAATTTTTAAGTGCAGCCCCCTACTCATTCGTACTTCAAGTAGTATTTTTTAGCAAAATTGTCACAAGTTCATCATAACGCGTATAACCTTCAAATATTGAAAAATATTTTCAGAATAAAGGAATTTTTGATAATTTATGGCTTGTAGGGGAAATTTTCTTATAGGATTTATTTTTATTCTAAAAATAAAATAAATTTTATCAAATTATGTAGTGAAGCAACCCCCCCCCAACGAAATTGGTCTTGAAAAATTATATTTCAACATTTTTTATATTTAGCCTACATATCAAAAAAATATGAATTGAAGATTTTTGTATAATGAAGCCATATTTCATGAAGTTTGATGTAATATTTTTTGTTGCCCGTTAAAATATTTCAAGGTTCAAGGCGGCCCATTATATTAATAAATTATGCATTCTTGTTTTAAGACATATGTTCTCCACTTTTTATTAAACTGTGACCTCTCAGTTCTGATTGGTTATACATAATATTCAAATAGACTTCTATTCTATCTCAGAGAGAGTTTTTTTTTTAAATATTGACTTTCCTTGAATATATTTTATACTAAAATAGTTTTTTTAGTTAGAAAGTGTTGAATTTTATTAATTTTTTACTGTAAGTAATACATAAAAGTTATCCAAATACAAATGTAGTTATATAACTTTAACAAAATAATAGAGTATTTCTTTTTTATAATTTCTGAAAAATTAAATAAATTTTTGTTGCAAGGCCAATTAGGTTAATTACTACATGTATAATAAAAAATACTCATTTTTTTAAATTGTAATATGCATTTAAAATTATAGTGTTATTATAAGTATATTTTTTGAAATAAATTATATAATCTTCAAATTAAACGTACTTAAATGATTTTTTTCGAAATATTTAATGGATAAAAAATAAATCAAATAATATAAACTCAAGTACAGTTCTCTTTATTATTCAAATTTAGCAATTCAAAGTCATCATTGTCTTATATTATTATGCAACTTTGGATTATATATTTATACTCATTTTTTTAGAATATTTCATGAACGTATTATTTAGGTTGATGTTTTGTTTATTTAAAGTCATTTTCATCTTTTTGCAGTTACTTTTTCATTTCATGTAGTGTGCAATAAACTGTTTAAAAAAATTTATTTTGTCACGGTTAATCAAACTACATATTTATGAAATTTTAAAAAGGATTTAATAGATGTTAACATGACTGGAGAGAGACTTTGTAATGGATAACATCTTTGAAACAGTTAAAATCCTTAATTTCATCAGAGCTATTGTCTTAAAATATTTTTTTATGATAAATATTATTGCCCTTAAAAAATAGGTAGTAATTTTGAAATATTTTTAACCATCAAGTGGCCTGAAATAAACTGAAATGAATTTGATGTTAATATACGATTTATGCCTTTTACTTTTTTAGTTTGGTTAAAGTGGCAAAATAGAGTACTGCTTTCAATTATTTTTTGTTCATATAGCTTGAAAAATAAAACTACAAAAAAAAAAAGAAAAAAAAAAGGATAAAATCATTGACACTCTTCACGTAGCAGTAAAAGAGACAAAGGAGATTGCAACCATTGGTGGGATGTCTTTGGTAAATTTCTTTACTTTAAAAAGAAAACAAAGGATAGATAATTCTTAACCATTGCTTCAGGAGGTGAAAAGAAGCGAAAAAGGGGTTAAGTTAGCACATGGATATTTAAAAACCATTTTAAAGAGGATAAACTCAATTGAGATAGATATATGTGACCTTGTCTGCCATAAAAGAGATCATTAAAGAGTATAGTATGAAGTCATACATAATACAAATAATGGAAGTACTTAATGAAATCCATTTCTTGAACATATTTAATTACACTCGTATTTCCTACCAAACTGTACGTTGAAAAACTTAATACAATTATTAAATTAGTTTTGGTGAAATCATCTATTTCAGAAGTTTGACACTGATTTTCGGATCAAAAATGTCATGGCTACAATTGCAAATATATAATCAATAGATTGTTTAATTGAAAAAAATAAAAAAAAATTACTGATCAGCACACATATTACCTTTTCGAAATAATCCTAAAATCACATGTTTTTGAAGAATTACTTATCTAATTTTGGAGGTGTCATACGAAAAAAAATCATTTTATCAGAAACATCAACAAAACAGTTAATCACTTACTTGGAAAAAAAAAAGTTTTCTATTTCTAATCCAAATTTTAATAATTTTGATTTGAATAAAAATCATAAATATTTACTTTTGACGTATTAAAAAACAACAACATTTATGTACTTAAAAATTGTTCTTATTCCAATAAAATCGGAAAATTTTGGAATCCTCATGTATGTTATAATTAGAATCAACTGGACCTAAAAAAAGTTCACTGTGTGATTATTTGATGTGAGAAAACTGGGCTTGGGAAATTTTGCAATGTAAAATCGCCTTAGCAGATAATTATCTATTTTTTAATTTTGGTAAATATCCACTTAAAAAAGTAGTGAAGGTTCTGACTTGAATTATATATATATATATTTTTTTTTGAATACCATAGGAATTTGTTGTAACTACTATTTTAAATTGAAAAATATATGGATCGCATATACTTAAAAAATAAATAACACTTTCAAAAGAACTTATAACTTTGGAAAGATTGCCTTCAGAAAAATGCCATGGAGGAAAGTTGCCCATATATATATATATACCCAGGAGAGGATGGGTAAATAAATAGCTTAGGGCCTCTGAAAATATGATTAAATACCCTCCCCCTTGGATTGGCCCGGGGGTAGTGTGGGATTGCTAAAAACCCCTGCCAAATACATCCAAGGAGCCTCTCTAATTTAAAAAATTATATTTCCATGCCCTCAGGTTGCACAGGGTAATTACAGGGAAAATTACTGGATGTATTGGCGTTGATTTTTAAGAATCCGGAGATACATCCAAAGAACACATATAATACCAAAAAATAGTTTTGGCTTATCCCTTCCCTCAAGTCCTCTTATATTGCAAAAATATTAATCCCCCTTGTAGGTACTCTCGAGGAGGATGAACAAACAAATTTGTTTTAATATTTGTCGTATATAGTATAAGGTGAATTCATAATGTGTTATTATTGATCATGAAATTTTAACAAAATACGGGCAATTTTCTCCAGGGAAATCTTTCACGGCCAATTTTATCCAGAGCAGTTATCCGCACACACTTATCTATGGAGACTGGATCTATGCCAAAGTTATTGAATAAATAATACTTTGGGGGACATTAGCAGGAGGTGTATGAGAAACTAAGTTATAGAGCAATTTTAGATAAAACAATATGAATATTATTTTCTAAGTAAAATTTAGTACTAAATATTGAAATAATTGATTAAGGAGAAAGTTTATTCCTTGATTTAATAAGAGGCTTAAGAACAGTCCCTGAGATGGAACATGATCATCTTCATTTCATTCGCGTCGAAGTCCATTTTTTTGGAGCTAGGGGGTCTAGCACCCCCCCCTCCCCCCACACAGAAAATCATTCTTATTTCCTAAACCTATTCATTTAAGTCATTATGTAACCTTGTTAATAATTTTTAGGGGACTACCCCCCCCAACGATGAAAGCTGGCAACGCTTCCGGTTGTCATACACATTTTACAAACTTTATTAAATGTTTTATCCTAATATATATAAGCAATCCCATCAGATCAGCATTAATACATCAGGATTTACTTAAATATTCAAATCAAATTACAGGAAAGTAATCAATAACACATTTGTAAAAAAAACTGCATTATTTATACTAAATATTAGAAGGGGATTGTTCTGTCAGGCAAATTTTCCACACGGTGAGTTATTGTACAGCAAATTTTCTAACTACAAACTTTCCTTACACTGGATGACCACTAAGGATTTGCCAAAATAAATAAAACGTATGATTATTTACGAAATTATCATGTATAAATATGAATATATATATAAATATATCTATTTATACATATGTTATAATTATATATTATGTGACGTCATCATCTGTCTTGAAAACTCAACAAGAAATGATTTCAATTAAGTTACATATATTTATAAACCTTTCTAAACTCTCATTTGTCATTGAGGTCTTTTTAAGCAATCGAAAAGTGTGGGTGGGTAGTTTTATTTATTCAATGACGTCATAAAATTAATGCCAAAATAATCAGACAAATTTCAGGGTTATCGCCTTTGAATAAGTGAGGACTTAATGCCCTTCCTCAGTTACAGGAACTGTTTTTATACCCATAAGTAACTAGGTTACAATTGGATATTATTTGATTATTACATTTAAAGGTTTTTTGTAGTTTAGGCTATATGTATGACTAACAAATACTGCCCTATTCCGAAGTTCATGTACCCGTATCTTTCCAGTTAACAACATAAAGCCCATATATAGTTTACACTTACAAAAAGCTTTAAATTATTCTAGAAATTAAAATCAAAGATTCTCGACAACCATTGTTGATAAATAAATAAAAGCCATATAATTTCTAAATAAAAAGACAGTATTAATGAATAGTTGGTAATTAAAATGACCAATGCTGTAATTAAATAATGTATTTTAAGACGAAGAAATTGCAACTTGTACAATTTACTCATACAAGTTGCAAAATTTTATAGATATCGCAACTTGTATTTTACATATAAACAAGTTTTGTAGACAATGAAAAAAAAAAATTGATTTTCATCAAACATTGTTCGACACTCATATTTTTCCATTATATTTCACAATTAAAGACATTTATCATTTTGAATATGTCTTTCTCTTAGCAGTTGATGATCTTCCATGTTTGGAAACATTCGTTTTTAGAATGAGAGTGACTATATTCTTATTTCAATATATCATTCAACAGTATTTTACAAATCCTTTTGGAATTAACTGAATACGAGAAATATTCCCTGCTTTCCATTTTATTTCATCATTTTCATTAAGTGATAAGTAAATAAAGTTTTTCTCAGCTTTAGAACAAGAACTTTTATTAAACAAGTTTTTTTTTAAATTAAAAAATGATAACTCAAAGATAAATTGTAGAAAATCAAACAAATCTTTGTCTTTAATCTTATTAATCTGAAGAAATTTGGAGGGGAGTTGGAAAGCTATTAGTTCAATAAATTATGTGGAAACATTTATACTTCCTTTGGCTCTTTATTTTTCTACGTCTTACATTGTGGGTTTTTTTTTTAATTTTAAAATTTATGACCCAATATGGCTTTTTTAAGCATAGAAGGCCCTACTTTTAAAAAAGATATATCATTAATTACATGGATTAATCTTTTTTTGTTGAAATATTTACATTGATGAAACAACGTAGCTGAGTGAATAATATGTTGGAAAAAAATTATTCCTTTGAAATCAATGTGCTTAGGTTATCGTATAGGTCGTTACTAAAGAAGAAAATAGACTTTATCTGTATGGACTTCAAGGACACTTTCAAGATCAAATGAAGTACTATTAATACTTGAATGTTTACTTAAACCTAATCAGTGCAATTTAATCTAACCAATTAAAGTAATAAAAAAAAATAACAGTGAATCCATTACCAGGAACAAAATGTATTTGTCATATACAAAGTGCAATAAGGAAAATTTCCGTGATCAAGAAGCTAATCCAAAACTTTAATATTTTTAATTAGAAAAGTATGATGAAAAATTTTATAAAAAAGTTTTTGAAATCAATCTTGGTAAGAATTATTTAATTTGTCCATCTTCATCATCTATCCTACGAGGTCAGAACTTGGTACAGGTGATATCAATATCATGGCACCTGTACCAAGTTCTGAAAGCCAACATCAAGAAGCAATGGGCCAATTGATGTTGGCTTTGAGTTCCGGTATATGTATGTGTAATGTCTTCCCAACCTTGCTCTCTAAGACACTCCCCACATTGAACTCGAGTTGATTGAGATCAGGACTGGAAGAGGGCCATAAGGTATTTTCCCAGATTTAAGTTAAGTGTTCTTTGCAGAAGTTATGTGGCTTCAACACGTATTGCTGGGGGAACCGTCTTGGGTAAACGCATACTTTGTTCTCAAGATATTAAGCTTTCAGCCAGGGCAAGATTTTCCTCCTCAGGACTTTATAGTATGCATCAGCCCCGATTTTCTCACTATGCTTGAAGAAGAAGGTATCCATATTCTTCCTATCAGAGGCCCCGACTCCTAATAACATCTTTTGGGGCAAATATTTTGTCCTGTAGGTGCCCTGGACTTCCTCAGATGCTCTTCTACAGGGAGCGGGGATCAAATTATCACCTACTTTAAACCTTGATAACTTGAAGACGACATTATTAAATAAAAAACCGGTTACCCAATAGGAAATTATTCTCGTCAGCTGACAATAAGTAGTTCAGTTAGCTTCATGCCGTCATCATATGAGGAGATAAAGAGCTATAAGTGGAACGAGGAGCTTTCGAGGTCCACCGTAGTCATGGCATTGGTTAATAATGGAGGTGAAATCTCCAATTCAACGATTGCTTCAACCTTAGGAGTGAATTTACGGCCTTTTCAGTGTATCCGTAAGAAAAAGCTAGAGGACACTTGGGATGTTGATGCCACCATAAAGAGGGCACCCAAGGAGGATGGCACCGACAGGAAGGTCAAGGACACCGACTTTTTCGACAAGGTGAAGAAGAGGGTTGAAAATGACCCTACCAGGTCCATGAAGGCCATGGCGAGGGATCTGGCTGCCATGAGAAAACAATAAGGGACTGTGTATCTGAGGATTTAAGGTGCAGGAGCTACAAGATGCAGGTGGCCCAGATCTTGACCAAGAAGCCAAAAGACAACAGGCTGATGAAGTCAACAAAATTGCTCAACAAGCTCAAGCACCCAAAGCAGCCCGAGATGCTGTGGTTTTTCTCTGATGAAAAGAATTTCTGTTGAGATGAGAAGGTAAACAAGCAAAACAACAGGTGGATAGCCACCTGCACCAGCCATGTGAGGAAGGTAATGATAACCAAGTTCCCTACAATGGTCATGATGTTCGGGGTGGTCAGCAGTGAAGGTCATGTTATGCCTCCCCACATGTTTGAAACGGATCTAAAGGTCAATACAGAGGTCTACCTGGATGTTATGGAGAAGGTAGTTCTGCCCTGGATCCAAAGGGTGGCTGTAGACAGGCCCTGAGTGTGGCAACAGGACTCAGCAACCTGCCATGTGTCCAAAATCTCCTTGCAGTGGTTAACGGAGAACTGTTATGACGTCGTAACCAAGAATTTGTGGCCTCCTAACTCTGCTGACCTTAATCCTTTGGACTATTTGGTCTGGGGACATGTCGACAGACATACCAACAGACATCCCCATAGCACCAACATGGACAATGAGATGGTCAGAAGAGCCTGCGGCCGGTTCAGAGGCCGTATTGAGGCCGTTATTGATGCCAACGGTGATTATTTCGAATGAACGGCAATTCTATACCTATATGCTCGTCATAGTTTTGATTTTCAATAAAAAAGTTAAAAAATGTATATTTTGTGTATACATCTGGCGTTTCTGCGGTTCAAAACCATGTGGACTGTGAACGTACGTGTCTGAGAAGATCTTAACAATCTTACTTTTGACTCTTTTCCCAATCTCCTTGGCCACCCTGATGTTCTGGACTGTCTTCACGGTCACGTCAACAATGTTTGAAATTATTTTTCGATCAACATCTGCGTTGCGAAAATCTAAAACCCTTTGCCTTTTTTTTGGGAGGGGGGTATGGGGGGAGATTCCGATTCAATAATTTTTTGTCTAATGTTGATCAAATCAAAACAATGCGCTAGAAAAACAAAAGATTATTGGAGCAATCCTTGAGTTGTCATTTGAAACCTTCATTAGGGCAAAAAAAAAAATTTAAATTACTCGGAAAACTTTCCTGTCTCACGCTTAATATATTTTTTTGAATATACAGTCTAAACACATTCATTCAGTCTTATTTTGTCCAATTTGAAGAACTATACTCAGAGCTAAATGGAAATGCCGCTTAGTTGTGTATCTAATTAATAATCCAGGATAAATCAGCAGCTGTGGCATGTCTAAGATCACTAAACTGACAATGCGTGACACCCAAAAAACCATAAAGAAACAGGAAGAATTGAAAAAACCTCTGGAGGAGTAATTGGAGGTTACAGAGGTCACAAGAGAACTTTGTCTCAAGTCAGTGAAAAGACTGTTAGGACATGTGTTATCAGGGATATCAAATTCCCGATGGATTTTTTTGTCAAGTGCCACCTTAAGGGACACAAAAATAGACGTCCCACACAACAAAGGCAAGTCTGATAACCACCATCAAAGAACACTTCACATCCATGCCCAGACCTTCTTCCACTTCAAATGCCATGTCCAAGGCTGAGGTAAATTTTATCGAGAGCAGATTTCATTTTCGAGACCTTAGTAAAAAAAATTGTTTGCAAAAAAAAAACAATACAAACTTCTCATCTTGTGTTATACAACAAAGCAAAAAAGTTTTTATTTACTCAACGTTTATATACATTCCTAAATGTACGATAACGTCATATTGAGATATTTTATTTAGGTACGCCATTTTCAAAATGACTTATCGATATTTATACCAATATAAAAAGTAAAAAACTTTACTTTATCTCTGGAAACATTTTCTTAAAGTTTTTACCTTACCCCTATGTACTATTGATGATCATATCACCTTTTTAAGAAGCTAAAAAGTTGTACGTCAAAAAAATAAATATATTTTTGACTTTAAAAAATCGTTTTTTTTGCCTCTCTTTCCTTTTAAGTTGTAAGATACGTGTCAATGTGTGGAGTCAAGTAAACTAAGTATAAAGGTTTTTTTCTTTTCTTTTTAGATCGCTCTTTCATTTGGTATTCACCAACTTTTTTGTTAATGTGTCGTATAGTAAAATTTTGTTGTTTTCGACATTGGCTACTATCAATTATTTCCCCCTCCCATATTTTAGCATTGATTAAATGTACTTTTAAAGTATTTGTATCGTTACAATTGGTTTGTTTCGTTTGCATCTTATTTTTAACTTTTGTAGGTTAATACTTTAGTTGATCAAAGAGGTTGACACATGATAAATATATGAGTTATCATGTGGTACATTATGTAAATTTGCCTGTACGTCCTACTTTCTGTTTCTATCTCAAAATTGGAAACAGTGACAGTGGAACGTCCAAATTTAATTATCCCAACCTTTTGATATTAGGTAGTCACTTTGTAAAGCAAAAAATAAATTATTGCTATAGGAGGAGAGGGATCTCGACTCAATCGATCACAATATCTTGAAAAATTTCCACGTAGGATTAGACAATCATTGGAGTCTGTATTTTGTATTTGTATATATGATTTTTTTGTAATTTTTCTGTTTCAAGAATTAATGGATTTGATGACATAAAAGTTTCTCTCCATGATACCGATTACGTTCATATTGTAAAAGAAACAAACTCACAACTTAGTCTACATAATGAGACCTTTCATATATTTTCTTGATTTTCAAAAATGTAATTGAGTGAATATCTCGAAAAGTCCGGATTCTTCCCTTCCTACTTCAATATTATATTTGTTGCATTGCGAAGTTATTTGCTTTTAGTAAAGGGTTGCAATAATTGTATTTCAACTATCCCCTATTGTTGTCTCCAATTTCAAAATCAAACGAGAAACTTTGACGTGAATGCAAACTTATACAATAATCTTATAACAAGAGGTCTATTAAAATCTGAACACTTTGAATTTTAAACTTCCACAAGACATAATTTATTATTTAACATTAGAATTTAAACAAAATTAATAATCTAAATAGATCTGTGTCTTAGCTCTCCTAATCCTTAATGTAGCCCCCTTAGCGGCAATTGATGGCTTCTAAGGGAAGAAGGCCTGGCACCCACTGTGGGTTATGTCCTTTGTCATGGCATCCAAGTTATGGCTAACGGTAGCATTGAGGGCCTTGGTGGTTGGATGATTGATACTGCAGGCATCCCTCTTGACATGCACCCGAAATGTGTAGTTCAGAGGCTTGGCCTCAGGGATGTAGGGGGTCAAAAAAATGTCAAAAAAGAGTTCAAAATACTCAAAAAAGTTAACAGTTAGAAGAAGATGGTTTTATATTATTGTTGGTGTCAAAAGTGGACTCTTTACCAAATTTTTTGGTAGCTCTCTGGACAGTCTGGTGTAAAAACTCTGAGGACTTTTCCATGATCCCTTGGACTTAAGGGGATTGCCCTGGGCTGTAGCCTTTAACTACTCCTGGTCAAGTTTGTCCTTTTTGACAGAGTTCTGCTTCCTCTCCAACGTTTGGACATGCTGAAGTGTAGACAGTTGCCCTAGAGTGCACGAATGGAAATTCGTCAATCACGTTCGTGGGGCATTTCCTCGATTTGTACGTAATCAAGAGAGATAAGGGTTGGTCTGTTTTGTAATTAATTGCTTTTATAAACCGAAATATAAATTAATTTCAAGCACTCAACTTTCACTTATTATTAAATTAGTAAGTGTAAAGATCTCAATAGACCATCTGGTATATTAAGGATTTATCCATTTGATCCTGTTTAGTTATGTTAGCAAGTGACTGTTTAAAAAACACAAAACCGATTTTTGTAGAAAATGAACATGACAACCTTTGGTAATAAACAAATCATATATTGTATTTTGTATGTAATGTTACGCAGGGAAGGCAACATTTTTGTTGCAATCTTTTTCAGAAGTACATTAGTCATAACAGATGCATTTATTCATTTATTTCAGCGTGAGTACTATGTATTTTAAGCATTTCCTTGGTAAAAACATATGAAAACATTTTTCTCTTTATTCTCTCTTTTTTTTCGGATTGTGTCATATAAAATATCGAATCCAATTTCAAAATTTTGAAGAATTTCTCGTGATACAACACTGATATAAGATATGTTGCCCAGACATCTTTTTATCTGATGTCGATCCAATATATCATTCCGCGTTGAGTTTCTTTTTGGTTTATTTGGAAATTTTAATTATAGACTGTCCTTAAGAAATTCAGCACAGTGTGTCTTACTCAATCATTATAAAAGAATATACAATTCCATCAGAGTTTTGCAATAGTAAGGATTTTTAATCACCTATAATTTTCCAAACATATTCTATTCTGAAGGTGAGTTATCACATCTATCCTGCGTGTATATACAATTAATTTCTATGGACTTTTTAAATTATAATATTTCAGTTATAACAATTATCTTTTTGAGAGGTTCTGTGATTAAAGAGGTGTCTTGTTCAGGTGAGAGAAAATGTCACGTTTATTAATCCAATTTATCCTAAATTTTATTTATGATATAGGATTTTAACTTCTGCATAAAAACACATTTTAAATAAAGAACCTATTTATTTTGAAGATGAGAATTGTTGAGGTTATAAGATTATAATATGGAAAGTTCTTAGATTAGCATTTAAATGTATTTTTTTAGGCAAATGTTCTGGGGTTTTTTTCAATAATGGGATTACGTAATAAGTAAGCATTGTTTTAATACAGTTTTTGCTTTGAATTGGCTGTCAAATCAGTGAGCAAGAGGTAAGTAGGCTTTGTGTATCCGACTTGCTTGACGTAAATAGAGCTCAAAAAGACATCGCTGCCCTCGCTGTTTTCTTACCCATAGACATGTGACCTCCGACATGCCCGACTTGAACCCACATGATTACTTTTGTTCGGGCGCCATTGAAAGCCTCACAAATACAACCATGTCAAAATGTGGATGACCTGAATTCCACTATTTCAAAGGTCGGAGCTAAATATCTTGAGAACAAAATTGTAAAATCCTATACCAGCTTTACGTACTATTTTAAGGCTGTCTTTTGATCCAAATAAAAACGCAACCTCTGCAATAATAATTTATGTAAATATATATTTTTCAAATGAGTTTGTAAATTTTTGGGTTTTGGAACCTAAAAGTTTCGTTTTGGCTGACTGGTATAATTTGCTTCTGCATCCAATATATACTTTTTTTATGTTTTAAATCAACATCTTTTTTTAATAAAAATTACAAAAACAATATTTGATACCTTGGAAAAATGTATCTAATTTACAAATACATGTGGTTTATATATTCTCACAAGATTTGAATTGATTTCACTTCTTTATAGATGTGATAAAACTCTTATGAAATTTTAATTTTAATATCTCTAACCAGGTTTGATCATATCAAATACTTATTTATTTATTTCTCCACTTTCAAAAACTGTATGCTCTTAATGCAATGTCATTTCAGGAAAAATAAGTTTAAATACTCAATAATAAAGTACCATTATTTCAATTCTAAATGTTTTTGTAAATTCATTCTATTATTTTGTAATGGGAGTACACATTTGCAATGCTGATTCATTAAAGATCCCTAATTAATGCATACAAGTCGTTCAATGATTTTTTTTTGTTGTACAAAATTAATTGCATGTCCCTTTTAATGACGTGTATTTAAATAATATAAATACAATTCTAGCCAATTTTTAAGACATAAATGTTTTTTCTTGAATTTTTTGATTAGCTATAAGGGACACGTTTCCAAATGCGCATTATACTCATAGATGTCATTTTTTACTTATAAAGTAAACATATATTAATTTTTTATTCCAATTTTTTTAATAATAATTTTTTATATTTTCATTAAATTTGGCTTATTAGATTTTTTGTTGTACGAAATTTTATTAAGCCAAATAATATATGTAAGATATTAAGCCGTCAACACAAAAGCAAGCAAGAATAGTTTTGTTTTTTTCAAAATTGAAAATGGATTATATTAGTATTTTTTGACAAATTATCGTTATCGTTCAATTAAACAAATGAATAATACTAACTATATGGAGGAACTCCAAATTGAAAAAGAAGTAGCCAAAATAAGTTGCTACAATTAAATCATAAAAAATTATGGATATAATGGATATAATTTCGGTGTACATTGTGGGTATAAGGTCAATAATAATTAATATCTTGTACGTTTTGATGCCACTTAAATAACTTTTTTTTTAAAGTAAACAATTTAGGGTTCAAATGAGATCCTTTTGATAATAAAATAAGATTCACAAAGTTTGAACAATTTCTAAAAATATTTAAAGGTAACTCAACAGCCTAAAAGTTTAGAAATTTTACATATTTTTGTAAAAAAACATGATCTTATTTAAATATCATCCGTATACTATACACAACAGCTTTTTAGTAAAATCAACAAATGTAGTTAAGTTAAAATTCTATCAAAGTTTTTATAAATGTTGATGATAAATCATTTTTACATCAAAAAAAAATTCTATTGCTACCTTGTCCTTGTACTCGGCCTCAATTAACTTTGGTGGCCATATTTTTATATAATTAGCTCCTACTAAATTTTCCTTGGCATATTTTTTTTATAAAAAACAGTATTTTGATTTTTTTCAATATAACTAGGCTATATAGCTTTTTTCCTTAAAAAGGTCAATAAGGTTAAGGTCATCCAAATTTATACTTTTTATTGTTAATCTAAGTAAAAAAACGTAGTCGTGAATTTTTGTAGCTATCAAATGCTGCTTACTGGCTGTAATACGGAGAGGAATAGCCAAATAGGCAGAAAGGCTAAGTTTTATTTTAATATTTTTATCATTCTTTTAGAGATGTAAAAAATAATTTACCATAAACATTTATGAATAACTTTTGATATAATTTTTACTTTACTAAGTTTGTTAAATTTACTAACGAGCTGTAGTGTATTCTGTAGTATTCGGATGATATTAAAACAAAGTCAAGTTTTTTTCGAAAAATATATAAAATTTCAAAACTACCTCTAAATATTCATAGAAATTAATTAATCTTTGTTATTAGTATTTTTTCTCGAACATCCTTTTTATTTATTACTTTTTTACATAAAGTGATTTTATTGGCACCCCATTGTACATATTATGTTCACATAAAATCAACTCATTAGCTTAAACATTAATAAATTTGGTAATAACTTGTCAAATCTAAGAAATGTAAGGTTGAAGATATAAAATAAAATATTTAAAGGCCTTAATTGTCATTAACTTAAATTGCCACTATGTGGACAATACTTAAGACTTGAACCCTACATAAGTGGACATTTTTCTTTTAACGCAGTTACTTAATTTGTTTAAAAGGAAATCCCAATATTATAAAGTATTTAATTTTATAATTAACAGCTGAACGACTATCATCCCACATCATTTAAATTTTGAACCATTTTTGGCGATTACATCAATTTTGCACTTTAAAATATCATGTAAATGTAAAAATACTTGATACGCCGAGAAAAAATAACTCCTTCCATTAAATTAATCTTAACAATATGAGTTAGTGCTCATGAGAAAATAAAGTTTTCTATTCTTAAAGCGAAATTGAATATTTAATAAAAAAATTACTACGTTTTTAACATTTGTATCAACCAGTTCTTGCATTAAAAAAGTAGAAGTGTTCAAAAAATCAAAAGGAAGACATTTTAAGTACAACAGTTATTTAAATTAACAAAGTCTCCAAATATACGAATAAATCCTATAAAAGGATAATGAATGTATATAAGTAATAGCTATAATCTCATTTAATGTTTCAAGAGTATATTTTAATCTATTGTCGATAAAATTTATACTCAAAGTAATGAAACATTTTTTTTTTCAAAGCTCAAAGCTTAAAATATCTTAGTTTTAATAGAGTTTTTTCATGATGGTCCTCATACAAAATGTGTAAACCAATTAAGTAGCAGTTTCCTTCTCTTCCACTTATCGGCCTTCTAGCTGAGATTTAAGTATACATATTGTTTAAATGTAATTTAATGTTTAATTAGTCAAACATAAATCTTATTTTTACTCGGATGTGTTACTTCCACGAACACTTGCGCGAACGAGGAATATTTGCCCGTTTTGTAATGAAGTAAAAGAGTCTACTGACCATTTCTTCTGGAGCTGCAGACTTTTAAGTGTAACATATAACCGGATCTCATATGAACTGCTAAATAAATTTGGAGCAACCACTGGTAAATATGAACTTTTTGGTCACTATTGTGGGAAGAAGGAAAGCAAGGTCAACGCCATTATTAAAAAACACAACAATTAATATATATGCAATAAGGACTTAAACCTTACAGAAATCATCCCCATTATTAAGTTACATACATATTAAAGTAATTAAAAATATGGACTAGTTCTTCAGGTAAATGAAGACTATGCCCCTAACGTTATTTTAATTTTTAGTTGTTCTTCCGTTTGTTTTTTACCTTTAATTTTAGTATAAAGTTTTTTTTTTTGTTTTTACTGCGGTTTTTTTTTAAGTTTAAAATTTTATGTTTTATGCGATGTGCTAAGCCTTTAGTATATTTCGTTTCTGAATAAAGTTACGCCATCTGGAAGAAAAAAAAGTAGCAGTTTCTTTAATTAAAGTCCAACTATTTATATGCTTAACATTGTATGTGTATTGAATTAGGGTCACATGTAACAGAGTAGTTAAAATAGTGGCTACTGTTAAAGGAATAAAAAATCTAAATGAAATAGAAATAACATAACTATATCAAAGATTTAGCTTACAGATCGATTTTTAACAATGCAATTCCAGCTTGTTGTTATATCAGCACGTCCCATGTTACGCTATGCTTAGATTTGAAGTATCCCTTAGAACACACTTATTATACCACACTGATCGTGATATTTAAGTCAGAATAAGTATGGTTTACATTTTGTTACTTCCAAATCTTTTATTAGTAAACTGACCATTGCCATAGAATTATATTCATATCAGTACTTTAATAATGTGTAAATGGTTCAAATAAAAGAATTGTTTGTATCAAAGGGGTAATTAATAACATACCGGGGATATATGTATATTAGGGTGCATCCAACGCCCTATGTTCTTTGATTTTCCGGTATATTTTCCTAAATGTGTGACTTAGTGTAAAAAACATAAGTGTAAAAATTCGGCACAATCGGAGATGGTCCTGGCGGACCGCTGATTCCTTGAAGTTTTCGAACTAAGCTGCAGTATAGTAAAAATTCCATATCTCACTTTTCCCTGACACGAAATTGCTAGGTATCCAATATATTGTTTTATAAATAATTTTTTTATTTTCTTGTATAAACACGTTGATCTAAGCTCCCGTTGATGCCCTTTGTTTAAAGCAAAGGAGATAAAAAAAAATATCCCTCTGTTGATGTACAACAAAATTGGGAAAAAGAAACACTTAGTCAATGCCTGATGTGCCACGTCTAAAAAGAAATTGGGCACAGTATCCAAACACTTTTATTAGTATTAGTAGAAATCCGCAAATACCGTCCTCATTCAGCGCAAAATATTCTACAAGAAGGCAAATATTCTGATGCTTTTGGATCATCAATGCTGTAAATTAAGACTTGGTCTTCTCAGCGAAGACAGTATATAATGTCTAATTCCAGCTTCTCGTCAGAAAATCAAAATACCTCAACAATGCTTGATTCTGAAAAAATTACGAATTGACAAATCATTTTGTTTATGGGTTAGTGATACTATGGAAAAGATGATTATTGAAGAAGATAAAACATTTTTGGGATCTATGGTATCAGATAGGTTGGCATATATGGTATCATATCGGTTGGCAGCTATGGAGTATAAAAAAGAAGATCGTCGTCGATCTGAAGCATCAAGATTAAAACAGCATGAATCTTCAAACTCAAAGAATCTTCCAATTACTGTAAGTTTTTCTGAAAGTGACTCTGAGTTTACTGGTAGCTCGGATAGGATCGAGAAATCACCATACAAAAGAAACGGTGCCACCCTAGATTAAGCTATACCGGTGTACCTGCATTAATTCCTCACGACATTGTAAAAATGCCATCGGTAGTCCATGTTGCAACTCGTTTAAATATCATTCCTGTTCAACAGGCCGCACTCACCAAATTGGCGATTGAGGAATCAAGAGGTGACATTTCTTGCATTTCTAAATCGTACTCAACTGCAGACAAGGCTAGGAAATCAACAACAAATGCTATTGCCAAAGAAATTCCAGAAAATTGGAATGCACACGTATTCGCAACACTACACTGGCATACTAAACACCTACTCACACTAAAAAACAAAAATATAGTTGAAGGAAGATTAACAAATTTAATTGCAAATGCCAGTGAAATCATATTACTTGGTGAAGTAAGATATTTCTCAAGAAGTGGAAGGTTATCAAGCGATATATTTGCAAAACGTACTCTCGAATGGGAGTGCAAGCAATCGGTAGTAAATCTATGTTTCAACACAACACCTTCAAATACTGGACATATTACAGCTGCTTGTATTTCTATTCAAATTAAACTTTACTCTGCACTCTTCTGGTCAGCATGTTGCCTTCATGTTGGAGAGATAATTTTAAACAATATTTTTCAATGTCTTGAAATTATGCACCCAAAGTCACCTGAAGTCTCCTTTTTTAAAAGACTCCAAAAGAATTGGAACTTACGTAGAAAGTTGTCAAAAGTTGACCTGGAAAAATACGATGCAGACGCCAAAAATACTTTTATCTTACAAAACATATGTCTTGGATTCATTACAAACAGTGACCTCATATTGTAGAAATGATTATAGGGAAATGGCACGACTATGTAAAGTTGTTCTAACTGACGAAGATATACCAAAGAAGGAGCTTCACAAACCAGAAGCAATGGATAAAGCGAGATGGATGTCTAAAATTACCTATTCCATAAAACATCGTGTACTTGGAGAGCAAATTTCTTTAGACGGAAGTGTAGTTACCAATTATTAACATTCAAAACTCAACAATTTTGTTGTTTTTGTTACTTGCGTTTACTGTGGCTGGTGGCTCATAACTCAATCTGCGTGTTTTGCTTCTTGGTTGGATTTGTTCCTGTACGAGACTCTGCTGGAATACAAAAAATAAATGCTCCTATTTCAATAAATGCTTTGAAAGCCTTTCATAGGCATTTATGGTACTAAACATCAGAAATGGTTGTTATAGCATTGTTTTGTGATAAAGTATCTGTTTTAGAATGTCGAGCCCTTGCAGATGCTTTGATAGTTATTAAACCAAAAAAGTTTCCGTTTTCTCCAATTCACCGATATGGGGTTAGCTATGGAACCCCTTTTTTCCTATGATAAAGTCAAAAACAAATTTAGCTAATTTAAGGAACAAGGATTTTTAGTATACCACAAATCTTTCAGATTTAAAGATGAGTTTCATTGAAGAAAATATAGAAACATGGGAGAAGAACAAAGATGTCATAATATCCAAGAAAATTGTTTAAAGCATCAATGCAATTAAGGATTCAGCAGAAAGAGATGTCAAGCTTGTTGCAGATTTTCTTCCATCTTCCAAAGAAGAAAAAAAATATCAAAATGTTTTGCAATTTGTGGAATAAAATGCGAAAATAATTCCATACTGAAGAAATCTGTCAAAATAGTAATTAAATGCAATGTAAATATATAATAACATAATAGATTTTCTTTTTTCTAACTTAGTGTTTAGGAAGTATGAATGTGAAAATTAGTTAATTATTATTGAATATATTATTTTTATAGGAGGACATGTAAAAATTTTGTATAATGAATAAACAAAAACAGTAAAACGTATGCATTTTTGTTGTTATCACATTATTTTTATAAATATCTTTGGTAAGAGAGACAAACATTTTTACAGAAACTGAACACTTTAGGGCATCCGCGGGCCCCCAGGATGACATTTGATTTCGCTGATTTTTGATTACATGTTTCCATGATCACGTGTCACATTTGAGAGTATAGACAATGAAATGCAATTAAAAATATGAAGACATGGGGCGTTTGATGCACCCTAATGTATATTCATGAAGCAAAAAATGAAATACTTCTTTTTATCTTTCATAATGAAACCAATCTGTTTTTAATGCAATTTAATCAAATTTTGCAAAAAAGTAACTCCTTCAAATTTAAATAAAACGGAGTCGAAAGAAACCCTATGGCAAGTATTTGTATGTAATGTAATTTGAAGAAAAGGTTTTTTCTAAGAAAAGTATACAATATAATACATGTTTGTATTATTACAGCATTATCCGTTTCCTTGGATAATTATAATTGTATAAAAGAAAATAAAAGTGGATGAGTACTTGAATAGCTCTTATTATTTACCATAACAATAAGATTTATATTAATGTTATATATATATACAATTCAATGTGTGTGTGTTTCTTTTATAGGTGGCCGGAAAGAGTGCAAAACATACTCCTAAAATCAAATAGAGTTATGTATCTGAATTTGCATCTAAGTTATAATAGATTGTACATCTCTTAGATTTTTTGTTACCTTGACATTTGGCATTACAAAATTTGATTCACTTATACCGTGACCCAATATAATTTTTGTACCAAGTTTAATAAAGTAAATTTGTAACTTTTGCCTAAATCCTAATGACTAACAAACAAATTAATAACACACCGAGTGACAACCATTCCTTCTTTCAACTTTGTAGCAAACGTAATTACAATCATACACTAAAAAACTTTCCCAATGGAATAGTTTTTTTAAATTTGCAGAAAAGTTTCCTAAATTGAATATAATATGTGTTTTTAAAGCAGAATGAGATCTAACATTCCATATGACTTATATATGTTTACTGAAAAGAGTTACATTGATTCCATTAATAGGTGAGTTGACTATTAGCATGACAGTTAAGTTGGGTATTCAGGAATAATACAGACCCCATCTCCAATAAAAATTATCTTTTTTAAGCTAGGATAATTTTTCCTGCACGTTATTCCTCTTGTATCTCAAAATTGGAGACAACTACAGCAGAAAGTCGAAATTCAATTACCACGACCTTTTAATCATAAGAAAATAACTTTTCTAGAATTATATATTATTGTTGAAATAAGTTTTGAAATATTTTCATAATTGGGATTTAGATTATGAATGTAAAGGTAAGTTCTCATTATATGGAGGATTATTTTATGAGTTCATCTCGGATGTATTATTCAGATGGGGGGGGAGATAGACAGACTCAATCTGTTTACTGAGGGAGGAGGCCGAAGTTGATCAAATCTTATTATATTAGACACTACAACTTCTCTTGTATCTATAATTCATCTCTAAGTCCACTAATAGACTCTGGTCCCCTTCCCCAATTCTCCAAAAGAAATAAACTCACAATCACTACTGGTTATTAAAGGGTTATCACGATTAAAATCAACTTTTACCTATTGCTGTCTCCAATTTCTAGATAGATTATAGACAAGTGTTTTTTCTTGAGATATTTGAAATTTAAAAAAGAAATCAAAAGGTGACAACCTTGAAAAATTTAAAGTCAAAAACTAAGATTATGGATAACTCTTTTTTATCATTTAATAGCATAATTTTTTATTAACTAACTAATAGATTTTCAATTATGTATAATACTTGTAAATTAACGCTTTGAATAGAGATATATCACTTATAAAAAATTAATGCAAAATGCTAATTTTTTTATCTTTTATTCTTCAAAGCTCAGAGTTAGATTGAGTAATGAATTCAATATTTAATGACGCTAAAATTAATTTGATTCAAATCCATTTCTTTCTTTTAGAATGACCCATTTACATTTAACATACTCCAACAAGTAAACCATTTAAGCAGTGTTTGATTAATGAAATATCAATATCCTATATTAACAATAGATTCTAAAAGTTTTACTTTAAAAAAAAGAGGAAACACATAAATTGAAGTCCTTTTATGCTTTCACTTACGCTATTGACTTAGGACTACAATATTCAGTCATATTTTTTTCTAACGTGTTTATTTTGACAAAGAGTACTGTACTAGGGTGAACCCTTCAGTCTGTTATAATAGTTTGCTCAATTAATTTCTAAGCAAATATATGTAGAAACAAAACTTATATTCATATACGCAAGGCATAATTCAAAAATAATTACTAGGGTGAAGTATTTCATGTCAGAAGTTTTTTTTTTTTCATTAAATTACTTTTTCAGAAAATAATTATGAACATATTATTGACCTTAATTTGACTTTCTTCCATTTAGCATGCTTTGGAGACTATTGTTGCTTATGAATCCTACAGTTAGGACACTGCTATCATAAATATTTATTCAAAAGACCAAAACTTTCACACAATGTTTTGCTAATCTATAGTTTCATTTTGCAGGAATATTTGAAAGCCACTCAAAAATAGTTGTCTATTTCAAAATCATAGAACTTTTTTGCTAAAGGGTTTTTCAAAATGTTCAAAAGACTATTTTTTAATACTTTATAATTTAAGCTAAGTAATTCGCTTTTTAAAAATAGAGCATCACTTTGTTTAAAATATAATTTTTTTATTATCTCTGTGTTATTAGATTGAGTTTATTTAATACTTTAATTTTTTTTTCGGTGTTTCAAATGGAAGGATTGATGAAAGTACCACTAGATTGTTGTACAATATAACAACTACGTCTAAATATCAGCATTTTATAACGAAAAAAAGTTCATATTAGTTGACCAACATAAATTTATCTTCAAAACTATGTTTTTCACCACAATGAGTTATGCAATCTAACTAGTATTTCTCAAGATAGTTTAAGAATTAAGTGTTGATATTTTATTTCTGATATTTATTTTGTCTTATATATCAAATAATCTTTTATTTTTATTTTATTTCAACTTTATAGTGTTTTATTCAAAAGAAATCAAATAGTATTGATATGAGTATAAAAAATAAGTTTGAATTGTATTTTACACTACCTTCCAACTCATATTAAAAAATAATTAACAATAGTTACATCCTTACTTTTATAGACTACAGAGTTGAGACCTAAACTTGCATTATCAAGATTATATCTCGAATAACGTGATTTTTATGGAATCAAGAAAGACAACTCAAAATCAATTTTTAATATGTTTATATTCCATATTTTCTTTATTATAATCAATTACAACCCTTACATACCTATCAATAAATTGGTAGCTCTTTACGATGAAGGCCGTGTCGTTGGCCTACCACGTTGTAATGATAGAAACTCAGAGTTAATCCAAACTTAAATGAGTGTTTCATCAGACATACTTCTCCAATAATCCCCAAAACTTATAAATTCCATAAGTTTTAGGCCAGGTCTGAAGGAGGGCCACATGGAGGCAGACCGGGAGACAGCCATAATGTTGCTGCAAAAATCTTTGTTCTTTTCGCTTTATGGTGTTAAAATGAGCTTCCTACTGTTTTGGGAGTTGGAATAGAGATGACAACCGTCTCTGCGACTTTTTTGAAACATACACTGGCGCGTAAGAGATAGCAAACGCGTTGTTTTTATTGATTTTGCTTTGAAAATTTTATATTTGAGTCAAAGGATAAAACAAAACTTGTTTATTTGTATTTCAGCTGGCTTTTGTATGTAAAATACACTTTATTAACCTTGGGTAGTTTATATGATAGAACATCTAAAGAAATAATATGTTTCTTCTATAAACAATCACTGGAGACATTGCAACATTTTTCGTTCGAGTGTACTCTTATCATTAGTATAATGTACCAAGTGATTGAATTTTATTTTGTATTTTTTCAATTTTAAGTTGATTTCTGTTATTTTTATGCCGGCACATAACAAGCGGAAATAAATTGCATGTCTGGAAAAGGGCAAGTTCTGTTTTATAAATTTAGATGTACAAGAACACCATTGAATAAGGATTTTACAATATCATTGAAGAATGTTGTATATGATATGTTAAAAAATTAAGTGCAGTGTTTCTATAAAATAATACATGAAAATATAATTGTACCAAAAAACAAAAAAACAACAACATCCCATTTAAGCAAAGTATGCCATGTTCTGTTCAACAACTTATTGCCAACGAGAATCCAACTTCATAATGCCCTTCTTGTAGAAGACCATGTCCCTATCGCCAAACACGTGGCAAACTATTTTTAATGGCCTTCATTAAGGCTAAATTTTCCCCCTGCGCGTTGGTCATAAACATGAACCGTTGATGATCACTTTGTGTCAGTTACGGACTGTATATGTAAAATATAACGAATGTAATCATTTAAGATATCTATATTACTATAAAATTATTCACGACTGAACCTATAATGCAATACTCTCAAAATGCGTTTGTAAAAAATATTCACACCTTTACAACTCCTTATCATCGTATGATCCGATATGACCAAAAATAAACCATATATACTTTGTTTAACAAAAAGGAAAAAGCGAAATTACTTTTTTCCAAACAAAAAATAAACTTGACTCAAATTACAATGATTGAAAGTTCATAATTTGAATTTTATTAAGTATTTGAATACAATAAGCTTTAAATATTAACGTTTTGTAAGTGTTGAATTAATTCAACCTCGTAAAAGTTATTCTTTTATTATTCATATTTTTTTTTCATGTTGAATATTTCTTTTGTTAGATCTATTCTCTTCCTAATTTAAATCACATAATGTACACAAGAGAAATTTTTATATATACAAAGTATAAACAAAAAAGGGAAATTAAAAAGTATGATAAAAAGTTAAATATATATCCAAACTAAAATCTTATTTACCAGTCATGGTATATTTATGTTTATGACAATTCAAAATAATAAGCCATGTTATTTGAGTTAAAATTGTAATGTTAAACTTCTAAGTAGGCAATTTTTGTAAAAAAAATATAGTGATAAGAATTCTCATATGGAATTAACTTATTTTATCTAAAATAACTCATATTTTACCATATTGTTTTAACTAACTATATTTAACTTCAATTAATAAACAATTATAATTAATAATTCGTGTGAGAAATTAGAACTGTCTACAATTGTGTAGGTAGCTATGTATTTCAAGACCCCCCCTGCTTTTAGAACTATTTTAAATCGGATAAGAAATGTCTTCGTAGTGAGTATCAAGGTTTAGTGCATCAATTCTTCTTTCTATGGATCACACTCCAACACTGTTTGCCAGGCTGACAGGAATGGATTGTAAGACTATATACAAGGTTAAAAAGAGGCTAAACCACAACAAACCCATAGGGAGGAAGGAGGACTCCTCTGAGTCCAGTCAAATTTCTCTGACGGAAACGTCTTCTTTTATATAGATGGGGTCATTGCTCACACTGCAAAAAATTACACAGATCATTTTGTTTACAACGTTGCTATCTGGGACAAGATAATGTGTCTACCTTATAGTCCGGATTTAAATACCCTCAACTTTTTTTCTGGCCTCACATCGACGGAGGAATTAAAGCATCCTTCAACCGAACGTTGAAGCCATAAAGCAAGAGTTAAAAAAACAGCACAGGCCAATCCCCTAAAGTCCATGTGGGCATCTCAATAGATATCTGTGCTTTACTCAGACTGTCGAGACAGCTTTCAAAAAGTGGGTGGAAAGAACCTTGTGAGGGTGTAATGCCATTTTTACCACTAACAATGAAATAACCCATATGATCCATTGCAAGACTCTTTTAAAAGAGTCTTCTGAGTTCTTTTAAATTCTTTTGGACAATGTTGTCACTCACGATAGCCCCACAAAAAAGTCATTTTCTTTCACGACAGTGCATTAAGTCGCACAATTGAGGGAAATAGGATTCCAACTGGAGATGCCCACAGTACTGGCAATCTCATGCACCATTTTCCTTCTGTCAGCCATCACCATATCATGGATTTTGTCTATGATTTCCAGAGTAGTAAACTCAACAGGACTTCCAGAACGGTCAACGTCACTGATGCCAATATGGCCACTCCAAAAATCTTAAAAACACTTATAAACTGTTGTAATCAAAGATACAAAGTCGCCATAATGATTTATTAAGCTTCTTTTAAGTCTCCCGAGGCATTTTGCTTTTCATAAGTAACACACGATATTATTTTTCCTCCATTTTTTGAAAATCACTCCACTTCCTTGATTCAAACGAATGCTAAACAAAAAGAAATAGACAGATCTGGCTGACTGTTGGGATGTGTTCTTCCAAGGGATGCTACTAACTTAAAATAATCTCTATGTGCATCAGTAGTGCCATCTTTCGGGCTTTGAATGAAATTTTCAAACGACCCTCGTTCATAAGATTACATTGTTAATCCGTGTCAAGATAAGTCTCGTCATTTGTTATGTAATGGATCATAAAATAATGTCAGATATTTCCTTAGTTCTCAAATAGATATTTATGGATATTATCTAGACTTTACTTATGAAAATAATTTGCAGTATATATCTATCATTTCAAATATAGACCTTACGATACATATATATGACCTGCATATAAATAGAAGGAATTAATTATAAAATAAATTAAGCTTGACTATCTGGTTTTCGCCCAAAAATGAAAACAAACTAAAATCCATAAATTCATATAAATATCAGGTTTCAGACTTGGTAGAATATCCATATTTTCAATAACGATTAAGACCAATATTAAGCTCCATACTACGATCTCAGACCATTTGCTAAAACTTATCTGTTTTTAAATGGGAAACCAATTTTTTTACTTCTCAATATATGAACAATTTTTTTTCTATTTCAAAAAAATTCTCTCTTATCTTGCTTTATGAGTTAGACACAGATGATTTATGCATCAAATTTAACTTGCAATGGCATTACTTGCCAATGATCACAATATCACAACAGATCTGAAGTTATCATAATTTCATATAATCGGTCTAAACCGAGTTTTCAATGAGACCGATCTAGACCACTTTTTGTAAGACTATTCCTAATTGAATTTTTTAAAATTTATGTCCGAACTGAACTTCTTTAGAGGACCTAAGTGGTTTAGTCTATTATAAATCATAATCATATCAAACCAGTCTATGATATTCATACCAAAAACGAACACAAATATCGTAAATAAATCAAATATAAGGAAGTCTAAAGTAATTGTAAAGAAAATACATAAATAAACATTATCTATTGTTTAAACTCAAAGTAGAACAACGAAGACCATTTACGTAAAAGAAAAACAAATGCGACTAAAAAACTTTATCAACAAAGCAAAAAGCATTAAAACAATTATAATGTTTGTTTGATCCAAAATGAAATCCATTTGATAAACTACTAAGACTAGTGAAGGACAATAATTGCTGTGATATATCTCCAGTAACGTTAAGTTTGACAATTACTGTCTTTTCTTTGCATTTCTAGCTATTTTTCTATTCTTCTTATGGAATAAAAAAAATCTTTTTTCTTTTGTAATAAAGGTCTAACCTAATTCATATAATCAATTTTTTAAAATATTAGATTCTATATATGATAATTCATTTTACTGGATTCTTGTAAAATTAAACATATTTTGTAGGAACTGTATTCAAGATAAATTTATGAATAATTTATCTTTCGAAAGATTGAATGTTTTTTATCTATTATTATATCCTTAAATTTTCCACCAATATAGTTTCCTTTCAAAATATGGCTTGGAATCGAAATTATACTTAAACGTGATTTTTTAAAATAAGCTTTAAAGTACTAACATACTGCAATAGAAATTTTTAATGGTAAATCGTATTCTATGGCTTAAATAACAATAACAAATGTGCATTTTAGACTGCAGGAGAAAATGCTGTTCCTTAGTACTATTCATAGTTCAAATATATTTCTTTTGGCATAATTAAAACATACAACCCAAGGCGGTTTTTTATTCAGACAAACCCCAAAATATGACGATGGTTAACGTATTATTTTTTGGGATTAGATGATCACACATAAAATATAATTACATATTTCAAATAAGTGAACCTAATTTGTGCTTAAATAATTGATTTTTCTTTTTCATTTTTAAATGTTGATTAAAACCTTAAAAATATATTCATACTCTAAAAAACCTATTATAATATTTTCCAAGACACGATTTCATATGACTTAAACTTGTTAGAGAATCCAGATCAGAGCTTTAAGTAAGTACTATATGAATGAAATTTGTAATTCAAAGGAAATTTGTTTGTTACTTTCTTTTTATCTTTGTGTTCACAACTGGTGATGTAACTTATTAGCATTTCCTGTGAAAGACTGCTATCAAGCTTTTAAATATGTATGTATGCGACCATCGTAACGTGAAGGGTTGATGTTGCAAACTAACTAGAGCAATGTTATTCAAGACATTGAGTATTATTAATATTTTCACTATTAAACTAAGAAATTCCTTAATTACAAAAAAAATAAAAATATATATCAAATTCCTTGTAAACAATACATTTTTACAACATTCCAAATTCTACACAACTTATAATTACTATTTTTTTTCTCAAAAGAAACTTCCTATTTAGTGGGAGATATATTCATAAGACACAAGTACATAGTTGTGTAATAAATAAGTTTATGATTGGAATTTGTTTATGAAAGGGTTGTTAAACATCTTTAAAAGTTTAGACTGTCTTGTTAAATAATCATCTTAGGACTTCATAATACAAAATTATTTATGTAATTTATTTTGTGTAATATTATTTAATAGTAAGATGACCCAAGGAGTACTAGAGAAAAGGAGAGCGCACATTAATAGTAGTATACACACTTAAGGCCTATATTCAAAAAAGGAGAGGAATAATAAATAGTAAAACTCAATTCCTCTACCTAAATATTTTATATTATTTAATATAAATATTTTTGAGCCTTAATAAAAAAAATTTAAAAAAAAATTTACATAAGATATACTAGATAAAATTAAAAAGTTAAAAAGAAATAGAAATCTTAACCTTAGGATAAAACAAGTTTGTAAACCATCTGTGATGTTATATTATCTTCCCTAATTTTTGATAACATCCACGATGGCATCAAGAATCCTTCTGAAGGTTTGGAGTTCCTTTCTATTGTATTCTTTGGATGTATAGTTCTGGTGTTCCTTTAGTTAGGCCTTTATGTTCAAGATGTTTTCGTGTATAAGGATACAAAAACGAAACTGAAATTAAGACATATGGATATTCCAGATCTCCTTGCTTTTAAAGACTATTGGGCGACAGATACCAATGTACTCTATATTTAAAAACAGATATCCTATAAATGATTGATACATTTCTTTGACAACAATCACACGTTCAAAATAGATCATCATAACAAATAACGGAACCCCTTTCGTTTTCATATTAACCAGGTTGTCGATTGAAATCTATACACTTAAAAATTCAATAATTCATGAAGGTTGAGAGATTGAAATTAATTCATATTTTGATAAATTAAAGTATAAACAAATAATTATAAAAAAACATACTTGAGCTCCCTAGCTTACGAACAAGTCGATAAAAGGCACTTAAATATGATCGATTTTCCATTTGTGCTTTCCAAGCAGCTACGGTTGTTCAGGACAACTATTTCGCCGTTTGCGAGTCTAAAACGTTGCAAAGGAAGAAGGGCTTTGACAAAAATTTCAACTTGGACCTGGAGGAGTTTAAAAAAAATAGTCAATCCTTCATCTCCATGAGAACCCATACAAGAGATATCGGAGTTTAAAGTCAGACTGTCTTGAGAGCTTTAAAAAACAGTATAAAAAAGCCTAATGACTCTTTTGAATGATTTTTTTATGAGTCTTTTGAATTCTTTGGATCTATTTTTTGACACTTTTGGCCATCTTACAGCCCTGATGTCAACCACCTCAACTACTCCTTTTTGTTGCATTTCGAGGGGAAGGCCTTCAGTGTCTGTCATCCGAACGTCAATGTCCTAAAAGCCACTGTCTACCAGCACTGGTAATCTATGGCAGAAGACTCCATCTGCAGTAGGAGCTAGGCTTTCCACCGCCGTCTGGAGGACATCGTAACGCCAAGGGCTTTACATTAATCATTAAGAGAGCTCAAACAAAAATCTTATCTTAGTATTAATTTTGTGAGAATTCTATTGTTACTTAATAAATTATATCTTGTGGAAGTTTAAAATTTAAAGTGTTCTTTAGAGATAAATGGATCACTCGATGCCGGATTTGCATCAAATGAAACTAAAATTACAAAATATAGATTCTGGAAATCTTCCTGCTGTTGAAGATTATTTGGGTACAAGTAACACAATCCCTAAAATTGCAAGCCATATATTTTCTAAAAGATCAATGTTTCTAAAGGGATCGCTTCACTTCTATGACGACAATCAAAACTCTTAAATACATTATTTTTCAAAAAAATTTCTCTCGTTCGTTTCCACAATTATGTTTTCAGAGATCTACTTCAAGGTCTTAAATATTAAAGTGATCAAGTGAGGGCTGTTTATAAAGGGAATATAGCTGTTCCTCTTTAGGGTAAATGACGGTTTTTGGTAACTTCATAATTATGCAATTTTTGTGAAAATATCTAAAATACTTTTATCAAATTCAGTGATACTATGACATTAAACAACATCCTTAAAATATTTTTTGATAATTTGATCGTGTTCCGTGATGAGATAATTTGTTTAATTGATGAGTTGTTTATTTATTCTAAAACATTTTTAGTGTACTTTTAGAATGAAATGGATTTAATTTATCTTTGTAAAAATAATTTTTAAGAAATAGGTTTATATTTATTTCTTTAATAAATGTAATTGCTCAATTTATGATTATTATTTATTCTAAAATAAAGACCTATTATATAAATGTTTATATTTTTATGGGGTTAAGTATGTATTTTATACTAATTCAACACAAAATTAAAAAGAAAAAAACCGATTATAGAATATGATAAATTAAGAAGCTTTAATTGATCATTTATTTAAAAACGATTAATCATAAAATCATGATTATATACATATAAAGAGGCAAAGAAAAAGAAACGAAAAATGTTTTTTTTTCATGAATGCAGAGAAAACTCTAATATAAATTCAAGGATATATTAACTATAGCAATAACTATGTATGGCACTTAAAAAAGTCATATTTTTTCATTGTTATCATATTATAAAATATTTTGTATATAAAAAAACTAGAGAATAATTTTAAATGCACTTTTGAGACTTATTTATAAATAGTTTTAAATTTAATTTTTAAACTTTTTTTTTATGTATCTTTGAAGTAAAAAATATTTCATTTATTCTTCTAGAATATAAAACGGAATTAGGAAAAAAAGGTTAACCTTATTTATGTTTTAAATATTAAATATTTTATTGAATTTCTTTAAAATCATAACTTTACAGAATAAACAAAAATAATATTTTTAGAAAATTATCAATGGAAATGCCTAAATATATAATCAAACATGATCAATTATCTAGCTTTTTTTCTTTCCCCTCCCTTTAAAAATAGAATTAAAACAATTGAGTTTTCTTCTACTAATTCTCAAAGATAGAGAAATAGGTCAATATTAACAAAGAACGTTCCTTGGTTCGATGTTTTTTGTCAACAGTACAATTGAAAGTTATTATGTGTCTTCTGTTGTGTCTCAACCTGAGAAGGAGTCCGTGATATCAAGCTTTGAACTCTGGATTGGAATGTTTTTATACTTTTCTGACTAGAGCACCTCCTGGACTTTTGAAAAAAATCTTTTTTATTACAAATCAAAACAAAGTCATGAGTCTTGATACTTACTCTATATAATTGCTCTCAACTTGGCTAAGGCATCTGAAGCGGGGTTAAGTCTTCATATTGCAGTGCCTGGGCATAAATGCAACTAACTCTTCGATGAAGGTCACCAGACTTTCCTTAAGTTAGTGGGACGTCCATTAGTTTGTCCCTCGAGGAAGTCAAAGACAAAATAATCGGGGTTGTTTGGAGTCATAATCTGGATGGTTTGCATCTTGTAAGACTAGCATTTGAGATCTGTGTTAACACATGCCCTAACTGTCTTATTACTGACTTTAAGTTCCTTTCCAATAGAGACGAAGGACATTGTAGGGGGAAAACAATGATGTTGCACACCTTCTTAGTGAACTCTGCGTCCCTGACCTTCATGGAGTCATCCTGTTACCTCCACAACCTTGAAAAAGTCATTTGAGAGTTTTTAAAATCGACCAATTTCTGCCCTGTTTCCTTGAGCTCACGCATTGTTGAGCCAGAGGTATTGCAGATGTCTTCCATCATAAAAATACTCTATATGAATTCCAAACACGAAAAAAATACTATTTAGATCCACTCAATGTCATATTTACAGAACACCTCTTTGCACAATCTATAAGGATACTTAAAGTAATCCAGTAAAAGTACTTATAAAAAACTACTACTTAATGATTATTAATTGTTAGACTGTATTTTCTAGTAAATTGTAAATATCAAGCAGAACCCAATCATATCAATGAATGGCCTCGCAGCTGAACTTCTGGGTCCGAGAAGATTATTTTTTTTTGCTGCCGTTTCCCTAAACATAAAGAAACTCGCATAATATCCCAAAATATCCTGCAGCTCTTAGGTTGTGCAGGTGATTTGTTAGGACTCAACGCAGTTTAAGCTGCACCACCAACACATTTATAAGCACCATGAACCATTTTAATATGCTAGACTACACCCCCACCCAATTGTTGTTGTCTACTGATCCCTAAGGAAGGTTAAATTCTTCCACTGCTGTTTCCCTGAGCATCAAAGAACCTTTCTAATATTCAAACTACACCCCGGCCCTCATGTTGTACAGGTGAAGTGTTAAAAATGCAATTTAAAGGCTGCCATTGCCTTACAGACAAAAAAAAAAGAATCATTTCTTGAGACTTAGTAAAGCTATATTAAAAATTTCAAGAAAATCCATCCATTGGTATGGCTATCATAGAAAGACAAACCTACAAACACACACACAGACATACGCCCTGAATATATAGATACCAGCTTGGGAAAATATATAAAACACTATTAAAATTGTCAACTACAAAATAATTAACTCTCTAATTTTGAATAAAAACCAATATGTAATATTGTATTTAATTATTAACCTTCTTTAACATGACTGATTTTATTGTAAACGTATACATATACAACAACAAAATATACCTTAATAAAGTACAGAGTGGGATTGAAAAATTTTCTGCGTCAGTAAAATTAATTTTTTTCCATTTATTAAGGTTTCAGGTGACATCTTAAGAAATATTGCAGTAAATGTGTTGTTTTTCTTTTGCATTGTTTTGGTTTAATCAAAATCAGATAAAAAAAGAAGTGAACAGGAATAAAAAGGCAAAGGGTTTTAGATCTTCTCAATGGGGATGTTGATCCAAAAAGAATTTCAAAAATCGTAGTGTAACCGTAATTACAGTCCAGAACGTCGGGGTGACCAAAGAGAATGGGAAGAAAATTGATCCCTTTTTCTTCAATCTCAATGGTACAATCGGGACTGAGCCCTCTTATTATCTTAATGGGGAAAAACTTGCCCTACCTAAAGACTAACTATCCTAAGAACAACTATGTGTGGACCTAGGAAGGTACCCCAAGCCAGATATCCTTGAAGATACAGAACTTCTTCAAGGAACACTTAGCAGACTTCTGGAACAAGACCTTCTGCCCCTCTTCTTGTCTTGATCTCAATCCGGTAGACATTAATGTATGGAAGGTCTTAGAGAGCTAAGTTGGGAAGCCATCAAACAGAAATATCCAGGAGCTGAATGCCAGCATCAAGAAGCAATAGGCCAACAGGTCTACAGGTTATATTGAGGCAACTGTGCAAAGTTTCGAACTTTTATGAAGAGTGCAATAAAGGCTGGGGGTGGTCATATTGCATTATTCTTACAAAGATTGATTGCTAAAATAATTTTCAATGACAATTTCCATTATACCTTACTAATAAAAAGTTACTAAGGTTTTTGTTTTGCTTCTTAATGGAGAAAAAAATCCCTGTTACACTCTGTATACACATACGACATAATGTTAGGGAGTTTGTTGACACGTTGAGATGAGAGCTGTTTCATGAATCTCATTGAAGAAAGCCTTGTCTTGTATATTCTTTTACCTTAGAAAAAACAGAGGGAGGGGGGATCTTGATGGTTCAATAATGGAATGCTTTCATTTTAAGGGTATAAAGGAAAGAAGAAGAAAAACATATACATAGTTGGGCATACAGAAAAATAAAAAAAATAAACATGATTTTCCTTTGAATGAGCCATTCTTGTTGATCATCGAATATCTAAATTGAAATCATCCCTTTCATATACATTTTAAATATATATATATATATATCTTAAAGCCAAAGGAAAAACTTTTCTTACATCGATGTACTATAGACTGGTTTTTAACAATATGATGGACAGAAATATTAAAGCTTCAATGGCCAAGGTGACAAAAATACACCAACTTAATATATTTTGTTTTATTTAAAAAAAGTTAAGGTTTCATTAATATTTGATTCATTTTCTTATAGCATCTCTAAATATATATATATATGTGTGCACGTCTAAAACTGAACACTCTGAAATTTTTAAAAGTAGTTAAATAATTCTGTAATTTTTAAAGTGGTCGACGAATTAATTTATTTAATATGACAGATAAGAGTCTTAGACACATGTCTATTCAATATGGCCGCCCATGTTCTCCACTACCAACTCCAGCCTGGGCCGGAACTTGCTAGATGACTTGACAGCGATGAAGCTCTGGTCGAGGTAGGCTCAGGCATTCTTGAGGGCAGACTTCAGCTGGTCCTTGGACTTGTATTGGACTCCCGACAGCATCCCTTTTCAACGCCCAAACACTGCAAAGTCAAGTGGCAAACAATCAGGCAAGTGAGACATGTTGAGAAGAATGTTCGACCTTGCAAGGCGTTTTTCCTTGTCTACAGGCTTGAGGGCTTGATGAGGAGTGCTCTTGTAGACTTTAAGGCCAAGATCTTTCTTAACTAGCCGGTCCATTGTCCTTCTGCTGACGTTGAACCCCTAACAAGACCCCCGGTAGTGACCTTGCTTCTCTTGTCCTCAACATACTTTTTCACGGCAGAAATCATTTCGTCTGATCTTCGAGGCTTTGACGTAGATTTTGTGGTCGCCTCAGGAGTCTCTTTGGATACCACGCTGTAAACGGTGGTGTGGCTGCAGTTCAGAACCTTGGCAATTTCAGTGGGAGTTTTTCACCGCGCGAAAAGTTCCCAATTGGGACTCGACGTCTCTCCATATTATCGGCTGTTTTTCCACTGTTGCTATTAGATTTTGCTGGAGTTTTGTTTCTAATCAGTCAAGATCCTTGCCTCGAAGTATAAACCGGTTTTAACTTAATAAAATCACGAATATGTGCATGGTGTAAAATTTAAAGGAGTGTTCAGTTTTAGACGCGCACACTTGTAAAAAACAATACCACTAATAATATACAGGTTAGGTAGTAAAATGTGCACTCTGAAGCCTCCTGGCCTTCATAACCTCTTTCAGAATGTAAGTATGGTTTTCATGTATGATGACAATTTGCAAATAAACTTCCTATTTTCTTCTGCTTCGAACATTTCTGAAACGAAGAAGGAACAAAACAATATGCATGACTATCATAAACTATTCCGTATCTTGGAAGTACAGTTTTATTGGAAAACATGAAGATTGCCCTTTTTGCAGAATAATGAAAACAACTGACCATTCCTTGTAGGATTGTAAGTACCACATGCTTCATATTTAAATTTACACTTAAAGAAATGCTCATAGCTTACGTCTTATTCTAACAATCATTTGTAATTATTGTTATTTCCAAGTATCGGCTGAAATAACAACAATTACAAATGATCGCCAAAGACGAAGAAATGCAAGGCAAAAGTATTTTGACCAAGAAATGCATGCACGCCAGGCGACCCAATTGAGATTGACAATGACCTCAGCATAATCCAAAAATCAATTAAAATCCAAGAAATAGTCGCCAGAATGTTTGGGCAAAGTTGGAAACGAGCAATAAGAACAAAGACCAAACCTACGTCCATGAAGTTATTTACAGCCATCAAGAAGAAGGTCGAGATCATCATTGAGCCTGAGGAAGGTCATATTGAATAATAAATGTCAATTTTAGTCAAAATTTACTGGAAATAAACATAGTTTTGTTTTCAAGAACAAGTTTTTAATTTAGTTTGAAAAACAACCTTTATTGTAAACTTAATTTTTACACATGGTTTAAATAACATATATAGACATTCTTTTGGCTGTATATAACGCTTTTGTGTGCAAGCTTTAAAATAAAGAACTGTCTGACATTTTTTAGCTTGGTTGATAGTCAAAAAGTTAATGTTGTCCTTGCACTAAGAAATACTGAAGGGGATTTTAAAAATATAAAGTTGTAAGTGAGTGTGTATAAATATTTATCCTTGTATTTTTTATATGATCTTCATTATGACACGTGAATAATAGTTTGTTACCAGCCTTTAAAATGATATTTTAGCAATATAAAACTTCTTTTGCCCTTTGTTGTTATTACATATAATATTGTCTACAAGAATCATTTAACAAATTTAAAACTCTTTTGCAACTATATTTTATAGCTATAAAATCAATCTAAAATAGTATTTTCATAAAAAAATTCCCACATCCTTTTGTATCTCACTTTTTCATATTCTACGTTTAGGTAGATTACCAAAACCGTTAGTATAAGATTTACTTAGGGTTCTTGTTTTGCACTGAGTGAAATAATGTTATAAAAATTAATTTGTCTTAAGATATCAAATAAAATTCTAAGATTTACAATGTTGAATATCTTCACTGAACAGAAATGTCATATACAATGATGTAACGTGTTTATAATTGTCAATTAATCAATAATTAAAATTTAAAGTCTGTATATCAGATGTAATCATGAATAAAACAGTTTCTGAGTCTACAGAAATGGAACATATTTATCAGATCTAAATTTTTTGAGTTTCTGTCATAACATCAACAATTTATCTGTTGGGCATCAGGATTATGATAAAATTAACAGATTGATTTTCATGTAACAAGGTACGAAAATTATTGAAGATTATATGGTCACAGTAAGAAACCATTACATTTTGGGAAGTCAAGATCAAAGATCAAGGTCATACAAAATGGGCAAAAACACTTTGATTAAAATACAGAACTGAAATCATCTCCTTTATTAGATGTTTAATATATATTAAACATATATTTAAGTAGGAATCCAATATATATTAAATTAAATTAAATTAATCATGTTCAACGTTGAACATTTTTGGCTTTAGATAGATAAGAAATGACATTTCGTTAAGGAAAACTGACCACAAGCGTAGATTTGCATTCACCCTAGCGCCCATTTTAGATTTAGTACAATTTAAGGGTTAAAAATCATCCAATTTATATGGTATTGCTTTAAAGAGAACAACTCATCCGGGTTTCAATTAATTTTATACCAGAGTAGTTTATTTAAAGTGTAAATAATAATAATTTTTATGACGAAAGAGTTTTAGGTGCATTTGATTTCTTTTTTTCAAGCAGAATTGAATTGTTGAAAAATGACATAATCATATTCATAATAAATAGCTAATAAATAAAGTTGTTACATTTTATGATATCAACCTCTATTTATTTGCTTGAAATATTTTTATAACAATTCACTTTTTGTTTCTCTTTAATTAGAGTAGACAAATTTATATTCTAAAGTAATAACACCGTTGTTTAAATATTTTTGTAAATCATTTGCTTTGGCTTTGAGCATCACTGACACAATTTGATAAAAAATATTTTTCATTTTTTTATTGATGAAAAAATATCAATTTAAAAAAAAATTACTTCCCGGAGCAGTTGATTCAGTTGTACATCAAATGTTATTTAAAAGAAAGAATATTTTACTAAAGAAATATTTATTGGAGATTTATATCTCCACAAAAAAGAAATGTATTCTTATCAATAACTAAGAATAGGCTATATTTATTGCGTCAACATAAAAACAATATTGAACAAAATCAAGAAAATAGAGAATCCCAATTATTTTAATTAATGTAAAACATGGGTAAAAATTACCGGCCTTGAAAAACAAAAGCCAATCTGAAATGGTACCTCACATAAAGAAAGGGTTTTTTTGATTCATTATTTTGGAACTAAAAAAAAGTAGCATCAGACTTAGCACAATAACTTACAAACTAAAAACAGATTCACAAGAAGTTTTAACAGCAGTTTTTTTAATGTTAGTACATACTGAAAATTAGGTCTATTAAAAAAATAGAAGTACCTATTTCTGAAATCAGGAAATTTCAGCCAATGGGTTATACATACAGGTTAATATTTCATAAGCATATTTTAGTAAATTATGGAATTTGTATATAAATTAATGAAATGATTTAAAATACGACATAATTTTAACTATAGCAATAAATATTTATTTATTTAAGGATATTTACTTTGATTTGACCATGTTAATAAAATCTTTAGTTATTATTTTTTATGTATCGATTAATTTGGCTAAATTATATACTATTTGCAACACACTGAACAGAGAAAAAATAGTTATTTGTTTGTAGAAACTGATGGTATTTATGTAACATTGGTTGATGAAAAAGTAACTTCATATTTCCTGCCCTTTTTTTAAAATTAAGTTTATATTTTATTATTGGTCATATCAGATCATTCAAGTTTTGTAATTGTAAAGGTGTGGATTTATACTACAAATTCTTTTTTGACAATATTGCGCTTGGTTGGTTTGTTTTTGAAGTATTGTGCGTCGAGTATGGAGGTCTCACAGGAAGAAATTTGCCATGTTTTACATTTTACTAATTTAAAGGGAACAACGCGTGGAATCTGACAAAGAATATTCGCGATCTATGCAGGGAAGATTTTCTTTCAATTCAAGTTACACAACAATGGTCCTAGATATTTTTCCCCCCTCAAATTATATCCTCTAATGTGAATATCTCGACCATTTGAAGCTGGCTATCGAACAGAAGTGCCTAGCATTGGTGAATAGGAGATAACATGCCACTATCAAGACAATTTTAGGCTGCACATATCTTTGATGACACGCCATAATCTTCGGGAGCTAAGATGGGAAGTTCTTATGAATCCACTCTACACTCCAGACCTGGCACAAAGTAACTAACGCCAATATTTGTTTATGACAAACGCATCGAATTACAAATTTGGCCTCAATAGAGGGTAGTGAAAATTGGTTGTTCGAATTTTTTGCCAATAGCAACAAGGATTCAACGAGAAAAACATTATGATGTTGTATTCTCGTTCCCTATAAGTTATCAAACAGAACGGGGCATACTTAGCTTAACTCCGTTGATTATTACACTTCTTATAAAGCATTGAAATAAAACGACAAATACGAAATTGCTTTTTCCCCAATCTAATATCTTGGTTTAGATGAAGAAGAAGAAAAAAACAATTTAAGAATAAAAGATAATAATCGAACCTTAGATTTGGTTGTTCTTAATCCCTTATCTCATCTTATTTGTTTTATACTGTTTCATATCAAAAATATTGATTGATTGACAAGATAATAAAACAATAAACAATACTTATTCCTTTTTTATCTGTCTTATTTGCTCGTCAAATAGATGAACTAAGATGGTTATGGGCATATGACGACCTTCAAACAATATACTAAACAAAAGAGTTAATGTTTGTTAGTGCCTCCTTAAATTCAATTATTATTAAACTTTATGTTATACTGTTGTCATAAGTATAACAAGATCACTACTAACCCAAAAAAGGTTAAATACTTACAAAGATTATTCTTGGCGTCTAATCAAAGCTAACAAACATATATCTTGTACCGATATAATAGGGTCTGCTGAAAAGTCCGTGCAAGGCCGAAAAATGGCACTACTGGGGTGTATCGAGGTTATATTTAGTAAGTAGCATCTCTTGGAAGAAGACGCACCAACTGTAGCTAGATTAGTCTATTTATTTATGGTTGACCTTCGTTTGAATCGATGAAGTGGAGTTTTTTGTAGCAGACTCCCGCTTGATAACACATTGTTAAGATTGTTGTTTGCTTTCAGAAGTGTAGTTCTGTATCCATGTTTCATCCACTATGACGAAACGACTCTTCAATTCCTACAGATTCTTCTCGAATAGCTGCAAACTGTCCTTGCAACAATACACACAATTTCGTTTTTTGTCAGGAGAGCAGTTGCGACCCGAATTTTGCAGATGTCTTTGTCATGTACTAAAGTTGATGATAGCAATCTCATGGACCCTTTCATCTATTACCATCGGATGTATTTTATCAATGATTTCTGAAGTATTAACCTCAATAGGGCATCCAGAACCGTCAACGTCACTTGTGCTCATTTAAAATTTTTGAAACAACATATAAACTTTTCTTATCGAAAGCGCAGAGTCCCCATAATGTTTACGAAGCTTTTTTACTCCCTTGAGGCATTCTGGATTTCATAAAATAATGTTTAATGAACACACAAAATTCTTTTTCATCCATTTTTTGAAAATCACTTCACTCCATCGATTCAATGGAATGCAAAACAGAAAGAAATAGACAAAACCCGGCTATCAGTTGGTATGTGTTCTTCCAAGAGATGTTACTAATTTATCATTATCTCGATACGCGCCAGTATTGCACAGTCATGTGCAATTTTAAGATTTGTCCCAGTTATAATTGTAATTAAATTGTTAGAAACAAAGTAGAATGGAAGATCGACATCAGAGTAATTTTTGTCAATCTCCTTGTTTATTTGTTCCCCTCATTCCTCGTCATAGTTGATTGTAGCTGATGTAATGAAACGACAGCTGAGCTGTTCCCCCCCCCTACCGAAAATATTCATCAAATTGTCAGGATTATCATATTGATTTTCGTTTTTTAACAGGGCCAAAGTGCCACCAATTAGTATAACTTCTATTAATTCACAAAGATACCATATTTTATTATATTCTCTCAGGCGTGCAATTTAGACAATACTTCCATAGTTTAGTATAACTGTACTTAAGTTAAGGGTCCCAAGACATAAAAAATAAATGCATACCCCCCTTATTTTTTTCTATTTGATCTCTGCTACTCAAGTATGGAAAAAAAATCTAATACAACGGTAACAGTTGCCAATGAAAGGTTAAATTCAATTTGATGACTTGATTGCTGAGTGGATGGGGAAATATACATTCAAATATAACAATTGTGAAGGAAATAGGTCTGTTAATTTGATTTATTTTGAGTATATTATTTTCTGCAAAAAGTAAAAATACCAACCAAATCCTTCTTCAATTGTGTGAAAAAAATTCGTTTTTATGTATCAATCTTGGAGTTTTATACAAAAAATACTTGGTTGGAGTAAATTAAAAACTGTTTGAAAGGTGAAAAGATCATGACTATATAAAGTAGATGATCAAAAACGAAAAAAAAAAAAAATGAAATATACTTCGTCATCTAATTCAAAAGCTGGGAACGAATATTTTTTAAATGATTTAAACCTTGATTCTAGAAAATTTTTAATGATCTTGAACGTATAATTGAAAGCACTATGTCAATAACAACCCAAAAAATGATTAAGAAAGATTTTAATAATCCAGTTAGTAGCTGCATTAGATATATGTCAATTAAGTATGAGAGATGCCGTATTTTTTCTTGAAGCAACTATTGAATTATTGGGATTGAATATTCATGAATTTCCTATCAGTAAGTCTTCAATCCAAAGAATACGGAGTGATGGAACAAAATATCGGATGAATACAGTAAAAACTGATTTTATAGACAAAGTAACAGATTTTATATCTATACATTGAGATAGAAACATTACTTCATGGTTAGAAAAACTAAATGATGAAAGTAGAACATTTAATCATTGTCATTACTATGAATGAAAATAAAGAACAAATTATTGGTGTTTCAAGGCTGGATAATTCACTAGGGAAAGAACGAGACACATGCTATACAAATGATATTTTAGTTTAAAATTAAAGCTTTGGGGTAATATAACATTGCAATATTACAAGAATTTACAACAAAATACATAACTGATAAAACTAATAACTATTGGTGGTAAGAAAATGAAGCAATCAAAATAAAACAAAGATAATTTATGAGAATACTAAAAACATGTCTCAAATTTAAATTATAGATTGCTGTAAATCTTTTTTAAAGCCTTTAAATGGTGTCTTGAAGTTGACGGAAGGTAATTGTTTCTGCAGCCAAAGTACACGAATTATTCCCCAGAGACGGAACTTTAATGGAAGAGCAGCATAGCTTGCTACTACAGCAATAACAATTGCTTTCCGCTCCTGAGGATGCAACACATTATTATTTGTTACTCTGTTAGCTATTAAGGCTTTAGAGTTGAGTAAAGCAAAATCTAAAGCCTGTGTTCCGCATGATACTCCTGAGTTTTTCTTGGAAATCCTGAACATTGCACCTTGTATTTTGTAGTAGAAAAGGAAGTTAATTCATGACAAATTAAACAATTTGTCAGCAGCTAAGGAAAAGAAAATTCACTCAATAAACTAGTGTTTAGATTTCAGCGCCTCACCTTGTTGTATGTTTTAGAAAAGAAGTTCATTTTTGAGGAATTAAATAATATGACAAGAGCTACGGAAAATAAAATTTACTGTACATAAGATACACCCCATTTTTATCACAAGTTATCTATATATTAAATGGGAATGTATGTGTATATGTTTCCAAGATTTACGGCAAAAATTATGAATGGATTGTCCTGAAATTTTTCATGTAGCTCTACTTAGCTCCAGAACAAGATAAAACCCATGACAGTCTTAAAATAGCGGAATAGACATAATAAAATAAAAAATTTTGACTTTAACAAAACGGTTTACTGAACAAGAGTTCAGTGGTTGGTGTTCAACCGTCCAAAAATTTGATATTCAATAGTTTGAATTCATTAAAATGTATTCTTGTAAAATATTTGTTAAAGAGTTTATTAATAAAACCATTCGATTTAGTTAAAACTAAAATTCATATTAAAGAAAGAATGTAAAAATAAAAAAAATCTGTGTAGAAAATCAAATAATTATTAAAGGTATTCAGCTTGAATATAATAACTTAAAGGCAATTCAAGGCCAATTACTCTAGTGGGTATTACATTTACTTGTATTCAGTTTGAATATCATAACTTAGCCACATGAAACTTATAAGTTTAGCTCTCCCAAACCCAAGAAAGTTGGTAATTTTTTTAATTATATTGATGTATTTTTTTTTGTTATTATTTCTCTTTTTTATATTAAATATAAGTACCTATAAAAGATAAAATCAAGGAACATTTTTAAATCCAATTAAGGATAATAAATGAAGATAAATTATAAGTAACTTTTTTACTAACAAAATTTAATTTAAATTTGTGTAGAAAGAAATTTAATTTAGGTAATAAAAACTGAGATAAAATTAAGTTTCTACTTTTTTTATTTGACAAGAGAAATGAGTTATTGGAAAATTGATGCATTGAATGAAAAATATATCTCATAATGAAAAATAATGGAGTTTTTTAGCTTAATTTTTCATTTTCTTAGTGCTTTTTTATTTTTATCATAGAAGTTTTATAAGATAAACGGAGAAGGAAATTAGCATTTAAAGGAGAAAAAGTAAAAAATAGAAGATATGTTGTGCGTCAACTTAATAACAATATTGAACAATATTAATATTGGGGAAAGAGAAAATCTAATATTTTTTTAAATCATCTCTGCAGACTAAGCATTTTAAAAACAGAACAAATTTCAATATATTGGTAAACATAAGGTCTTCGTTATAAAAGTTTGCACATAAAATTTATCTGACTGATGTATTTGAAAAATATCATACCCTTGAGATGTCGTCCCCAATACGAACGCCTTGATGACATTATGCTGTACTCCGTGCCAGCTGCACGTCCAAGGACGCAAATAATGACGCTCGAATTTATATCAATATTGTCAGATCCAGTGTTATGTTAGAATTCTAAATCGGAGCAGTTTGTTTAAATCAAAAAATTGAAACCTTTTTTATTCTTGAAAAACCAAGATTTTGACACATATTTGTTTGGAGCAAAGGAAATTAAATCTCTTAAATCGCCATATTTGAACCTTTTGGACTGCTATGTGTAGGGAATCTTGGAGAGAGAGAGTCCAATAAATGTGCTCATAAAACTGTTGATTCGTTGCAGGCATCCATCTTTGCAGATTGGGACAACATGAACGAAGAGTTCAACATCAAGACATGGCCCAGGTTGAGGCCTATGTTGGATATTCAAATGTTACTTGCACAAACGGCTACTTGGTTGGTACTTACCCGTCAACGAGTAAAATTAATAAAACATATGTGAATCATAATAAAATGCCAAGTACATATGTATTTTTCCCCGGATATTTTTCATCTCAACTTATCGGTAACTTTAACTGTATCTCTTTTTTAAAGAAAAAGACCTTGCAAATTAACATGCTTCTCTAGAAATTTAAAGAATGTTTGGCAGAAGAGCAGCTTAGCTTTCATGACGTTTTATCAAATTAGCTGGGAGTAGTAGCTATGAAATGAAGAAAATAAAGTCAATGAATGGCAAATTTATAAACAGAAATTTATAATAATGTCGATCTTCCATTATACTCTGAGTCCAATTAGGACTTGAACATTTAACTCCACAATAAATCTTCATATTAATTATTTGTCTCTCACGGACTAGTGATTATTTTATACTTCTTATTCTGTTTTCAAGATTAAAATAAAAATGTTGGTAGCTTTGGTAAATAATTTCAACAGGAGTACAATCCGAAAGTATATTAATTTTTCAAAACCCTTACATAAAAGACACCATTTTTGGTTTCCAACACTATCACTATTAATTGGGGGCACTGAAATCTAATTTTTAAAAGTGAGTAGCTAGAAGTAGTTTATGAAAATTACGTCATATATTGATGATAACATCATCACGCATTTTTTTAATGTTATGGTTAAAAAAAAAAGGTAGGCAAATGGCCCATAGGTACCCTAATTATAGGTTAAATCACTTGACGATAAATTAGGTTCATTACATGGTTACATTTGTACATTATTCTTTATTTTTTAAATATCCTGTAACAAATTACTCTTGGATATTTAAAACCCAATTATATTCAAAAGAAAAGTTCAATTATCCGTTTCTACTAGGCTCAGTAACCCATCCTTAGTATATGGTATGTGATGTATTCATGCAGTATTGAGCTTTCTAAAAAAACCTACTTATAGACATATTTGATCGATCTAATGAAAAAGTATGTGTATTACATTTCAATAACGGTATTTCCTTTCATTCTTAAACCTTGTTCGTACCTATTATGTAAATATACATTAGGTGTTTGCTTAAATAATGATTATCTCCTATAAAATAGAAAGCATTTTTAAGGAACGTAATGTGATATACTTCCTCTTATGTACATACAAATATAAATGTAATTTGTGAGTACATGCAAACATTATAACCCATATATCTATGTACCCAACAAGCCATTCAATGCTCAACGTTTGTATATAGCTAGCTAAAGTATGTATAGGTTTGATAGCATGATACCGGGTGAAAACTGAAAATTTACATATATGGAAAGAAAAAAGAAAATACCTTGCCGTAGTTTAACTATATGTACATTCAATAAAATTATTAAATAATCTTTATCTGATAGATTGACCATGTCATCTTGATATATTCTATTCGGCCGTGATTAGTCTCACAAATGGCGACAAGCCTTCTGCAAAAAGAATGCAAGTATTGCAAATGACGCTTGGATCCATGGCAGCCCATTCCTTGTCAACCGAGGCCTTCATGGTTTCAACGTTCGAATGACGGATGCCAGAGGCCTTCTTCTCGATGCCAAAAAGAAAAATCAAGGGGATTGAAATCCAGACTTTATGGTGGACACATTCTCTTGTCCGAAAAAGTGATTTTGTGAGCTTAGAGGGTCTGAGTAATTTTTGGAGTGTGAGCCTTATCTATCTGAAAGATAACGTTGTCAACGGTACAATTTCCCTAGTCCTAGGAGAGTAGGTTGGCCTTGAAAAAGTTAACTCGAAATAGCTTTCCTGAGCCTGTAACCATCTGGCAACCAGATCAGGGGTGTCCTTGATGAGTTTTGCCAGATACATATTTTCTCTCTATGTCTCTCTTGTTGTGGGCTTGCCTCTTCTTAACATTGATGAGGGGCTTACGAAACATTTCTCTCAAGATGACAACCTGTGTTGGAGTGTGACCCACACAAAGAACAGCTGATGCCCTAACCGTAAAACAAAAAAAAAACAGGTTCTTGATTTGCATGGGTACCCATACAATTAGAAACAGTTCTAATTTCTTAACACATAATCTCTAAAATCAATATAATACAAGTGGATATGCTTCAAGTTTCGACCCAGTAGCTAAATGATTGAGTTTAAATGCATACCCTTTCACATTACAAGACACTATTGTGCTATATTTTCATTCATTCATCCTTGAATTATTTTTCGAGATATTTTTAAATTATTTGAAAGAATAATAATAGATCTCTAAAAATTTTATCATAGGATTTTATATTTGGCCTTTATAAGTCTTCAAACTATGTCATTTTTTAGAATTGACATTATAAAAAATTACCGTTCACTCCCAGAGAGACACTTGTGTCCTATCAAATTATGGCAAACCTATTAAATATATTGAAAAAAATTAATTATAATTAGTTCTAATATCACCGAAGAGATCAAGAATTGACTAGAATTATCTTTGATTTTCTTTTCCATTCCTGGTGGGTCTGAGAGGGTTAATAAATTACCAACTATTTTCTGGTTTTTTTGTAGGTACTGTTGGGTAGTCCAAGAATAAAACTCCGATTCAATCACATATGCTACTTCTACAGGATAAGAAAAATACATATCTAATAATATCCAATAATGCTATATATTGTCCTTCTTAGCTCGTCTGTTTGTTTTTTTAAGTTAGCCACTTGAAGATTGAAATTTATTTTTCTTTGCTACTATTCCTGTTGCATAAACTTCTATGTCTACAACATACAGTCTATCATTGATTCATACAAAATCAGATAGATTTTTTATATTTAAGTCGACAAAGTTGTACTTACAAAATATATATGATATGAATAGCTATAATTGGTGGAAAAGCAACATAGAGATAGTGGTAAAAAATTTTTATTAAGAGATCAATATTTAAATCTACAAATAAGAGGAATAGAGTTAAATCCTTTATTTGGTTACTAAAAATAGCTTTAAAAAGGAAATTTTCATTCATTCCTTAGGCAGTTATTAAAGTGAAACTTATCTAAATAGTAGAAATTTAAAAACTATGCCAATTACTTTTGTGAGAAAACTATTTAACACAGGAAAAAAACAAATTAAATGCTTCAGATAAACATATGGACGATTTATTATTTACCACAGAAAGATACCTCTTGCGTAATATCTTCAAAATAAATACTGTCAGGATCCATTCACATCATGTGATTCCTCAGTGAATGTCAAGATCTGAACATTCTTTTTTAATTTCTTGTTTGCTTTATTAATGGTAGGGACTATTTTGGCAATAAACAATAAAAAACTTTCAAACATAAACAGTTGTCACCATGGAGGCGAAAACGTAACGTGGTGGATTTGTTTCACGCCCAAGTGATTGTAAAATAAATCTTAAAGGTCTTAAAGTGCTCCTCGAGTCTTGTTAGCAAGAATAATTGCAGAGTGGCTTCAGGTCAGAACCTTTGGAGGACCTCCCGCTGTGGTAGGAGGATAAGGATAGTGTGATCACCAGAAGTACAGCAAAGTGGGTGAGGCGGCATATCAAGGCTTTCAATGTCAGTGATGATGATTGTGAAGGATTTGAGGAATGTTTGTTATATACAACGACATTGGCAACTTACTTCAACAGTAACTGAGGCCAACCAGGTAAAGAAAATCAAGAAATGATTGATTTGTTTAAAGCATAATGGTAGGTCTAGCCACCTTCCTCCCCTGACTTTTCCCTCAGTACTATACCATATGAGGAATCAATAGTTCAAATTTCGTAGAATGTTTTTCATTGTCTTTTTTAAATTAAATTCCTTTCGAAATAAAATAAACACAAAAATTAATTATTTAAATAATTTTACATGAAAAAGTTTGTTACTTTTTCAAGAAAAAAACCAATTATTTTCTATAATTAATAAAATTCCGTAGGTTGTTATTTTGTTTCTAATGATACAACATAACAAGAACTACAATCTACACAAACATTTCTTTTAATGCATCATTGTCTAATACCACTTAAATAAACTCTTATATAATTATTTTTCTCCATATACATGTACGTAAATATATATAGATAATATATAGAGGGAAGACTAAACTTCTCTTTCAAAATGGAATTATTATGATTAATTAATGAGTAAAAACCATTAAATGGTTCATAGAGTTATTGCTCTTCACAGGTTGTTTGCCAAATTAATTTATGATCAAAAACATCTGCAAACATCTAAACTTTTTTTTATAAATAAAAGGGACATAAATTATAGATTTATTTTACAAATCAATATAATTCCCCTTAGAGAAAGATCGTTCCTCAACATTTCATTTAAAAAGAAAGGGAAAATATAGGTTAGAATTTGTTGATAATTAGCGAACAGATATGACTCAGTTGACAAAAAAAAACTCGAGACAAATTATTTTAAATAACTCAATTTGCAATCCCTTTAATATAAAATATGTAAATGGTTAAGTTGTTGTTAAAATCTGGTGTGTTTTGGGCAATTAAAAATATGAAACCATAAATAAAATAGCCACCTGACAATTTGATGAATATTTTGGAAGAAAGAACAGCTTAGCTTTCATGAAGTTTCTTTAGATCTACTACAACCACCTATGGCAAAGGTGGACAGGGAACAGGAAATGAACAAGGATATTTGCAATAGTTACTCTGATGTCGATCCTCAATTCTACTCTGAGTCCAAAAATAAATTACAAATATATCTACGTGATTTTTCTCAACTTGTTTGTATTTTTTTTGCAACAAATCCATACTTCCAACGATTTTGGCCTCTTCCGGGTTGCAAGGCGAATTTTAGGCTTCCTTAATCTCCAAAATTAAACTTTTGAGAGTATATTGTGTATGACAATGTTGAAAGGACTTCCAAAAAAGGTACCAACATCAACACCAGATCCCTACGAGCTAACATTAGGTGGACATTTCGGAATTTCTTCTGTGCGACGGTCAATAAGGCAGTGGGATGTTTCCGGGGACCTAGTGAGTGTGTTGTCCTTACTAACAGCTATTTTATTGATTGAATCTCAAATTTATGTTATAATGATGACTTTTGTGGAAATATTAATAAAATCAATTAAAAATAAAGTAACAGCAGAATGCTAATTTTTTTTTCACGTCCCGTGAATGTTTTGATTTACTTATAATAAACTTGATCGAAGATTTGATACATGTCATTGTTTTGAATATCTCGCCTTTAGCCAATATTAGTTTTTGTATGAACAACTGTGTATATATTACAAAGGAAAAACCTGATTTCAATAAGGAAAAAAAATGATTTAAATACAACATTCTTTCAATTTATAGATCACAAGCGAAGAAAGAAGTATTTTTTGTTATTGTTAATGAATTTTTAAAGATATGTGTATGCATATTATTTTTAAATCAAGTTGATATCCGGCACTTTTTTTAATTAATTTTGTTAGTGATTTTTTCCTTATTCCTTCTTATTCATTCTGTAAAAAATTACGTACAATCGATTTTTATAAATAAAATGCTTATAAAACTAATGAAGAAAAATAAGTTGTTTTCTTGTTTTTTGACAAAAACAATATATTTTTTAATAATTTTTTTTTGGTATTCAGCTTAATTATAAGCTTTTTAAAACCCTTCATAAAATTAAAAAAAGAATAAAATCATCATATAGATCCTGCTTTAATCATGTTCCAAGGAAGATGTTCAAATAAACAAAGAATGATTTTAATGGATGACAAACATGACATGCATTGGTAAAGAGTAAATATTTTTTGGACTTTTTAACTAGTGTAATAACTATGTGGGCAATCTTTGTATTGCACCCTTCTAAAGAAGAATATAATTCATGCATAGTAGTATATAAATGCGTTCATTGATCTCCCGGGTGGTCCATTGAAATATAAACAGACCAGGCCAATCCCCTCAAGTTCATGAGTTCACATGCAAAAGATCACTAGGGTTAACACCAGATTGTCCAGAGACCTATCCAAAAAGGGAAGGGGGAGATACTTATGAGGGTGGAGATGCCCCTTTTGATACCAGCAATGAAATAAACCCATCGTCTCTAATGTAAGACTCTTTTGAGTTCTTTTGAACCCTTCATAGACATTTTTGGGCACCCTACAGCTATGATGCGTAACCCTTCGACAACACTTTTTGGGATACATGTCAGAAGGTAGGACTTCAGTGTCCATAATCCAAACTCAGAGGACCTCAAAGCCAATGTCAGGCAGTACTGGGATACATGGCAGGGAACTACATCCGCAGCGGGTGCAAAACCTTCCACCTCCACATGGAAACCATCATTGCCGTTAAATATGTCTGTATTTATGGGTAACTCAGATACTGTATACTGAAGTTCTATCAGTAGTTAGATTATATTGTGTTGAAGTGTAAAATTTAAAGTTTGTAGATTTAAATGAACCACTCGAAACGTGTGAGTATTCTGCGTCTTATGACTAAAAAAATGAACAATTTTTTTTGTCCAATTTATCCTTTTCTCTGATTACATTATATAAAATATTGGATCAAATATCAAAATTTCTAAAAAATCCCGCAATACTGATACGATATCGATATTGGATATTTTCCTCAATATATTGCTTATTATGTAAATAATAAGGTATACAGTCTCAAAGATAAAATCAGAGCATTCCTTGTGTCGCCTTGGAACCAAGTTTTGTGGTAATATCAATTTTGTATCAAAAATCTTTCTAATATACAAAACAAAACAAATTCATTCACTCTAATTTAGTTGCAATGGAAGAGCTATACTTGGAGTAGCTGGAGATTCACTTCAAAGAGGAGAAACAGAGATCATCTTTAGTTATGTGTCTTATTAATACTGAAGGAATAATCAAAAATTGTGAATTCGGTAAAAAAATGTTAAAAATAATAGATTTTATGGATTTTTTTGTCAATACGAGAAAGGAGGCTGATTTCATCTTTGACACTTGTTAAATATATTATATAAATATGTCACACAAAAAAATATAAAATAAAAATCATTTGACGCCAGCCTCACATCTCTGAAAAAGTGTAAAGGTATAGAATTCCAGAGACTAGCCCACCTATACTAAAAACCATGCTTGAACATGTCTATATTTGGTTTTGGGAGGTAGAGGGGTTGTGATCAGAGAGTCTTGTTTCGTAAAAGAGATAGCCTCTATTTTGTAACAAGGGTTGGAAAGATACATTTATATTTTTATTTAAAGTTATGTAGAGCGTCATAACTACCTTAGTTGTATGTTTATGATACAGACTAATAAAACCAAGTGTTTTGACTTGGTATGTATAGTTGTTGTTATCTGCCAATGAAGGAAAAATCGAACTAACCCTAACCCGTACCTTGGACCTCATCAAATAGTTTCTGGAAGGATTCCAGAACTCAGATCAAAAGCACTATTAGTTTGTAAATTTTTACCATGAACGAGGAGTTACGTTTTTTGAAACTTCTTTTTTGATTCCCAGGTTTCAATTACCCTTCTATATAATGTATTTGTAATTGTATTTTAAATATAAGATTACAATATTTAAATTCCTAAGTCAAACTAATCATATACCACTTTAAAAAAATGTGTGGATATATTATAATCAGTGAATTAATTAAATTGACCTTATGTAACTGTTATTTTAGAATATTAATTATAATTATTGAATTAAATAAAGTTGAATTAAATCTTTCAAAAACTTGAGATGTTTCTTTTTTACATATATAATTCTGTACTTGTGAGCTATACTTAATTATTTTAATGATCATTTTTAAATTATTACCAAAAGTATTATAAGTATAAAAAAAGCTGCTGTCTTGACAATTAAACCTGAGAAATAACTTACTAGCAAAGTTAATTTAGTAATGATATAAGTTATATTTTTAATGTACAGAGTACGCCAAATGTGAGGTTCTAATTGTTCTAATTTATTCAAGTAGGGAATATTTTAAATATATTGTCCAGAAAATACATCACTTAGGGACCGATTTTTTTTGTTATTTTTATACATATTTTCGAAAAAAACGACCCAAGTCCTTATACTGGGTGGGTCCATTGAAATTTGTACACTTACTAATACAATAATTAATGAAGGTTGATCAATTGAATTCAGATCATATTTTGATATATTAAAACATAAACAATTAGTAAAAAACTAAATAACCCTTACTTATCTAGCTTATGTACATGTCGAGAAAATGACACTTGAACACGATTGACGAACTTTCATTCGCGCAATCTAAGCAGTTGGGGGTCTCCAGGACCATATTCTACGCCGTCATCAAGTCCAAAACGTTGGTAGAGGATGAAATGCTTTTTTTCATATTTGACCTGGTGGAGTGAAAGAAAACAGCCTCGGCCAATACCCTTAAGTCCATAAGGGCCCATGCAAGAGTTGTTGGGATTTCACACCAGTCAGTCCAGAAAACTATCAAAAATGTGGGTGGAAATAGCCTCTTTTGAGTTATTTTGAACTCTTTTTTTTGTACAATTTTGTCCTCCCTACTGCCTTGATACCAAACTTCTCGACTACACCTTTTGAGTGTAGGAGAAGGTATGCATTGTCTGTCATCCAGACATTGAGGCTCTCAAAGCCACTGTCACCCAGCACTTGGACGCAATGACAGAGGACAGCATCTTGAACATGTGCCAGGTCTTCCTTCCACCGCAGCCATCTGTAAGACATCATTGCCTCTAAGGGCGGCTACATTAATTATTAATAGAGCTCATACCAACATCTATTTTCCGTATTGATTTTGTTGAGTTTCTATATTTGATTCATATATATTGTATTGTGTTGAAGTGTTCAAATTTAAAGAAAATAATCAGAATACTTTTTTTTATGTTCCTTTATATTACATTTCCGAACAATTCAATTCAGTCACATTTATAAAAAATAGGCAATTACACAAAGAATATTTTCGTAGATGTTCTTGTAAAAATGCACTATATATTTTTAGCCAATAAATGTCTTTAAAGTTAGCCAGGAACCTCTCCTCGAGAACTTTGTCGCTGGAAGATCTGCGATACTTAGTCACCTCCCTGTTATAAGTGCCAACAATGCTAAAAAGACAAAAATAACTACCAAAAGAAAAAAGTCTCTAAAAGCGTAAAATATTATACAATTCACAAAAAGAGATAATTTGCAATCGATAAATGTATTTTCCATTTTTGAATCTTTTTACATGTTTCTCTGTACATATATTACAACTTTTTGGTTTTTTATATTTAGTTGGTAATTGTGATATTATATGAACACTGTTTATATGTGTGGATAGTTATAAAATATTATTGCAACTTAAGAACAATTTAAAAAAAAAATTGATCTACCTTGAAACACCCTGTACATACCTTGGCTAACGTCTTCATGTAGGAACATACTTTAATCAATATAAAAGGGATATTTGATGTGAATAAAGCTATCATGATGACTTTCCCCTTTCTCTTGATTGTATTGTCAAAAAACAGTCTTAAGAATATCTTCTACTCATGCTTAGAACATTTTCATTTGATTATTTTAACTTATCTATGACCAACCAAGGGGGGGGGGCCATCTATAAAACGAGTGAGGAAATTTTGTCAATCTTATTTTCATAGGCCAGGGCAATTTTTCCGCCCTATCCGTAATCGAAATTTGTAAAAAGTTGAAAATCAAATCGGTCTTTTGTCCAAGTATAGGAAGTTTAGAATTTCAAGATTGTCTCCTCTCATGTATTGCTTTTCCACAATTGTAAAATCAAAACTTCGTTCATTGATGTAATTTTTTTAACACATGTCAACCATTTATGACAATTTTGCAAAACAACAAAAAATGTCCTTTTCGAAATTGAAGATGTCAAAGTTAGATGTTAAATAACGGCACCACGTTGTATATTTATAAATAATATTTTTCTATCATATACACAATCTACACATACAGTCATCAAATCCAAAAAATACCTTCTGTTACATTACACCCAACTGCACTGCATGTGCCCACTTTCTGAACGAATGCCGGTAACTATAAGCAAATGCATTTGTTTTTTTGACTGTAGCTTTGAAAATATTTCAAAATGTAGAGTGCATTAGATATTTTAGAGCTTTGATTACCCATGAATAATTTTTTTTTAAATTTTAATGCTTTAGTCAATTTATATATTATAATTTTTTTTTATTTTTCATAAAATCTGATATTTTTTTGAATATCTATATATTAAATAAGCTACCTTATAAGTTCAAATGGAATTAAATAAAATAATATATCTTTATTTAGGGTATTTATTATGTTTGTCCTCAGAGATGTTGTTTTTTGTGCATATAAATGTATTGCTTATTTTTAGCAAATTAAAATGTGTTTTTCTCAAAGATGACTTTTTTGAGAATTTTAATATTTATTTCATTAAATTATCCAATTATAAGTATTTAGTCACTTAAATTGACTTTTATAATATTTTTTCTCTCAATAGATTGGGTTCTCAAAACAGAAGCTAATATTGACGGAGATTGCTTATCATATTTGGATATGATGGAAAAGAATTCAGCTGAAGATCGACGCCGCCAAAGAGAGCGTGTCATCATGGAAGAGGGGAAAGCTCTTTGGCAAGCCAAAAAGCATGATGACTTTGAACTGGAACTGAGAGAGCAGGAAGAGGTATTTATATTAAGATTTATTGAGCCTTACTATGGTATTAAAATCGGTGCCATGCCTGTTAGCTGTTCATGAAAACGTATCAAATTTTATAGCACCCTCTACAAGGGCGCTTTTTCATTATTGGTACAATAATAAAGTAATTTAAACTAACAATTAAAATGGTATGGTAAAAGTTTTAATGACGTTCTTTTACCTAAATACCTTGCCATTTTTCAAAATTGAGACATAATTTATTTATTCATTTTTATAAATAAATGGGGATAGATTGACTGATAATCACCTCATCAGCCTAAATTTATGAATACGTCGTTTTACAAAAAAAATAATATATGAGACGGATATTAGGTGTCCTATTTACACACCTCCTTAAGCACTAGGACGATGTTAGAGTGAACCTCCAAATTTTGGGGCGATATATCAATAATACATACATTAAACAGTTCTTCTTATAAAAAGTTCTCAAATATATATGAGTAATTCTTTTTTATTTTCAAATGTTATACGGGCATAGTGTTTCTTTTGATAAAAAGTAAAAAATTTAATTAAACCACAATGTATTAAAGTTAGGGCAGACTTTTTTGTTTTATAAATGATCAGAACTTTTTTTGTAAGGCATTTTACAAAGTGAAAAAGTACACTATCTAATTTTAAATGTGCATCCACCTTGTGTAGCCTGGAATGACTAAATTGTATTTTTGTTGTGGAGTACCAGAAAAATAAATTCTGAGATTCTACAAAGAAACCCCTTAATCAACTTTTTTCTTTTATTTATTAATGTAATTAATAATTATAATATATGGTACTCAAATGATCTTATGATTAAGCAGAACCATTCATTTTGTTCTGGATAAATTGCATAAAAGCAGATAAAAGCATATAAAGCAGAAACGGTCAAGGTGATTTATAACAACTATTATGAGTGTAGAGGGTGGTCCAGATAAATTACAAAACACTTTAAAGGCTTATAACGTACAAACTAGATAGGATAGAACCATAACCTTTTATTATTTTGAAAGCTACACTTAATGAAGAGCTGCCTCTCTTGATAACGTTAGGCACACAGTGACAGAAGCTTTTGCAGGCCCGAGAGACCTCGTGCAGATCCAGTTTTACCAGTATTGTAGTTCTGATTTTGAACTTTTAATTTGTATTCACCGGATAGAAGGAGTAGTCCAAAGAATAATTTAGACCTATCAAAAAGAGAGTACCATGGTCGACAAGGCTAAAAAAGTGAAGGATGTCTTGGCTACAAAATGTCTCCTGTTTTAGAGCCTAGATTTTTAACCAGCAAACAGTAGGGACCTGAACCCATGCAATTTCTATCTCTCAGGGTAGGTTCGAGGATGAAGCATTTTTCGCAATTATCATTCGTTTGTGGAGGCTCTGAAGAAGTTCATTACCCGTACAATGGCAAAAATGGATCTGCATGAGGTTGCCCATGCTTCCCAAAGCTTCCAGCGCCGTATGACTGTTGTTATTATGAGAGGTGGATATCATTCTTCCAGGATAATTATTGAAGTTTGAACATTATAATATGCAAAATTCATCAAAATAAATTGCATGTACACGGTGCTCCAGATAAATTGTCAAAATATGTAAGGGCTTATAACGAACAAACTAGAATGGGTGAACCATAACTTTTTTATATTTTGAAAGCTTAATTTAATGACATACAATTATTCATAATGAGATCCACTTCTGTTGATAACAAAATCGTGCAGATCCAGCATTGCCACTTTCTGGTCCTTATTTTGTAACTTTAATTTACATTCCTTGGATGGGCAGAGTTTTTTGAAAAATGTTTGCTGAACTCCAATGCTTATTTTTGTACTTATTGTTATTAAGGGTTTGACAAAAATGAAAAGCCAATTTCATTGAAACTCAATCTATGTAAGTAGAAAAAGAAATTACAAATACATCTAAACATATATGTATTTGAATTTTTTATTTGAAGACAATTAGAAAGATAAAACCATCTTTTAACTGATAGTGTAAAGTTAAATCGAATTTAAAATGTTATCAGAAAAAATCCTTGTGCAAATATTACTTCCAAAGTAAAACTCCACCAAATTAAAGTTCTAAATGAAACACGACAGTAATTCCATTTAATACCTATTCTTACACAACTTCTTACGACTTCTTAGTGATACAATTCGAGCGACTCATGCCATTATAAACTTAAGTAGCTATCTCAAAGCCGCGCCAAGACATATGTGTCGGCAAAGATGGTAAAACTCAAGTAATATTTTAATAAAAAAAAGCAACTTCCCGAAGTACATTTGATGAACTTCTACGGTATAACATTTTGCCAATAACGAATATCCGAATCTGAACGATCCCTTATGAAAAGTTTTAATACTCTTTGAAACCTTAAAAAAATATGTGGAAACGCCTGTATATTATTGTGTGGGTGAATGGTTGGTCAAGTACTTTGGACTGTGCAGTACGAAACAATACGTCAAAGCAAAACCAACACAAATAGGGTTTTAGCTACATCTTTCGCTGAGCTTCTTCATTGCATTCATTATGGGGGAGCACAAACCCAATTAATTGGTTATGGATTGGTACAATGACAGAATGTTGTTTATAGCCTAATTGAAAAAACACAAATATCAAGAATAAGAAAGGTGGTAAAAGATAATCGTTTTACTAGTTCTGAATGCATGGAAAACTCGGAGTACTAGGTACTCTGAGATACAATAGACTCAATTCAGTTTTGATCCCATCAAAAAAGAAAACAATGAATATGAAAAGAGGGGAAATGAGCTACACATATATAGATGATGATGAAGTAATCATTAGAAGAACGCTGGACCACTTTATATTGCAAGCAATTTGATGGGAAAACATCTTATTAACAAGTGCAATCGATATTCTAAAGATACAAAGAAAAAACTAAAAGTAAATCACCGTCCTATTTGCAAAATTTAGAACAACACTATGGAGGGGATGATATATTGAATAATATAGTTGCGAACTATTGAATAAGTGCAGAAAGAAAGAAATGGTATTGGTTTTGAAATGAGAAAATTGTTCAAGCAGGGTGTTTTTATAGAAATAATAGTGAAATTTTAAATTCAAAGGAAAAACAAAATATTTTATAAATTGATTTTACACGAGTATGTAGAAAATCTTAGGTAACCAACCATGATGAAAATATCCACACCATTATTTTGCCAAACTGAATGCAGAAAACATATATTTTTTCTGTACTTTACGACAATGAATGTCATTTAATTGTTGAAACAAATAAACTAGACTTTTGTGCATCTTGTTCGTAAAGATGCATACATAGATGCAAAAAGTGTGACCTAGGTGTGTGCGCTGATTATTTAAACAAACTGTATTCAACACTTGAAAACAATTTGTATCAATGTATATCAGAAAATATTTTTAATTTTATTAATCAGAATAAAGTTAACTTGGAATAAAAGAACACGAAAATAAGCAATATCCCTATATACTACCATAGCACAATTTTAATTTATTATTACATATCAATACTTTTGTAGGAGATCCTCCCATGCGTATATATATGTACATGCCAACCAACGGCACAAGTGACAATTTTGATGAAAAAAAAAATTAAAATATTTATATACGTGCTAATATAGAAGTGTTCTAAAAAATTATTTAAAAAATTCAAACAATTTGTACACTCGCAAAGAAATGGGTTAAATAAATAAAAAATCCAAAATTTATTGAGTGGGCGTTTTATTATATATTTTTTTATTTCTAAAATTGTAGAAAATGCATTGGACTAAACAATTTTAATATAATTTTTGTTCTATTTTGTTTCCAAAAAGAATATAATGCAATATTTAGTTTTTAAAGTACAATTTATGGAGAAAAAAAGCTTTAATGAGTTGGAAACTTAATACAGATTTTAAGGGAATCTTTTTTTTTGTATTAGCTTGGTTCATGTGTGCATTACCGGGTGGTCAAATAAAATCTGAACACTTTGGATTTTTTATTTCAACAATATGTAACTTATTTATCAACAATAAAAAAATTTAAGCAAATTTAAAACTATAAATAGTTGTATATCCGAGATCTTCTAATGTACCCTACTTTAGTAACAATGGTGGCGTCCAAGAGGCAGTCGAAGTATAGGTACTCACTACAGATGTAGTCCTTTGTCATGGCGTCCCTGTGCTGGATGCCAGTGGCCCTGATGTTGTCGGTGTTTGGATCATGGAAACTACTCGACATACACCAAAAAGGTGTAATTGAGGGGTTGGTATCAGTGCTGTAGGAGGGCCAAAGGTTCCTTTTTCGAGGACATTCAAAGAGTCTTGCAAAGAAGGAGATTTTGTTTTTTTTGTTTTTTTTTCTACATTTTTTATTTGGTTTGTATATTATATAGAACATACAATGAATAAACCGGAGCAATTGCGTAAAAAGTACATAAATAAACATTATAGTTTATACTTTATGCTCAGGGGTAATATTTCAACTAATATTCTAAAAATCAATCTTTAATAAAACAACGGTAAACCTGCAAATGAATCATTATTATAAATATAGTTCTTATAGTACAAACCATTAAGCCATTTGTTTTCTTCTAGAATAGCTTTTTTAGCAAGTTGCAACTTACTGTAGCCTTATATAAAATTAAAGATATTACCAAAATATTATAAAAGTCAACTCTTTTTGAATTTCATTCCTTTCATTCCTGTTATCTTCATGAATACCTATACTATTCCATTTTATACCCAAAATTGGCACCATTCTTCTAACTTTACAACTTCCAACTTTAATATCCTCTTCAGGCTTCAGGAGCCCAAAGGTAAAATAGAGGTCTTATTTTTATTCATCGACAATCCTGTTTTTTCTTGAAACTTCCGCAAATAATTAAGTAATTAGCTGACACTCAGAATTCGCCTCTACAGTTAAATTTACACCATCTGTATACAAATCAATAATATGCTGAGATCCCTCAAGGCAAATCCCAAAGCCTCTGTACCTTCATTGTAACACCTGAAACGAATTCTTCGATTACAACTATGAAAAGAAGTGAAACCGAGGGGCATCTCTGGCAACAGCTCTTTTCTTCGATGATTGGCTGGCTTTGTAGTCTATCCAATAAGATTGTCGAAGTGCCGTTATATAGTAAGTATAAACATACGAGGTTAAAAATACGTTTCGGAACAAACATTTTTACGGATCTAAGAATTTGCTTATGTGAAATAAATTCGAAAGCATTGCAGAAGTCTATTGCTATTGTTGTTCTAAACTTCGTTCTACTTTCCACTGTGTTTGAAAATTGCGTTAAACATCGGAAATTTTCTATTCTGTAAAAATCCTTTTTATTCAATTCCAATTTTTTTTTGTTGAAAATTGGTTGCATCTGTTTAGCCAATACTCCAGAGAGAATCCTATATGATAAATAGAAAGCAGTAATTGGTCTCCAAAGCCTATAGTTTAAACCATCTCCTTGTTTTGGAATAAATGCAATAATTCCTTCTGTCTGTGATTTGGGTTTTTGTCCAAAAGTTTCCATAGATTGTCCAATTTTAAAAGATACGGAACAACTTCATCGCTAATATTCGAATAGACTTTACACGAGACTACATTTGGATCAAAGGCTTTTTGATCCTCATAATACTTTTTTATAAAGTTAGACGACATAATATCTTTGGAGAAGATATATTTCCCTTGAACAGTGAAAATTACCTCTCTTTTCAGAAAGTGGCCTCTTTTTGTACCAACAATGTCTTGAAATGGGAATGAAAGTAGTCTAACACATTTACCGGTTAAGTTATAACTTTCCCTTCATGAATAATAGTTTTTACACCTAGTGCAGAAAATATGAATTTTTAAAAAAAACTCTTAAGCCTTCTAACTCAACTTAATCTTTCATTTCAGCCTCAGCATTTTCTGCAGTTCTAATAAATAATGAGAATCTGCAAAATACCTGCATGCAAAAATTGATCTATTATAGAGAATATTATCCACTTGATTGGCGTATGACATTGTTTCCATCCTATTTTCCAAAAGAAACCGTAAGGTCATAGAATTGATTTTTTTAAATGAGCCTTTGAGTCGCTTGGTTGGATAAAAAAAGAGCAATTAAAAACTCCTTGCAATTCTTTTTTTAATTTCATTTGCATGTATCGTCTTCTATACACCATTTTGGTATCCTGAATTGATAAGTTTTATAAGGTCTGTGTAATTCCAAGCAAATCAATTTATGAGCAAACAAAGGTTCAGGTTTATAGAATGGTTTTTTTATGAAAAATCGAAGATAAGTCACTTCTGGAAGACTGATTCCCTCTCCTCCAAGAAATACTTTCTTCCGGACGGATTTTTTTGTCAAGTCATCAAGATTGAACTTAAGAATTATATTTTGTAGAGCAGTAAGTTTTGGATAGTGTGAATCAAATTTATGGAGATCGACCTTTTAATCCTCATTAAGCAGGAACGGAGTTGAATCCTTTATTTGGTTATTAAAAATTGCTTGAAAAAAGGAAGTAGACCTTTCAATTGGCCCATAGGCATTTATTAGACTGAAATTCATCCTATTTAAAGAAATTCAAATTTTATGTTAATCTCATTTGTTAGAGAACTCTTTAACACAGGAATCCTTTTTGATTTTCTTTGAAATAAGAGTCAAGACTCCTCCACCAGATCCATTTCCACTAAAGAAGCAATTAAATCCCTTAGGTAAGCAAACAGGACAGTTTTTATAGCAAGAAGAAGATATCTCTAATTTGATATCCTGAAGACAAACAATGTCAAGATCCATTGACATCAAGTGATTCATATTAGCATGTCCAGATCTTCTATCTTTACTACTCTCGTATTAAAGAAATTAGTCTATTGATGCCCATATTCAATTTTTGTTCATTGGAAGTTTTATTGGGAAAGAAGTCCAAAATTTTGGTCTGTATTTTTTTGTTTTACAGCTTCATTTTATAATAGTTTAAAAAATAAATAAAATCAGAACAGGAGTGGTCACCAACTATTTGGAAGCACCAGACTCAGAGCTCTATGACTGTTTTCTCTCTTACGGGTGAATGATCTGTATACCGTTTACTTCTTTTTCCACAGAGGAAGCACAAGTACGAAATTCCTAAATTGTATGGAACTCCAAATGGAGCTTGGATTGTTTTTTTGGCTTTCTACGTTCTCCATCATTCGTCTCATCATTTTCTCAAAGGGAACATTCGTTTCCCTTATCCGAATAATCGATCTGCACTTTTTCCTTTGCTGGATTATTGTTTACTCTGGAATACTTCTCTTCATCTTTTTCTTCTATAGTCTGGGTCTCAATAACCTGTACAATTTGTTTTTCGGATAGAAGATCCTAATCAATTCTGGAATACAAAAAAAAATCTAAAAAATCTTCTACCAATTGGGCTTCCTAATTCTCTTCAATTTGTACTTCTGATGGAAGATGTTCCTGCATGGCCTTTTTGAGAGCCCTATCATATTCAAATGTTTAAGTCGAATTTCCATTCAATAATGCTTCATATGTCCAAAATTATAGCATCTTTGACATTGAAGTTTTTAAAAAAGTGGATGATATTTTTTAATAAAAACAAAAATTTAAAATAATAATTTAGTTTTTCAAAAACCTGTTATTTTAACATATTTTCCTGATAACGCAATATGTTTCTCTTAAATAATGAAGTAAAGTAATTTCAACCCAAATTTCTACAGCCTTATCCTCCTCTCTCCTACTCCAAAACTTACTATTTTAACAGTGAATATATTTCTTTAACCTATTTTCACTGTAATAAGAAAAAAAATCACGATTGTGGTAATCATTTATGCCCTTTTATACCTTAAGCAATAGCTGAATATCATTCCTAATTAATAAAGTATAATATTAACACTAGAACGACGGATAGTAATTACTCCCCTTAAACGACGGTGGATATCAAAAATGATACCCATTTATTTTTTAAATTTGTAACTGTTAGTGGTTGATAAAATTAAAAGTAATGTGTTAATTTTTATTTTCTCAGAAGATTTATTATATATTATAAACATAACTTTTATAATAACACATATAAAAAAATTAGCATTTTTTACATGTTACAATTGTTTTTTAAGTCCCAATACAAATCTTGCATACGAATCTCTTACATTTACAACAGGTTTTGCTTGCTAAGCGCCGTGATTTTCTTGTACAATTGACTATACACCAGTTTTTATTTTTAGTGAACAGTTTGATTGTGATTGAAATAATTAATTATTTTCTTCTATACCATCCTTTGATTAATCATCTTCACCATTAAGTTTTGAATAATCACATTATTCAAAAACCTGTCGATGAGTTCTTTTCTTACCGGTCACTTCTCTGTACAAGATAACAGCATTTATACCAGCAAAATCCAAAATATTATAAAAAACTGGTAAAGGACATCGGCAAGAGGACATTTTGGTGGAATAAAGTCTTGCCATTTGATCTGGAATATCAACTCCATACTTAGTTTCATTGTAATACTGGATTGATTCTGGTGACCTTTTTCGTGCATCTAAAACTTTTGCACTCAAGATAATGTCTTATTTCTTAAATGGATAATTTTTTCTTGGACATCCTTGCACAATACAAGGTGGAAGCAGAATGGGTAGTTCAGAAAAATCTACGTTTATATTTATATTAGAAATGTACACGATTGCTATCTAGAGAAGTTTATTCATGTTTGAACTTTCTTCAGCCTGTTCAAACAGGCTTTAGCCTGTTCATACACAATTGTAGAACAAACAAATTATTTGAAATTATTGGATATCAAATATGATACCCACGTCTGTCTAGGTAGTGTTTAATGTACCAACGAAACGAATACTAATTTTAGTTTATAATTTAATTTTTTGTGATTAATAAAATGAATTAGAAGAATTCATGAACATATAACCAAATACAATCAAGAAGTTTCTCACAATATTTCATTGAATCCCAAATGAGTATCAAAAACGATACCCTCGTCGTTCTAGTGTTAAATTCATTTTCAAGGTCAACTTCATTCAATTTCTATTTTAGCATGTGTATTAGGGTGTCGCATATTTAGATTGATCTATTGTAAGTTGGTAAAACAGTTATATTTGATTTTTTAGCCTTCAAAAGCCTGTTTTTGTGAATTCTATAACCAATTCAAAATGACTTTTTCTTAAAGGAAATTTTATTTTTGTAAAGGAATTGAAGGTTCCAATTTTGAAGTTATATTGCTGAATTTTAAAAGTTAGTTAAAATATTCCTTATCTTATTGATACATAATAATATAATTTGGGTTTTTATTTAGAAGAAAAAGAGACTACTATTTACATATACTCAAACAATCAGAAAAACTGAACTGATTTCTAATTAAATAAGCATATAACTTATTGCATTACACTTAAGAATTAATTTTGTAGAATGAATCCCCTTGAATTTAAAATATTAATTACATATTATAAAAAATATATATATATATTTTTTTTCGAATATTATTTAATATGTCACATGAGAATTAAAAACTAAATTACCAAAATTCGACATTTCTTTGGGCAATGAAATAATAAAATATATATTTTATCCCTAGGAGGATGTGACAGTCTGTAGATTGTTTTTTTTTTTAAATGGCGGGTGTTCATAAATTTTTTTATAGCGTCCTCTATATGAATAACATACGCTTTATTATTTTTTATCATCAATGTCCCTTTACAAACGAATATAAGTAAATAACCCTCATTATTCATTGAAGGAAACAATTGATAAAAAATTTAAAAAATTCTAACTATTCTAACTATATAAATAAGACTTTTCATTTTATTTAATTTGAAAGGGAGTGAGAGATATATTTTTAATAGGAATTGCAATTAAAAGTAAGAAATAATTAATTATTATCAATTTTTTAAATGTTGCAATGATTTTATTCATTGAACCTAACTTTTTATATTTATATACGAGTATATTTTCACGTCACGATATGGTGCTTATTCAGGATTATATTCTAAACACACTATCTATGCCTATTAAAAGTTAAAATCTTCATTTTTATTTTCTACGGCCTAAGTAGAAATACAAAATTTAGTTTCAGACGTTTGGCAAGAATGCTGTTACATACTAATATACGTTATAGTTACTATTGAATTAATTTACTTTTTATTTTAGATTCGTGAACTATCTCGTAACAAAATATTTGGAAAGCCAGGCCATGGTGCTCCGACAATGAATAACCGTAAAAAACTCTTTACCGAGCATCAGCTCCACGAGCTATGTAGTCGTCCATTGCAACCACATGAAGTTGAAACTAACCTGGACGGGAATGCTCCAACTACATTTACAAAATATCAAGGAGAACACTCACCTCGAGTACGTTCTAATGAATTACAACAATCCGGCAATGGTTCCCAGTCGGATGAGCACGTCTGTCCTATCTGCTTATAAATTATTCGTTCTTTAATATATATTAACCATGAATTAGACATGCTTTGTAATTTGTATGATTGATTAATTTTTATCTTTCATACTCTGTAATTTTAGACAATACATTGATTTTCTAACGGAGAAAATGAAACATATTGATATATAACTTGATATAATAAGTTGAAACAGTTTCTACGAGACTGGTCTGACAAGTTTCTAATCTAAGAATGATACTAGAAATATTTTGTGAATATTTATGTCATTAGAGTCACTTTGTAACTCTACACACTTCTCTTTGGACTGGTCCCATCTCTGTAACACATCGAAATAGTGTTCAACGATTTTATCGAAAACTTTTCAGACCCCGTCATTTATTAAATATTCTTCTTCTTGCTTTACTAAAAATTACAAAAACTGAATTAATATTTTATATTTATAAATATTGATATATAAGACATGAGGATTGGAAATTTAATTTTGGAATTGAAGAAGAGTGTTTTTTTTTTTTTTAAATAATTAATGTTTCTTTTTCTTTTCATTTCAATCAAGACTTTTATTTTATTATTTATCATACCAAATTATTGGTTAAATATTCATCAGACTCAGTAAAAAAAGTCAAGCCTTACAAATGTTATTGCTTTTGATAAATAATAAAACCTGTCATTGACATTAAAGTTGCATTAAAAATGCAAATAAGACTACTTTTAATGTAGGAAAAGTTTTTTTTCCTGCCTCAGATTTCTGATAAGATTTGTATTAACTTATAATTTAGAACATCAATTTGTATTTTTTTTAAATATAATTAGATGTTTCGACGAGATTTTAGATATTCAAACAGTGAAAAAAAAATATATATCAATCTAAACCTACACTCCTCTAGTATGCCAACAATTCCTACGTCCTTGTATTTTCATTCATTCTTTGAAGGATTTTTACTTTTGACTTAAGTTTGTGAATTCAATTCGGAGCCAAATAATAGTTATAATCAAATATATTGATTAAAACTATTATTTCGTGATATCAAAACCATTACATAATTTTTTATTTAAAATCTCACAGTTGACAGATTAAATTTTGGTTACCTGATAAGTACTTGTGAAATAAGAAAATAGTTGAGGAATTTCAAATTTTTTTCATATTTGTTCAAAATTTATTTTATTTTGATGTATCATATGTGTAAGTATATTTATGAGAATGTATTGTTTCAAATTATTTAAAAAAATATTAATATGATATTTTACCTTGTCCTTTGTAATTGATTTAAAAAAGTGTGTCAAATTCATACCCTAATTTGCATTTATTCATAAGTTAAGTTATATTATAGAATCCTCTAGTGCATATATTAAACCTGCTTAATCAAATTTTTTGTTATGTTTTCAACCAGCATTTATCACCTACATTACTATTATATATTTTCTTACTGTAATTTAGCTCTGTATTACAGAAGTAATTATTTTATAAAAAAGAAAAGCTTCTATACGGACTTTTAACTGAAATTAACTACAATGGATAAGAGTTACCAAAAAAAAAAGTTTCTAACAAACCTAAGTCATTATACAGAGTTGTTCAAAATTAGTAAAACACTATATATATAGTATATAAAACTTATATAGACGAGAAAAATTTAATATTAGGTCAAGTAACAAGTTCTGAGCGTTTTTCGATAGATGTCTTAAGTGAGCTATATATAACGATAAATACATTGCATAAAACAAAAGTTTAAAGTATGCTCAAAGGGTAAGCGTACACTGAATAAAAGGGCTTTAAAGTTTTGTGTTTGTTGAATCACCATTAGAGGTTACCACATTTTGTTTGAGATACAAAACCGTGATTTCATTATATTATGCGAAACTCTTTTTTTTTGTTGAACATTCTAATTATATATTATAAAGAGGCGTCCACAGGAATATATAAATTATTTTTTTGAGCAAAAAGGGCATTGTTTTTGGAATTATTTCATAAACAATTTCAAAAATTTAAAGTTGTTGTCAGAAATATTTTTTTTCATTCACAGCTGTTGACAGAAAAAAATGAACTTTTTGTAAAAAAAAGTTCAAATATTTATACCTGTTTAAAGAAAATGAAATTATTTAGCTTTAATTGGTTAGATGGAGTTGCATTGATGAAGTATAAGTAAACATTATAGTATTACAATTACTCAATCTGACCTAGGAATCTTTTTGGTGAAATCCATATACATATAGTAGTACATTTCTTTCTTTAGAAATCATCAGGGGGGAACGTTAAATGGAACTGCCATAGCGCATGGATAGCACGCTCTGAAGTTATTCTCTTGAGCTTGATGTGTCTACGTTCGCACCCCCGGTGATTCCTAGAGAAAGAAATATACTCTATGTATATGGATTTCACCAAAAGATTCCTAGGTTAGATGGAGTAATTGTAATATTATAATGTTTACTTACCACTTTCAATCAATCCAACTCCATCTGCCCAATTGAAGGAGCCTGAAAAAAAAATTGAAAATAATTTCAAATCTACAGCGGTCCACAAAAAAAAAAAATTTGGGAAAGAAAAGTTAAAAATTAAATTGCAATACTAGGTTTGCACCTATGAAATGATACTATAAGTTATTTGTCCCTTGGTGTCGCCAGTTAGACATTATAAACCGTTCCAAAAATATACATGCTTATTTCGACATGTGTACAATATTTAATTTATTGTTTGTATAAATTCATCCAACATCGGACTTTTTTCGCTCATAAAAATGTGTAATTTTGAACCTACAATCTACGATGTGTGGACTGTTACCAATTGAAGTAAAACGCTTCTCAAGCTCATCAAATGCTTGAGAAAGCTTACAAGTGACATGCAGACATGCTCTAAGCAGAGCAGAGTACTTCAGGTGGTTTGAAAGATTCCGAAGTGGGGATTTTGACGTGAGAATTAAGAGGGCGGCCGGCCACATAAAAAGTTTCAAGACACCGAATTGCATACATTGGTCGATGATATGATGGCCAAACGCAAGAACAGCTCGCAGAACAACAACAATTGTCCAATTTGTACCCCTCTATACGCCAAAAATGCCGAATATGTGAAGGTAGCAACACAAGGCAATTTTCTTTGATGACAACGCAACATGGTATCGGTCTATAGCCACCCATCAGCATCTTGAATCGTACATCGGGGAATCTCTTGCTCATGCAGCTTACTCACCAGACCTGGTGCCTTCCGATTATCACTTGTTTGCATCGATGGCCTAATAAAGATGTTAAATTTTTACTTTAATTATGGAAGGTCCTCTTTTAATCTTCCTATTATTTAAGGTCTTGCATTAGCGAAAAGATTAAAAGAGGACCTTCCATAATTAAAGTAAAAATTTAACATCTTTATTAGAACACACTCTATAATTTACTAATTGATTCTCACGCTGAAGCCAAAAATGGATCGATGGCTGGTTTGCAGCAAAAGACAAACAATTTTTTTGGGAAAGCATCCATAAATTGCCTGAAAGATTGGAAAAATATCTGGCTAGGGAAGGCCCATACCTTGAAAATTAAAATTGGAACAATTTTATAGAATAAACATTCAAAATTTGAAAAAAAGACTCATTTCATAGGTGAATACCTGCCTGGTATTACATCTTTTGGAATAAAAAAATTAAAATCGATATCTGTTTACAAACAAATTTAATTTTTGAAATATTTTTTGAATAAGTAAAATTTTTTGGAAACATTTTTGAAAAGTTACATTTTTTTTGAAATCTTTGAAAATGTATGTCCTTGGAAATTTGGATATTGGGGAGAGGGGCTGCATCCCCTCTGGCCACCCTCTGCGGAAACCTCTGTTATGATACATGTTGTTGTGTAATATTGACCATTCACCTTCACTCAACCATCTTTTGGCTTTTGACCATTATTTTCTTCAAAAACACTTTTATTTTATTACCCTTTTTAAAGAACGTTTGCATGAACTTTGGGTATCCTTTTCAAAAAAAAAAAACCTACAATTATCATAAATATTCTCTCTCACAAATCATACTTAATATATTCTTGTATATAGAATTACATAATATATTTATATTTCTACCAATAAAATATGTTAGTAGAGAGAGAGCTATAAATAAACATGAAAAGTTTTTTGTTTTTGATGTTAAAATGTATTATTTTGGGTTTATATGTATACATATACAGAATAATATTTGTGGCTTGTTTTTATGGTTTGAAAAAGAAAAGAAGAGGAAAATAGCAGAAATAATATTTTGAGGTATTTTATTGGTTCTTGTCTAAGTTATTTTAAGTTTAAAAAAAACATCCGCAGCTATATAAAAAACTTTCATAGAAGGGAAAGAGTTTTTTTCTCGTTTAAAATGGAAATTAGTGTCTTTTAATCATATATTATTTAAGAGACAGCATTAATAAAAAAATACAAAATAATAGACACTTTTAAGAAAGAAATAATATACATATTAAGTTTAAAAACATATCATACTTTGTTATTTAAATTTTCTCCACAGTAGCGTTTTTAGTCCCTTTTTGAGGGCCTAACCCCTTTAAAAGTTTCAAAAGCCCCTAAAGAAAATTTATCATATATTTGTAGGTCTGTTTTTAGTCTGAGCACATATGCAAAATGATCTAACAGATCAATCAATAATAAAAAAAATAGATTTGAAAATACCCAAACTGTTGTTGTGATATTTTTTGGGTCTCCAAGACATTAAAGATCATTTTTTTAAATAGAAACAAAGCCTCTGTTTCTGTATCTACCTGTTTCTTCAATTTTCTCTTTCTATATACCTCTCTGTATCTCTTTCATTTCTACCTTCATTCTTTATTTTTATTCGCATCTTTGCATCCTTCGGCACAGGTACCATCTGATCTCTTTCTACCATATAATATAAGCCTATTTATATGTGTTGAAATTTTTTGGGCTATGCCCCTCCCCCCCTCCCCAAGAAAAAAAAGAAATGATGAAAGCTTTCATTAATCAGATATAACTTGATATGTATTTGAATCTATATTTTACAAAATAACAAATCTTTTAGTGAAATACCAAAGAACTATGTTTAAAACTTCAGAGTCTATCAAAATTCGGGAATACTATTGTCTCTAAATAATACAGGCCGTAAAGATCAAATTAGCACTTCCATATAGGCGTAGTTTTATTATGATAAAGCTATCTTATAGAGTTTCTTTCTTGCCGGCAGAAATGTTTTTGTATCATCAAACTTTTGTGAAGCTCTTGGCATCCTGATCACAGCTGCTCCAAATCAAAAAAGAGTGAAATTACAGGGGATAAATAGTTTTGCCCTGTAATAATGACTTTTGTTCACAATAACAACGAGATTTCAAATTTGGAGGTCTCAAAAGTCACTGGCATTCCAATCCAGACCGTGCAAAAATATTAGAAAGGCTCTATTGGAGATGGATCACTACGTATCCCTCATTAACTGCAAAAAAGTTGACCCAAAAAGTCAGGACAAGCGAATTTATTCAAAAAGTTCAAGCCATGATCGATAATGGCCCTTTCAGAAGATTCAGCTCCAATAATTAGTTAGGGAACAATAAAGTGAACATTAGAGATTACATGTCAGAGGACATTAGATGTATTGCTTTTTTTGTCAATGCTACGTTTAATTTAAAATAAATCGAACATTTCATGCCATCTACCACTCTCATATTTTCCCCATCAAGGAGACAATTACCAACACGCAAAGGTGCTACTCTTTCTGGATCCTAATGTGGCTCTTTTTCAAAATTCATTTGCACAATTCAAGCCAATTTTTAAGTAAATATGCCGAAAAATGTGGCCGCAGTGACAATATATTTTTTTAAGAGAAGAAATTTTATTTTAAAGCCCTGTATACATGCTGACACTTCTGTTTAATAACTAACACCATATTTTAAAATGGATTTCTTCTAAGTTCATCACCTGATTTATAAAAAATGCAATATGAAAGCCGAATTTAAAAAAATATTATTGCTTATTATAACTGCCTTTGGTGTCGAAACATTTTGCTCTATTTTTTGGGAGTAATATCAATTTTTATTAACTGTAATCAAGATAAAGTAAGGAATTATTCATTTTTCAAATGCAGAAATGTTTGTATCAATTTATAAATACTTTTATTTTCATATATAAAGTTTTTCATGTAGAAATATGCCACTGAATTGTACTTATACTCAAAAAACATGATTTTTAAGGAAAGCATTTTAAGGCCAAACTGATATCCATTGAAAATTTCCATGGTCATATTTGTATTTTAAGGCTTAATAACAATTATAATTGTGAGTTTCATCCTGCAAGACCTTTATTTTGTTGTATTGTGTAATTTTAATACCAAAACAAAGGAAAAGAAAAGACAAATATTAAACACAGGAGACTAATAAGACTACTCCAAATTGAGTATAAAATTTATGTGGGATATATAAATATACTGGAGGCTGAAGGTAAAAAGAATACAGAACGTTTCTAATGGTTGGCGATGAGAGAAATAAATAGTGTTCCGAGTAAATTGGAAAGAGTATACAGGCCAGCCTTACGTTTAGGGGCCCCCTTCGAAGAAAATTATCTTTATATCTACCTGAAAAAGTGAAAATAATTTGGGATTAGTCACAGTGGAAGATGTATTAAATCCAAGAGGATTTGATACTTTAATTATGATTATGAAGAATCAACTCAAGCAATACTCATTCAGTCCAAAAAGAAACAAAAATGGGGACACCTTCAAAGTTGTCATATTGACTATCAAGGACAAACTCTCAAGGCAAGACCTGACAGACATATTTAAGAAGCCTGCAAGGGAAACAAACAGAATACATGACTTCATCAAGCGTGTTTAGGATTCTATTCTCACTCCATAGCAGATGGATTTGAAAATTCGTCTCTCACTTCAAGTTTTTATTGCTCCTTCTGGGCGAGTGGCCACTCTGCAAGGACTATAATGAAGAAAACAAAAACAATATCACATAAAATCACGATAAATTAGCCATGGTATTGAGTCCAAAGGGAGTAGCAAGCCATTGAATTACGGTCCTTGTATATTATATCGTTGAACGTCCAAATTAGAAATTCGATCAAATTTGAAGTCAGCAAATTCTTCATCATCTTATCAATATCACTACTAATCTTACGTCAAATCTTTTACATAAATGAAAGATTATAAATTATGTGAATGAAATAAGTTATTTTTCTCTGAAGTATTTGCCCTTTTTTTTCCAGAAATTGTAACTAATAAACTAACAATCTCGAGCAAGTAGCTTCGAAGTTTGCTATTAAATTGCAGTGTTTATTATATGTAGCAGAATACCATAATGTTTCTCCTACGAGTAGTTTTGCTTTGGCTCCTCTATACAAGTTTTTGTGGACAAAGTTGGCCGTGGGGAAAGAAAAAGATAAAGTGAGGGGAAGATAATGAACGAACCTATAGGTTTTATTTACCAAGTGTCAGACTAAAAAACTACATTATGCCATCTCCTCTTCTTCTTCCTCTTCTCTTCTTAAGTTATTAAGACAAATGTTGTATCTATATCAAATTTAATTTTTTTAATAGTCCATATTATTCATGATATATTTCAATAATAATCTAATAATTGTAGTATTTGTTTTTGTATACTTTATCGTTTTAAATTGACTGTGATTGTGGATTTTTTATTAAATATATATTAAGGTAGTAAATGTAAGTATTGCCATATTTTGATGGCTAATTAAAAAAAATGTATATATTAATATGCAAGAATGTCATGAACTTGCAAAAGGGGAAAATAATGGCAATTTCCCAGAAATTCAATTAACATGTATGTTGTCATGCCAACACAGCCTGATAAGTGCAGCTTGTTATAACAAATTTATTTGATTTTTCACTCATCCCGAATGACATTGTTTTTCAAATCATAATTTTATGATTCCGTTACAGAAATATATCAATTATAAAAGTTAGAAATGGTGGCTAAAATAGACGCTTAGTGTTGATAAGCAGAAGTTTATGACAATATTTATCTTTTTTGTTTATACGAGTATAAGCTTAAAGTGTATGATTAGTATAAATCTAAAGGTGGGTTACTACATCTATCATGCGTTTACACGTAATTTAATCCTAATACTCAAACCTGAACCATTATCCTTTTCAATATAAAAAAACTATCTGATATAAAATTCATTTTTGTTTGTGGAAGAGCAAATATCATATTTCACTATATTTTTGGTCTTTTAAAGAAAACAAAATATAAACCACACAAGGGATAATAAATTATTTGATACTAAAATTCATAGATTCGAGGTTTCGTCAATTTCAGGAAATGTTCCAATAAATTAATTAGAAAAAAATAGTTTTATATATAAACAATATCCTATAACACTAGTGACTAAACAACACGCTAACAGTTTTTTCCAGCTAAGGATTTCTTTTAAATGAAATTCCCCCACTGCGACAGGCCACTTTTCTTGAGATATGGCATCCAAGGCATACCTTTTTTGCCACCATTGTACGAAACTTTCCCCCTGCTTAGGACACTATCTTTAAGGCCATATTTTGGCCGTCCGCAAGAAACAGTATAGTAATTTGTGCTGCGTTGTTGCTCTCCCAATTTTTAGGAGAATACCCTCCGCCAGGACTCCCACCGTTTGTTCTATTCTTTTGCACTCCTGAATTTGTGCTGTCTCTCCTTTTTTTTGTTCTGTTTGAATTTTTCATGACATAATTTTGTGCACAGTTATCATAGTCATAAATACTCAGAGCAAATAAATTTTTATATTGCAACAACATTTATCAAAATATTTGAATGTTTTCAAACACTCCAAATAAATACTTTTTATAAGATTTGAAAGGAAGTAGCAAAGAGATTAAATAATAAAAAGTTATTCAGAGTACCACCTTGTATTAAAAGCATTCTTTTTCATTGTAATCTAATTATTGGGCCTTCGAATAATTCTTATTCAGTATTATATGTTACTTAAATAGATTTAATTTTCAGAGTCTCAAATTTACCTCATTCTTGCACGTTCAAATAATAACATTGCTACTATTGTTTTCTGTTTTTAAATCGAAATATATTTTTTATCTCTAAAATTAAGAACCAGAAAATATTAAGTTTTTGTACATCACATAATGACAAAGTCATTCTACATTTCGCCCAAATAATAATATGGAAATTTATTATCAACGATGTTAATAAGAATAACAAATTCTCCACCAAAAAAAAACCAATATATATAATAACTTAAGAAAATAATCAAGTGATTGACTGATTTTAAGTTAATCTAAACTCGTCTAGAGGTACTTCAGTTATTTTTGGTGAAGGATAAACATTTCGAAGGTGAAGAGCTAAATATATTGAATTAACAAATAACCTTCAATGACAACCCCAGATATTCGATTGTTTTTTTGAAACCATATATAAGCTCATGTGGATTAGACTTTCTTCCAATCTTTTGTCTTACATCACCTTCAATGTTTGTTATGATGACTTCTAGAGTCTTTCAGTCCCGAAATACGTGAAAGATTGTTTTTAATTTATTTAAATCCCAAAATATGATCGAGGGTCCTTAAAATATTTTCCAGTAAAAAATACTTTTACCAATATTTCATATTTTTAAAATTTTTTGTTGGATTGAGGATTTAATCAAAAATTGTCTTGAGATATTGAGGTACATTTCTTTTTTTCAATTTTGCAGCAAAATACTAGTGATGTTATATGGATTCCCTTGCCATTTAATTGGGTTGATTGTGTAATGAAGAAATGAATTTTTGATCATAATTATTAGAGTTAGGATTCGTAAGCAATTGCTCAAAAAATAGCTCATTTTGACCTTTTTTTGCGTGAAAACTGCGCATTTTTTTTTTAAAAGTATGAAATAAATAAAGAAAATTGGATTCATCTCTGGTGATTTTTGATGATATTTTTAGGATGGAAAATCCACCTGCCAAATACTTTCTTCATTAGGAGGAAAAACAATGGCATAAAACCATTTTTCTTTTTTAAAGTAAAACAATGTACTTTAAGTAAAGATATTACTGATTACATGATCAGATATATCAGGGAGTCAGATTCTAAAAACAACTAATGAGAGGAAGAAGAAACCGGGCAAATAATTACTGTGTAACTTTCAACCTTTAATCTTGAAACAAAAGAAAATAATTTTTGCAGCAGATTTTTCTAAATCTGAACAAATCCTATGCAATTTAAAATGAATTGGTTAGGGATCATTTGTCAAGACTACAATGTACTATACACTTGTACTGTACTTGAAGAGGTAAAGATAATTGTATGTGAATTGAATAAAAAAGATACCCTCGCAATACAATATTGCTAGCAATTTCTTGAAAATCCAGCCCTTGCAAGCAGTTTTTATTTAATCAAGGTAAATTGGTCATTTTGACAAGAAACTATTAAATGAAACATAGAAAGTATGACTCTTTGAATATACCTCTTGAAGCCGAAGAAGAGATTAAACAATTTCTGAAAAAAAAGGGAAATACTTCTGAAAAAATAACTTATTTCATTCACATAATTTATAATCTTCCATTTATGTAAAAGATTTGATGCAAAAATTAATGGTGATAATGATGAGATGATGCAGATTTTGCATACTTCAAATTTGATAGAATTTATAATATGGGCGTTGAACAATCTTTATGTATGTTTAAAATTACTGATACAAATCCAATGCAAAAAAATGTAAAAGAAAGTCGGTCAATAATCTTGATTTGTCGATAAGATATAACAAAATTTATGAACAGATTATACTTAATATTAACAACAGTAATCAATTTGAATTATCTTTATAAAACTGTATTTTTCTATTTTACAAATTCTACAATTTTGACTTTTTAGTAAAAATTTTAAGTACAATATCTATCTAGTAATGCATATTCTGATTTAAGACTGAAAATCTAATTTTATTAGTCTATTAATACTATTACATATCAATATATAAGAATAAATGTAATGCCTATTTGATTTCCATCATAAAATCTAAAGATGTATTTGATAGGGGGAAAATACCTTAAACAGTGGCTCATGGAAAAAACCTTTTATTAGCTTTAAATTTTTAGAAAATGAAAACACAAATAAAACGATGTACATATAAGAAGCATAAAACAAATAATGGCTTGTAGAAATTGACAATAAAAACCCTTTATAAGCACTCTTAACGATGTTTGTAAAAAGTTATATTATAACAGATAAATGCTTTTAAATGACAAACAATGTACATACATAAAAAAAGAAATAACAACCTCTTAACTCAGATATAACTACAGCTATATATATGGTATAAATTTAGTAGTAAGTATAATCGTTTATTTATTTATTTCATAGATGGAGGGCTCGAAGATGAAATACTCGCTCTTTCTTACATTTATTAAAGACAACATAACAATTGTCTTAATTTCTAATATATACACATGACCGAACTGTCTTGCTACTGACTTCAAGATTCTTCTTAATTGAAATGAAGGTCTTCCTTGGCGACTGGTCAATGATGCTGTGCACATTTTTGATAAACTATGAGTCCTTGATCTTCTTGGAGTCTTCTTGTGACCTCTGCAAATTCGAAATAATCCTTTGAATGTTCATTGAATCCTTCAATTTCTTCCTTGGGGTTCTTGTATGTAACACATTGCCAATCCAGTGGTGATATAGATGTAACGCTTGCTGATTTGTTATAAATTATTAATTAGGCACATAACTACGGTGCATCTCCTTTTTTTCCCTGAGAACTGAATTTTTGACAGCTAGTAGTAAAGTTCTTTCTTTGTGACGCGATTAGAATGAATGAATGTGTTTTTCTTACTACGCTGGATTAAAAAAAAATATTCCAACGATATTTTGTGCTAAGGCGACCCAAGAAGACTCAGATTTCATCTTGGAGCTCTATGTATAGGGGGCCTAGAATTTGAATCCCATGTCAAAAATGAAATTACTCAGAGATATTATTATGCACAAGCTTTTATGACTGTCAGCTGACACCTATATTTACCTTTGACAATTGAAGAGAGGTTATGTTTGTGTCTCTGTTTGCCTGTAGGTTACCAAGATTACGGAATTCAATCTAACCTGGTACACAGGTTATATATGGTCACAGTAAGAGACCAAAAAATTTTGGTAGGTCAAAGTAGCACAAAACGTTCTTAATTCATAATTGGCAATAACTTAGAAACATATTTTGGTACGAAGGTTAAATTTGTTTCATTATGTTCAAGGTTGGCCAGCAAAATGGTGACTTTAAATTTGTTTAAATTTTTCCATTAGTGTAGGAAGGTTTAGTAACCTGATTTTCTAGAAGGTGGCCATGACGATGAATGATGGATAAGACCTTTCTACGAAAGAAGAAATTAGAGCTACAATTTTAAGAGGAATCTGGAGTTCCTGTCCAGCTTCTTGATGAACATCAATAAAGAACTAACCAAATCTATTGGAACTGATTGAATCTGGACTAAGTTAGGCGTATCAGTACCTAGCATTAAAATTGACATATTAGCTATACAAAAGCATATCAGATTGTAGACGTTGTTACATACGTTAGTATAAGCCACAGTTAATAAACAAATACATTTTTTATTATATTTTATACCTGTAAATTCATAATGTATAATACTATTTGGTAAGAGAATATTAAATTTTGTAAACTGCCAAGGAAAATCCCTTTTCAAATTAATATGTTATAAACAAACGACATGTTTTATAAAAAAAAATACATTTTTATATTAATCATTGGTGTATATAAACTATAAGAATACAAAAATCAATTTTATGATACTTCGATATTTAGTTTCAGAATTTATTAATAACCCAACTAAGTATCAATCCCCCAAAAAAAAAAAAAACTGAAGTTTTAAAGTATATTACAATATAAAAATTTATATCAAAGTTCAATGAAAAATATGGATCAAACAGGATAGTACAGGATATTTCAGTCTCTAAGATCAATAAAACAGTTAGGCAATTAAAATAAGCGTTAAAATCTTTCTTTAATATTTGACATCCAAAATATTATTTGATATTACGAGAAAGAAATGGAGATTATTATTTCAAACTTTACTTGAATCAAGTTAGAACATAACCGCGAGTCTTTTGAGTTGCAACTTGTACATACAAACAATTTGACTTCCCCATCATGAACTTCATACAAAGGTTTTTAATTCTTTTCAAAAAAATGTAAACTGATAATAAACTCCTTTGGGCTTGAAGTAGGACAAAAAAACCTCAGAAGAGGAGGAAAAATGATAATGTAAAAACTCGAGAACGTGAAAAAATGAAAAGTTTTGTGAAAATTACAAACAAAAAAAGTTTTCCCAAGGTTATTTTTTCATAATTAAATAGAATGATTTTGTTTTGTCGTATGTCAATCAGTAACTAAACAAATTCACTGAACCTATTCTATTTTGAATAGTTTTAAAATTACCAATTCCATTTGAATACTTATGATAACTTCAAATCTGGGCTCTTTTTTTAAATAAACCCCTCCTATTTAAAAATTGCAAAGATTTTATATAAAATCTATAACTTTTTATAAAAATAAATTCTTAAGAAAAATAAAAATACTAGCGACTGTTGCGTTGTTTTAACTTGATGTCAAAGAAAAACAAAAGTTTTAAGAAATGACGTAAACTTTTTTTATAGTTTCTGTATTTGATTCTTTGGGGATGTACTTCATTAATTTCTAAGTTATTAAAAAATAAAATAATAAATTGTTGTGGTTTCTAAGAGTATTCAAGAATGTTTATCATTAATCTACTCCAACAATGAATATCAAAGAGAGCGACTAAAAAAGAATATATAATGGCAAAAATAGTAAAACATAATTCAACATTATTGTTAAAAATAAAATTACTTTTATAGACCTAAAAATCAAAAACAATAATATACACACATACACTATTAGAATATAAAAATCTACTAAGAAATGTATAAATAAACATTTTCATAAACGTATAAGACATGAAAAAATGATATGATAAAAGAATTAAAAAAAACAATCATTCTAAAATAAGTATCAAGCACTCAGACTTGAATTTATATTGTAATATTTTTTTAATTTTATTGTATTAAAATTAAAAGTATTGAAATGTCTGTCACAAAATGATCGATAAAATTTTTACTAAATTTGTGGCAAAATCACAATTTGTTTCGTGCAACTGTGGAATTATAATGGAAAATATTGAATATCTGGCTCCTGGTGAGATTAGTATTCCTTGAATATCTTACAGCTCGATAAGCTTTTCTTCGGTTAATTTATGTGTCACATAAGCCTTGACACTACTGGTGGCAACAGTTGACTTCTTCAGTATTATTTCACTGACCAGAAGTAATATCGAAAAACATTGAACTGGGTGTTTTTTTTTCAAATTCTTTAATAAAACATATTGACTATCCACAGTGGACAGTCAAAAAAGGCGTGCAGTGTATTATTTAACAATTTCCCACCGTCTTTGCAAGGCTTAACATAACTCATGATATCATTAGGTATCTCTAACTGAAACTTATTTAGTGCAATTGCTTTATTTTATTTTTAAGGAGTCTTAGATGTGAGCAATCCTTAGCAGTTACCTTGTTTAATCAAAACAAAAAGTTCTCCTTTTTTGTTCTACATTGCTTATTTTTGAATGTCATACTAGGACCAACAACACGCAGGAAAGCATAAAATTGAAGTCTTTACTATAGATCAAATATTATTTTTGTAATCCAGACAATAATATAATTTTTTTTTTTTTAAATGAGCTACAGTTTTTGTGTTTTTCATCTGTTTTCATACAATTGTTTTTCAGGATGAAATTTAAGTCCTACTGAACAAATATGACTACATTCTTTACTTGTTTATTAGGATGGACCTTATAAGTCAATGTTTCATTTGAACTTATCTCAACAGTTTTCCTTTCATAGTCAAACATCGCTGTGCAATAATTCCTGAATTAAATTGAATGTAATGGGGGCCTCAGATGCCCTATAAAGTTATACAACAAAATGTCGACTGTTAATTAAGGATAATTTTCTCATTAATAAAGAAGGCTTAGATATTATTTTTTAAAATTCTAGTTAAGCCATCTTTTTCAGATAAACAAATTTCAATAAACATTTATTTATCTTGTCATCATGAGAGAGCAAGAAGTCAAAAGGCAGTACATGTCAGATCTCGTAGATACTCAAGTTGAGGTGTAAATGATTATGAACATTGCAAAATGCTCTAGGACCCTGGTTTTCAAGGTGGCCAAAACGAAAAATGATAAAGAAGGCCTCTTTAGGAAAGCACAGAGTAGACAAGACAATTTAAAAAGGGATCTGGAGTTCCTTTGCAGATTGAAGAAGAAGATATACGAGGACCTAACTAAATCACACTTCTACAAGCATTGAAAGGGGTTTAAAAGACAACATATAACCGAAGACCCCACACTACCTTCTGACAAAGGTCATGAAGACCAGGAGACTCAAGAGGTAAAGAAGCAAAGGGACATGGCTTCTTCTACACCAGATTTAAGCCCGTTCGACTTTCCAGTGAGAGGCACATTGGAGAGGGAAACCAGAAGAACTCCAAACACAAATGTGGACTCTGTGAATGCCATTATATTCGTTACATGGGATAACCTGCTTGAGGAGTTTGTCATCAATTCCTGCATGCCCTTCCAAGCGAAGTTTAAAGACTGGGATTGATGCTAAAGGTGCCATATTCATTGATCCAGTTGACAAAGGCCTCTTTACAAATTTTGTGATATTTTATGTTTTTTTTTAAGTATTTTTAAAAATACTTCTTGAGTTCATGCTTTGCTGCCAAATCCTGTATTTTGAAATTTTAGCTCAAAATTGATATCTGTATGTTGTTCTACATCATCGAGTTGCAATGCCAACTCTGACTCTAAGCATAAATGAAATTAACACTAATTTACTAGTTTTCGTAGTTTTAATATACAATCCAATAAATTCATTTAATATTTATTCTATGACAAAGTACCTTACCTAAAAAATAACTTTTTTTTTTTGGCAGAGTCTTCTCCACTCGGTTGTTGTAAAATTATAATTTATTTTCCATTTCATATTTGTTGCAAAATATACAAATTCCTTGGATGTGATTTTACTGATGCATATCTTAGTTATGAGTATAGATACTGACTTAAGATTTTGTACAAAAATTTAGTTAAAAAAATGTGTCTGGTTGTTGTAAACAAAAATTAAAAGCTGTTATCTCAAACGATTCAAAATGTTGAGTTTTTGAACAACAATTGCAGAGGGAATTAAAGCAAGTAATAAGCTCAAGAACATCTCCTAACGATTCTACTTGAACGTCATGACAAATTACAAGCTTCGAGACATTTTGATAAAAGTGGACATAAGCTTCAGAGATAAAAAGAGATCAGGCAGAACAAGAGCAACATCGAAGATTTAAGGGGCATTCTCGAGGGTGCTTGAATTTCAAGAGAACAACATGACGGAGTTTCTGACAGAGGACTTGGAAGTCAGAGACGAAATTTTGTATCCCTAAAAAAAATCTGTGGAATTTTTTCAAACCTAAGAAACATCAACAAATGTTGACAAATGTACAATTTTATTCGAAATTTAAAGGGCTAGAGGCAACCAGCTTTAAAAGTCGCGGGAGAGTTTGGAACAAAAGTATATACTCGTTAAAAAAATTATTGAGAAGTTAAGAGATTGAAAATAAAATACTATTTTTTTAAGTATACAATCAGAGCCACCCTAGTGTTTATTATGGATGTAGCTTATATTTCTTCATTTTTTGTGTACATACATGGGTGAACAGTATACATAGTGTTATTCCTTAGAGGTATATTAATATCAATCATGTCATTTGTAATGAAAATATATTCTATACATTTGTGTTATCAAAAATGTGTTGTTTTCTTGTATTTTTATAATGGAATCTCTTAGAAATAATACCTTAGAAAATAGAAACAAACCTTTTTTTGTATATTCGTTTTTTTATGAATGAACATTTATTCTGTGAATATGTAAAAAATGTTTGTATTCGGTACTTATATTCTGACTGACAGTATTCTTTATAAACTACATTTTCTATTTGTTTTCCGTAAAATGCACATACCCAAATTGTACTTACGTGGAGGGACGAAGCTCAATAGAAAATACGCTCTGGATAAATAATTATTTTGAAATTAATATGTGTCGATCCATGGTCGCTCTTATAGGAACAAGTATGCACCCTGCTCCAGCAAATCGGGAATAAAGCTTTGGAAAGGGTTCATAGACATTAAACAATTCAAATACTTTTTCTAGTAATTCAACATGTAAAGGAACAAAAAAAAATCTTGTAAACAAATTTAATCGTCAGATTAAAAACAAAATAAATAACACTTCATGACACAAAGATAAGGTATGACGATAATTCCTACATCGGCATTTTCTTTAAAGTAACGAAAACAAGAGCCTTGAAAGAACTACGAGAAAAAAAAAAACTCACAAGAAGTCTGAATGCAACTTGGTAAATTCATGTCCCTAGTCAATCTGGCCTCCATCTTCATTACGTTGCATCCTTCTAGATGATGGGATCGGGGGCGCCGTTGGAAGGAAGCCTTGTGCCGCTTCCCTAAAGGCTGCCATTCAGAAAAAGTTGACAGACATGTCGATAAAATACGTGAAAAAGACATACAAGGCTTAGTTGACTTTGATACTTAATTATAATAAGTAAAAGAATATATAGAATATCATTGTCTTTCTGCTTTTTCTTTATGAGAATCTGGATAAAGTTGCACAAGATTAAATTTGTGCACAATTCGCAGAGACACTCTACATTAGAGGCTCTGATGCAAGAAACATTTAGCTTCTTGTAGATAATAGGTACGTTCATGTTTCCCATTCTATCGAATTATTAATCTGCTACAAGACTTGAAGGAATGTACTGACTACAACTTAAGTTAATTAGTATTTCTATAAAAATCAATTCCTTTTACGAAATAAATCTTGGGGATATTCATTTAATATAATAATAGCTGAAAATTTAATAAAAAAATGAAAAAGTTGCAAACTTCTTTGCAAAAATATAAATTTAATTATTTTTTTTCCTTTGAAACTAGCCGAGGTTACGTGTTACAACCAAAATTAAATTATTTATGTTGTTTATTTAGTTATTTAGAGAGTTTTCATGTGAAGTCATCATTATGAAAAGTGAGTATATTTTTACTGTAGAAGTAATGTTTGATATCAATTTGTTATTTTAAGGCAGATTTATTTTGAAAATACAGATCGGATAGAAGAATTCAAATACTATGAAAATAAATTGGGCAAGGATGTTCTCGGTTCGAAGAACACAATTGAAAAACCTATTACTATTTAGAAAACTTATTGGTTTTCTATATCAGCTGAGTTGATTAAGTGAATAGCTAAAGTTATATTCAAAAAAGAAGAAAATTTTATTCTTTGGCAGATAAACTCTTTAATAATTTTACTCTATTTCTCTGGTTATATTTTATATACCATGTTTGTTAACAGGTAAAACTTGGACTATGATATATTCTAGCTTACCTTTTATAAATATTTATTTCTCCATGGCATAAATAATTAAAATTTGTACGAATAATATACTGTGTTCTTGTACAACAACAATTAAGTTTTATTACCATTTTTAAAGCCTATCTATGAGGATCCCTTAAGATTATTTTTTTAGATTTTTATATATATTTCGTTTATCAACCAAATATTTCAAGCAATAAACCTTAGAAATAGCTTTATGGTTGATATATTATACAACTAGCTGTAGTAGCTGGGATTGGCCAGAGTTACGAGGCCTTCCACTTACCTGCATATTTTGCTTAATTAATATCAAAGATAACTGTTTAACAATTCGTTTCTATTGCTCTCCGTTTTTTATGAGCATACTCACACGTAGCTACTCATTACTCTCTGAATGATTATACTTTTTTTCCTCAGGCATAAAAAATAATATTATCAGCTTTGGGACAAAGTAATATGTTAAGCACGATAATACTTTGGTTCGTTGCTAAACCTCAATTAAAGGCATATTCATTATTGTTTAAATTTATAATAAGTACTTCCCTCTTTTTCTTTTTTATTTGAATTTAACTAAACACGCCTGCAAGATTTAATTCATTTTATACAGTGCTCCCTGTATAGCATCTATTGGCATATGATATACATCAGAAAACACTATATGCAGAACATACAGTGACTTTTTAAACATACATAAATTAATTTTAACTTGATAAATGTAAAGACTGTTTCACGACATTTAGCAAGATTTAACGGAAGAGAACAAATATTTCACTCAATTCAGTCAAACTACATCAACTCATTGACAATCAAATATTACATCATAATCCTTTAATGAAATGTCCTTATTCACTCAATGAAACTTCCTATAAGATTGAAGGCAGCAAGAGTTGATGATGCACTAAATACAAAGGAGTGAAACTTTGTATAATTAATAAAGATTAGTGATGTCATTAAAAACGTTCCATTTTTTTCTTTATTTTACTATTTACTGTAAATAAGTAAGCCCAATTTGTATCCACCCTCCATAGAGTTTCCAGTTTTCCTTTACTTTCCCAAATATGAAAAACTTTGAATTTATTTTTTTAATCTAAAAAGCAATTAGCTTATACTAATTAATCTTAAACCCCTTCTTTTTTCCCCATTTTGGTCATTAAAGATAACAAGGAAAGATTATACTTTCATTGTTACCTTTTCTGATGGATTAAAATAGTAATTGCGTTTTTCTATTATTCTCATTTTATGTATAGCCCTGTCTTCAACTATTTTAGTATTAAGATATGAAGAAGAAATAGTTTTTAAATTCAATTTTTTTTGTATAAGATATTTTTCTTAGAAATTGTTCGTCTCAATGGATTATTTTTTTATCAAAAGTAAACTTCTGAATTTTTTTTGTATGCTACATTCTAAGGAATTACTATTTTTTACAAGTAAAAGTTTCATGTTGTGTTTTGTAGGTCCTTATATATTCGGTCCAGTCCAGTAACGTCATCCCTTGGGACAGATAGTTAGGTTTGTCAAAATGGTGTCAGGCAAAATGTCACAAGAGAAAATAGCTCTATAGAAAATTAGGGGTATCCTGTGCTATGTGGTGTACAAATCTGAGGTCCATGATTTCGTTAAATACAATTATATTTTTTGGGGCTTCTTTTTAAGCAAGTTCACTTACCGTATTATAAAAAGAATGCTCACTAACTGGCAATCCGTTGACGTAAATAATGGCTGTCTTAGTTTGAGTCTGAGAACACGTGTACCTACATCTAATATCAATATATATTGTTATACTAACATGATGAGAAGTCTTTATAAAGGAATGCAGCTTGTCATATTGTACATAATATGGATAATAATTAAAAAGTGAATAATAATGGTAACATGACAAATACTTTGCTTGATTTATAGTTCGTATTTAATATGTACATACAAAAATAAATACATAAAAAGACATAAATAATAAAACATTAATAATAATTTGCCCTTGGAATGGATTATTGTTTTGTTATACTTAAGTACATATTCGTATATGCTCAATATATGCATTGTTATGTATGTATACTTGTATAAGAATGCCTGGGAAGGGTGTGAATCGGGAAAGGTAATCGTAGCATTAAGGAAAATATCTTCTATTATTGGAATTCCAGCGAGAGTAAGAGCAAATCAAGGCCTTTAATTTCGTTTAGGTTATTTTAGAGATTCTCAAAGATATGCAGAGTAAAGAGGGCCGTTACCACATTATTATTTCCAAAGTAATGGGCATACTGAGAGTTTTCCAAACTGCATATACTGACGAAAGACAGTTTGTAAACAATTTAAACATTGATGAAGTCAAAGGAATCAATCAAATAAACATTTATTTACTCTCAACATCGACTGTCAAAAGGGGAAAAAAACATATGGTCACTTCTCCTAGAATATTCTTCGGAGTGGGGATTCAAAACTTTGGGAAACATTGAATTACCATTTTATCCCGATATTTTTATTTCCAAACTTTCATTATTCTGGCAAGGGAAAACTTAACAAACATCTAGACAAACTGTGTTTTATTGAATATATATTATAAATAGAAAATCTGACTAAATATTCTAAAAAATAACATCGAAAAGTATCGTGGGAACTCTGACAATTTGAAGAAGATTAAGGTGAAGACCAGCTAAAATTACTCAATTTTCGATCGTCAAGTCTATTTTGATCCAACAGGTACCTCACTTAAATCTTCTCCTGAAATCTTAAGTATTACTTTTTTCCATTAATGATCACATTCGCTTCATAAAAAGATGTTCCTTCATCAAGAATGAAAGAATATTGATAACAGCTTTTGAAATTAAAAAAACTCTGTGCAGGTTGTAATTTCAAAAATAAATATCTCATAAGTGACATAGTAGTTTTTCTCGGACAAATTTTTATCCCGTCGTTCCCTGTGGAGTTCGAAATTCTGGATTAAAGCATCTCTTGAGATGGATGATCAAGTTAAAAGTATCTTCCTACGATTCTTTCTTTGTTTCTAACTCTTGGATAACAGAAAAGCCAGCTTCTTCCGGTCTTAATGTATATAGAATAATCCATTTATATCCAATACCTCCTTATCAATTCACTCAATAGCTGAGGACCGAGTTTATTCGAAACAAAAGTATTTTGGAACAATCTAAAACTTTGTTTGCTAAAAAGACTCATGAAATGCAAAGACATTGCGGAAAAAGAATCAAATTCTTAATCAAACGATCAACTGAATATGGATTCTTGGACATAATATTTTCTGTACCAAATGAAGTTTTTTAAGGAATAGACCTTTGTATAATTATTGGTATAGAATGACAGTTTCTTAGGAAAGTTAAATTGTTGGCGGTCTCATTGCCTTAAGTCTTCATGAAACACTCAACTATAATCCACATAATTGAACTGTCGATTAGTACTATAAAGAACATGCCCTAACATCAATATGCGAGCTGAAAAGATTCAAAGAAAACAATGCTGATTGGATTCTTTATACAGGGGTCACTTCCTTGACTCATGCTGCTCATTTCCGACTACAATGATTTCTTTATAGAGATGGTTTTTGGTACAAGTTGGCGACATCCTCAATATATATCAGCATGTAGAATAAAGCAGACTATGGATGTTTTTTTTTTTTTGCAAATTAGATGTCGAATCTTTATGACATTTATTTTATTTTTGTGATCAAGTGGAACCTCTTTTAAACTTTTCAACTGTTACACATTTTATATTTTCATTTAATGAAGGTAACTTCTACCCCATAATCGAATAACTCTTAATTCTTTCATTGTAAAAAAAAAAAAAAATGATGGTTTGCCTTATTAATTATTATATTAAAATCACATTTAAATATCAAATTTTCTCCGAATAAAATATCTGAGTTGTTTAAATATATAGTTTTTTTTGTTCTTTTACAGTTACAACTTTTATTTGTAGTAGTACTTAACTATCGTATCTTTATTTTATATTTCAGAGATATTTATCTTATTCTTGAGGGGGAATGAATCCGTTCATGGTTTCAACCCTTATGTATTTATTCATTTGTATACGAGGATAAATAAATTCCTACCTAAGGAGTAGACTCTATTCTTTAATAAGGCGTGGCTTGGTTTATTTTCTTTTTGTATAAATTTTCATACGGTCATCATCCATTTTGATATCAGAATTCGAGTATCTCTTGTAGTGTATCTCACATCTATTTTTTTGTCTTAATTCTTAAATGACATGGAAGCTTTTCCGTCTTTGTATACTTAAAATTGTTCTACAGTATCTGAAAGGATACTAATATGGAAAAACTAATATCAATTTTGCTTAAGTACCAGATCACAATCAGAACAAACTTATTAGAGATTCGTCAATCATTACTACGTGTAGGGTGCGTGCTTAAAAAACTTAAATTTTATTTTAGAAATCATCATATATTCAAGTTATAGTTTATCCAGTACGATTCTCATTAACTACCATAACAACCTCATAACGGGTCCTAAAGACAGAGCAAGTCCTCCTCATGTAGGCCTCACACATTTTGTCATAGATTGCAATGACGGAAGCCTTCAGGTTATCCAAATTCCTGCGTGAGGTTGGACATGCTTTCCTCTCTATAACGCATCATAAATTTGTTGTAATCTAGAGGATTAATATCTGGTGTAATATGGGTGTCACATGGAGGCAGGTTAAAAATCACATATAATGGGATTCAGTCCAGACTTTGGACCTTAAGCCTTCAATTTGACTCACAAGCGTATCTATATACGCAATTGTGCGTGTGCACCTAAATTTGTTAGCAATCTTCTTGGGCTTCTTTCTCTTGCGTAGAAAAATCAACATGTTGTTTTGTTTTGTTTGTTCCATGATTTAAATCAAAAAAAATATTACTTGGAAATGTTTTTCATGAACTCTCGGAAGAAATCTCCAACCTGTTACTTTACTCCTTACTCTTTATTTTCAATCTTTTATTCTTGTTCAGACTAAGGTTACACAGACTAAACATAGGATTAGATATTAAACTTGTTTTACTGTTAGTTATCAATTAAGACACTTTGTTTGATGTTGATTGAAGAATGTCTTATAGAATTTAATCTATTATAAATTTGGCAAATAGTAGATGATCAAATTTGACATTTCCATTTGTTTATAGCATTTGAAGAGAAAGTAATTGAAAAAGAGAGATATGTATATATTATAACATCCTATTCTGGTAAAGAAGGGAACTATTATTCAAAAATATACCCTTCAATCAATTTTACATTACTATATGCATTAATTTACAAACATATATGTAGGGGAGACCGAGAAAGCTATTTAAAAAGTTATTCGAAGTAGAGAAGAATAAGAACGACTATAACGTTCCTTTTTATCTTACATCAAAATAGTTATGGTCATCCAATTCGTTAACAATTAAATATGATATAAATCCAATAAATATGAAAAAATCAATCATTTCATAACTTTTCTTTGAGTTATTGAAAAATAACAACTGTTTTTAGGTGGGGAAAGCAGTATTATTTTTGTAGTAATGGTCTGCTTGCTTTTTTTTTTTTTTTTTTGCAGTTACTTATTTCCCCGAGTAATTGTTTCATCATTTGATACAATTTTATCAAAATTTAAAAACTTACTCGTAGAAAATAAATTTTGTAATATTCCTAAAAAAAGACTCAGACAAAAAGTAATAAAATTATTGATGCCTCAATCCTTATTTACAACCGAGATCTGTGGTCAAGTCCATTTCTGCTTGCTTATGTGTGGTCCGATTTTGTAGTCCTTACATATGGAAAAACTTAATTTTTTGTGACATAATTGAGTTGTTTTTTCCTTATGAACTAATACTGTTTAGTTGTATTTTAGAGGCTGTACTTGCAAACGGTCTTAGACTGAACTGGACCGAAAAAATTAGAACAGACACAACAATAGTTAAATTTGCCTTATAAAATTTTCATTCTTTCAAAATGAAACAGTATGCAAATATTACAACTAGGATAATGGATTGAATAGGGTTATTACAAGAGTGCAGGCGCCACAAATTGAAAATAATTTGTCGAATCTATAATATAAACCTTATAGTATTATAACGTACTATAGTTGATGTCATTTTAGAATTGAAAGTTTATAACCTGGCAAAGTCTAAGTTGTCAAAAATTTCCAATAAAGGAAAATGATTTAATTTAATTTCTATACTTTACCAACGGTCCCAACGACTCCTACAATTGTTTCAGTAGCGTGGAAAATTGTATTTCACTGCAATTTGTGGAAAAGATCCCAACTAGTATAATCTTTAAGCCAGAAGAATATGTTGTCATATTTTTTTAATATTTTGGGGTGTTTAAGCTATGGGGATGAAATACACTTTTAAAAAAAGTGGAACAAACATGTCAATGAGTAAAAATCATCCAACCGTTAAACTTTTTACGCTGCAACGTTTATATTTTGACTCGCATCGTTGTTCAAAAATAGGTTTTTGTGGAAGAAAATAACTGTTTAGAAATTAGAAAAGGAAAAAAATTGGAAATAATGTTTTTTTTTTGTTCATTATTTTATGTATCGTCGTGCTGTTAACGTTTGTATCTGGAAACACAATTCGGGCTTACCTAATGTGTAGTTCTTTTTAATTCTATAGTAAGAGAACATAAATCTTTTATATTTTCCATCCCAAACTGCTATTTTAAATTCTGAAGGTCTTCTCTTTCAAGTAGGGATTGGTTTTTTTCTCCATCTCCTAAATCATAAGACAGGCCAATAATGTTAACAAGGATCTTAATTCAGTAATTCTTTAAGTATTTATCCCGTTTTTTCCTCGCGCTCTATAAAAGTCTCTGAATGAGACTTATGTACAGCTATAGTAGAATCAAACTGTTATTTTTCTCTTTAAAAAAACAACATTCCAGACTATGATGCAGGCTATATTACGAATGCTGCGTAGTAAAAAACATAAAAACCAAATGTTTTTTCCATATAATTTTTTTCCCGAAAATGTATGATTGAGTCAAAATAATTTAGAAATATGTTTTTTTAATCATTTCGACCGTCTTTTCGTCTGTTTCTTTAGAGCATCTTTGGGTCAAACCATCCAAGAACAAAAAATATTACGAAGTCCTTGGTCCTCCCTAAATAAATTTGATAAATCCATGTCAATCTTCTACCAAGAAATAATCCATATTGAATTGACATATTTCATGGTACAATTGTATATAAATTTATTGAATTCAAAATATCGTTAATAAGTTTACTATAAGCGAATAAGTACCAGTCTTTAACAGAATTCATTTTATATCCAATTGAGTATTATTAAAAAATATAGAAATTAGAGGTACATTTTTTTTCAATATACAACATGTACATGATTATGATAATTAATTACATAAAGAAAGATTGTATTGTTGAATAAAAATGAGAAAATAAGGGGATAAATATTTAGTTAATATAATTTTTATTTATTTCGGAGTTGACATGTCTATAGAAATTTTTTAACAAATAAATAACAAATTAATAAATAATAAGCATTAATTAATATAAAATTAAAAAAATATTTTTTTCTTCAAAATAACACTAATTAATAAGTACTTATATAGCATATGAACCAAATCATACAATCATTTTAAATTTAATTAAAATATCCAATATCAAATATGAAAATTTAATTTATTTTTAGTAAATGTCCCAAATGGTCCTTCGGAGAAATATCAGTTTTTCAAACTGTCCTAAAACTAAAAAAATCTGCATATTATCCTAGAACTAAAATATAGGTTCCAGGCAATTCGTCAAAAGTTATTTTGCGAATGGGATTTTGCCAAACGGAATGACCACTGTACTGAATTGATAATTTGCAAAATCACCTCCTTTTATGATGATGTATGTTGCAATACTGTATAATTTGTTGGATTGTGAAAATATAAAAAGATATCAGGAGAATAATTGTTTTTACTGAGACTTCCTTTAATCTACAAAGACAAAAGAGTTCTTTAATACATAAACATCAAGTATGTAGTAACACAAGATTTAATACAAACAGGGACGGATACATATATAAAGACAACTGCATATATAAGCAGCTCTTATCATATATACACAGATCAGTATTGATATTGTAATAATACTACTAACACAATTAGTTTCTTACCAGTGGTTCCAAACTTTTTTGAGTTCGACCCTTAAAATATGTGCTGAGACAATGTACACCCTTACACTCCTCATTGAGATATAATTATAAAATTTGGAGTGCATATTATCTAAATACATTACTTAAAGACCATATAACCCCTATAGGGTTCAACCCAGAGGCAAAGAAAATAAGTTATTACAATATTTATAAAAAAATAAATATTTATCAATACCACAAAAAAATAGTCGAATATATTGGAGATATAAATTGGCACATTTTGTTATGTACTACTTGAAATAATTTCCATACTATTAACATTCTCTTCTAGTTGTAAATAAAGTCGAATTGAGACTCACAAACAAATAACATTACGGACTGTCGATGTGAAAATAGATTTATGCAAAGTCCTAATTTGACGTTAACTTCGATCCGTGTTTATTTTGTAAATCTAATAAGGAAAAGGTGATCTGACAAAACTAAGTTTTACTTAAATGCTACAAGTAAATCTAAAGCAGCTTTAACTAATAATTAACTATTTATTAAAGAAAACTAGAAATTGTCAAGTGTTTTGGAATCAAAATCTTTTTTTTTAGTGTTTGGTCATAAAACAAATTGATAGGGGCATTTCTCATGTCAGACGATCCATGACCAATATGTTTTTGTGAAGCACTATCTTCTAAGAAAAACTTTTTAAAATGATCCAGAAGAGACTTAAAAAAAGTACAATCACGATTATTTAAGTTTTCATACCACAATTTAAATTGTATTCTTCTATAGTGAAAATCATACTGCGACCCCTACATTATTTCACATAACTCTTCCAGTGTACTAGACAACTTCAATGACAAAAACATCTTGATGATTGTGGAGTAAGAGATGACCTCGGAATGTTGATCAATTAATTTATTCCAATTATCTATTGAGTCTTGAAAAGGGTTGGGTCCAATTATTGAAATATCTTCATTATGAAATTACTGCAATTTTTATTTAATCCACACTTAATCATAGCAATTTGGAGAAAGTAAATAAACATTTTATCTTTTAAAAATGGTGTAATATAAATGGGAATCATAATAACATAGTATTGTAGTATGAATCATACAAAAATATATTTATTTTTTTAAACAAATTGTCCATGCAAAATAATATAACAAAACTATCCTCTTATTATGGACAAAAGCAACAGATTTATAAGCAAATAACTTTATTAGAAGAAATATATACTTTTAAACATTATTCTTCCTTATTGAATTGATATTTTATCTATATTTATTTTTACTATATAAATCTTAACGGTATAGTAGAATAAGTAAGATAAAAAATAAAAGCCATTATTTTGGAAGATTTTTCGATAAACCAATATTTTCTCCCCATTTTTCTTACCTGTAAAGATTGATAGACAAATCGGGAAATCGAATGATTTTTTTTACTTTCAAGAGTACTCAACATTGCTTGGAGTTAGAAAAGGTTAATTAGCTTTTCATTGATAATATACGGATGTCATTAAAAAATTAATCTTTTGGGTGGCCATACAAAAAAAAAAAAAAAAAAGTACATTCATTGTGAGGCCCCATTTTTGTAGAGAGGATATAGGTGCTCAATGCAAATGCTTACATCGAACCTCTGGATATAAAAGCGCTACCTTAAACCAGAGAAAAGGCAACTTTCCGGAATTTGGTGACGGCAAAATGTGGCCGCCCTCCTCTCTAGATGCCAACTCATTCGACTACTCTATCTAAGTCCATCTGGACGAGAGGGTGTGTGTTACTCCTTATAGACTTGTCCGAGTTCTAGAACTTCAATACAGAAGGAGTGGACCAAGCTCGAGTCCAACTTCATGGTCAAAGTCTGTTCAGGCCTCGTATTGAGTCAGTTAGTAGATCTGAAGGCTCACATATTGAATATAAGTTATGCCGATCAGACTTTGTATTCAGTGGGCATCTTTAGAATTTTGTATTATTTCTTAAATAGTTTTGTCAGAAGAATTTGATGAGTACAGTTTCATAATTATAAATCTCAGGATTGCCCAGATACTAAGATCTAAACTTGTTTCAGATAAAAACATCACCCTGTATATGACTGGTAAGACTAACTATCAACTTATTATGTTTTTTTTTTGTCCCGGTATAATTCTCAAATTCCCCCTCTATTTGAAGAGAAGAATATATAAAAAGGAAACTAAATCTCCCCTTGTTGTATTTATCTTTGCCCCTCACAAAGATAATAATTGTCTCCTTTTCTTATTTTCAATAAACTCAATTTTCTACTTTTAAAGGTATATTTACTTACAACCTTACAGATAAAATGTTATACCTATATATAATATATAGGTGGCTAAAAAATGAATGAATTCCAATATCACATCTTAATAAATAATAGCAATAAAAGATATAATTTATACTTATATGATGCATAGTGATGTTATTATTATTTATCCTGATGGAGCTCGTGGTAGGATCAAAACGGAACAATTATTTTTGATTATAAAGCATCCATGAAATTATTTTAATTGCTCTATAGGAATCGTGTAAAATCAATTAATTGCGTGAAAGTACGATTTATGTCTCCGTATATACATTAAGTATATTTCTTTCTCTGAGAACTACCAACTATCAAATCTACGCACATTCAATTTCTAATTATATGTATATATCAGAAATGTAGAGAAATCTTAGTTTAAAATTTCTTGTTTAATAGTTCCTTCATATATAAATATTAGTGCTGAAAGATATTTAGTCGCCATCCTTAAATAAAGTGATGGTGATAAACGGTTTAAAAATAGCAAGCGCCTCGGTTTCTGTAATATTTTGGAAAAGACTATAACTATACGTCCTAAACATGAGCTTATTATGTCTTTAGTTAGATAAATAGTCACAAATATAGTTTTGTATAATCGTTGGGTAATTTGAACAATAATTCCAAAGTTTTTTAAGAATGAACCAACTCTTCAAACTGATTTTGGAGATATTTTTCTGTTTCTTTTTGGAGGAAAGGTTGCGATAGAAAATTTAGATAATGAGTACGAATATTAAATTTTCAAAATCTTTACAGGCGTAAATAAGACATATATTGTTAACTTTGAGAGATGACATATATGCTGACAGAAATAACTATATAAACAATAGTGCTTTCTTTTTGATAATACGCTTGAATTTTCCATATAGGGAGAATTAATTTAAAAACCCATAAAATATAGTAAGTCATGAGTATTTACTATATAAAAATTGAACATCATAAGGATTTTGACTTTTTCACACCTTTAATTATTATCCACTTGCCACAACCGTCATTTTAAAATTATTTAAAAGAATATTTTTTGATTTGGTCGCGTCTAAGGTGGATTACTATAGTCGTGTAGAAAATTACTTGTTATCATTCTAATTTTCTGTAATACTACACAAATAATAATCTCAAACCCCGTAAAATCATATGAAGAAAGTACCGTGACAAGATCCAATAGATGCTTGATTTTAATACAATTTGTGGCACGTCAATACAAAATTAAGTAATGATGGTTGTTCAGACCAAAAATGAGTTTCAATTGCATTTGGCATTTTTTAAATAAATAATTAATTTCAAATTTTATTTGAAAACTTTTCTGACTCATCCCTTAATGGCACATTGATCTTTCCTTTATGATCTTACGAATAATGGAAAATACATTGTATTAATTTTTCGCTCATCTGATTCCTAAATCCCTTTTTTTTATTCGTACTTAATATACGTTTGATCTTTTTCTGTTAGAAAAATAATATGTTTATGGATTTTTAATTTTTTTGGTGCATTTTTCGATGGACAGCCCATTCCTTAAAAAAAGTTTTGAGACACGGAGAACCAATCTTGTTTTATGAAAAAAATCAATTTATTTGTGAAAAATCAAGCTTGGCCTCCATAGCTCAGGAATCTCATCTGATCAGAATAAATCATAACTAACTAAAATTCCAAACAACTTTTATTTTAGGTTTAAAGTCCGAATTTTTTTCCGTTTTTGAAATAAAGGCATTTTCATCATTTTTTTCTTAGTGGGATAAACATCACAAACATAAATAATTTTTATACTATGTCAGATTAATCATTTCATGTTTTATTTTTTTCCAATATTGTTTTTGGGCTGACGCACCAAATTATTAAAAATTATTGTTACCGGGAGTCATTAATGTAAAGAAAGGGGAAAATAAATGGAGAAAATGACCTAACAAAATAAGTAGGTTAATTAAAATATATTTTGATAGGTTTATAACTAAGGAAGAAAATTAATTTTCTATGATATTGAATACAAATTTTCCACATCTATCATATATTGTGTAGGGTATCACATAACCTTACTTATTTAATAAGATGCAACAACATTATCATAAAATAATATATACTGATCCCCTAATAATACATGTTACATTTTTCCTACAGTGAACTTTCTTATAAATTGTTATAAATATCTTTTTCTAAGTGATTTTTTGAATAATTTAATTCATTCAGTATTAAAACAATCATGGCCATTAATAAAATTAATATGTTGTGTGAATGACTGTTATACAACACCTCTTGGTAAGGCTTCATCAAACTTATAGACTAAATATTAAGATTAATGAATTGATAAATACAATTCATGTTCTAATTTATGTTTCATAATAAAATAACAGAATTCAAATTCTTGTTTAAGCATTATTAACATTTTATTTGGAGTAATATTGAATGGCTACAAACTATATCAAAAACTTCAATTTTTTTTTAAATAGCAATAATATCAACCTTAACTCGTTATCATTTTCCTGGCAGTCTTTAGATAAAAGACAATAAACATATGTAAGCATAAATTACTTAACTCTACTCTGAGATCATCACTAACTTTCTTTTAATTGTGAAATGTCCTAAGAGCCTGGTTTTCAATGGGCAAAGATAAAACACCCCTCTAGGAAAACAATATTTCGCGAGCAAAATTTGAATAGGGATTGGAGTTACTGTCGAGCTTGTAAAACAAAATCAAGGAAAATACAACATATATATTTAAGATCTACTCTATTAATATGTATGATTGTATTATATAAAGAAAATCAATGATTTATGTCACATCTATCTATAAATAGTCATATTTGGAATTTATTTGATAGACAATGATTTATTATTGCTTACTTATGACTAGAGAGTAGTTTATACTGATATAACAGATTGCTTATTGAAGTCAAAAACACTTTTATTCGGCAATTATTAATTTATTATTCAGTAACTAAACAATAGTTATGTTTTTAGTAAAAATAATATTACGGAAAAATCAACTAAAAGCCCTTAAAAAATACAAAAAAGCTTTGCATCTTTAGCCTTTGAATAATGATTTATATTTCATCAAAATCAGAGTGTTTATATCATCATGACTTCGGGTCTGATATTGCGACGTGAAAATACTCAAATATACTAAACAATAAATTAAAATACCAGAAATTCCTTAAAAATAATAAAAATAGATTAAAATATGACAAATAATATTTTTTAAGCAATGTAGTTAATATTCCAGCTTTTTCATAAGAATTTAGAATGTTTTAAACACATGATTATGAGGTGATCAAAATCATTCAAATGTCCCAGAAAAATGTCCAAAAACAGCTGAGGGATGGTAAAGACCTCAATGATTCAGCTTGGTTGCAGATCAGCCAAGTTAACATCCAAGAACGTTGAAGCAGCCTTCAAAGTCAATTCATGTATGAAGATGACGACTTCTGCCAAGAAGATGATAGTGCCCACTTGGTCCAGGACGATGAATAAGGCTGGTCATAAGGATCTCAGAAATGTGGAAAGGCCTTTTCTAACTAAACAACTGAAAGAGTCCGCTTCAGATTTTAAGTAGAATGGTGAACGAAATTTCATCTTTTCTGATAAAAAGATCTTCACGGTAGATCCAGCGACCATATACAGAATGACAGGATCTTGCAAAAGAAGATCAAGTTGTACCACACCAAATCGAGGAATTGCCTTGCAAGCGACTTCTCAGTGGGTCGTCCAGGGGAGTGTTAAGACCGTCATGGGATTGTCTTCTTACACAAGAATCCCAAGGCCACCTTCTGACAAAGTTTATGAAGAACAGAAGGCTCGAGACTCCAGTCGTTACTACCATACCCTGAACATTTTTTTAAAAACAATGTATCATCACCTTATAACCAAAGAAAGCAAACAAAATTTTTTTACATTTAAAGGCGTAATAAAAACGATAATGATAGAATAGTTCATGTGCTCAGTGTTGATGGGGAAAAAATTATGGCACATGCAAAATATTTTTGAGTCAACCGAATATATAATGTATAACACAACTGCATCAGATGAGACGAAATTTTTAGGTATTTGATTAAAAAAAATACATATCAAAGGATCATTCCATTAAATTATATTATACAAAATAAAAAAATGCCTTTGAGTACGTAAAAGCAAAGTTGTTCTAAAATATTTATTTTATTTTTCCTCCTTCTTCTTGTTCAAAGAGGTCAAAAAATAAACAGTGAATTGAATATTGATGTACATTAGGGTGGATATTAATTTTGAATTTTTTCATTTACAAGACTTTCTAAATTATCCAACAAAATTTAGTTAAATAGGGATTTTTCTTCATATAAAGGTCATAATAAGGGCACCTAGTTCAAGGTCATCCAGATTTGTACTTTTTTGTTTATCTTAGTAAACAGTATGCAAACTTGAAAATTTAGTATGTATCAGTTAAATTATGAATTGTAATACGCTAAAGAACAAACAGATAGACAGAAGGTTAAAAATTATTGTTATTTTGGTAAAAGTCGATACAGAATTTTCATAAAATTTATAAAATGTTATTAATACGTGTTTATTTTCTGAATTTATTATTTCCACAAAAATCAATAATGTATACTATATTGATGATATCAAATAACTTATTTTTTTAAATGGTAAAATTTCAAAACTTTATGGTGTTGAGCTACATTTAAATACTATTTGGAATAAATATTGTATAAATTGGTAATTTACCTTCGTAATTGTCATAATGTACAAATAAGGAATTTTAAAGTTTGGAAAATTTACGGAAAATGTATATAACAATTTATTTGCAAAAATTAATTAAGCAATTCAGAAATATATAGCTCTAACATCACATGTTCCATTTTTGGGAAGTTATGGCACTTAACCTCTCAGAGTTCCTTGATGAAAACTGTTTGTCTATGCTGACAACTGCCTCGAGAATAGAAGCCAGGAAGGATTCAACAGTGATGTCTGCACGTTTATTTGATCATTTGTCTTACTCAAAATGGTCTAAGAGATTCAGATCTAGTGAGGGAGTAGACGACACTCTTCAATTCATTGAAAATCGTGTATTCCATTGAGTTGTTAGCCTGCCATGATTATGATTCTTTCTTGCGGACGTTCCTGGCCCATCAAACTCCTTCAAAGTCCTGGCAACATATTAAAGAGTTGATTTGTAGACTTAATAATCTCTTAGGACGTGATACCATCATAAAGGCACACGATATTGGCTCCACGGCGTTCATATTCATAGAAAGTCTCAAGATTTTTTGATTTTGTCTTATAAAGTTCTGGTTCTATATGCTGTCTACTCCCTCGAGTAATAGAGGCACAGAAAGAGTCATCAGTAGATATGTGTAAGATTATTAGACTCTTTCTCAAGACGACCCATCCCTAGAATTCCAAGATTTTCATATCCTTGTTGCCTGGAAGCCACATGTACGTTCATAGAACATTGTGTGTTACATCAATGTATTATCAATTATTAACCCAAAGCAATCATGAGTCTTCCTTGCTGGTGTTCCTGACCAATCAAACTACTTGGAAACCTTGGCAGTATATTAAAAAGTTGATTTGAAAATATTTGTAAACTCAATCATCCTTTGGACGTGCTACCACCACGGGGACACACAATAATGGCTGCAAAGTTTTCATATTTGGACGAGGATTTTTTCTAACACAGTATGACTGTAAAAGTTTATGGCGGCCAATTCTTCCACAATGGAAGCCCCCAAGGAATCAACAGTGCTATGTGTGCATATATTCGACACTTTTTCTCCAAAACACCCCACACATAGAAGTCAGAGGGGCTTAGATACAGGATGCTAGGATGCCAAATTTATTTTGCCCCAAAATATACTTTTTATAGCTCTCTGGACAGTTCTACCAGATCTTTAGCATGGGACCTTGTTGACTGGAGGGGATTCGCCTAGGTTGTTTTCTTTAACTCCTGCTGGTGCAATTTGGTCTTCTTGACCGAGCCGTTCTTCCTCTCCAACGTTTCGGACTTGCTGACAGCGTAGAAGTTGGTCCAAGAGAATCCAATCTATTTAGAGGGATGAAATGGAAATTTGTCGATAACGTTTAAGCGTCATTTTCTCGACTTGCACATCAGATAGGGAGCTCAGGTTTATTTTGTTTTTACTTTAATATATTACAATATTAATTAATTTTAATCAATCAACCTTTAATAATTATTGAATTTGTAAGTGTTATGATTTCAATGAACCACCAAGTTTAGACTAAAGAAACATTTTGATACCATGAGGATTTCAAGCATTTAAATGATAAGCTCCACCTTAAGATACATGTGTGTAAAAAAAAGCGGAATATTGAATATCCTCAAAGGATACTCATTTATATAAATATATATTTATTTAGAGTTACTTTTATATTCCTTTAATGTACCCTGTAGAAAACTACCAACTCTGAAGATACATAAATCTTTCTACAAGGTAGCAGCTACATTTTTCTTTCTTATACAATTCTTCCTTTCTTTTTACTATTATTACCCTTCGCATCTTTCTAAATGTTTCACTGAGTTTCTGAGCCATGAATCATAAGTTTATTTGATTGTGCTGAATGGATAAAATTATGTCTTTGTGTATGTTCATATTTTAGGGTGGTTTATTTTACTACTTTTTTCCAATTTCAATTATGGCTACTTTAAAAAAGTTGTGAAATGTTAAGAAAATAGCCTATGCCAAATTGCATTGTCCTATAATGTCATATTTAGGTTGTAAATCTCGTTTAACGTTTGAAAGGAGATTCTTTTTGTCGACAACAAAGATTCGTGTACAGCATGGAGTATTATTTTGCATTTATTACTTATGAAAGACATTATTCTAACATATACGAAATGATAATATATTTTTTTTCTAAAGCTACCTTATGGAGGAAAAAGAGAGAATATAAAATAAGAGTTAGTTATTTCCTTTCTGAAAATGTAAAAGAAGGATGAGCACTTCACACAGATCATCATAATTTCTTAACTTTTTTCTTTTTTTTTCCAAGGGAGAATTTGAAAAAATACTTTTTATACATTATATAAGTGTATATCAAAATCATGCAATAGAAAATAACTAAAAATGCACCTCTTCGTTAGGATGATCTTCTTCTTTAAAAAAATATAATGATATGTATTACATGCAAATTAAAAAGCTTTGTAAAATCGTTGCGTCCAATAAATAAACAAAGTTATTTGTTAAATTATTTGATTGTAACATGTAAAACAAAAGACAACTTCTGATCTACTCGCTTATTTTGTTCATTTAGTTTACAAACAATGACTAATCTTTTCATTTCATAAAAAAATTTCTTTCAATAGCTGCCCTTCTGCATTCTTCCACAGGTCCAATAAGAAAAGTCCACAACTTTTCCGGCAAATCTAAACTCCTTAAAATCTTTCTTTGGAGCCATCTAGAACATATTGATTTTACAGAATCTGTAAAAATATGGAGATTGGTGCCCATTTTTCCACATTTAAAAAGCATAACTTTTCTTCCAGCGATCTCTTTACTAGATTTGAAATGAAAAAAACCAATAGTAGGTTCGCCATCAGTGTGACAAGTGCTCGTAGAATTGAATACGGAAGAAAAGAGATTATTTATTGTTATACCCTGTGTAATTCTTTAATTCTTAACGAGGGAGGATGACAGTATAAAGAGTGTGTGCACATGAATGGAGGAAACCCATACTGATAATTTATTGTCAGTTATTGTCCTTTTTAGAATTATTTAGAGTTATTCCTGTCTAGCAGGCCAATCGTTAATATTTACTTATCTGAAATATGTACACTTAGAGAGTTTAACAGTCATTTTATTAGAATATTGTAAAACACATATATAGCTGTCGATGGAAAAGAAAAATATTGTCCTAGTCACCACCTTGAGCACAGAGTACGAGAAAAGGATTGAGATATCTGTGCTCCCCCGATTGTCCCATTAAATCATCTAAGAGAAGACAATAGGCACAAACAAGACTATTTGTTATGTATCAATGATGTTGAATGTCAGGGAGGCTCTCAGACATTCTCCAGGAGCAGGCCTGAAGCCCTCCATGTCTGTCTTCCGCCTGAAGTCGGCCTTAAAGCAAAAAGCCAATTCCTTTATAAGTGGCATTGCCAGGAAGATGAACAAGTCTTCATCAGCAGTGTCCAGGGCTCTTAAAAAAGGCAGAAGGAAAGTAACTGCGGTGTATTTCTCACTCTTTATTCACAGAACACTTTGTGTGTCAAATAGATAATTATTAACGGTTTGCCCGGTATGTTCTGCGAGATACAGAATAGAGATTGATATGTCTTTCTTTGTCAAAGTTTCTTGTAGCTTTTTATAAAATAACAGGACAGTAGTTCTTCTATAAAACAATCTAAAAATTGTCAGGGTTATAATGTGAATGTTCTATATTTTTTTAATTTCCTAAAATTTCTGATGATTTACAACTCTTACGATATTCCCTACATTTATGAAGAGTAAATAACTATCACTGCATTATATAACTTACTCAAAAATATACGTGATATGTAGTTGTCAGCTGTCATTGTGTCTGTTTGTTTTCCTCTATTCAGTATTCAGAATATTGATTAGGTGAATTAGAATTAAGTCTTGTTAAGCTTTGAGTAATTCCAAACAAATATTGCATATTAATTTCATAATTAGAAAGAACAAGCTAATTACCAACTGATTTTCGACTCTCTCTGTACCTACTAAGTGAAAAGGTAGCTAGAGGTAATAAAGATAACGACTTTCCATAAAGTATTAAGCACTTTGTGTGCTCATGAGTAACAGAGAGTAATGATATACTATGGAGATAGAACATGTATAATTCTTGTTGCACTCGGAGTTGAATTGATGATCAATAATTCCTGTCAATTTCCTTAATTTATATCCCCTCCCTACCCACAATTTCTTCCACGCATAGATGCTTGTAGTTAATCTTATGAAACGTCAAGGTTAATATCCTGCTCTTCTCCCAAACACTTTACAAAATGTAAGGATTTCCACGTTAATTTTTGGGGTTTTTTATAGCTATGTATAATGTAATTAAGCAGAATATAGTATTTTTGAAAATTTCATGCTTAGTTACATACATACATAGCTATAAAAACAAACAAAACCGAAAATTAACGTGGAAATGCTTACATTTTGTAGAGTGTTTGAGAGTAGAGCAGGTTAGTAGCCCTGACGTTTCATAAGATTAACTACAAGGATCTATGTGTGGAAGATTTTTTTCAAAAATACTATATTGTTTGCTGTTATAGGTCAACATAAAAATCCAACAGTATTATTTTTCATGAAACTTCATCAAAATGCCTAAAAATTGATCGATTAAATTTTTCTTTTAATTACATTAAAAGATTTTTTAAATAGTTGAGTATAACTTGTACAATTGACTATTTAATTCCAATATTAAATTCGTAATTGTTGTAATAGCTGACGATAATAAACAGTGAATGTATACAGATGGTTACGTAGAACAAAAATATTAATGTAGTTAGGATTATTGAGCGATTACATAAATATTTAAAATATAAAATTTGGTTAGGTATACCAAATCATTCGAAAGATAAAAAAAATGTATATACTACTAAGCAGTAATATAAGGGCTGGATATTGATATGTGATACTATGAGATGTGAATAAAAACTTTCTCCTGGCGTGTGTAAAATTATATTAAAAAATTACTTCCTGAATCAAAACCTTTAAAACATTAGCGCTCCTGGTATGAATAAAAGTAACGAAATTTAAAAAAATCCTAATTAAGTAACATATAGCTTATGAAAAAAAGAAGCCCCCTTTTTAGTTTGGCTAAATAATTTAAATTGTGATTTCCTTTCTATATTTGTTTCACATTCAGGCAGCACATATTTTTTACTATTATCAAACATAACAGGAGCACTTCAGAGTACTCTCTGCTTAGTCTATCGATATCGTTTTTTATTGTTTGTATATTAAGCAATGATATGACAGGTACAACGAATAAGAAAAATTAAGTAAAACCATCCTTAGAGCTGGGATTTCGAACACGTGTCCTGCAGGCTGGATTGAAGCCTACTCCTCATTCTCACTTCATGTAGTATTTTTTGAAAAATGATCACTGCAAAATAAAAAAATATTAGAAAAGAGAGATTTTTTTTAAATGGTTGTTTATATATAAAAGTGTGGAGGTGCGAGTTTCTTCAATAGTGCAGGAATAATTCGACAAATGTGTTTTAGAGATAGTTTTTCGCGTCAAAAATTATATCTATGAAATTGTGAAGTTTCTGTGTTTATTTCGATGTCTTCGTGAGTGATCTGGCAATAATCTAGAATTTTACCAATTTTCTGAGTGGATTTCTTGAGACTCTATATTAAACATATTCTTCTGTTTGGAGAAATATCAACGTCATCCGTCGAGCCTGCTTACTCTTTTTCCTTATTAATCATCATCTAAGAAATTACTTGAGTATATATATATACGTCCTTCGTTTTTATATTATTAATTTTTATAGTCTTGATGGGGGTCATTTTAAAAGAGGATGGATTTGATCCACTTTCTAAGAGGCTGAGGTATGCAAGTATTGCAACAAGATGCAACAAAATGATGAAAGATGCGTCTGTGAGTATTAATTTAAATCTTTGATTTACTATGAGACATTTTTGTTCTTGTATTAACAAATGATGATGATAGTTCCTTTAGAAAAGACTACTTTGATTTTGTGGATGTCGTTAATGCTGCAATTTTCTATGGTTTCAAAGAAGAACAAATTTATGGTGTAAATCCTACACACTCCTTTGGGCACGCAAGTTTTTACACTCACGATTGAATCAATGTGAGATATAAGACTCCGGATCTGAAACGTGTATACAATACTCTAATTCAGTCACTGGGTTGTTGCGACACTTGGTCAAAATGAGAATTAAACGCTCCCAGAGACTAAATGAGGCGTGAATTAAAAATCTAAAAATTAAAGCTGGAAACACAATGCAGAGAGTTAAAGATAAATCTATGATAGCTACATGGCTATCATAGTTCAGGAACGTTCGGGATCCCACCTACAAATAGACCCGCTAACTTGCAATTATATAGTAAAATCAGAGGTCCAAACTATGTACTAGATACATAGGTATATCCAAATTATTATGTCAAAAAGTATGAAGTTCACAATGATGCAGAGATTAATGTTATGCCTACTCAAGCACAGGGTGTTGATACATCTAAATCAATTTCAATAGAACATCAGATGACAATTTTACTCAACAAAGTAATAGCAACATCTCTTTAGAATATATTAATAGGGAGCAGAAAGCTCGTATTAGAAGAGCCAAGGGATGCCTCTGAATTCTGTGGAATGGTTTTTTTATCGAATGGACCTTAGAACTACCTCCGTAAACCCATCTCTGATCCTATTTTTCAAGAAAGGATACCAACATTAGAACAAGTCCAGAATAGTATTTTTTCTTAAGAAATAGATAACACAACAAAAGATATCGGAACACACTTATTAAAACTCTTTTTTGAGAATTTTTATAGCAGAGGACATCGGAATGTTCCTTTACAAAAGATGTGAATAAAAATTCATGTAATTAGATAAAAGAATGTAAACGAAGTATATGGGTGAGTTCGGGTCGATTGAATTCAATTGACTCATTTAAAAGTCCAAGTAGGAGTAAAAGAAATAACCCTTGAAGTACAAATTTTAATTAGTCTAACAATCGTTTCTCTTAATGTGAATTCTTTTATCTCGGATAAAAGATAGAATATATTTTCACTTGTATTTTAAAATGAACCTTTCAAAAAAATAATACAAATAAAAATTGGAGACTTTTTTCATGTAAAAAAAATTTATTAAAATACCGAAATGTATCCTGGAAGATGATTAATTAAAAATGCAACTAAAGGGGCACTTGGCGAGAAATTTTGATAATTCCTTCTCAACAAATCAAGGAGAACATATACTGTGGAGAGTTATAAAATTACATTTTGGCAATTTTTTGAGGAAAATAAAGAAAGAGAGAGAGAGAAGGATCCAAAATGAAATTGACATGATTTTTGAGGAGGGCTCTATTTTCTCTCAAACAGTTTTAGTAGACTCTTTCAATTATTTTCGGGTTACTGAATGTTGCTGATGCAGAAATGGAGGAAAAACACTATGAAAAACTATTATCATTTCTTACAATGTTAAACAATATAAAAAAATGTGACGTATATGTATAGAAATAAATTTTTTAGCAATGACAAATGAATTTACAGAAATAAAACAATTTATGTATATTCATACATGTATCTGAGTGCATACTTTTACTCAATGGCAGTTTTGGATTTTTAAAATAAATAGTCCAATTCAAAAATAACACATTTTTTAGACAAAACATGCAAAATTTGTCTTTGTTCTTTTGTTTTGTTTCATCAAGATTATTAATGACTCGCAGAAAATTAACGTCAAATTAAAAAATTAATTTTTTGACGTTTAATTGTCTCTCCCTTCCATATTATTCCCTTCATAATAAAATAATATGCCCGCATCAAAACTCTATCACAGCCTCAACAAAAGGTCGGAACTTGGCGCAAGTTACCACAATATAATTGGCGGAAATGTTGGCTCATCGCTTCTTAATGCTAGCCTTGGGATCCTGCACATTTCTGTGTGATGTATTCCCAATCTTGTTCTCTAGGGCGCCCCACACAATGAAAGCAAGGGGATTGAGATTAAGACTGCAAAATAGCCAGAAGGTCTTCTCCAAGAAGTAAGTCAAGCACTGATTGTAGAAGTTTTATGTTTTTAATACCGTAAGACAAGGAGCACAGTCTTCGGTCTACCCATTGTTGTTCTGTTGATAGTTAGTCATCAGCCAGGGCAAGATTTTCCACCTCAGGATCTTATAGAAAGCCTCAATTCCGATTTTCAAATGGGGATTGAATAAGAAGTGATCCATTTTCTTCCCCATCTGAGCTCAGGACCCCCAAGCTCATTGTTTGGGGGGATGTTTTTCCCTCAAGGTTCCCAGAGTTCCTCAGGTGATTATACAAATCTGTCATTTTTGCAGCTCAAAACCTGGTCGAATGTGAAAATCTTCTTTGTAGAGAAGATTTTCACAGTTGACGCATAACTTTTCAAGTAATTAAGGACTTTTTTTGCATCTCTCAAGCCTTAGTGCCTTTATCATGTCAGTGAGGAGACCTCTTGGAGTCCTGAAAAAGCGCTTAAGGCCCACGTCATCATAAACTTCTATCCTGATGGTGATGTTGAACTCGTATGCCCATTAACATATTGAGGCTGTTGGATTTCCCCTGACCTTGGCCTCCAAGGACTTGAGAAGTGTTTCCTCTCGCTTCAAACCATTTCCTCCAATTCCTGCCTTCCTTGTTACGTCTTTACCATTCTCCTTTGCCACCCTGATGTTGGACAGTCCTCACAGTCACGACTAAAATGTCTAAAATTCTTATTGGATCATACTCTGCGTCGAAAATATCCAAAACCCTTTGCACTTTGATTCCTGTTCACTCAGTTTTTACCCGATTTTGATCAAATCAAAAGAATGCGCAAGAAATACAACAGAAAATTTACATGTTGCACTCTGGACTTTTAGTTTTTTAATCTGTTAATTTTTGTAGAGAAAATTGCGTTTGAAAAAAATCCTTTTGCAGCAAAGATACATTGTAAATCCTATACACTTTATGCTAATAACGTTACTGCTTTAGTAGTTTTTGTTATTTCAATATTCAATCCTATTTAGAGGATTAATTACATTATTTTCTATTTATTGTAAAATTAGGTACTTCATCTAGAAAACGAAACATTATTTAGTGAACTCTTCTCTTCTCAGTAGTGATTAAACATTACGTTGTTCTACATTTCCTTTATGCGTGAAAGTAAAAACGTTAGGAAATGTACAACTTTTATTAAAAGTTTAAAAGTCAAGGGCCATCTTTGAATATTACTTAAAAGATATACTTTTTTGACAAATTAATATTATTATTTTTTTAAATTACTCAAACTTTATTCTATTAACACACAAATTGGAAAAAAAGTAGATACTAATTAATACTACACACTTCATAGAGCATGATAGAGTGAAATTTAAATGCATTATACAAGTTATCATTGAAAAAAAAAAGGATTTTTTTTGTGACGTATGAGATATACTTCAAACTCCAGTGCTAAAATACTCTCTACCTTAATATATAATAATTATATATAATCATATAATTCTATTGAATATACACACAATGTAAAAGTTTTTTATTCATATAATGCTAGTAAAGAATTACAATATTCACAAAGAGCTGCTAAATCATACAACAAAATAAATTGTCCGGTACCATTTTATTTTGTAAGAATATCTACTATAAATTATTGTTGGCTTCATATGTAGATATACACTATATGGTACCTTTGTTTGAAAGTATTTTAAAGGATATTGTATTGTGATTTTAAGAACTTCCTTTTGGGGAAAAGGTAATACAATAATAAGGCAATTAAAATGATTACCACCTATATGCTTTCATCGTTTACTTCTTAAATAATAATAGAGTGATAAATTTACTTTTATTGGTACATCTTTGAAAATGAACACTTTATAACTGAACCTCATTGATTTACAAAATGATTTTATTTCTTTGGCACATTAAAAATATTTGTAGTTCTCAGATCAATTTTAATTATGATTAAATGTCTTAAACGAGGTAAGCATATATCATATAGTGCTCCACTAATTGTCTTAAATGTCAAGAGCTTGATTGGCGTAACCCAAGATATGATATTGACTGCATAGTATGTTCAAATTATGAAAATCTACTAATTTTTTGAAAACTTAAATTTCTTAATTCTAATGGACTAGATCGCAGATGAATATAATCTAACTTCAGATGGATGACACACTTAGGATTTTTTCCCCCCTGTAACTTCATTTTGTGTATGTTTGATACAGGGGGATTTTTAGAGAAAGAAATATACTTTATGTAAACGGACTTCAAAGACATGTCTTTGGTCAGATGGAGTAATTGAAATACTATGAGACTTACTTATACCTAATCAGTAAAACTCCATGCAATCAATTATAGTAATATTAAAAAATATATAGTTGATTTTGATTACTAATTAGAGTCAAATTTCATAAAAGAAAGAATATCTAACAAAGGTTGCAAGAGGTATTAAAGAACTGTAATAATACACACAGAGGATTTTTTTTCTCTTTCTGCTTAGATTGAATAGGTTATTTATTGGTAGAAGTCCATATGCTTGCTTGTAATTTGTTCTTTAACTAACAAAAGTATAAAATACAACATGATTACTCGACAACAACAGCTCCACACGATATTACTCATAGTCTTTTGTTAGAGCGTTCCATATTATATGGGCTTGTCTCATTATTATTAAAAAATGTCTCACAAAACAAATTAGCCTCATTTTTATTCAACTTTCTTTATTTTCCTTTATTTGTCTACATTAAGTGGTTTTAAGAAAAAAAATAAGAAAGGTAGGGAAAAGTGAAATTTAGATCACACAAATAAAAGGCAAGGGTACTACAACATTAGAAAAACAAAACAAAAGGCAATTTTTTTTTCTACAAACAAAACAAAAAAAAACCTTGAACTGCATTTTTAAAGCCTGCTATAAAGAAAGCTAACTACTACTAGAAGGTCTGGTAATCAAACCTTTTTGTTACCTTCAATAGAAAACAACATATCAGTTTTATATTCTATGTCAGTTGTACAAAAGACACCTCTTTTTTTACATAATACAAATGAATTAAAGGAGTATTATGCCAAGAAGAAAGTCAAAAAAGAAGGTAAATAATTTATTTATATTATGAAAGAGTGCAGTTATTATATTTCGTAGTTCTCCTCCTTTTGCAATTTTTTCTGGGATTTGTTATGCACTACACTTATACGTTAATCACTTAAAATTGTTTTAACTTACTACGGGTTAAATACATATAAAATCATGTATCTTCTTTAAATAAGAGTAAAATATATCAAATGGTTAAAATCATAATGAAAAAATGATGATCTACTCTAATTTACAGTTATATAAAATAATACTTGAATTGATCTAAAATGCAAAAGTTCTTCCTCAAAAGGGTTTATTTAGCCTTAAGTAATGTTGTACAATGTTAGGGGTGGACAATTAGTACACAACAAGGAGAAGACAATCGACTTAATAAATATTTATATGCTAACATTAGGTTTGTCTTATATAATTTTGGATGGATTATCATTTTTTTCACAAATAACCCATAAGCGTATTTAAAATATTACAGAGATCAAGATCGCTGCAATTATACTGATGATTTGTGATACGTTTTTATCAAAGAATGACAAATAGACGCCTTTCAGTGATTATAAATAACCATGTGAATAGTTATACAAGTCAACAATTGAAAATAAACTTACATTTAATACTTAATTTTAATTTTAGTAATACATTCCGAATAAAGATTTTTTCTATTTAATTTGGGTACAATTATTTATTTAACTTATTTTGTGCGTGTATTACATTAAGAGAAATATAAAAAAAGATTTTTATGATAAATATTTAAATTTTATGCTGATTTGAAATGTGGATTCACATTTCATGTTGGATTATGCAATTCTGAGAAAATGTAATGCATAAGAAAAAGTTATAGTCCTTTCTTTAAGGGTTCGTTTAAAGAAAAATACTTTTTTTTTGTTCATAAAGAAAAAGAGTTCATTTTAAGGTTGAATACAAGTATGTGTGATTGGTCTTTCACTAGTAAAATTTTACTTGAAATAAATATTAAGAAGTTTACGTTATAAGAAAAAAAATAATTTAGTCTACAAAATTTTAACATTTATTTGCCCTTGGATTAAGATGGTGTATTCCCGATTGTCTTCACTTAAAAAACATATATATATATTATTACCGGAAATTTCATGTAGTATAAAAAAATATTTTTAAATGATTTAGTGTTTTTCCCCGTCTTGAAAGATATAAACATAAGAAAAAAATGATTTGTTACTTAAAAAATATTATTGTATATTTATAAAGCTATCAAGATGTACTTATAATATATAAAATGTTGTGTTTTTTAGATGCATAACTATAAATTTTATCAAATAGAGGTCATTTTCATTTTTATTTATCTATAAGAATTCAAAAACACAACATCTCAATCCAAGGGCTAAAATTTATTGACAACTGTTATGTACATATTTAAAAGTAATAAATGGGATTTTCAATAATTTTTTAATCAAAGGGGTTTATTATCACCAGGGGTTTCCCTAAACTAAATTTTTATACGCAATTCAGCTCGTACCATAAGTTTTGTTTGTTATTTGTCAAGTTAGTTTGAACAAAGGCAATTTTAAAAAATATAAAATTTTGTGTGTTTTTATAATGTATTAAAAACTTATTACAAATCCAGATCATGTATAGTGTAAAAACATTTCGAGAGCGGAGAAAAAGTGATATAGAAATATGCTTAAAATTAATAAAGAAAATGATTTTATACTCATTACTGCAGATATTATTGAAGGTAAAGAAGATTATTGAATAAAATTGACTCATGGTTAATGCAAAATTGTATTAAAATTTGTAAAATATTCGTATTTTCTTCAGATTTAATTGTTGAGTTTTGGGATCTTTAGGGGAAAATGTAAAGCTATTACAAAATTTTGATTATTAAGTCTAGTTATGACAGATTAGCTGCTCTTATCTCAAACATATTTTTAATTGTCTGTATTCACATGTATATTTGTGGTGTTTTAAATTATCACATACTGGCAAGTAATATTTTGTATGCATGGATATATAAAGACATTGTTATATTGAATTGTCTCTGAATGTACGACTCATGAATAACTTTATCAATTTAAGAGGTAAAAGGTCTTACATTATTGAGAAATAACATATTACATGTTGTACAATTGAAAATTTAATTTTCCCTCAATGAATAACATTTGCTGAAACATCAATTTAACATGTAATAGTTATTATTGTTTAATATTGCATGAAATGCATTTTTTATATACTATTTTATGATTTGCCATTTTTTACCTCAGTATCTACCTACGTTTTATGAATTTGTTAATTCATATGTAAAAAAAGTTCAACTGAATTCATCAATATTAATAAAAATGCACATAAATTAACTTTGACGTTGATAAATTATACATAATATTAAAATAAATAGCATGTTTAAAAACTCTTGCTTAAGAATAAATAAGGAAAAGAAATATTAATGTCGTTCCTGTTATAAATTTAATTATTCATATACTAGAGTTTACCTAAAAGTAAATGTTTTAATTTTTTTAAAGCTTTTAGAAGTAAATATTTCATATATATACTCGTATGTTTTTATAATCTCAATGGAAATGTGAAAAAGCAAATTGAACTTTTTCAATATGCCAAATTTTAATAATATATTGTGAATTCAAAAAGTATTTAAACACCTATATAAGGACACTTGAAGAGGTTTTGTAAAGTTACAATCAAATTTGTACAATTACATCAGCTGAAACTGGATTTTTACCTTACAAGAAGGTGCTATAATATTCATAAAGATTAATTATTTATAAAAATTGAAGCAAAAAAGCTAAAGGCTACAACATTGGTCAGCACCGGCATAGCTACTTTGACATTTTTATGAGGATCAAACTTAACTATGATTTAGTATACAATGTCAGAGAACTTTTGGAGTATTGAAACATACTCATGGATCACCCTATATGTGGTAGACAAATAAAATTGACCTCATTGGCTACTAAACCGGAATTTGGGACCCATCCAAACATGAGCAAGTCAAAGTTTACCAGGAAGAGGAAGGTGAGCAAGTCCACAGTCTCTAAAGCTATTCAGTATGCTGGAAGAAGATCTCTGCTGTATGTTGAAAGGCCTTTGAGAACTCAAAATCACATAGCTAATAAATGAACACAAACGTAGAGGTGATGAGATTGTTTTTTACAGTGATGATAAACATTTACTGTAGATCTTGTCATCAACAAACAATCTAAAAGGGGTTGTTTATTTAAATATAACCCTAAAAGCCTATAAGAAGTCTCCGAGATGAAACATTGAGACTCAGTGATGAATTTATCAATAAAGCCTCAACAAGGGGCAAAATGTCGCCAATTTGGTTTCCAACCGTCTATCCACTAACAACAGCTGACATCTTAAAAACCTTGAAGAATAATGTCTTGACATAGATCTACAAGAAGTTACAGAATTCTTGGGAGAAGTCATAGTTGTTCTAACAAGATTGAAAGATTTTTACCATCCCAGGTCCCCTGATCTGAATCCTTTGGACTTTTGGTATTGTAGCATGTAGTGTCCAAAGCCTGTAGAGTCTATAACAGCAACAACACCAATCACTGTCGAGTCCCATGGGAGGAGGATGTCCAGGACGTACATTGTTCAATTATTTACTGGCATTGGAGCTGGTGAAAGTCAAACTATTAAATCCTAATCTTTATCATTTGTAAATAAAAATATATTTTTAAAATTTTTGTCAACAAACTCATTCTGATCTGTTGCACATTGCACAATCAAAGTGGTTTAACACTTTTTGATGACACAGTGTATTATAATCAATGTTAAAAATAATAAAAATAACGTTAACTTAAAAAATAAATATTTGAAAAATCATCTTGTTTAGTATTTTAAAAAGAAGCATATATATTAAATAATTGATATGAGGGTTATTACCATAAATAAGCCTTCATATTCAACATTTAACTTCCAATTTTTCAAGTATATTTTTTTTTAAATTTAGGATGCTCTTACATTTGGACGTGCAGGAAATGGAGCTCCTGTGAGAACAAAATCTGGTCGAATTCGCACAGCCATTGTTGGCAATCCGGAAATTAGATTTCAAGAGAATGAGTCTGTTCAAAAAACAATATATAACTCCATTCGATACTCCAGCAATCGTGAAGACAAAGAGCATTACTCCCATATATTAGGTATATTGATATAATATTTCTAAATTATTTTAAATATTTTTGACATACACTTTTCCTAGCAATTATTCATACAATTTTAAATTTTTGTGATTTTTATTAATTATATATGACCAAAAAGAGAATGATTGAAACCTTTACACAATTGCACAATTTGATTTCATAGGTATATTTTTCATTGATAAATAAACATCTTGCCAAAAAATTCTTGATAGTATTAAATTCTGGACTTCGACTCAGCCACTGTACAATTTTGATGTGGTTATCCTTGAACCAATTCTTTAACACCTTAGTATTGTGTTTTGGATCCTTATCCTGCTAGTACGTCCAGTTGAGGTGAGCTGGAGTTTCTCATCAGACTCCTTCAAGTTTTCATGAAGGATCTTGAAGTAAACATCCTTTTTCCTAAGTGTTTGGACTTTGACGAGGTTTCCTATGCCACTGGCAATAGAAATATCCCCATACCATTATTCTATCACCACCATGCTTCATGGCAGGGACAGTCTTTTTTGGCTTGTATACTTGTCCTTTCTTCCTCAAGACATACTCAACTTCCATATAGCGAAAAAGCTCTTACTTCGTCCCATCAGACTCCAAGACGTTTGAAGATAAGCTGTGATCTTGATTTGAATAACTTATAGTATAGGCAAGGAGGGTGTCTTCAGTTTTTTCTTGACCATGATAACCAAAAATTGAGTGTGACAAGATGGCTATTACACTATTTTTACTCTTCTGAAGATATGGTATATTTATTTAGTTTAACATTTGGTAATATAAGGAGGTATTTATTCTATTTATTTATCTTGAAGGAACTCTAAGACAAAGTTTGACAAATTTTCATTGACATAATTGTCACGGGCATGAATAATTTTGAACATTACAATTTTTTGGTTATCCATATTTAAAAAAAAAATACTCATGAAATCTAAGGTGCCTTGAATTGTATATTGATAGTAATGTTTCACTTGTTGGTACATATCATTAATCAACAAATTAGACGAAAATGCATTAGTTATATCAACTGAATTGAAAAATGACAAAAATTATCAGAAGTTTGAATAATTTTGAGAACAAGTGTATATAAATGTACATGAACCGTCCAGAGAAAAACAAGCGCAAATATTATTGTCAAATAAGAATAGTTAATATATGATATTATATTTTTTACATATTTATCTTCGGTATCTATTCTGAAAAATATAATTTACCCTTGGAGGGTTGTATCATAAAGTTGTGATTATTTATCTTATAGTTATATAATAATTACGTATATAAATATATTTATAATTTAATGAAAATGAATTTATAAAGCCTTCGTAAAGACACATAAAGTTTCATAATTATAACAGCTCTGAACTCTTAGCCAACATTCTTAGATATTTAGGAATACTCTGTACACTAGAATATACGGCAAATAGTTGATTAAAAAAATATAAATGTCAATATTAAATATTGGTCATTTATGTATTTAAAGAAATCAAACTGGAATTAGTATGATTGTTTTACTATTTTAGTTATTTTGAGTTGTCCAAAATAGATATTTGTTTTTTTGTTTTGCAAAGAAAGTGATAAAATATTCAGCTATTCATTGGGACCGCAAGTTAAGCAAACTAGTAGCAAAAATTACCAGATTTTTTTTTACTTTTTCATTAAGATGATATTTTTTGATTATTTACAATATGAGATACAAAATTGGGATTTTTAAACCAAAACTTCGGAGTTTTTTTCCTATTGAATATGTTTTTATAACATATTCATGATTTGGTGTAATTTTTTTCCTTGAAATATTTAAATTATATAAAAACAATCTATAAAGTTTAAAGGTACATGTTTACTGATTTAAAAAAAAAATCCTTTAATATTTTTTTGAATAAAAGAAAATGTGTTGTTAGTTCAAAATAATTATAAAAAATGTACTCTTTTGTCTAAAAGTCGATTAAATTCCCCTTTTTTTATCCCAATAACAAAAAAAAGTTTTTCGTAAAGTAAAAAAAAATGGCACCTTCAAAAAATTCTAAAGTAATTTAAGATTTGTTGCTTTAAAAATAATTTTGTATATTTATAGCGCTATCAAGGTTTAACTATAAATTAAGGTAAATGTTTCTCTCTGTTAGTCATAAATGCAGAAATTTTGTGTTAAAAAGTTATTTTCATATTGATACCCCATAACGTCATAATTGATCAATTTCATCTAGCTACCATTTAATCCAGGAATAAAAAGTAATTTATTTATAAAAATTTTATCATATTTTATGTTGGGAAATTACTTTTAACTATTAATGAGGATTGTATAAGCACATAATTAACTAAAAATAAAATTTCCATAATTATATCAATGGTATAACTTTTGAAAGAAAGTTAACTTACTTTTTTTCATGCTTACCTAAGCGACATATATATATTGAAGAGATAATGAAAGATTAAATAGTATAGCATATATATATATTAGGTTTAGTAAAAATAGTTCCATTATTTTATCAGCAAATTTTTAATAGTTTTATTTTCCTATTTTTCTTCCTTTTTAAAAAAAAGCAAAATGGTATAAAACTAAAACTAATTAGTATATGAAGTTTATGAGACACTCAATCATAATTTCCGGTCCAACTAGAATGGCAATTTTCTCTAAATCTGCTGGTGTAAATTACCCAAAGAATTTTAGCAAGTTTTGCATTTACTTTGTATTCTACTTTTTCTTCAATAGAGGGAGGGCACTAGAAGCCATACTTTTTGGTTAAAATATTCTCCCATACTCTTATAAAATGAGTTTCTCAACCATTTATATAATTGAGTTCAGTTTTTGAAAATAGTAAAGAAGATGAAATGAGGTTTTTACTGAGGTCTAAAAACAGAAGCAGATAATTTTTTCTTTCTTAAATTTGTTTTTAAATAGGATATTTTTTTATTAATGTTTATCTATTCAGTAATCAAAACAGTGCTTATATGACAGTGGACTTCGCAATTTCCATGATTTTATTCAGTTTTTGTCAATTTGCCATGCATTTTTGACATCAAAATACTGGAAAAGAATAAAAAACCCAGAATGGCACATGATTGGCTCTTACAGCATCGCGATCAAAACACACTGGCTTGCATTTTCGCCAAGTTAGAAGGAAAACTGTAAGGTTGACATATTTTCTTTTTGATATTGTCCCCCTTTGACCAACGCTCAAACAATACTGAGTCAAACAATCACAAGACTGTCTAAAATTAGAAAGTATTATCTTTATAACGCCATGTAATGTAAACCGATCAAACTGAAACAATGCCAGATACAAATTACTGCTCAGCCATCTATTGGAAAAATAATGGATTTACTTTTACTAGACCTATTAGTCAATAAGTATATAGCAAGTATTGATGTGTATTTTCTTAGCACTCCCAAAGGATTTAAAAAAACAACAACTAAGTATACATAATAAATTATAGAAGTAGATACAAATAGAAGAAAGCAGAGCTGATATACGTATGTGTATAATATAATACATATCATTCCATTGAAAAACATCTTTAGCAGCTTTCAAACCATTTTTTACATTTACTCGATATTTTTTTTTACTTTTATTTGGACAAAAATTACATTTTCGTCCTTGAAAGAAACCCATTCCTATCGTTTGATTTATCTTTTCTAATTTGACTGATATTTATCTACCTTTTTTTTACGTTTTTATTAATCCCTTGGTATATATGATAAAAAATTTCATAATTTACTGTTCGATGTCCTGGGAAACAAGCATTACGTTTGTAGAATAATTTATAAGTGTTCCCAATGGTCAAATGATAGATATAAGTACTCCCATGACAAGAAATCAAAGATGTTTCTGCTCCTTCCTTTATATTTTCCTTCTCATACTTTTCTGAAGAATCTCATAAGATTTGTCATTTTAATTGCTTCGCAAATTATTATCTTTCCGCTCTAAAAAATGTATTTTCAACCAAACAACATGAGTAGTCCATTTTCATACATATGAAATCATATCTTACATCCAAAATTCCTTATATTTTTGTTAAAATTTCGATTATTGATAACACGGACATATTTAGAACTAAATATGATCAATTAAGCCCATTTTACGTCTGAAACATTGCTGTAAGATTTTGATATTGCTCACCGAAAAGCCTTACAGAAGTTGATGACATTCTTATCAGACAAGTTGTGCCACTCAGCTATTATGGTGGAATTCAAATATTCTAAATTTGGCTACGGAGCTTATTGATTTCCCTCTTCAAATTGCCCCACATAGCAAAATTCAGAAAGTTCAAATCTGGCAAGGTTGGGAGCCAAATCTCTTAGACTCTTTACCTATAGAGCATTTTGGCCTTCAGGACATCTGGCAGAAGGTAACGTTGGGTCCTTTTGTATGAAGAAAATGCAAAATTTCCTTTCACGGCTCTCCTGATTGTCCTAGTAATCACAAGAAGTTGGTTGCGAAACAATTTAACGATTTTGTAGGGTTATCTTTAATCTTTTTCTCCGATCTGGACATGAAATCCGGATGAATCTTTAAATTATATCTCTACTTCCTGCTTTCCTGGAGAAATATTCTCCATCATTCTTCATCTTGACCACCTTAATAACCAGGTTCCTGGAGAGCACTTTTAAATCTCAATAATCTTTGCCAACTCAACCATTGCATCTAAGAGATCTGAGAGGCGCTGAAATTTGATTTTTTGCTCACTCATGATGACGATATTGCGAAAAAAATTATTTTACCTTATTCATGCACGAAGGATATTTGAACCAAATAGTCAAAAAATATTCAATATACCTTCATACATCAATAAGAAAATTAACATTAATTAACAGTACATTTTTTGTTGCCCAGCCCTGTACTGTTAATAACTTGACCATAATAATTGTTAGGGTATGAACCTGAACCAATTCATATTATTTGCATGGATATTTATATAAAATATCTTATCTTCATTTATTTTTAAATTTGGTTCTAAATACTCCACACTATTGATTCAATTGACGTATTTTGAAATACACATAAGCTTAAATTAATGTTTAATCAATAGAAAAAATAGATATAACGCATTTTTAGACATTATAAATTTCTTTTAATTATAATAGTTTCTTCAGGATAAAATCACCATAAAAAACATAATATATCTCTGCTTTTAATAACCCTTGATAGTTTTATAAATATACCCAACTATTTTTCAAAAACTAATCTTAAAAAACTTATAAGATATTATTATTTTCAAAATTAATTATCTATATGTCTTCACTTTATGAAAAATAATCATTTTTTCAAATTCTAAATAATTTGTTAGTTTTTTCAAAGAAAGGATATATTTTTTGGTTATTAAGGAAAAAATGCGGAAATATAACTAGATATTTTTGTGATTTGAATACATCTAAAGTCAAATCTGGATAAATACTTGTACTGATTTATCTTATTTCCAAATTATTTTAAAATATCAACATTTTTATATAATTATGTACCTTGAAAGTACACATTTCTTGAAACAAGTTTTTTATTGGATCCTGTTTTTGACAGATCATTGCTAATTGTATGCTTATTTTTCAGAATTAGTGTTTTAGGGGAACTCATGATTTACATCATTATTGATATAAGATCAATGAATTAATAAAAACATTAAGGATAATATTTTAGTACCAGCTCATGATTTTTGCACAAAATTATCTTTCTCATGAATTTCTATGAAGTTGATACCAAAAAAAAAAAAAAGAAAAAATTAATTAAAAGTGTCAATAAATATAGTTTTATGATGTCCAGATTAAACTGTCCTACAAATTATAAAGTATGATTTTTTCTTTAATTTGGATCTTTCAAAGTAAAACGAGACTCTACACCGTATAGTTTTTTTTTTTTTTTTTTGGGGAAATATTTTAAAGGCCACAAACCCAGAATTGTTGGGTTTAAAAAATCCTTGTTATGTTTCTCAGGTAAAAAATTGTAATAATGATTAATAATGAATCCATTTGATTCAAAATTCAAACATTCTACTTTTTAAAGTTTCTTCTGCTAAGGATCGGTTATAACTTCGATGTCAAAAATTAGAATACAGTTTTTTCAGGACACGCAAAATTAATGCAATAATGCAATTTGGATTTTGATCGATTTCAGTCAAAATTAAAATTCTTTTTCATATTAGAAATAGTCTTGTTAAACAATATCTCATGAATTCTTATTTATAAAGAAAGACAAAACCTTATACTTTGACAAACTAAACAATTATTAACGATATGAAAACGTCTTTCAATTATTTTTATGAAAATTATAATATTGACAAATAGAAATATTCAATGAATACCTCAATTTTTAAATAATAAAAGTAGAAAAGTTCAAAAACAAAATTTGCTAGACATCCAATTACCATCCTTCCCATCTCCCTTAAAAAATACCAATTATTGAATTATATATAATTTTACAAGTAGAAATATAATCATATGTTAAAACAACATTTAATTCAAGCTCAATAGATCAACGATCAGAACACTAATGTTTGCTAAATTAACAGCTAACAAAGGAATGAGAATTGCACTTTTATATTAGTTTAAATGCAATTTTGTGGGAGACTTTACTTTTATACTATCATGTTGTAAAAGATGATTATTTTTAATTTAACGTATCTTTTTCTTTTAAACTTTATTCCACTATCAATATCAAGAGGATCAAATCAAAACCAGACGTATGCAAGAAATGGAAGAGCGGGAAAAAGATATTCAGCAAGCTCGTGCCATGGTATGATTCCAAATTAGTTCCCAATTATGGGTACGCACATAAAAAATATTAAATAATTTTTTCCTTTCTTTTTTGAAGGAGCAAACTGAGGGGTCTCAATGGGGACGGCCAGGACCTGGAGGGACTTACTGGAGAAACAGCGCTGTTACAGGACAAAACTTTTTTGATAAAATGGTAAAATTCATATTTGCTGTATGAGGAATACTTTGAGATATCTCTTTTATTACAAATTTTATATTAACCTATATGTACTATGTATATATTTAGGAGCCACATGACCAGGATCCAGGGGGCCATGATCCCCTTAGTTTGGGTAGTTTACATTTATCCTTTATTTTGGGGGTTATATTTTTATTTTGTAAAAAGATTATGTTACACAATTAGTGACGCTTTTTGGGAAAGACGATATATAATTGAAATTTAGAGTTAAATTATGGTTTTTCATTATTTTAATGATCATCTTAAGGATCTTTCCCAAGGATGCCGGTTCTAAAAGTGGATTGAATTTGACGGAAAAAATAAAAACTGACTTAATACACTATATATGTATTTAAATATTATTTGTACGGAGGGGATGTGTGTTAAGAAAAATCTAAGTTTAACGATTAGAAAAGAAAAAACGGTTGTTGTGTGTGATATTTCGTCTTTTTTGTTCATTATTTAATAAATTGTAGTGTGTTGATATTTTCCTCTACAAGAAGAATTCTCGGCTAAATTTCGTGTAAATTAATTTAAAATACATAAAAAGGTAAATATGTATGAATTTAAACATAATGATCATATTTTCCCTTCCATAATTATATTTTAAATGTAAAAAGTTATCTTTTTTTATATCCGTAATTCATATTTTCCTTACAAAATCATGAAACAAGGAGCTGATCTAAAGAATGATTTTCATTCAGGAGTACCATATGTCTTGCTCCCGCCTTCTTTTCGCACTCCCAGAAAAACCCATATCTAATTAATATGAACACCAATCTTCCTTTGTACATCCTGAAAATCATGAATTTCTAAACATTTCCTCGGGACGTTCTAAACAGGATTTTAAACGAGCAAATAATGACAAATTGTCAGCTAACATTTATAAATATTTTTTTGTAAAGTTATTGATATATTGACCATTCCACTTTCAAAAAACGGTGCACAAAGCTTGTATAAGTTGTACAAGTCGTGGTTTGTATGAGATGTACCATTGTATGTACTGCACTCTTTTCGTAACTTATTTATTTAAATTAAAATATCTTCCTTTGCAATTACTCCCTTTAAAATAATTTTTTTAGTACCTTGGTTCAACTTTATTTTTCTATATCTTTTCATAAAATATAATTACTTTTTTCTTATATTATTAGATTTTTAATTATTAAAAATAATGAAATTCTATATTTAATAAATGTCACAAATCTTATAAAAAAATTCAAAATATCTCCTGGTGAAGGAGTCTTTGTACTTTTAAATTTATAAAGTATAGTTGATAGTTCCATTATGGTAAAATTAAATTACCCCAATATAGATAATTTGTGAATTATTTGCTTTAATTCAGTAATCTTACAGTTTTAAAATAAAATATTTTGTGGTCACTTTTTCAATTTATTTTTATTGATTTTGTCTTTGATTGTGACTTTTTAACACTACAAAATGTAACACATAGACTGAAAGGCCTCAGACATAATAAAGAAAATCCTTCTTTTTGTATCAAAATTGGCTTTTTAATTTTTCACTATATGGAAAAAAGTCCCTGCAATACTTTTTAATCCATTGCTTAGCTTCAACAGAATTTTTTCCAATCAATAAGCACTGTCAAATTAAAACAAGAAATTTCTATTATCCATTGTTTTGGAAATAAGAGAAGGTGTGTCACACTTAGCACAATAATTAACAAACTAAAAAACAAATTGTCATAAAATTTTGAAAGCTGTCCTTGGAAGGTTGTTAATAACTGAAAATAAGATAATTTTTTTAAATGCCTCATCTATGTGTAAAATCCAGTACTATTTGCCCCGTTTTTAACCAGGTACTTTATTGAGTGTTACATAATCTTAATTCGAATATTCACAAATAATACTCGCAATATAAATCTTTTCATACTATTTATCATCAGTAAACAAATTGTAACACTTTTTCTCATAAATTTAAAAAAAGGAATTTCAGATATCAAAAGATAGTTAGAGTTAAAAGTATTACAACTTGTTACCTTAATGAATATAATGTTTAAAAACTAATAATTTATAACAAGAGTAGGAATTTTACATACAAAATAAGACATCTTCTACATTTTGCATCGCACTTTTTGACATGGATTGAAGGAGTAGATAAAAAAATAAGAAGACATTTAAAAAAATTCTTTAAAATCTCGATCATTCATTTCAGAATTTGTTAATAACTCAAAAAATAATTGAATACTCGCATTAAATTAAGAATTTTAATTGAGTATGCACGATACAAAAAGGAGAATATTTGAGTTTTTGGGGTTAATACAATTATTAATCTCATTTTTGATTACAACTTCTATAACTTGGTTACATAAATTTTAACTTTTACATGACATATATATTTAAATACAGGGTTGATCTGATCTAGTGGAAGACATTTTATCATTTTCAATAATTTAAGAGTAAAATTAAAACAAGAGTTTATGTGATGATATTTATAATCTGAAAATAGTGCTCGTCATATCTGTTATTCAATACGTGAGCCCTTAGATCTAATAATTGCCTTTGTACGAGACCTAAATCCCTTGTAAACCTCAACTTTCCAGTCCGACTCGAGCTTAGTCCACTTCTTCTTGATGTAAGCCTCTAGAGACTCTACATACCATTGAGGAGTAGCAAACATATTATCTTCCGTATACACATAGATATAGTAGTGAAAGGGGTTAGTGTATGGAGAGAAGGACGGCCACTGGTTGAGGTCCAAAAAGTCAAGAAAATTATCTATTAGGAAGGCCTGGGTATTAGTAGTGCAATGACATGGAGTTCCGTCTACAGTTAAAACAAAGTTATCAACGAACTTTTTTCTGGCCCAAAGTACATCTTTTTTATTCAAAAGTTCGATGTCAGCATCTGTATTGGTCCTCTCCTAACTGTCAACAAAAATGTGAGGACAGACTTAGCCTGTGCTTGCCACAACCCTCATGACCATGGTTTCGTGGAATTTTTTGTTCTGAAGACATATTTCACTGAAGCGGAGATATTGTTTAGATGTTTTTCTTATTAACAGGGGCCTCAACAGTGAAATTTTTGTATACGAAAAGACTAAAACTTTACTTGAATTTTTGTTACCCTTGAGAAAACTTAATATCTTTATTGCTCTCCGCAACTGTCTCAGCTTATTCGGTTCAGAGATAAGTTGTCTTGTTGTCCTCCTCCGTGATTATGCACCAATATCATTCCAGATTGAAAGCAATAAAATATGTACTACTAGATAAGATCAACCCTGTATGTCAATGAACTAATATTTCAATGCTCTTACAAATTTCCCCAAAAAATATTATTTTACCCCATGAATTTCAATGAGGAAATAATTAAAGCGTTGGGTTAATCCGAAGAATTGAACTATAAGATTAAGCCTTTATAGTAAATATAAGATAAAAATAATAATTTCAGAAAAAGTAATGTTTAACTTTTAATATTTAATTTTAAGTTATTCATAGATCTTAAGCTCATATATAAATCAATATTTCTGTATATATTTAAGCAAACAAAAATACTGAAATAAATAAAACTTTTAGCTGATGTTGTAATTCATCAAATAGATAACCTAATTGTAAATTTAGTATAAAAACAATGGTTCAGATTCTGATGATAACACAAATAATTGTTAATATTTTTGACAATAAGAAAATTAGAAAAATTATTAAGTTGTTATTTTATAAAAGAGCTATAAAAAAATAAATTATTTTTTATACCCAATTTAAAAACTCTTAGTAGTTTTATTTTTCAACAATAATATTTGTTTAATCATTCCTTTAGTTTATGACTTTTTGTTCGATTCAACAATAAAATGATAAATATGTAGATACTAGGAGAGGGTTACTCAGCGTTACTTAGGCCAAGAAATTGGGGTAGAGCATTATAATATAGAGCTTGTATATTATATAAAATGAATAACTATGAATTTTTAAAAAAATGTTATTATTTTCAAATAACATAAGAATATATATGCAAGAAAAATTTTGTCTGGATGAGAATTGCATCTTCCCTTTTTGTCAAAATAAGCGAAGGCAATTACAAAAAAAAAATCACTAATATTGCAAAAACTGTTTTACATTAACTTCGAAAAATAAATAAATAGTAAACTTACTTTATTGTTATTATAAAGAGAAACACAAAATCACCAATATTTTGTTCGCAATTGCAAAAACAAAAAAATTTGTGTCACTAATTGAATCACAGAAAAAAAAAAATTTGAGCTATTTTTCCACAGACTTAAATAAGAAAAATTCAACTAAATTACTAAATCCGTCCTTCTTTGTATTTATAATATGACATATGGAATTTAATATATCTTATCTGTGATTTTTTAACTAGTAAAATGTCCAAGAAAGCAAAATTTGAGTCTTACACTTATTCAGAAGTCCATTAATTATTTATTCATCATTAGTATTTTGTGTGTTAAGCATTAACAATAATTAATAGTAATGCTTAATACACATTTATGATAACGTCAATTACATACCTATTAGACCGGTTTGTTTTCAACTTTTTTCGTATTTATATTACCGATAGTGTGGAAAAGTTGTCATATGGTTATAAAATAACCTAAGCAAAATTTCATGGCACTACGATGTCATCCTTAGGTAGCGTATATCATTCAAAATTTGAAAGAAGACAAAACTTCGTCAATAAGGATTAAAATACAGCATTAGCCTTTATTTCACCTTTATTTTATATGATAGACATTACTCTGACCTATAAAGAATATTAATTAAGATTTTTTAAAAGCTACCTTATTGATCAAGTAGAGTGAAAAACATAAAAAAATGATCCTTGCTTCTAAAAATGGAAAAAAAAATGTGTATTATACGCAGATCATCAATTTTTTTTAACTTTTTTGTGTTTTTTGTTCCACAGGACAATTTTAGAAAAAAAACTTTTATTATATTCTTTATATCATAAAACAATGTGTATCAAAATTATTTCGTAGAAAATGACTAACAAATTTATTCTTAGTATCTTTATTAACTAAGTGAAGAGTTGTTACCTTTTTCATAATTTGATTGAGATAGGCCACCTAAAAACAAGGACAATGCAGTTTGGCATTTGTAATTTTCCTACTATATGACAACTTTTCCCTACTACTTGTTATCGAAATTCGAAAAAAGTTGAATATCAAACTGTTTTTATTACTCATTTATCTAAACAACTAGATCCCTCCTCTTTTGGATTTTATAATAAAAAATTAAGAATTAAATATATCTTATCTGTGATTTTTATCTAGTTTAACGTCTAGGAAAGCAAAATTTGAGTCTCACTCTTTTTCAGAAGAAAATTAATTATTTTCTCATCGTGACTATTTTGTGTATTCAGCATTCCCAAAAACTAAACTATAATTTACTTGCCAGTTCTTCATATTTTTTATTACATCAAATAAAATATTTGAGGAAGTGTCAACACAATTTTTTTCCGATACCCATACAATACAGATATTAGATATTTTGGTAGATATATCGTTTTTGCAATTTCCATCCGATATATTAGTCTATATGGGAAACGTTTTATGAGGAATTCACAAAATATTTAGCCGTTTTGGCCTAGCATCTACAGGAAGCCAGTGTTCCGTTTTATTTCCATCAATCTTTTTGAAAACAGAGAGCTATCAAAAAAGTGGTTTGAAAGAGCCTTGTGAAAGTTGAGAAGACATTTTTGACACCATGAGTCTTTTGAACTCTTTTAAAACACTTTTATTCCCCATCAAGTCTGATACCAATCACCTTGACTATAAATTTTGGGTGCATGTCGAGAGGAAGGCCTGCAGCGTCCACCATCCAAACACCGAGGCCCTCTATCCAACTGTCAGCACGTACTTGGAGACCATGAAAAAGTACTCCGTCTGCAGCGGGTGTCAGACCTTCCACCACTACCTAGAAGCCATCATTGCCGCAAAGGGTGATTACATTAATGATTAAGAGAACTCAGACACACAAAGATTTATAGTATTAATCTTTTTGAAATTAATTGTGAATTAAAAAATTATATTTTGTTGAAGTTTGAAATTCAAGGTGTTTAAATTCTAATATACAACTTGGCACAAAATCTTTTTGGAAACAAAATTATAGATTAGAAGAATCTTCAAACACTTTTTGTAAGCAAATAGCTTCAACAAGCAAATTGTAAAATTTAAGAAGAAGAGTTACCCTTTACATCTTTAATATGCTCAATTTCCTTTTTACTAAAAAAAAGGCTCCCATCATTGCGCATATTTTTATTTCCCTATCATTAGATACATCCGAATCCTTTACCAGCCCGTATTAATCAAATTTGTTACTGATGTGGACAAAAAACATTTTACAATAGAATAAAATAAATTTATCATCGTTTAAAAACGTTGCCATGTGGACAAGGCCTATAGCCTCTACATTTTTCTTAAAATGATCCTTTTTATAACTTTTTTTATAAGGAAAACATTGGTATAATAAATCATATGTTTTTATAGACCTTATCACTTGGGTTATAAATTAAGCGATCCAAAGAGGAAAAGAACGACACATTCTATAGATTAAAAAAAATAGATAACTTGTTAAAACAATAAATATAATTCATGTTTTTATACAGTATTAATAATGCTAAATTAACCAAAAATGAACTCTACCTTCAAAGTTGGCTTTGAAATCCATTGATGGTTTGAATCAGGGGTGCGGAGTTGGTAGAAAAAATGTCTGACTCCGACTCAAATACACATTATTATTTTTTAATATTATGTTTTATAGCCAATATAAGTACTATTTAGCCATTTGAATATACATACTTTAATTTGATTTATATGAATAGGTAGTTATTAGTTATATGCAGTAAATAAGTGTGCTATGAATAAAAAAATATTTGGAATATAACATATTTAACTAGATGAACAAGAAAAGAAATTGATCATATTTTAACTATTACTAATACATTCATAAGTTTGGAAAATAACTTATGTATTCGTAACTGAGGAACGACAATTTATCGAACATCTCACTGCATTAATATACTTTTCTCTGATTACATCGGCTATTTACATGTATTATTTATGAACTAACATAACTAGTGGCTTTGCTCTACCTAACATAATAATTTAGACTTTTGTAATTGTTAGTGTATGGACTATAAATCACGTTTGGAAATTTGTGAAGTAAACTTATAAATTAGATTACTAAATAAGTTTCATAAATAAATTGTACTTAACCCCTATAAATTTTAACCATTTAGAAAATAACTATACGAATACTCAATATAAGCCTTAGATTTTATTGTAAGTTTTGTTTACATAAATTATAATAATTTTTTAAATTGAAGTTGATACAAAATTTCCGACTTCTAAAACTAAATACGCAACTCTGGTTTAAATATTGTTAAAGATGGAAATATATCAGTAGGTGCCACCAAATGAGGGTCCAATTTTGGTATGGTACACATTACCATATGTTTTAACACATTAAATCCCCTCATAAGTGGATATAAACACAATTTACAACATATATACTTGAAAGAACATTTATGGCAGAGTTCTTTTTATATAATATACAAGGGACCTAAACTTTTCCATGTTAAGACCCTTAAATTTGGCGAAGGGTAATTTTGCCTTCAACTATTTTGCGTTAGGACGTTTCACCTTAAAGCATTTTTGCCTCCAGGATATTTTGGCCTAATATATAAACTGATGAGATTTATACGTCGTTTTTGTTATGTTTTCTTAAAATTGATCTTTTCTTGGATTTTAGGTTAAAGTATATTACTCCAAAAAACCTGCTCTAGGCGATCTAATGACACAAAGTCTGTTCAATTTCCTATGTCCAAACTAAAATTTATGTAAGACTGAAACAAAACTTTCAGAGGGATCTAAATTTATTGTTCTAAGAGTCCTACATATTTTTATTACATAGCAATAGTTTTGTAAATGAATTATGAGTAAGGACGTCCTCAATATCCAACTGAATGCTTAGATTCAGCTCCTAGCCACTATTGGATGTTTTCAGATTTAAAAAATATTTCCGCTGAAATGAAGATGTTATCAATAAAACGTAGAATTATTTTGAGGCCATAGATAAAGCGTTTTATGAAAGTGTTACTGAAATATTTGAGCGGCATGAGAATGATTGTGTTCCTCTTTATGGAATTATATTGATGAAAAAAGTCGATTTTGAACGGGAAAAAACGTGTTTTTTTGTTAAGTTTGGGACTTTACAGGCCATGTGTAAAAGTGGTAAAGTCAAATTGAACCTTAAAAAGATCTATATAACCAAAGATAAGGAACATTTATATAATGACCTTCTAAAGAGTCCAAATTTTGAACACTAGTACATTAGTCTAAATGAGCAAAAGTCAAAAGTTTCATACAGAAAATAGACAATAACCAAAACTTTGGTAATCCAAAAAACTTGAATGCTTTCCTTAACATAACACAAGAATTAATAATGTTAATTTCTAAGCAAGAGAAACAAAGAACATTTTCTTTTGGTGTTGAGTAAGTCAGCATTTTCTAAAAGACTAGTGGTGAATAAAAATTGGACTTTACAGAACCCTTTGACTAATGAAAAATTATACAGCTTTTAAGTCTTTTATACCATACAGTTGGTATATATGAAATTGTAAGACTCAACGGATAATAATCCACCAATTATTTTATCATTATTTTTGTTACTCAAGTAGTTTTACTACCTTTGTCATTTTCCATCTGACGACTAAAATACTATCTTTTCTTTTCTGTCAAAGACTGCAAACGACATTATTTAGGAACCATTATATTTTTTCTCACCTTTTTCGTGTTAACATATTCATCTTTCTTTTATTATATTATTGTTTTTATAACAAGCCGCGCCCCTATGTACTCTGTTCTTATGTATATTAAAAGAAATATCTCTCACTTAAAGCACTTTTGAACATTTATAAAAAGATATAATTCCTTTAGTACAAAAATCCTATGCATTTGATGATCTTAATGCATTCCTCTTTATTTCTCTTTCTTAAATAGGGATGGTCGGGCTCAGGAGATCCACGTAAACGAAACGTTGAGGTTCGAGCATTTGAAGTGGAGGAAATGCAAAAAGAATTGGAAGGGATTCGTCTCAGAAAGGAATCTGAGGCCTATGATATTAAAAGTCCAGTGAGATTTTGAACCAATTTTTTCATTTTTAGTATCTATTTGTAGTCAAATAATGGTTTGTAGATTCTGATTCCTAGACAATATAACTTTATAACTCAAAAACTCGACAATTTTGAATAAGGCATGTACCACCAAATGTTGTTGCTCATATATCATAAAACATATTTTGAATACCTTTTATTTTTGTCTAAGGTTTTGCCACTCTAATATAAAAATGAATAGTTTAGTCAATTTTTTATTTTATTATATATGATACTATAAGTATCAATAAACTAATATACTTTTTTTCTATTGTTTTTGATTAAATTATCAAAGTTTGACTCACTTTTGAATATTGTTAAATACATAAACTCTTCCTTTCTTCAATTTTAAAAAGATATTTTATTAGTATCATTGAAAAATTTCATAGTGTGACCATGATATACAATTTGAGTATTTAGTCAGACGAAACCATATAACTTAATTTAATCTTCAATTTTCAAAAACATTGCTCTTTGTCGTGTAAAAAGTCTTTAAAAGTAAAATTGATTCAAATTAAGAGCCATCTAGCGAGTAACTAATAATGTTTGATCAAACAAATAACTATGTATTCATTTTAATGAAACCTTGCAGACATTTTGCACGTACAATCGAGCGTGAATGTCATATTGTAAAAAGAAAAGAAATACACTATATAAAATTAAAAAATATGAATGTTACTTTATATGATACATTTTTAAAAAAATGTGTCGCTACTACATAGCCAGAAGCATTATAGAGACTGAAGCACTTCCAGAATCATTGTGTGATATTATTCTTTTTCATTAAGCTTTTATTAGGATTGTTTCATTCTTTAGGAGAGAATATCCAGATATTGAGTTACAACTTGTGAGTTTGCTTAATAAAAAAAAGAAAGTTATTTATCATATTAGTAATACAAAAATTGTATGTTCGTCGACTTTTAATAACTACAGCCAATGCTGAGCATTGCCACTAGTGCCAAATGAAGTGTCATTGCCAAAAATGATGTGATATTACGAATTCATATTTAAGATGAAACAAAAGTTTGAAAAAGTGGATATTTCAGTCACTGGAGTGGATAAACTCTCCAGAAAATTATCAAAGATTTTAAGCCGTTACAAAAAAAAATCATAAATACTTTTTTGGAAATGCGTCACAACATATCTTGGTGCATTTTTATTTCAAGAATACTGCCTTCAAAATTGAATCACTTTCGCTTTAAAATGTAATCGCTAACGTCGGTGAAAATGCTTCATTTATATCATTTTTTTGAATAATTATTTAATTTAAAATTAAAAGTCGTTAGATGCAACATTTCCTAATATTTTTGATTTAGTATTGTTTATCCATACGTGCACTTGTAGTACCTTTAGCAATACCCTGATTAATCTAAAATTGATTATTCTGAATTAAGCCCTCTGTTAATGAAATGAGATATTATGCACCCGAAGAGTTATTTAAATTCCTTTGAAAATACATCTTATTCAAATACTTTTTGGTATGGTCTTGAAATATTAAATTTGATAATATGAGATCTTTTATTTATCTTTATACTTTTTTGTTAAGGATTTATTCGTATATTTATACATATTTTATACAGGTATAGAAAATTAAACTAAATTTTTTGCTAAAAAGTCGTTCTTCTATTTTTTCCTTTTGGTTAATAGAACTCTTCTTTTATTTTTAATGTGAAGCGACCAATGGTAGGAACAGAAAGGTAATATAGTAGGGTTTAAAAAAAAAAAAAGTCCTCAAAACTTTTACAAAATTAATATGTACTAATTTAATTTTCAATATTGGTATAAAGTAATGAATATTTTAAAGTAATTTTATCGATAATTAAACTTTGAAATTTTTACAGTCAAAATGAATTAATTATAGCCTGTTGAAATCCCAAAATCAAGTAGTTTTACTATTTAAAAATTTATAATTATTTTTTTTTCGATGTCTTAAATTTTAACAAGTGTTTTTAGCATTCTAGGTGATATTTATTTTTAATCGAAATTATACAAAGTTTAAATGACATTATAATTGAAATCGTTAGACTGTTTATCATGGTATTTAATTTGGGTTACTTTTGGGGTTTCCATTTTCCGAGTTCCTTAACCTTTTTATGACAAAAGAAGGATCACAATTGAAAGTTTAAAATTGACCTTTGTCCTATTATTATCAAACATTATTGTAATTGATAAAATGATATTATTTTAAATTATAGTAGTTAAACAGTCTACTACTACTAGTAATATCAATGAATTAATCTGATGGTGTATACTTTAGAGTATTGCTGTATTTTATTCCATAGGTTTAACTTTTTTGTGTTGTGCAACAATACTATTAATCAAAATTACTCTATATCATATTTTTACAAAAAAAAAAAAAAAAAAAAAAAAGAACATGGAATATATTAGAAAGCCTGAAATGGGCAGTTTGAACATACTCAATACTCTCTCACAAAATAGCTTTTATGAACAAGAAGTGTTCTGATAGTGGAACTTGTACAATAAATAAAAGCTTTGTAAATACAAATATTGGTTAGGCTTTACAAAAGAAGAATTGTAGAAATATATCCATAAAGAGTCTTTACACATATGGAATGATTTGTATTATTGCTGATGTGGCTTCAATTATATAAAAATTATACAAAAAAGCAATAATGAATCTACATTTATTATTTAGAATCCATTTATTTAAGAGAAAGACTGATTCAGTGAAATTATTAGAATTGAATCCGCTTTCATAAAAATATAAGAAATTGAATAATTTAGAATTTATTCTAAATATGTTCGTACATATATATATTTGAAATACAAGTGTTTTCTAATAAATGTGTAACCATTTAGAACTTCAGTAAAGTTTAATTAAATTTATTTCATTTTTTAATATATGGCTATATAAGAAATCTTCGTAGGCCAATAATGTAAGATATTATTTTAAAATCAATAATTCATTCCCTATTTATAACTTGTGCACAGATTTGAATTTTACATAAATTCATGATATATATGAAAAGTAATAGATAAACAGTTTGATGAAACATTTTAAAGCATATAAGATGTAACTTGTACGTCAAAAAAAAGTATTTTATTAAATTACACCAGCAGTTATTTTCATTACAAACTATTAATTAACTGATAGTGTTCTTAGAAAATCAATCACTCAACCCTCCATAATTGAATGACTTGCAAATATTAAATTTTACAATTGTAATTTTTTTTCTCAAGAGCAATAAAAAAACTCTATTTACATATCAAATATTATTTTTTTACTACTTAGCTGTCAAGTCAGTTTTAATGATGGGAATTGTTTGAACTCATTTGCCCCAAGCTACTATTTTACTTCAAATACTAATATCTTAATGAATAATTCCTCTATTAAAATTTTAAATTAAACACAACTTTTTTGTTATAAAAAAGAGTGTATAATAATTTAAGGTAGTGGTCCCAACCTATGGACTTTGACCCAAAATGGGGTCAAGATACTATTCCAAGGGATCGTTAATTGATTTAAAAGTTAATGTGAGTATTTTATTAAATACGGTTTAAAAGATTTAAAAACTCAATAATTCAGTATAAAGAATTGTAAGAATTTTTTATTGATCTCAAAAATCTTGGATATCATGTGTATAAAATAAATAACTTAATGGAACACTCATTATCTACAAAAATGAATTCAAGTCAAATAAAAAAAAATATCTTAAACCGAAGCACTGATCTCAGTTCCTTTCTCAGTAATCTGAATTCTGAAATATTTGGGAATATATATATTCGGAACCATTCAGAATTCAGAATCAGAATTTGACCATCTCTTGAAATGCATGATTAAGTTAAAAGTATCTTCCTTCGATTACCGCGATCTTCCTCTTACAAGGCATGATGTCAGGAAATTAGCATTAAAATTGGAAAAAATATAAAGATAATGTTCACTATATTCTAGTAAACCCCAATAAAAAATGGGATCACTATACAATGGAACAAAAATCCTAGGAGATTTATATTTTTAAAATTATACATTGAATATTTTATAGTGTAAGCTTTGATAATTTTTATCAATGGAAATGTAAATTCTTTATCATTATGTTGTATAAATAAATTATCAAGTGTCGTTTTCGATCATTTTCCAGCTTAAAACTGGAAATTTATTGAGTTCACAGCAAGATACAGAATCAATAAAAACACTTATTAATTATAAGAAACACTTTTACAAAAGGTTTATTGATCCTACTTTTAATTTAAGGGATTGTTTTAAGGGTATAAAAGGACTCTGAACGATAATTGTCCACAATGTTATTACGCTATAGTTCTGTATCACAACATGTGGAAACTTGCTATAAATTGAAATATGCCACCTTTCCTGCTCACAAATTAGCACATCCCCCTTAAGCTAAAAAAAAAATTGCCTCATTGGATAAATTTGACTTTTATGATGAAAATTATTAAATGACAAGTAATTTACTTATCATTGTATCGTGATTTTAGAAATCAAAATGAATAATTGATTAGACTATGCAACAATATTTTTGTGCACATACTGAAACCCAAATTTATTATTGTTATTAAAGTCGTAAACACAAACATGACCAATAAAACTCATAACCTCCTCTATAGGGTTAGCTTTTAAAACCATTTAAAAAAAATCAAGTTTTGAAGTTATAGATTACGATTCAGTGCCATACTTCGACATGAAAGAATTATACAGTTGAAAAATCGAATCAAATATTCATTATTTGAAAAATAAATTATATGTCACTTTATCTTGATTACAAATAATAATACATATTTTAAGTACTAAAAAATCATGCAATATGAAGGAACTTACTTAGGAGATAATATCTTTTTTTTTTATACCTCTAATTTTAATCAAGATAAAGTAACAAATAATTCAAATGATAGTTTTAAAATTATTTCTTGATTCGAGTGATGTAGATGTAGGTTTTTGTTAGAAATACTTGCACTCTACAAAAGTCATATCCCAGGTCACTTTTTAACTGTGGGCGTGTAAACGAGAGAACATAATTAAAATACATTTTTTCATCATGCATATTCTTTCCTTAAAGTATCTTTGTGTCCTCCTAACTTTTCAAAAAGAAAAAAAATAAGACCTATTTTAATATTCCCTTCATATTATTTTTTAAAAAAAAGGTGGCAAAATTATGTTCATGTTTGAACTTTTGATTCAAACTTTTTTAATAAGCATTAATTCGTTTCTTTTTGTACCTAACAAAAACGAAGCTTTCACGCATCATTTATAACGGGTTTTTTAAAAATTTATTTCTTCTTCCCAACTTTGTTTCTACTTTTTTTTTGTTTAGCACCATCATCATCATTTGTACGTAGTCATGCTTTCTCTTTTATTCCTTTTTCCCCAGTCTTATGTTTCTTTCTCCTATATTTTACTATTAGAACTTTATTTATTTAATGTCAACTTCTATAAGAAAATGCATTTTTGCATATATGTACATATACTTTAAAATGTACGTATAGGTACAATGCTTTTTAAAAGTTTGGGGAAAAAGTATGTTGCATATTTGCAAAAAAATCATCTAAGGGTTAATTATTAAAATCTATGTAAGAAACTCTTGTAACATAAATTTCATATCTGTGGTTACAGAAGGGTTGTAGTGAACCTTCATCTAACTTTTCTTTAACTTGCTATAATTCTCGTACCTGTTGTCTATATAGGAGGCCTTGTTTGCATGGACCCCCTTATTGCCCTTGGTACCAACATGTGACCCAAATAAATTTCATAAAATTTAAACCGAGTTATCTTGGGGTCATGCGTCTTTGGAGAAGACGTCCTTACAGGGTATAGTGTATCTACCCATTCAATATATTTTATACACATGGCAGGAGATATTGCCCTGCTGTCCTACACTCACGGATGGTTGTCATCAATCTCTTTGATCGGGTAACACGTCATCCATGATATTTGGATAATTGACAAGAATACCAAAGTTAGATATATATTTAGACATTACCCATAGTGGCCGGAAAACTTGGTCTCCATAAACTTTGTGACAGATTGAGACTATTTGGCAAGCCACTATTGTTTTGATTAATTTTTGTTTTGCTGAAGGGGGGGGGGAGGATCTTATTTTTGAAAAAATATCCCTTTTGGTCACTCAGCCCTTTGTATTGACCAGGGGCATCCTTTTGGTGCCCTTATTCTCTCTTTAGTGGATGTAATCTTTCTGAATGTATCATATATTGACTACATGCTAGTGAATTGCTAACCAAATGATTATTTTCACTATATAATGTCATTAGATTATTTAAACTTCCCATGATATATAATAAGGATATACATACATATATTAGTGATTCTGTAAAGTAACATCTAGACATCCCCATATAATGAATGATATATTTAAGGCTTAATATAGGTATGTTAATTAGAATAAAATTAATCGATTGTAGATCTGTAACTATCGTCACAATATTTTCGTATTTCCCTTATACTTTTAAAATGATACAAAAAAAAAAAAACCGATCCTAAAAATACTTACAGAGAAATCATCACTTTTTGTAAAGCAATTCTAGACTCTTTTTTTCCTTTCTACTATTGTAAAATGTAGATGGCACTGATGTAATTTTTCCCTTCCTTTGTCAATGATGATTTTTATAATATACATTAAGAAACATAAAATTCCAGTAATATTCGTTTTTACAAAAATAATAATGATATCATAGAAAAATAATTAATTTTGTCGTTTACTTATATCAACAGTCAGGAATATTGAATGATTAATATACCACAATATATTCAAATAGCAAAACCAAACTAAGTTCTAAATTTTAAAATTTAAAACATCTATAAAATATAGAGTAGTGTAATTTTATATTATTTAAATAAATGAAAATAAATAAAACCCAATAAGTTATGAGCCCTATTTTTGAGAAGCATACCTACTTATAGATAATTGAGATTTATTTTGACTTTATAAAGTAAAAAAACAAAACATTATACGTGGATTTTAATTAAATATAATCATGTTTGAACTTAAAAGGGCTATGTTTTTTTTTAAATTTCTGATGTTGGTTAAAACTCTTATATTTACATTTTTTAATGTACGTAAGGAGAAAGTTCACTACTCTCTCTAAAGAAGCAGAAAGCGTATTGTACTCAATTCACTAATAAAAAACACTTTGCTTCATTTATTTTTGGAAATGAAATCATTTACCAAATATCCAAACTATCTTCACTGTGAATGTTCTTTACTGTTCACCGTTAAGTAATTGAGCAAGGAAAAACTTTGCTCTTTGGAAAACTAATATTTTGATTAAAAACAACTCATTTTTGTTAAATTGCCTCTTAACTATGAGTATCAATTCAATATCCTTGTGAGAATCAAACCAATATAGAAGCAATATAAAAAAAAGAGCATTTTATAATTTTTAGCTTTTTTTATATGGTGATAATTTCTTATAATGAATTGAGTATATTGATTTTATTAAATTATATACACAACAATATGACGAAAAAAATCTTATAAAATTGCAAAACCAATGGTTTACTAGAAATGCAAAAGAGAGTCTTACCCAATCTGAATCAAAATTATATCTGTGTCATAACACTTACAGACATAATAGCAACTTGTGTCATAAATTATAAGTATTAATAAGCTGTTGTTATTATGCAACGCATAAGTATTGATGAATTCATAATCAGTTTTTAAGGCCCTCATCCAGTAAAATTATTTTTAAGTGATGAACTTGTTAGATTCAGTTTCAATATGTAATGTACATCTGCTCCCACCGTAGAATATCTTCATTGTCTTAAATAGAGAGGGGAGATGACATATGTTAAGAACTGGGGGGAGGCTTGAAACAGGTCCAAACATAGTTTAAGAAATGGAAAATTTACTAAAATTTCCTTTAGAATTTTCCAAAGAAATACGAAATTACTTTTTCCCCAACCTAAAATTAAGGGGCCTTGGGCTGTAATTATTCAAATTCAATCCATCATGAAATTTCTTGCAACTATGTATATATATTAAAATTAAAAAGTGTGATGACAGTTGTCAGAAAGAATATATATATTTATAATGTAGCTGAACATCTCACATGAGCCAGGAATACTTTTTGTTACATCTAAAACAAACTAGTAATTTCCATATAAAAATTACTCCTTATTATAATTATAACCAATTAATACATTTATTTTTGATTTATGTATTACAGCTTTATTTTTTTTTAGCTCTTCAATAAACTAATTTTTTCTCTCTCTTTTTTTTTCTATCCTATCCATCATATTGCCCATAATTCATTGCACATATACATAATTATCAATCCTTTCACAACTTTCTCTACACCTTTCGTTACTTTCCAACCTGCCCCCCACCCCATCTTCAATTATTTCTCAATCATACACATTCTATACATAATCATTTGATAATTATCTCCATTGCCCTTACATTATACCTTTTTTGATCCTTGATCAATCAAAAAATCACATAATCATGTAGCAAGCTGGTGTTGAATTAGTTCCTCTTTTGAAGGACAAAGTGACTGGGAAGCCTAGAAAGGATCCAAATACAGGATATATGATGAATCATTCTTTGCCATCCACAGATGTGACGAAAACAGCGGATCCAAAAAGGTAACTTTTTTTTAGTTTTATACAAAAAAAATACTTTTTCATGGTATTATTTTTACATCTTTAAATTTAAATAAATAAAAGCTATTTATCATTTAGATGAGTTGTGATAAAATATAAATCTATTTCTTAAATACAATAATGTAAACAGCTTCTTCTCCTATTTGATTGATCGACTGGCTTAAATAGATATTTAAAAAGCTTATTGCCTTTAATTTAAACCTTTATAACTTTCCCTCCATATCCTAAAATGAAAATTTTCTATTGGTTTCTTAAACACTTAAACAAAACAAAAAATAATATTATTACCATAAAAAAATATCCTTCCAAGATTTATGTTTATGTATTGATGAACAATTTGAGTATTATTTTACTTTGTATAACATCAATTTCTTTAAAAATAGTTTATGAGACTTGAATCATTATTAATACATGAAACAAAGTTATACTTCTATTTGTTAATAACAACATTAACTTTTTCATCTTTCAATCTAAAAGGTTGCTCCATTGCGTGAATTAGGGCATTTCCTTATGGGATCATGAGATAAAATTTGATTGTGTGTCTGAAACATTTGTTCGTTTGTATAAAAATCATGCTAATTGTCGTTTAAAAGTTTTTAAAAACTAACATTGATTGAAATTAAGTGCGATCTAGTGAGTAAAAAATAATTGATGTATATCTGTGTATATGAAAAGACGTCACCGGGTGCACTGTGTATAGTGCTCCCTAATTTATGTATAACAAAACAATATATAAAAAAGAATTATAGTATAGAGGGAGCACACTATGAAATGAATGGTATCTTGCAACTCACATTGAAGAAAAAAAAGCAATAATTACCATTATCTAGAGTCAATTCATTTTTTAAATTATACATATATAGTAATTATTACTTTTTTTTTCTCCAATAATGGACCTCTAGATGAGGTTTAGGAATAAGCGAAAGTACTCCCTGGGTCATCATATCCTAATATTTTTTTTTCTCTTAATCTGTTATAATTATTTTCTATTCTTTGGAACGTATGTCTTGGTATTGAAGGTGTAGCTATGTGTGAACAGAGATTTATACAAAGGATATTATGGTTGTTATCTTTTATAGTATTATAGCCAAATGTGTATGTTCATCGGCACCTAATAACTCCAGGCAATACCCCGTATTACTGCTAGTACCCAATAATTATAAATGCCACATTTAAAAATAGCAAGGTTTAATTAATTTCCACAAAAATAGCAGGTTGTCACAAAAAGAAAAAAAACACACATTTAAATAAATATTTAGGTCATATAATATAAAAGCTTGCTTGCTAATGATAACCAAATATTGAAATCCTAGAAAAAATAAGATGATCAAAAATAGTACGCTTTGAGTATATATGAAAATTAAATGCCAATATTGCTGTAATGACATGTCAATTGTTGATGTTTGAGTTCAAATAAGAATACGTCATACAAAAGCTGACTTTTAAAAATAGTTATTAATATTATAATTACTTAATATTCAAATATTAATGTTAAACTGCGTCTAAAGTAAAGAAAAAGTTATTGCCAAGGTCCAAGAGCTAGGTACGAAGGATCTGCAGAGTGAAGGATCCTTCCATTACAGGAGATGTGATCCACTGAGTGAAACAGAACGAGGCGAGATACTTTGAATAGAACTTGAAGTTAAAAAGTGAATTAGAAGTCGCGTGGATTGGATATACAACAAATGACAAAATATGTACTCCAAAGACGTGATTTTTTTGTTTCAGTATGAGGACTAATATAAGCTATTTACATTTTCAGCTGCCTGGCTTATGTTTTAGGTTTCATAAAAAAATCTTAAAATATGAAGTATTTTCTCTCTAACAATACTGAGTCCAACAATTATATCACTGTCTATTAAGTTTTTTATTACAAAAGCTTATCTTTCTAACACAATTTAGTGTAAACTGATTGCACTCATACAAAGCGAAATACACTTTACGTAAGCCATCTATTGGAAAATAATAATAAATTTATTTCTAATAAACCTAAAAAAATGAATAGATATTTTTTACAAGTAATGATAAATGCCTGAATTATCATTCAGAACACGATGACAGGAATTTCAAATTAAGGCTCTAAAATGATATAAGTTCATCTTTTTATCCAAATTCTATATTATACTTTTTTTAAGTTCATAATACGTCGTCAACTGATTTTAAAATCAAAGAGTCAACCAATAAAAACTAATTAAAACAGTCATAAGGAAAATAAAATTCATATTTGTATACGAGTATCGTATAAAAGTATCATATTTCTTCTTGTTAAAAAGGTGATTGGTGTTATTTAAGAGGAGAAAAACGTCAAAAATTCAACTATCAAATTACTTTTGTCATTTGATCTTACATATGAAAATATTTCACCACAAACATGGAATAGTCTTATTTATAAGTTTACATTTTTGTAATCTGATTTTAAAAAGAATAATCTCCCATTCTTATATTCATAGACAGGATATTGCTTTTCAAAAGTGGTTTTTATATCTTTTTAGAGAAAAAAAAATTATATGTTAAAAAAATTTTGAAAATGTAAATAAAAGTGCCATAAATATTAATTTTGCGTTTTTGAACTTCAATTAAAAGAAATGTTTTAAAGTCAATTGATAATTGTTAAATTTCACAATCTAATTTTAACTTTATTTGGGCACTATTTTGAATTGAAATATTCCATAATGTAACCAGTAGATTTTCTACGAACAATTTTGCTTCCGTAATTATTATGACTATATATTTACTGCTGATTATTTTCCCTTGAGGATAATTTTGCCACATGAAATTTCCGCCGCTTTTTATATTCATATATTATTTGTTCAAGCTTAATTGGAATATAATGATGAAATAATTTAGATATAATAATAAAAAAGAATAGGTAATGAGTTATGATACTACTTGAAAGAACAAAAGCTCCGATCAAGCAACCTGTTTATTGTAAAACTTCATTTTTGATAAAAAATTCCATTTAACCAACTTACATGAGGTTTGTGCAATATTTAAAATATAATATTTGTCGTAGTTATAAATTACATATATATCTACATTACATGGTACTTCAACCAACTCTTTCATTTTTGAGAATATTTGAAATCCCGAAAAATGGCGGATCGAACAAAATGTAAATTTTACAATTCAAAATCAAAAGAGAACAGGGCTAACTAAAAAATTAATTCAGCAATTGTTGATGAATGACAGACCAGCCATCCTCATAATATTTTCCCTTTTTTATTCTTCTCCTAACCATATAATTAATCTGATTGAGATAAAACAGTAAAGTTCGAACTGATAATATAAAAATATAATAAGGCGGGGATTATGTCAAGCAGCAAAATCTCCCTCAGGCAAAATTACAATTGGCGAAATTACAAGCGGTGAAATTTTTCGCAACAAAATTATCTAGAATCGTTCCGTAATATTTTTACATCGATAAATATAAAAATAAGCTAAAACATCCAAAGTTTCTGGTTTTGTTCACTATAGTTGACTTTTTTGATAAAAAAAATTCAAAACATTTCCTTCATTTGAATATGGTCTAGGTTGTAAGTCCTATGCAATTTTAGCACATGAGTTTTTTCGTTTTGGAAATTTATATTTTACATAGATATAATCATTATTCTTGGAGGATACATTTTACATTTTAGTATAAAGTAAAAAAACGAGTGTGTGAGCGAATAAAAGATGAAGCGTGACAAAGATAACTTGCTATTAGAGTATAATTGAGTATCGACAACGAAGAAGTTTATATCTTTTCCTTGCTAAAAACAGAGTGGGAATTTTGTTCATTTTCTTCATCTCTCAGTTTCTTGATTCTAATGTATTGATACTTCATAAAAGCTAAGATGCTCTCCTCTTAAATAGTTTCAAAGTTTACAAGGTTAATCAGGTAAATTTTTAGTTTTTATATACAAAAATTGCTTCCAATTTAAATATTTTTGTAAGAGTTTTTGTTATAATAGTTTCATACTTTTGACTTTTATTAAGTAACCTTTGCATGAAATTTATCAAATGGCAATTATTTTTTTTTTGTAATTCAGTAGATGAAGAGAACCCATTTTCAAAAAAGCGATTGTTTATCTAAAAATTAGGATCTAAGATTAATAAACAATACACTCAATTTATTTTCATTAGACTCTGTATAGGAGCATAAATACATCATTTTCTTGTAATACAAAAAGAAATATATACATTTGTACAGAAAATCTGGATCACAGCATATTAATAAATAAGAAAAAAAGTATTCATTAATATTTCCCCCCCTGAAAAATAAGATTTATCTTATAAAGAGCCACTGGGGGCTATTAATGACTGTTATTAATTGCATCATAAATCAATTCATATTATTTCCTTTCATTACTAGAGTTGTTGAAAATATGGCTCGATGATAATACAAAAAACTAGAGCGAAAATTAAAATGTTAATCCTGACAAATTGAAAAATGTTTTATTGTTGTAGCTTAGCTCTCACAACTTTTATTAGATTAGGTTTAATCAGCTTAGCTGGCTGTTCTAAGATTAACAGCGAGAAGTTTAGGTAGCTTGTGGTACCCTTAGATTAACTGTCAGCAGCTAAGCTGTCGTCCCATTTAAACTTTTATTTCCAATGCGTACAAATATACAAAAGTACGTTAAAATTACATTTTTTGAAATTATGTTTTTAGTTACAAACAATACTTAAATCAACCATTTCTTTGATTCTACGTAAACGTGATGACCACATCAATAATAATTATTCCTTTATTTTTTCTTTAGTTAGTGCACAATAAGTCTTGCATAGTTTCTAGATCATTGCATTATGGATATATCTGGAGCAAGATAGAATATGATGAGATTTAAAAGGAATAGGCATCCACCTTATTATTGATTATAATGTTTTAAAATTAGGTATATGTGCATAATAAATTATTGGTAAACTTTTATTTTATAAGTATTATTATCAAATAATGTCTAAATATCGTACGAACATTTGAGAATGAATTTTTTCCTTTGTACTTTTGCAAAAGTTTCAATTTTTGAAGTTTATCTAAACAACCCTTAACATCAATTAATTCATATCGATGTTAAAATTAATTATTCCTAATAATTATAGAAAATAAAATTTTAATCTTCAATAGATTATTTCTCTTGGAGGACAACCCTCCATTTGCGTCTACATGTGTTAACGTAATTCCGTTCAAAGATCTTTATGATCAAACCAATGAAAATAGGTATTACAAAGAGTCAATTGAAAAAGATCCCAATTTTCTTGAAAAAAGTTTGTTGCAATTTGATACTGACCCTTGTACTAATCATCAAGATGACTTAAACGAAAATAAAGAACTTTAATTTCGATGAAACTCAACCCATGTTTTAAAAAAATAAATAACATGTACTAACAAACATAGATGTATATCAAATGTTTTTTTTTCTATTTGTAGAAAAAAAAACCGTGAAAATTATCTTTCCACTGATATTCGAAAGCTAAAATGAATTTAAAATGTTATGAAAAAACAGTCCCTGTCTAAATATCGCTTTCAAAGTAAATTCCACCATATAAAAATTCAAAATTGAGTAACTTAAAAATTACATTTGATAGCAATTATTATTATTATTATGATACAAGGTGAATAGTAGTACAATTTGAGCGAATGATGTCAACATGAACCTAAGTAGCTATCTCAAGGCAACACAAAAAATATGTATTGGCAAAGACGGAAAGACTAAATTAATATCTAAATAAAAATAGCGATGTGTCGAAATAGATTTGATTCATTTCTACTGTAACACATTTTGCCAACAAAAAGTACATGAATCTCTACAATCCTTTTGAAATGTTTCGATGCTCTTTGAAACTATATAACAGAACTGTAAGAAATTATCTTGAAACATCTGAATATATTTGTGTGGATAAATTGATGGTGAACTACTTTCGACCCCACAGTATAAAAAATATACCAATCAAAAAGCCCACACTATTTTAGTCTAGCATAGCATTTAGGTTTGAGATTCATCTTCCAGCATGCTTCTTCAGTGCATTCTCTATGATTGAACCAAAGCACAATACATTGGTTATAAATTTGGAGAAAAGATGAATGTTGTTAATGGAATAATTGAAAAAAGATAAATATCCAAAGTTGGGCATAGATAACCTGTTTATTAGTTTTGAACTCATGGACAACTTGAGAAATTAAAAAAAATGGATTACTAGGTACTGCTACATCCAATAAACTTTATTAAATTTCCATCCCATCATATAAGGGATCACTGAAAATGAAAAGAGAGGAAATGAAATACGCTTTTTACGATAGTGATAAATTAATCATAGTTTGAAAACACGCGCATAGCAGAATAAATTGCAAACAATTTTATTGAAAAAGATCCAATTGGAAAGTGCAATTAATATTTCAGAGATGCGTAAAAAAAATCTTGAAGTAAATCAGCCTCATTTCTGAAAAATTTACAACAACACTATGGAGGGGTTTGACCTATTCGATTGTATGTTTTCAAACTAAGCAATAAGTTTACGAAGAAAAAAAATTGTATTGGTTATAATATTCTTTGTTTGTAATGTGAAGATGATAAAAGAATGGCGTCTTTTTAGAAATAGTAGTGTAATTTTTAATTCATAAGAGAAACTAAATATTAAAAAAATAATTTTTTCTGAACGTTACGATAATGTAGAGCATCTAATTGTGAAAACAAATGTTTGTGCATCTTGTTCGTCGACGCATCCACAGATACAAAAAGTATGACGCAGTTTTTTGTCCTAATTGTTTTCAAAATACTGCATTCAACACATGTAAATAATTTTTATCTATGTAAATCAGATAATATTTTTTTACTATGTTTATAGTAATAAAGTTAATTTAGAAAAAAAAAATATGAAAATTAGTCGTAACCCTATTTATTATAATTTTAATTTATAAATATTTTTGTAGGAGGTATTGTAAGATGGTTTGGCTATAGGATACCAATTTTGTCTCTCTTTGTAAATATATCCATAAAGAAAGACGGAGATATACAATGAGCATTCATTGGCTTAGCCTTGGGACCTCACGGCACTTATTTTATTATTTCTATATTGTAGAAACTGCAGTAAAGTTTTTTGTGTGGCGTATTGAGGATTTCTTTAACGTTTGCGTTTCCACAGTGGAGCTGCTTAGCATCATATCTCCTTTACAAACAAACAATTTGAAAATCGATTATAATTTCATAAAATTAGAGCTAGCCTGATATACTACTTGTTTCAATTAGTTTAGATCCTGATGGACCTGGACATTCTCGTGGATCGAATATTGGACCTTTTAGCGTTGTTCGACTAAATTGGGATTGTTAATTCCTTACAATCACTCCAAAGATAAACTGTAATTTTTTAAAGCAGGGATTAATAAGTGCTCGTTGATCCATTGTTCATCTTCTTCTTGCATTATTATTCTTCGTTTCATTTTAAAAGAACTCATAGTCATGTTATAAATGAATAATTAAATAAATAAATAATATTAACATTCATCATTACAAAACTTTTGTAGACTTGTGTAATTAATTGATACTCATAAAAGAACCAAAATTGCGTGACTAATTACATGACTTTTTTTGGTGACTGAGACATTTGTTCTTATGACATTTGATTATATGTTAAGGTTATAAATCAAGAAAAATTTGCACAGTGAAAAAATAATGGAACGCATGGAAAATACTTTTTTATAACATATGTAATAAAATCACACTTAGTTTATATGTAAGCTGTTTTTTTATAATGTTAATGTGTCTGGTTAAGTTGTGAAGCAATCTTTGAAGCTAGGAGTGGCTTCATTAATGATTAAGAGAGTTCAGATACACTTTTATTTATACTCGTAGTTTTAATTTTGTTGAAATTCTATTGTTAATTAATAAATTATAACTTGTTGAAATTAAAAATTAAAAGCTTTCAATTTAAATGTACTACTCGGTATATAAATTATTGTTAGGGTTTGGTCGTGAAATCCTAAATCGGCCTGTGGGTGTTAAAATTTTAACTAATTAGGTCAGTACCGGGCCTGTATTAAAATTTGGTCTTGATCTGTTCTTACATCATATTTTTTACCATAATTTCTATGTGTAATGTTTTTTTAGTAAATTAAATTTCGGTCTACAGTTTGAATTAAAAAACTCCATTCTCGGTCCAAGTATCAACTCTAATATATATACTCCAACATATAAAATAATTCAACTATTTATTGATGTTTTGATATTTTATTTAAAGAACATGAACTAGTAATTGAAAGGAAGAGTACAAATTGAATCTTTAATTTTTACATAGTTAGTGTTTCAAGCCATAAGAAACAAGATTAGTTATATATACTTTATTCTAAATTATGCTAATTTTCTCTATCATAAAAAGTTTAATTACGTATGCAAAATATATACAAAAAAACAATAACCACTCATGATATATATATATATATAGCACATGAAAAAAAAACATTATTTTAAAGAAATAAGATTTGTGGAACATTTCAGTACCTTTCGATGTCTTAGGATAGGATCATGCTAAGGATGGTCTACAACCAATTATGCAGCATATCACCAGTCGCAAATATTTGAGTTCTCTTCTTTGTGATGTGCAATTGACTCTACAGAAGCTTGAGTTATCTTTTGGTCGAAGTATACCTCTGAGACACTCAATATTACATATTTCTAAGTCTTTCCAAACATTCAAAATGTTAACATCGTAGATGATCTTTGAAAATGTAACATACTTTTGCCTATGATGCATTATAAAAAAATTATTTTCAACATGAAGATGAACCCCAATACAAACTGAAAAAATAATGTACTTTCAGAAATGTTATTTCCTTTTTTGAGAATATCATATCTGAGGTCATTGTGGAAAAGATATGAAATCGAATTAATTGAGAGTGTTGAGAGACAAGGAATGTGGCTGAAAAGCAAATTTGTCGAGGCTTTACGAACCCCATTTTGTCTCCAGCTGAAAAGTGTCTTACTTACAGGGTCTCTACAGGTACATTTGAAGTGTCTTCTGTTATAAAACCAGAGGAGAGGTGTTTTTTTTTTGTCAGTTGGAGAAGGAGACCACATCTCAAATTTTATGTGAATGAAAGCTCTTCAGCAAGCTTTTAACATCGTTGGAAAGGAGCTGGAATCATCTTTTAGATGAAAACTTCTGAGGCACGACTTTTTCGCTCTGACGTCCCCAAACAATTTTACATCATGCCGTTACGACGAAAGTTGAATAATACTTTTATTGACTTAAAACAATTAATGACACCACAAACGTTCCGTTGGAAAGCATTGTTAAAGACTATATTAGATTGTTGCTCCTTGTTTTGTTTTTTTTAAATATAAAGCTTTCAGTTTTTTATTTGGTTGTTTGTATATACATTTTTTTAATTGCCACCTATTTATTAAGAATTATTGACTGTTTTTAAAATATTGATGCTTTTATTTTGTTAGTTTGTTAAAGTCGTACCGAAAGAAATGGTAATTAAAAAAATTTAATGAACTAAAATGTTATTGTTAGTCTTAATTGTATAATATTAAAATAATACTTTTTTATTGATATTACTCAAAACATTTTTTTTATTCTCTAGAGCTGAGGTTCTTCCTTCTAATCGAAACTTTGGTGAGGACAGGAAAAGTTATTTTGACTCTCTCAACTATCAAGTTAATGCAAGGGAACATGCTAATCAAATTGAGAAAAAAAATGATGAAGAGCAACAAAAGAGACATTTTGAAAGTTGGGAAACGTTCTGGGGCCGTCCTGGCTATGGGGCTCCAAAAGATGGACGCGGACCACAAAAAGAGAATTTAATGAAACTTCTACATTATTCAACAACTGAGAAAGTAAGCTACTTAAACTTATGTCAGGGAACTGGGATATGATATAGACTTAGATTTATAAAGAATTAAAAATCCTTCCTATTAAATTGAATCTACAATGTTTATAGTATACTACTGAAACATTCCATGTACTTTTATACAATTTTTTATTTATTTCGATAGTAAATCCTTAAAATTTATTTGTTCATTTGGCCATTTTTAATCGAGAATAAACTAAACTTGATTATTTTTCAATTTTCGCAGTGAAAGTAGATTTGGTTAATTTTGTTTTTTTACTTTTCATGTTAATAAACTTGCCATGAACAAATATTTACTGTTTCAGCAATGTTTAGTTTGTTTGTGAGAGACATAGCGGTTAGAAGTATTTTGCATGTTAGGCGATTTCTTGCTATCTCTATTGACTTCTTCTATTGTTACAATTCTGTTTTGGTTTCGATATCATAACTATATACCCATGATTTGTCAACAGTTACAACCCTTTTAAGCAAATCAGGATACTCATTGACGTTCTTTAAAGAGCGATGCTCATGTGACGATTATTTTGGTCAAAATTAAGCAGTTCAGGAAAAACGTCGCTAACACTCTTCTAATGCCCAAAACATTAGGAAAAAAAATATGACAAGAGTCAATTGATATGATCATATCTTTAGCAACTTCACTGATAGTAATTTTCTTAATTGCTTCAACATTTTCATTGTTTTTGACGTGCTTTGGCGTCCAGAGTGAGGCTCGTAAATGACATCTTCTCAGCAATTTTGGATTAGTTTTTACCCCTTGTAAGAATTTTTTTTTTTTAGCTCAGAATAGTATTTATCAAAAATAAAAATTATTTTTAGTAGCAGAGAAACAAATAATATCTCGATGAAACCCACAACTCTTGATATTGTAAGATTATTTTATAAGATGGATACACATTGGATGTAATAGTTTACAAAATTGGAAAGACGTATTTATTGTATTTTTTCAACTGTTTATTTGTAAATATATACATTATTTGTTGGGGTTTCATTTTTAACCACTTTATTAACCGCGTTATAAAATGATCTTCTGTAACTGAAAGTTAAAAAAATGTTTTACTGCAATGTGTTTTTAAAATGTGTTTATATTTATGTTTTCTAGAGTCCTAACAACGTGGAGCTCATCACTCTTGAACGTCTTCCTGTCAAGTAATGGAGTTAACTAAAAAAAAATACAACATGGTCACTCCCAAATTGTAAATTCACTTTTATATACATAATTATTTATAAATATGCACAAAATCTTATGTTAATATGTATCTTTTTAGACAGGATCAAAGAGATTTAAACACATTTTTCTTTCTTGTCTTGTAAACCATATTTCTTACTGCCGTATGTAAACTAATTGCTTTGTAGATGACTGTTGAAAGAATTGTTGTATTTTTTTCTTTATTTACTTTGTCTATGTCATGGTTTTTTCTTGATAATATGCAAATTAAAACTAAATGATTTTTGACAATCTTTTTTTTAAATCAAAGCATCCATATTTCAACATATTCTCGGGCAATTAGTATGTACTTCTTTTTTTAAATAGTATATAAATAAATTATGAAATATATCCAGATTTATTAATAGTCCAGAAAAAAATAGCCTTGCTTCTTATATCATATGTATAATTGCAACATAAAGTTTCTTTTTGACGTCAAATCGCAAATGTATAGTTTATAATTTTACACTAGTACAATGATTATAAGGACAGCTGTTTTTACTTGTAACAAGAGAGAAGAGGAGATATATATAGAAAGAGAGAAAAGAAATGAAGTTATAATTTGGTCACATCCTCTTTATGACCTTAGAGGCCAAAAAATATCGTGGACGAATGTATAATTATTATAAAAGTCTAATTGCTAAGCTTCTGACGGATGTGTTCGACCGTTTTCGACTCTATATGTAATAAAACCCAATCATACTTATATACTTTGAAGTAAAAAAATTTCATGACTTTTCTAGTCATGTTGGACTTAGTATTGCTTGAGAGCGCGTCAAAGATAAACACCAGTAAAGGTAAATATTTTACAGCTTTTCTTCAATTAAGGCGAATACACAAGCCAGTGGAAAATGTGAATAGTTCTCTTGGTTCTGATACTGTAACAACCAATCACACGCACTATTGGTTTCGTAAATTCTGAAATTAGAAATAATTGTTCTAAAGCAATATAAAAATATTATTTCTATACATAGTCTAGACCTTGATAAACTGCATCAAGGAACATAAATCTATTGAGAAAGATCAAATTATGGCCATTTATTCCAGGGTGATAGAATGGTAAAGTGTTCCCTTTTAGAATTTAAGGCATTTGAAGTTGGTAACATCGTTGTTTTTCCCCTTTTTATGGTTGGTAAAGATAGTTTGGATACAAGAAACATCATTTTTAGAGTTTTTATTTATCAAAGAAAAAAATTATATTTACAAAATTGCCGTGAAAACTGGAGCTTTAAGAACAATTTTTCCATGATTCAATTCAACCTCAGCCTTAATTCATAAAAATAAATTTCAAAATGAACCATCAGAATTATGAGGCTTTTATATCTTCTTTTGGTTAAGAATTTTTTTCATTGCGACTGCAGATTAAGCAAGTAACAGTAATAGACAAATAGATACAGGTGCTTTCAATCAAAAATACTTTGTAACAAGTAAGTACCGCAGCTGTCTCAACTATTCAAATAATAACTAATTATTTAATAAATTTGAAATCATAATATTTTTAAAATTATTGTGCAGTTAATTATAAATTTAGGGTTTTTTGTAATATATTATGATTTGTAAATATAGCAAATTTTTTTTTTGAATTAATTACATTTAAGAAAATGTATATCATTTCACAAATTAACAAAAAAAATTAGGGACTCCATGAAATAGTTAGTTACACAGTTTCACTATAAAGAATATATATTATACAATGAAATTAGTCCTATTTTTTAATTAATATACCCAAAATATTTCAAAAGAAACTACAGCAAAGAGAATAACTTTGGAAATAAAAGTCACATTTCTGATTGAATATGAATGATAAAAATTGTGTCAGTTTTAGTACACCTGACAAATTTAATCAATTTACCATTATAAAGTAATTTTCCATAAAAGATTATTATTGTAGAACAGATTAAACTATTTTTTCTGCTCATTTTTTATTTCTGTCGGTTGTTTGTAATCGTAAATTTCCCCAGCTCAATTCCATGATTAAATTATTTTTATATATTACGATCCAATCCATAAATAACATAGACAGTTTTTCTTAAAATCTCATAGCTCTTATCATTTTTTGTTTTTGTTTTGGAAGACAAAATATCTATAGAGAAAGTAATTACCGTTGTATGAAAGATGTTGAGTAATATTGATGATATTTTCAAATATTATAACTCCGAGTCCTTGTTGATCTAAGATTATAATTAAGAGTCGACATCGGACTTATTCCTGCCTATGTCATTGCAAGATATGCAGTAGCATTCAGGTTGTATCCTTCATCTTATAGCTGTTAATCTAATGAAAATTATCATCAATAATGAAAATCCAGTATACTTTCCAGATCATCTGTTTTTTTTAATTGATAAGCTAAAGAATAAATTAACTTTTTTTCGTCTGTTGTATTAATTGTTTAATTTCTCTGATTAGTGAACTTGATTTTCTACCACATTCAATTATATCTAAAACCGATTGATAATTTAATGATTTTTCATAAAAAAATGAATACTAACCTTGACGATTTATTTCCTAGTTATAATTGTAAGACCTTGTTAGACTTTGAGGATCTACTTTGGAGTAATTATTGCATGACAACTAAACTGCTCTGCTCCAAAAAATTCCCTGAATTAACAAAGTTACCAAGTTAATTTTTGGTTGATTATTTAACATACCCATAATACACACAATTTTCATCTCCATGTTAATTTTTTTTTTCTTAGCATATTTGTACTTGTAGTAGGCCATATTTTCTACAGTTTTTCTTATAATCCTAAAATATAATGCATATTTTAACATTATGTACATCAATTATTTGAAATTTACAAAAGGAAATGCTAACAAAGATTAAAGCAAATGGATTCCTTTTGCCTTTAGATACTTAATTTTGAGATAAATTAATATATATATAATTAGTACAATTCTGTTTTTTTATCTATTTAAAAATAAATGATTTATCTAGACAAACATTCATTTGTATTATTTGGTAATGGATATATCCTTATTGGTTTTTTAAATTAATGAAGCTTGTTAATGAATGAGTTGTTTCAATGCACTGATTGGGAACATTATTATCAAAAATTATTACTTAAACTTCTTCTTAAATCAAAATAAATTCTTTGAGTAAAATAAATATTAAATAAACAAAAGGATGCTTAAAAGATGGCTAAAAAAATCAAATTAAACAACTAGCCTTTTACGCCTAAAATATGTTATTCCCGTCTAATCCAATGACATCATTCCAAAAGAGATGTGATACACATAATTGAGTTTAAATATTCCCCAGCTTCAGCACCAAAGAATTATTTATTCACTCTACGGCGATATGTATTTATCTTACTCACGGACAAGAAGCTTTTTACCATATATCCGGTTTACAAAAGGAGGCGGAACAAATCAATTGCAGTGTCAATTGGGGAAGTGGACGGAATTACTCAAACCAAGTTTCAAGCCTCAGTTATGATGATGGATGTCATCTCATCATACGATAAAGGCATGCAATCCCATTTTTCCCCTGTTCCTGAGACAAGAACTGATTCCATCGCCTACATCCACGTGCTCCAAGACGTTGGAAAACCTTGGATTGACATCAATTATTGAAATAAAGCATATGGTTGGCAAACGTGATAGTGCTCCTTCTTCCAAATCAAAAAAATCAAAATTTATCCACTGAACAATCTGAAAAAATTTGGGTAAAGACTCCCTTAGTTGTTTATTTTTTCCCCCTGAGAGAAAGGCTTGAAACATTCGCCTTTCAATTGTCAATGAACTCCAGGACTCCATACGTAAAGAATTGGCCGAAATGGACTTGGAACTACCCGGTTTGGCTTGTGCGAGTATTAGCTTTCGTCTCGAAAAATCCATGGAAGCTGAAGGGACAAATTTTGAGTTTCAATTTAGTTACTTATATACTCCAGCCTTTTTTTCAAGATTTATTAATATTTCCAATTATTAATTAACTTTAAAGACTTTAAAACATTTTTTTCCCTTGCTATCCTATACATCGGAGAGGAATAAATATATTCAAAAAATCCTTTAATTTCACTTAAATATAGTGGATTTCTTTTGACAATTTTTAATTTTATATACAAATAATAATATATTTTATTAATTGGAAAAATTTGCTGTTTTATATTATCAAGTCTTAAAATAAATGCGACCTTTACGTGGTACATTAGACTTACTTAAAAAAATATATATATAAAATATCTTATACTCTCCGACATTTTCCTTTTTAGTTTTTCCCAAATTCATTTTTTCATGATCTTAAATAGTTTTTAGACAAAAAATTCATATAAACACGCCATTGACGACGAAAAAAAAACATGAACATAAAAGATAACAATCTTGAATAGTACTAATTTTTATATTGTATTACCTAAGTCTCAAAACTATCCAGTGAAATCAAGGTAGAGAGAAACATCTATATGCACGGAAAACAGTTCTAAAATTGTATACCCTCATCCATCCATATAATTTTTCTTATGTCTATACATTTTTTTCTGCAAAAAAAAAATTTAAAATTTCATAAGATCAAATAAGAATTGCATATTAAACAATAAATGTATTCAACATGCCTCCCTCAGCAGCCACCATCTTCTCCATCCTGCCCCTAAAGGATTTGCATGCCCGGATGACTTCAGCGTAATCGACAGCATTCCACGCCATTTCCATTTCGAAATTTCCATTCTATATAAAAATTGCATATCAAATAAGATTTTTCTTATGTCTATACATTTTTTCTGCAAAAAAAAAAATTTAAAATTTCATAAGATTATACACTTTCCTCAATTTCTAATTGATTAAATTTTTTTCTAATACCAATTCGAAACTAAGAATAATTTACATTTTATAATACTTTGGCTTGAAGAATCTTTGTTTTGGATTTTTAGTTATTAAGTTTGAAAAGTCGGTCATCATGTTTATTCTTCTTGCTGCAATACCCAAAGAGGATGTGTAATTTATTTTCATTTCATGGAGATTTCATTTCTTGACTATGATGCAACATACTCTTGAAGCCAATCTGACCTGATATTCAGTATGGCTAAAAAAATATGCAATTCTGGACCAACATGATTATTTAATTCCGTTTTTTCAATTATAATCTAAAAAATAGATTTGCCTTTTCTAAAAAGATAGGTTTTTAAGCCCGAAATAATTGAACGGCTATATTCTTTTTTGTGAGTTCCACTATTCCTAGAGATTGTTTAAAAAACTCGGGGCAGTAATCATATCTGTGAGTTGTTATGTATATAATATATATAAAGGGTGTCCACGATAAATAGGAACAACTTTAAACTTCATCCAGATCCATAATGTGGATATTCGGGGGTAAATCATACTAATATAAGAGGTGAACAATACACTATAACGTCCACCACAATTGTATTTTTTTGACAACAAACAATAGTCAGCATGGAACAAACAAGGAGAGACGCCATCCTCGAATTGGCTCGCGCGGGACACAAGCCCTCTGCTATCTACAAGCTTCTTAACTACCCCAAGACCACAGTGTATCGGGTCTTTAATGCCTGGGAGGCTGAGGGGAAAGTCTGCCGCATGGCCCACAGCATAAGAAGTGACCGAATCCGCAGTTCCCGCTTCCTTAAAGGCCTCCGGAAGTCCATCAAGGCTTTGTCGGGGACTTCCTTGTCCAGGTTGGCCAATAACCGTGGAGTGAGCAAGCAGGTGGTCTCCAAGGCTGGGAATGAGGACCTTGGGTACAGGTCATACCGAATGGCCAAACAACACATCCTCAGGCATCCATGAAGGCCACCAGGCTCAACAACGGTAAGCGTCTCCTCAATGACCTGAAGAGCCATGGAGGAAGAATCATCTTCTTCTCCGATGAGAAGAACTGGACTGTCGACAGAAGCTACGACGTCCAGAATGACAGGTGGCTTACCAATGAGAGAGAAGATGTCTCTGCGGTCTTCACCACAAAGTTCCTGGCCTCTGTGATGACCCTGGGTGTCATCTGCAGCAACGGTGAGGTGATGCCTTCTTTCTTCTTCAATCCCAAGGAAAGGGTTAACGCGATAAGGTACTGTGAAGTCTTTGAGGAATTCGTCATCCCCTGGATGAAGGATACGGCCGCTGGGATGGAGTTCATATTCCAACAAGACTCAGCGCCCACACACATCGCCATGAGGACCACTAACCTCTTCAACTCCCACGACATCACTTTCTAGGATCGCTACGCCTGCCCCTCCAACTCGCCCGACCTCAATCCGTGTGATTACTACTGGTAGGGGAAGTTGGAGAGGGAGGTGTGCAAGGTCAGCCACAAGAGCATTGCCGCCCTAAAGGGCTCCATTACGAGGGCGTGGAATGCTGTCGATTACGCTGAAGTCATCCGGGCATGCAAATCCTTTAGGGGCAGGATGGAGAAGATGGTGGCTGCTGAGGGAGGCATGTTGAATACATTTATTGTTTAATATCATGTTTAACTTTTTCATATTAACAAATACACTCCAAATTCAATTTTTATCAAGCAGGTTGAATTTTAAGATAGTTCCAATTTATCGTGGACACCCTGTATTGGTACATTGGCTTGACATTCTCACGTTGAATTGCAAATAACTAGTACTCCCAGCAGTTTTCCTTTGGTGTATCCGGATTGTATTCACAAAAATCTCTCAACATTTTGATGCTTCCTGAATAGTGCAATCTATGAAGTATGATCTCCAGTGAATAATGACATGTATGTTTAATTAATTGTATACCTTGAGATCATCCTGTTTTAACAAGTTGTTGATGTAGATACAATGAAAACATTAAAGCCAACCCTGCCAGATTTTGAAGATTAAAAAAAACAACAGCTTTTAATGTGTTGTCAGATAATTTTAAATAATACGCAATATTGCATATTATTTCACATTTCATAATTTTTTGGCGGTAAGTCATTCCCGGTGGAAATCACATTTTTAAGTAATTTAATTAATCATAGTTCATTAATATAAGCAAACAAATTGTTAAACTATTTTACTAATAGCTCAATAACTTTTTGTCGTAATTTTACGTTTTTTGTACTAAAAGTCTAAGAAATTTTATAAATAATATAAAAATTATATCATTCTGATTTTCAAAATGGTATGATAAAAATTGGTACGAATGCGTGAACTAAAAATAAAATAAAAAATCTACAATTTATGGTCTCAAAAACTGATGAGGTAGTGGCAACAAATCCGAATCTTCCTTCGGCTATTAAGTTGGTGGGCATCATCACCAAAGTGCAGGACAAAATTTAAAAAGCAAAATAAGTGTTGTGTTTGCTTACGCTGAAGATCGGAAAAAAGTAAAGAAATGAAATGATATTAAATATAAAATATTTCTTTTTTACTCCTAAATTTTTGTCATTACTTTGTCAGATCGGGTACTTCTGTGACAACCTTCTATTAATTTCCTTAAAAATGAGTTGATAAATTTGCCAGAAATTTTCAAAATCTTTAGATTTGTAATGTTTTGCAGCTTTTAAAAGTTTTGAGAACGATTTTGAACGCAAAAAAATCTTATTTTTACAACCTAAGCTATACACGTAGCACAAAAGAAAACCTTTATTAAATCAATTATCTTAAAAGTGTTTCATTCAAAATATGGTATGTAGAAATAAAGGTTTTGTACAAATTGTAAGATGCATAATTAGATTCCTACAGTTACAATTTATACATCTAATTACGTCTTATTTAATTTATAGCTATTTTAAGTACAAAATTTAATTGTAAAAACATAAATTATATCTGTTTTTCTAATTTATGAGCAAGGGGCCTTAGATTAATGTGTTGTACTATAGAAAACATATCACAGAGCAGTTATAATATTAAAAAAATACCCAAAAATATGTACACCTTTAATCCATTAACCATTACTGTGAAGAAATGAATAAGGCAAATTCTCTATATGCTTAAATAAATGCAGGATTAAATTAATAATCATAGTTTGAATATGTGAAGTTATTTATGCTCTTAGAAGAGTATCAGTGATAAATGTCAACAGTTTTGAATATTTTCATTTATAATGAACTAACGGTTGTACGGGGGTATTGCCAAGAGTAATTCTCCGTTGGCTAAAAGACAAATTTTTCTGCCATAATACAGAAAATAACTCCACCTAAAATTCTCAAGTGACACTTCCTCTTTTTATGAGTCATATACGATTTACAGTAGGGAGCACCATAAATATACGTACAATGCAAAATTTAATTAATACGACTCTGAGATCCAAATATGAATCAATTATGGATCACTATATACAGTGCTTCTATTGCCTTTTTTCATATATTCACAAAATAGAAAGAAATCAAGAAATACAGATAAACCTTGTATAAACTCTTCAAATAGAATCGGGGATATATTTAACCAGTTTATACTATTTCCTTTTATAATAAGTATTCAAATTTACTTACACTAAATTTGACTTGGGTGAATTATTTAAAAATATTGACCAAATTGACCCAATATATATTTTCGTATTAATGTGCAATAATCTTAATACAAAAATTATTATGATTTATCTTGTTGGGCTAAATAAAGCAGCGTCCATTTTAGAAAATCTCAAACAAAGGAAAGTTTAGAATAGGTTCGAATGACCGGCAATTCTAAGGACCAATCTTAAGACTAGACTTGACCAAATAAATAAGGTCCTTGAATAACCTCCGACAAAATATTTCATCCTCTACAAATCATTGTCTTAATTAATTTAATTCCAGTCTAGATAAATTACAGGGAGTACAGGGTATATTTCCTGATACAATAATCTACCACGTAGAAGAATGTATTGGAGTTGAGAAAGTGATGTAAGGAATGAATTAATTTGAAAAGCTCTTCCCAGAGACAGATTTGATACAATACTTCGTTATCTTCACTTTGCAGAAATCATTTAACTACAAAAATCTGATAAAATATACAAAATAAGGCCCTCACTTCATCGTTTGAACAAAAAGTTCACCAAAGTCCATTCTATGGGCAAAACCCTTGATCCTGATGAAAGTATGATAGAACACTTTGGTAAACATGGATGTAAGCAATGTATTAGGAATAAGCCTATCAGATTCGGTTACTAAGTCTGGTGCCTTAATTCTCTATTGGGTTACTTACTTTCCTTTGATATATATGTATATCAGGGCAAGTCTGCAGATCAATCTGAAGAACGCCAAGAAAAATTTGGAAAAGGTGGCTCGGTTATTTTGGAACTTATTGATCGATTACCGGAGCAGTTAAAAAGCTTGGATCTTGACTTTTATTTCGATAATTATTTGACAAGTTTCCCTGTGGTAGTTACTACCAGGAATAAATTTCGTTATAATTTACCCCTTTAATCATTAACTCATAACTTGTCAAAGATGTACCATGTAGGTGCCTAACCTACCATTTACAGTAGGTCCATTTTCTATACAAATTGGGTCAATATAAACTAAAAGAAACAATAGACTTGCGTCTTTTCGGATAGAATTGCCCATGTCTGCTCGTAATTTTATTTTTACCAAGGTTTTGGAAAAAGTAATTTATTCTTTCCTGACCCTTTTTTAATAAGTATATCTTGTTCATTATTGGTCATATAATAATTATAGTGTTGTAAAAGTGTGAGTGTATAATACAAACGCATTTACGACTGTATTTTGCTCGGTAGTTTAGTTGTGAATTATCGAGCTTCGAGTTTGGAGTTATCAAAGTAATAAATTCTCCATATTTTATATAGTCACTACCTGAAAGGCAATACCCATCCAATGTAACCACAAAATTTGACATCTATACAGACCGATACTGTTTTAGTTTGTGTTGTACCACAGTTATTTGAACGTTTACTTTTTTCTCACTCAATGTTGACCTCTATTGTGAACAATTCGACCTTAAACAGTCAATACACGTTTGTTTCAATTCAATTCTCTTGTTGATTTTATAACAATTTATAAAATTATGAAACAACTACTACTATAATCTGTATTAAATATACACAATATATTGTTCAATGTTTACATATACAAATGGGATATCTATATACAAGAAAATATTTGTTGAGAATGATGTGTTACAGACTCTACACCTCCCATAACATAACAACAGTATTTAATCTTTACCTCTGTCTTGGATTTAGGATTAACAGCAGGTTTGGAATAATCTCCAAATGTTGTAAATGCAAAGGTGTTGAGTTTTCAAAAAGAAACTTGAAATAACCATTTTGAGATTTGATTTAAATAGATTAAAAATGCATTAATGAAAAAAAATTGATATGTTCCTTTGGCTTAATGTAAATTGGCAGAGGGGAAGGGCTAAAAAAATTAATTTATTCTATACAAGTAATTGAACATAAAAAATAAATTATATGTGGAAAGATTTACTAAACGTTAAAATAGACCTATTTATTTCTTTTGTCTATAAATTCCTTCCTCAATCTCGTTATTTGAACAAATTCCATACTCAAAAACACTAATATTGACCTAATTTAGTATAAAAAGGTACATTGAAGTACTGTATTTAGACTTTTATAAGTGACTATGGAATATTATTGATAAATTGATCTATGTAGAGTTGAAACGAAAAATAAAACATTATCAACTCTTTATAACACATCCTTTAAACCATGAAGTGGCTTGATGCCATATCGGCAATATTTGTACACGAATCATTAAGTTCCATCGAGATGCCAAAATAAAGCGGCCCAATAAAGTAATTAAAATCCTAATATAGATAGATTAAACATCCAATCGAATTTGAAAATATATTTTTACAACAATCAAAGCAATGAAGTATTGGGCAGTCCAGTGAATTAAAATTAACTGTTCATAAAAGGATGAGAAAAAGTGTGCATACCCTACCACAAACTTTTTTAGACAAATTACTATTATGCATACTTGTTTAATGATTTCTTTTTTTACTATTAAGTCCAAATAATCTGTTCAGTTTTTACGGTAAGCAAAGGGAACTTTTCTAAGAATGAATTAATGAACTAGTGTGATTTTTTCTTTTTTTTCAGAAATACTTTAATTGGTGAGCCACTCACTTGGCTTAGAAGTGCAACAGTTAATATTTACACATAACTATTATTTAAATTAACCTTTAATCACTTCAGGGAACTCGTGAACTCTATAAACACATACAGAGTTTTTTAATAAAATCAGAACGCAATGAATTTAAAACTTTTACAAAATACAACTTATTAATTAATAATATATTTTAAATAAAAGTTAATTCTATAAATATATGTGTGTATAAGCTTCCTAATCATTAATGTAGCCTCCCTTAGCGTCAATGATGGCTTTCAAGTGGGGATGTAAGGTCTCTGCTCTGGCGTCAAAGGGCTGGCTTAGAGTGGCTTCGAGGACCTTGGTGTTAAGTTGAAGGAGACTGCAGGCCTTACTCCTTGACATGTACTTGAACAGTTTAGACAAGGGTAGGGTATCAGAGATGTAGAGGCCATAAGTGTTAAAAAAGAACTTAAAAATCGGATAAGAGTCTTGCAACGATGGAGAAAGGTTTCTTTCATTATTAGTGTCAAAAATGGCCTCTCCACTCTCACAAGGCTTTTTCCACCCACTTTTTTCATAGGTTTTGAGACAGTCTGGTGTGAAAGTTTGAGATATCTTGCATAGCCCCTAATGCACTTGTGGAGATTGACCAGGGTTTATTTCTTAAACTTCTCCAGGTTCAGCTTTGACTTTTTTTTACCTTCTTCCTCAACAACGTTTCGGACTTGATTATAGCATAGACTGTGGCCCTGGAGCACCTAACTATTTGGGGTGGGCCAATAGAAATTCGTCGATCACGTTCAAGTGTTATTTTCTCGACTTATACGTAAACTTGTATTGTTTTGTAACTAATTGCTTATACCTTAATATATTGAAATATGAATTAATTTCACTCACCATACCTTCATAAATTATTGGTATATTAAGTTCAATGGACCACCAAATTGGTTTTATGGGCCTTTTAAAGATATGTGATAACGGATTTCAATAAAATAGATTTCAGAAAATAATTTTGAATAACACTAAGTGACGTCAAATGATACCAGGATTGTAATAATTCCTCATGTAAATCAAGAGTAACGAATGCAGTAATTAAAATATTTTTTTCAAATTATATCTTATCAATCTATGTTTTGTATTTCCTGTAAGCTGGAGTCTCTCATGTTGAAAAATTGACCTACTTTAAGGTTAACCTTAAGTTGAGTGCCTTACATATGATGTACTACCGACAACAATTGACACTGCCTTTAGAAGGAAGGGCCTAGGTACTAGCCTGTTAGAAAAATGATAGTGAAATCCTATTTTACCTGTGTTTTAGTCCATTTGGCGGTCAAAATCAAAAGTAATAACATTTTTAATCTAAGTTAGTAAATTTTGAAGTAAAAACTTTTGAAATCTTATAATGGGGCGTCCATAATTGGTAAACATCTAAAGCAATATCCACCAAGGATTCAAAACTCTACCCACATTTGTTAATTATAAAACAAATAAGAAGGCTAACTCAAAATGGCTATTTTATCTTTATTGTGGAATGTGAAAATATAAGTGAGGCCTCCCATTACGCGATATTTCTTGAAGAGTATTGCAGACTTCAACGTAAATACTACATTGACAAGCTCCTCATAGGTCATATCTTGACATCTTAAAAACTCTTTACTCTGTCTGTTATTAAATGTTCGTGTATCCATTCGTCAAATGAATTTAACTATCATCGTTCTTCATAAATATCAAAACTTCTCATACTATTTGAAGAGTAAAAACAAATGAATCAACTGGTGTAAGATCGTAATTCAGTTAATGCCGAATCTTGAAGAAGGCAATTTGCCTTCAACTATGAGTCAACACTTTTGAGACGCTTAGAACTAGATTTAAGTGAAGATGGAGAATTCACATCACAATTTTACTCTGACTGATATATATTTCTTCGATTGTGTTGAATCTTTGAAAATTCATACCATATTTTTGAAACTCTTTGTCAGTCAATAATTTGGATCTGTCTTTAAGATAGTTTATTTCTAGGTCAAGATAAGATTGTTCTATTAAGATCAAAGATATTTATATTGAGCAGATCATGTCACTCAAAAATTCTAGCCAGGGCATGTACTAACCAATATTCCTTGTCACACTACCATTAAAACTACAACAAGAGCATGTAGAAGTATTTCACATTTTACTGCAAAATTGAATTGTGCAATCGTTAACTGTCAAATTATAAACAAACTGTTAGTTTCAAAAAATTCGAATGCAATAAGAAATTCAAAATAGACTAGTAATATATTTTAGATTTAATAAACACAAAGTATACCAATACAAATGGAAATAAGAAGAATAATCATATGCAAGGCAATAAAAATTATGAAATGTAAACCTTAGTAGACTAATCTACTAATTAAAAATGGGAAAAAATTTCCGTAGTTGATGAAAAAAAGAAAGTTAAAAAAAAAATTGAGATTCATTTATAAAGTTCGCATTTCTGGTCATCATGTTGGCCATATTGGGGGACTGAAAATAAAATATAAGTATTTATTTGCATTAATATTATGGCAAACAGTATATTATTGAATATCAAAATGTTACCTATTAATAAAAGGACTTACACCTTTATGTCTATAAAAAATCTATTTCTATTTTGTCTAGTTATATTTTATTGGTTGTAATAAAAAGAAATCAATTAACTTTATTGGATTTCAAAACTTACATAACAGTCCGACACAGCATTATTATTTTTTCTTTAATTATATCATCTGTCAAGTGCATAAAATTGTACAATTGATTAAAATTTCGAAAAATAAAGAATATAGTTTTCTCAAGTTATATAAAAACTCATAAAAAATTTAAATATTGATTTATACAATAAAAATACGAAATATGTCATGGGTTAATAATCCATTGAGTCCGTATGTTGTTGTGTCCAGATCTGCAAGAAGCTGAGCCCTTTATGATGTGCAACATAAATTATCATTAAAGTCTTTGCAAATATTGCTTTCTTTTTAATCTCATTGTAAAAGGAATAACCCAATTTGATACATTGATCCCTTTAACAAACCTATCCGTAATGATATTCTTCACCATAGATAATAGAGATCTTATTCGATCACTTATATAAAATAAATGAAATGAAGATTCTACTGCTTCTTTGCAGAAAAAACCACATTATTTTCTTAACAAAATTTCCTTTCTTAACCAAACAACACATTTAACCAAAATAAAGAAGTGGTGTTTTTATCCCATATCCATTTGTGTAAAAATGTGGGGGCAACACTTGTGTGATTTCCTCTGCACCGATGCCAGTGCCAAGAAGCCTACAATGACCTAATCTATCCCGAATACTTACAACATCACAAAGTCTAAATTAACCCCATACAGCCAAAACGAACTAAAACATTTTTACTCAACAATATGGTTAATGTCAGGTCTAAATCCTTGTGGCCCTCCTCCAGTCTTGATCTCAACCTCCTGGGTGTATTGGAGAAGAGTATCTGCTGTACCTCTCATTTAAATTTGAATACGCTTCTAGGCATAACCCTGACAGTTTAGTCCGCAGTGGACACGCTTTTCATCGATTAGAGCTGTCAATCTCTTATCTGGCGTGTCAATGATGTTATTACTTGTGAAGGAGAACAAATTGATTAACAAAAATAAGGCTAAATATATCACAATTAGATTTTGAGTTGTATTTTCTTGATTCCATAAAATCACATTGTTTGTAATTGTGATGCTACTACTTTTGGGTCAGGACATTGTAGAGTCTGAAAAATATGAGATTGTCAGTCGGAAAATTTTAAAAAATATATAGAAAAAAAAAATATGGAAAATTTATAGAACTGCCCCCATAAATTATAATATAAGATATACATATTTTTTTTCGATAATAGGATTTTTTTTTTTTTGAGAGATGATCAAATAAAGCATTAGTACCAATTTATAACAAAAAAAAAATTATAATATGAAACAGTACGTTATATAGCACATTAATCATTTTAAAGAATAATTAGATGTTCATCGCATTAAATTTCATCTCATTATTTGACTGTCTCTCTTTTCATTTTTGCAAAATATATCCATAAAAATATATATATATTATCATTTAATATTATAAAAGATAATAAAAAATGAAAAATAAGTAAGTGTGTTACGCCGACTTATATACCCAATTTAAAATGATGACTGACGATGTCAGAAGATAAAATAAAGTTGGTAATGGAAAGTAAATGTAAAAAATAATGGACTATAATCAATTATTTTGGATATATATGAGTAAAATAACTGAATTTTTCATCACTAATAAAAAAAGTATTTTCTCAAAAGAAATTGTCCTTTTATATATATTCATAGAAAGTTTGTTTGAGTGGCAAACTGGGAAATATTTAGCATCAAATTTGAGGATCAATTTCGGAATCCTGTTAGTAAATTATAAATACTGCAAAATAAAGCTATGGTCAAACTTGGTCTTAGGACCACCTGTTTTAAGCAATTTGCCGTATTAAGTGGATCTTTCCAGATTTTTAAGTTACTCATGTCTGGCCGCTTAATACTGTTCGCTTTAGCTGTATTTTTTACACTTTAAGAAAAAGGAATATATCTTAAACAAGTTTTACCACATTGTAAATTATCCATTCTCATTTTCCTTGTTGAATCATTATCAGTAATAGTGGGCAAGTTGATTTTTTGGAACTTGTGGATGCCACTTTTTGGAATTCTGTAATTTAGTTTAACTCAAAACAAAAATAACTCAAATAGTAAATCATGAACAAATTATTACACTAAACAACATACCTTGGCTCTATGAGAAATATATTCGTAGAAGATACTCATTTTTTTTTCTGTAAATAAATTTTGGTTACTTTTTCGAACTTTTTTCCATGTCATGAAACAGAGCTAGCATTTAAACAATAAATTCTGAAAACGTGTAATAAACAGAATTACAATGAAATCATTTTCTGCACTAAAAAGTGCCCTTACCTGGCAAATGCAGACATGTAAGTTACACATTTCTAGATTTCAATCAACTAACTAAATACACTGGAACGTTTAAAATCGAAATATCACATTTAAAGTCCTAAAAACTTGGATTGATACCTCTTTTTAAAGCTTCGAGGATTCTTCCATCAAAATTGCACATTAATGAACTATGGTAAAATTAAATTTTGCACATGATGATATTGATAAAATATTAGATTAAAATAACTGAAGTGGGTATTTACATACGAGATAAAGGCAGTACAACGGATCAACACATTGCAGTATGATCAACTTGAAAAAGAGTCCATATTGTACAAAGAATCAACAAATCACAGAAACCGGACCGCCTACAAATCAAGACTAATTTAGCTGAATTTCGGTTTTCGTTCTTTAATTTAAAACTATATTTATCCAACATTAAGGCCCTTTCTATACCTTACTAATAGTTTAATATTATGTAATATTAACTAAATTTAGTTTTAAGGTTTTATAAGAGGTAGAAGGACATAAAAACAAGTCATCGTCTTCCAAATTTATATTTTAACACGTGTATTTTTTTATCTGATTTGTAGGATTATCTATTTATCCTATCTCTTGTTGTTTTTGATACAAACTAAAAAATAAAAATTTATATAATCGCTTACGTTTGGAATGTTTTAGTCCATAGATTCTGTTTAAACACCGTAGCAATTTGAAATTAATTTTTATGCATGATATTCTCTGTTTGTAAACGGATTCTGAAGTTATTATTTTAAACCTGTGATGCTTAAGTTCGAAAAACTGATTACAGTTTTTTGTTTTTTGCAAGTGATACAAAAGAATATTATCCACATTTTTCATTATGAAGGTTATATAATGTAGCCCAAATCTAATCCCATAAAAATGAGAACTTAGCCCTTAAATTCATTGTATGCGACAAAAGCATATAAATTACTATTACATAAAGTGCAAAAATTAAATATAATCATAGTCAGACAACCAATTTTAAGGGAAAAGTAGATATTAAAAACAAACAAGATAAGAAATGATGCAATATAGCTGAAGGTTTTATCATAATTCTGTGCTAATATTTACAATTAAGGTTTTTTAATTTTTGTAATACAAATTTCTTATTTTTTTGGATTAGTATAGTTATATATAAATTCAATTTCCATTTGCTATCCAGATTAATTTTTAGCGGAGGTGAACAATGTACATACATGGACAGGCAGTAAGAAACACCCTCCCAGGTATATTAAATTAATTTCTGACTTATGTAGAATATACCTTCTGTTATACGAAGCTATTTTTATCTTTAGAAGAAAGTTTGCACAATATTAACAATTTCATGAAATATTAAGTTTGGGTCATGATTTAGAATGACATATGGATTTCAATGGAATTATATTAAAATTTCAATGTCCAGAAAAAAGAAAGTATCACACAATTCATGATAGTTTCAACTTTGTTTGACGATACAATCAATGACCTTTGAAATTGTATTTAAAGATACTGCAATTGGATGGTCTAAGAAATAATTTAATAAATTTATCAACTTATTTGGGTTCGATATCACCTATCTTATAATCATATTAAAATGTAGAAATCTATATATATCAGTCCTATATTGATGGAGTTGTTTGTCTAGTTTGTAAAGAGCCAAGACTTTTACAATTATATTTGTGTTGAGGTTAAGACTGGCGAGGGGGAGGGGATATCAAGGGTATTTTTTTTTTTATATAGGTATTTTTTCAAATCAAAATAAAGTTTCTTCATTTTAAGTATTAATTTATTGTATTAAACATTTGTTGGTGCTGTTAAATCCTAGGAAAGATTTTAATAAATAGACTTGTCACTATTCAAAAAATTCGAAAAAAATTGACGAACGACATTTAACAATGGAAACCAAAAAAATGTCCCACGTACTTATTTTTAGTAAAATGATCTAGGATAAAGATACATAACAATGATATTTGGCCAAACTTTAATACTTAATTATATTTAAATTCAAATGCATTAATTCAAGAATTATTTATAATTTAAATTAGGACTATAATAACGATGATTTAATAAATAAACTGTATTGTATTCTTGTATTTTTTGGCTTGGTTATTTAGTAAAGAACAATATTATTTTGAAGCCGAAGTTTCAGAAAAAATAGCATTTCTGCATTTTTATTACATATTTCCAAAAATATTGTCGTAAATATATAAATTGTTAAGAAGTGTTGGGTTATATCAGCAAATGGTCCCATATAGAGTGTAGACCCTTTAGTACAATTTAGTTCTTGATTCATGATTAATAAAGTTTATTTATGACGTAAATAATACTTGATAAATATTTAGAAAGCTAACAAATAGAGAATTACTTTATATTTTCTTAAAATGAGCATTGGGTTGTGTTGACCTGATAAACAATTTTTTCATCTATATAAAGTGTTGGAATGTATCTTGTATCCAAAAGTTATAGTTAAAATTGACTTTATCTTATCACCCCTCTCTACTTTAATCTACGTAAATTCACATCAAAAACCCAAAAATCATTTTCTCGTTCATCTGTATTTTTTTCTTAGAGGGATGATTTTGTTTACGAAGATTCGTTGACATTAAAAAATCAATATCAACGTTATTCCTGCATTCTTACTTTAAATACAATTTTCAAAATGTTCAAAACTTGTTATAAAAAAAGTTATATCAGCATAAATATCCATACCCTGGACGCATGTTTATTAAACCTTGATCCGATCTTAACATCAATTCATCAGGCTATGATCAGCACAGAACTGCAGACAAAAAACAAATCATATCCTTCCCACCACGCATTAGGAAAACCGGAGAACAAGCTCGATTATTGTAATTGTATTCTAAATGTATATAATTATCATCTTATCATTCCAAGAAACCTCTGTACTAGTCATTCTTTTGTTGTCCATCCAAAAAAATACTCAAAGGTTGTTAGATAGGGCCTCGAATGAATAGTTTCATGATAATAGTATCAATTTGAGAGCTTAGACCACATTTACAAAATGACTTTTACCCCAAACTCACTCTTAAATCAATAAAGTCTCTTATTTTGAAACCAGCCAACTACGAGGAATTTCAAAATAGTTAACTTGAGTGTTATAACATACCAGGTTAAAATAGTCTCTCTATGCACAAGGTAGTACAGAAGTTCACAGCGTACTTCAACTTAGACCACCATCGAGAGTAGTAACTCTAGAGTGACAGATTTTCATTGATCTTAAGCCAAATCTTTAAAAAAAACACAAGAAGAAAAAATAAAACTAAGATGTAAAGACTTTTGAGAATAGGAATCAATCTATACTCGTTCAAGGAATGAAGTCGTAGTTCGTAACCTTCGAACCAAACAGTTGTCTCAAAATGTCAAAGTCCTCTAGATCAAACACACCAATTAATCTTATATATCTCAATGGGTGCATGCCCAAAGAAAGTCAGAAGTTCTCGATAACCAATCTCTCAGAACTTTTAAATCGTTATTATTTAATATTAATACAATTTTGGCGACGTGTGCTTTGTTTCAATTTTGTCTATTTCTGTATATATAATACTTTTCATAGCATAAACAGGTTGATACAAATAGTTTTGTGATGTTTTTATTGTTGTCTTTTGTATCAGATCTTCAATTAATTGGCCATCAAGATCTTGAAGAGGTCATGCAATATTGATGTAAAGATATAATTTACTTCTTAAATTATTTTTTTTAGGTACTCCTTTTGGATACTAGGTATGCACCTTTGAAATGAGCCTTTCGGCTATTAATCCGTAAGTGTCAACAGTTAGACACTATACACCGGACCAAAAATCTCAATGCTTATTTTGACAAGTGTGAAACAATGTTTAATTTATTGTCTCTATATTATACTTCAAGAACGCACTTTCTTCGTTCGTAAAAATGTCTAATTTTGTGCTTACACACTATGATGTGCAGACATCATTGATTTTCTGTTGCCAATTGAGGAAAAACGTTTCTCAAACCCATCAAATCCTTGTGAAAGCTTATGGGGGCAAAGCTCATTGCTTCAAGTGGTTTTGAAAAATTTCAAAGTGGTATTTTGACGTGAGAAATGAAGAGTGTAATCGACCACTAAAAAATTTACAGACACTGAATTGCAAGCATTACTCGATGAAAATGATGGCCAGCCATTCAAACCGATAATGGTGATCACTACCAACAACAATTGGCCAATTTGAACCATGCTATACGCCAAAAACATCAAAATATGAAGGCAGGCAACACAAAGTAATTTTCCTTGATGACAACGAACCACTGCATCACTCTAGAGCCACGCGCCACTTTGTTTAATAGTACAACTGGGAACTTTTCGCTCATGCGGCTTGCTCACTAGATCTGGCGCCTTCCACCTTTGCATCAATGGGTGACACACTCAATGATTTATGCTTCCATTCTCACACTGAAGCAAAAAATTGGTAGGTGGGTGGCTCGCAGCAAAAAAAAACCACTTTTTTTTTTTTGGAAAGGCGTCCATAAATTGCCTGAAAGATGGGAAAATGTGTGGCTAGCGAAGGTGGATACTATGAAAATTAAATTTGTAACCGTGAATTTTATCACCGCTGGCACTAGTTATCTTGATTTGAGGTGGAAGTAAAGTTAATATTTGTTTGAGTTGCCTCATTTGTTGAAAAGTGTTCAGATTCATCACATTCATGTCTACTCCTGTATTTGCACGCCACTTTGTTTTCTCAAAACTAGAATTATTTGATGCTATAGTTTTCAGTTTTAATGATACTTTGGTTAAGGTTTGCGTGAGATTGAACATGAGGAGGCATTTATTGTTCGCCACAACGTTACAAATGATAAACTAAACGATTAATCATTTCATTGATCTTGATGAGTTTAAAAAGATCCAATACCTCTTCGATGAACAGAATGAATGATATGGATGGACACTGATTTGCTGAATGCTCCTTATCATTACAAGTTTTGCATAGTCGTAATAAGCACCATGATGTTGAATGTCCTTTTTTTAAACATTTGGAATACTTATTGTTTAAATTATACATCTTCTCCTCGTTAATTATTTGTTTTTCTTCTTTATTTTGGTTGTTCGATGACGTATTCTGACGACATTTGCGATAAGGTTGTTCAGGCTTGTAGTATAATTTAGGCTCCTTTTTATTTTTTTATATTTATATATAATAGTGTCACGTCGGGAAGATTCTTGCTCGATAAGAAATATTCTTGCTTCTTTAAAAGAACTAGGTTATTCGACATTAACTTGGCTTTATTGTATTCTCTGGACATAGCATGAAAAAAACTCAACTTATTAATCAATCAAAGGAAAGGTTTCTTAAATCAGCAAAGGACGAAGTTTATAATGCAGACTTGTATAATTTTGATTTTGTGCTTGTTTTATTGAGAAAAATTCCTTGAAGTCAAGGAAGGTTTTTTTTTTCTTAAGCTTCTTAAATGAACTTCCATTTTCTTGAATATATCATCCAAACTCTTATCAGTTTCTAAAAGGATTCCCACTGAGTATCTTATTAATTGTAAAGATTCTGGAGAACAACTAGTCAAAATGCTGATTTTTTGAATATATATACTCTCTTTTATCGAGAGAGGCTATCCTAAAGTAATTTTCCCAGAATGGTTTCAATATTATAAACAACCGATGAGTAGTATCTGCTGGAAGAATAGAAGGTTAGGTAGAGCAAGTTTTGGTAAATTATCCAATCTTTATGAGGTGGACTCAGAATTAAGATTTTTTTATCTCCTTACTAAAATCACTACGGAGTTGTATGCATTTTGCCTTTATTTTAGCAAGCTCTAGTTAAAAATGCAAGAGTTTTTCAACTTCTAAGCCACCTACGAGAATAACTAATCAGCCTCTTTATATTTTGATAAATTGGATTTCCATTGGTCGAATAATATCTCCAGACTGGAAGTTTTAGATCCCAGTTCAATATTGGTCAAACACTGAGAGCAAAGCTTCGAGCCTCGAGAAACATATCCTTTGAACGCCGGCCTCGATCTCTTCAAATAGTCAAAAAAAAAAATCCTATATACTAGAATCATACCTTTAGTGTTCGTGTGTCGGGTATGATGCATCTTTAATAATGAAAATGACTACATAAATATATATCCAGATTATAGTCAGAAACTATTAAGATGTAGATTTTAATGCAATTGGAAGTGTTGATCGTCTTCGACAAGACTGAGTCATAGAAGGTTCAAATATACTCGATAAATAACTACCCTGGTGCTACTACAAAGACACATCTATACTCTAATAGATCTATTCTTAAACTCAGTATAATATATATATATATATACATACGATAGATTAGATATTAGGTTAATATTGTATGTACACATTTATATAATATATTACAGAAGTTATATCACGTCTTCAACTCTTAACTAAATTTAGTTGATCTATCGTGTAATAGAATAAACTCTATTATTCAATTTACTTCTTGTGGGTTGTCTCATAGAAATGTTGCAGAAATTTTAGATATACTTTATTCTTTAAGTCTAGTTTTAAAATATATATTTCTTCACTGACTCCTTTAACGTTCTGTAATCGACTGATTTTTTTACTTTTTCCATCTACTTCACTAACTTACGTATATTCTAAACACAACATTATTTTATTCTTACTGATTTTGAATTTTCTAGGATTTGATTCTTGATACAATGTATTCGAAAAAAAAAAAATACTTACTACTTTTCTAGAATTTGTTTATAACTCAAGAGCTGTTATACACAGATTCATCAAAAACATAATGTAAGACGAACCTTGTTCTCAGAAATAAGTCCACAAAAGCCCCATAATCTTATTGGAAATTCATTCTAAATATACTGATATAAATGTAAACTATTTCAACACTTAGCAAGTAAATAACTCGTCTTTTATATATGATCTGGAATTGGTTAGATTAAGAATAACATATATTACTTTGAGTGAAAAAAGATCAACAAAATTAAAAAAACTTGGATTATGTATTTAAGAAGACGTGTCCTTCTTGCGGAGTATTTAATGTTATATTTAACATAGTTATAGTGGTTTTTTTTACGTTTTCTACACTCTGCATAATTAATAGTAAGTGAGCTTCCTTTTTATTTGGTTAATTACCCCGTATCTGTTGTCTTTGGGTGTGCCTGATTAATTAATAACTGTGTCGTTATGTCATTCCTTCCTTTGGGTGACGTCATTACTCTTGGTGTGAATAACTTCTTCTTGACTCAGAGCTACTTTAGCCACCCTATCAGAAGAATATGGATAATCTATTCCTACCTTTAAAGGAACCACCTGACACAGAAAGTAACTATGTAGGAGACGCACGCCCTCGAGCTCTTTATTCAAGAGTTTTAGGTACTCAAGTAAATCCAAAGAAGGAAAATAAATACACTTGTATAGTAATAAAAGATTTATGTGGGAGACTTTTGTGTTTCTCATTCAAGATAAGAAGGGATCTCCTAGTAGACAAGACAATTTATGGCATGTCTATGTTAATGCCATTGCTATTATATTTTGTTTTAAGGAACACGAATTAGTTGATGATAACCCTAGATTTGGTTTTGGACAGGCATGTTTTTACTCTAAGTATCTTTTTGATGTTAGAGGTAGATTAAATGACTAAGAAGAAGTGCCCCTTAATTTTCAAAAAGTTCCAGGGGTTTGGCCATATATTTTAATTTAAAAAAAAAAGTAATTGAGAAAATCAATTTTAACAGAAAAAAAAAATTTATTATAATGTTGACTAAAATTTTTCAACGAATAAAGTAAATGAAAAAGTTGAGTGATTTTATACAATATGGTGAAATAGCAGGACATTATCCCAAAAAGAATCTGTCAGACAGAGTGGAACAAGCTCAGCTGTGATAACGAAAAAGTTAAAGCTCAGGAGTATGAAAAGGCTTTAAGTTTTTCTGGTTTCTATGGACTTAGGTGATAATTGTATATTAAAAAAGTTCTAATATGATGGATAAATAAGAACAGAAGTATATTTAGAGTGTACAAGAACAATTAGTTTCTAGACCTGTCACTTTTGAGAGTAGTTTGGCTGAAGAAAGTGCTATAGAAGGTAGTGATAATGTCATTAAGCCAAACAATTCACTAGATAACTTGGACACAAAGGAGCTTGTAGTGGAGTCTAGTGCTGTCTATAATACTGAAAAACTCAAGCATAGTCAGTTATAGTGAAGTTGATGGAGATACTACCCTAATAGAGAATATGTCCCTTAAAAAGTTCTGACAAGTGATAAAAATATGAGAGAAAATGAAAATGACATGATTGACAGTGAATAAGATTGTGTCGTCATTGATCAACGCTCTTCGGACGCGGGAGTGAAAAAAGGAAGGAGGAAGTAAATAGAAAAAAACCAGTTAGTTTATCTAAACCATGTTTAGACGCCGAGCAAATTATGAAATTATAAACTCGTTCGGAATCAGTAAGAAAGAGGATTAAACCGGAGAGTAATTATTCGCCCTGAAAGGAGGACAAACATCCCCAAAATAGTTGAATTCATCATAGATTTCTTTGATGAATAATACGAATACATATTGCGAATGAGTCTCAGTTACCTGGTTAGATGTCATCACCTTTCTAACTCTATTCCATGTTAAATTAACAAAAAATTAATTGTATGGACAGCCAAGTTAAATTTGAATTGCAAAGAACTGATTTCTTCCCAGGTAAAGTTCAAATAATACGATTCGCCAGGTGAATCTAGGAACGAGAAAAATAATTTCATTGAATATTAAAGAGGAAGAGATAGATTGTCTAGGCATGCCTTAATGAAACATTTGTTAACGTTCAAACCAAATATAATTTGTCTACAAATTATAAGGTTGCTAGTTTCTTCGATTTGTGAACTTTTGTCATTTTTGTCGTCCTCATACCTTTTCTATTTTCTTTAGTGGTTATAGAACTTCGAAAGGAATCATAATCTTCATTTCAAAGAAAGTTGACACTCTTATTTTAATCAAGGAGTTCATTGGTTTGAGTTATTGGCATAACATTTGAGTGAGCTCCTCAAATTTTAAGATATCGGATATTGTTGAATTGGAATCAAGAAGAAAAGTATCTTCAGAAAATGACATTTCACTTAGATTTCAATGTATGAAAGTGAAGGAACCTTTACCATGCTTCAAAATCCATGAAATTATTTTAACCGGCAGAATCTTAATCAAATATGATGATATACTATTATGTCTCCGTCAGGAATTTCAATCCAATTTAGGAGTAAAAATAGTCAGTTTTCCTAAAAAGTATCACAAGCCTTCTACACTTTCAATAGAGTTATTACATAACTATATCGAAAATAAGTTCAAACCCAAGAAAGCGTGTATCATGTTTTCATTGTTAAGCAAATAAATAGTTCCATTCCTGTTATGTTTGGGAAGATCTATGTAGAATAAAGAAAGAATCTTCAAGTCAGTAATGAAAGGCAAAATTGTACTTATGCCAAAAAAGGGAGATTGGACCGATTTAAGTAATTGGTGACCAATAACTATACTAAATGAAACCTACAAAAATTTTTCAGGAGTAGTAGCTAATGAAATGGAACTAATACTTAATAAAAGAAGCGGTTTGTATCAAGAAGGTTCTCTAAAAGGTAAAAAATGGCTGATAGTGCATGAAATATCCGCTCTGCGATCGATAACTATGAAAAAGGAAAAAAAAATAGGTACCATTATTACATTAGACTTTATAATAGTATTTTACTCCACTTCTTACACCCATATTTTACGAAAAACAAGACATTTTTTACCAAGACGACTGAATAATGAAATTAAAACAGTATTGTCTTTTTTTCGTAAGTTTAAAGCAAATTCAGGTCTGAAAATGAATGAAAATAAAATATGTATCTTACCAGTGGGAGAATGGAGTCCTGTATTCAGAGTCAGAGGATGTTACATTAAATAAAAAGTATTGAGTATATAATACTTAAAATATGGGAAATCAAATAGCAATGGTGTACATTGGTGTATAAAAAACTTTCTTAATGGACGCAACTGAATCTTCAAACTTTGACTGAATGTTAGAATAACTTCATTATTCCCTTGGTGTTACATAAGACCTTCAGCTTTGTCTTTTTAGCTTACAAGTCAATCCTAAAGGAAGAAAAATGACTTATGGGTATTTTCCATCAATCTTATATTCCACATCTCAAAAGATCTAGGTGGAGGGTTAGTACTCTCGAGTAGAGTTTTATCTAAAATTTAAATGAAGTTTCTTATTGACCTATAGACTAGACTTGAACTCGAATTGAGATCGGTAATCTCTAAATTGAGCCTATACCCGTGGTTAATGCTGACCTCCAACCTCTACAATAAGTATTTGAGCTCACTTTCTCCCTCATGGGCTGCTGCTCAAAGAATTGTATGGTATGCTAAACCTATCTATGATTCAACAACAACAATGGGTATAATTCGGCGGAATTTATAGAAAATAGAGCTTTTTTAAAAACTCATGAAAATTCTCAAAGTTTAGAGATTGAAGTAATGCAGTGTCATATTCTTACATCAATCAAAAACTCGGACTTAATATTAAACCAAGGATATTTATGTTTTCCCCTGAGGAAATGTGGAAGACAACATCAACATCCCATCCCCTAGCACCTGAAAACAAATGGTTCACCATCATATAGTGAGAGGCATTCTGAAGTGTGCAAAATAATTCTAAGAACATTAAAGATTTAATTTTATTTGGTCTTCTATCTGGAAAATCGTCACATGAAAGTCAAGTCATGCAGCTTGCCTTGTTAAGTCCGAGGCTCTCATCGGATCAAAACATAGGAAGTCTGAAAATATTTGCAGGCAACATTTAAGGTCAATAATTATATCTGCCTCTGTGAAATATTCTGCTTTATATCTCAAACTCCTAAACTTGTTTAAAAGTTCTTTGGTCTACAACTTTTTAGGTGATTTGGTATTGTATTTTGCATTTCCTCCAACAGTATTCAACGTTGAAGAGGATCATCCAACGATATGAAAACTTTATGATAAGATCAACGTGTTAAATTGAGGAATTTTTCATCAGTTGTACAATATTTTATCTTTGTTATTATAGATTAGTGGTTAGTCAATACTTTTATTGTTGTTAAGTCTTGGATAGATAGTGTAATTTAAGCTATAATGTTTTTTTGGTTCTTTTTTAATAACGCAATTCTCCCTTACATTTTATATTGTTTTATTTGTGTATGCATATTATGTGCAATATAAATAAAAACCTTTTAAAAATAAAAACCAAACAACAATAAAACGAAAATTAATTATACTATGTAAATAGTCATATTTTTTATTAAAATATATGTTTTCAATTTTAAACACAATGAGCAATAATAAGTGTACTACTTCTTAATTGTTATTTTTGATTGGATTAAGACATGATAACTCTCGATAAAACCATAATGGCCAGGTAAACTTTCTGTGAACTTCATTCTACATTTGAAACTTGTTTCGATGTACCACCACCTCCTGTTTCCCGAGGATATCCTGTAGATTCCACGAATTAATCCTTTAAGGTAAAAATAACTTGATCCCCATTTGCTTTGCACAAACTCTACATGTGAGGCATTGACTTGTTGATATACCATGAAGGTGAATAATTATAAAATGTACAACTCTGACACTAAAGAAGTACAAACATAAACTGAATACAGCAAATTATAGAACTACTATGCACTTATTACTTCATAAAAAATTATATTTGGAATTATCAACATTATAATTTTCACGGCATTTCCATATACTACACTAGAATCACAAAGGGGTTTTATAAAAGTAAGACGAACAAAAGACATACCAAGATTGATCCAAGACGCAATTGATATTGAAAAGGCAATTATGATGGACTTTTCAGTGACACTTTCTCCCATAAATATAAAATGTTGCCGCTAAAGGATTCGGATTTTCTCTGAAAATTATTTATATGGTAGCAGCTAAATTAGGATACTCTTGTTCCAAACTTAGGACTTTGTATAAGGAAGAGTATTTAAAGATAACTCGGGGATGCAAGTATGGATATCCCTTGACTCCAACACTTTTCCTTATAATTTTGGATATTTAAATGAAGCATTATGTTCCATCTCTAAAAATGAAATGCCAACTATGGCTCTATTTGATGTGGATGACTTAAATGTTTATTTCACGGGTTCGTGAAAAGAGATAACATCGTATATGAGAGCGGTGTCTAGGTCCCTGGAATCATTTTCAGAGACTTAGGTCTAGTTGGCAATACAAGCAAGACAGTAGTCTTATTTTCACTAGATGATATTTAAAGATATGTTTTTGGCTGTTAAAGAGGATGGAGCGTTCTAAAAAGCAGTTCTAAAATATATTTCTAGTACTACATCGTGGTTTGATATGCATAATATAAATATCTTCGAAAGGGTCAAAATATGGAATGCCGTCACAATACCCCAAGAAGTCCCCGTATGTCCGTATGTCTTTATTCAGAGAAAATTAAACATAAAATACAAATCATCTAAGGGAAATTTATAAAGGTTTCAAACTGAATTTATACTTCAGTATGCTTCAATTTCATCGTGGGACATAGGTAAAAAAATATAGAAACTATGGGGAAATCTTTAATCTTTACATGGCTGATTTTACTCAGTAGCTGCTCGGATTTCGGGGTGAAATGCTTGAAATATAATTTAAAAAGTAATGCGGGGTTTCCATTCGATAAAATAATTTTCATTGTGACTGTAGAGCTGTTAAAGTCTTCAAGTATGGTTACGAGAGCACTTATAAGACACCAACGACCGTCTACCATATAAAAAGAATAAAAAAATTGATGAAGTCATTTTATACAAAGTTTTATTACCTCCACATCCCTCCCATTCCGGTGCTAAATGGCGTTAATAATTCTATCTATTTAAAATGTCTGCCAGAAAGCCATTGAAAGCCAAATTGTACGTTCCCCAGATAATTCCTTCGATTAGGTTGTAAAATATCGGATGATGTACCCAAAAACTAAAAAAAATATTTTGCATGAGTTCATTTTTTAAAAAAGTGTGTCTGCTACAGAGCAGCTACTTTAAACTTGTCTAAAAATAAATAAAGATACAGAGAGAGACAACACATTATATAAGTCTAATATATAAACTTTAAGACATCTGTTTTGGGATTGCCCAAAAGTTTTTCACTTAGTGCACATTCTAATTAAAATATGCGATAATTATTTTTAAAAAAATCATATGCTAAGACTTTAAACGATTTGTATCAAACATTTCATTTTATTAATTTTTAATGAAACATTAGTTTTGATTTTCATATATAAAAAGCAGTCTTGTAGTATCGTAGTTTCTCGTTGATTAAATAAAAATAAGTTTTAATTAAACAAAATTTTTGATTAAAATAAAATTTAATTTATTTTCATTTATTTTCCATATTCACCGAGCTTAAGATATCATGACATCGATATTTGCAATCCATTTTTATTTTAAACTATTGCTGCACTGCATTTGGTCATCAAATACAACTAAATACAAGTATTTCATTTTTTTAATTATGATATATTTAAAACGATTTTTTTTTAAATTATTTATTTTAAGTTTTACAATTAAATTTAAATGAGAAGCAATACTTTGGACAAAGAGAAAGTCGAATAGCTTATGTATAAGTTTCTCAGATCATCCAATCAAAAATGGCCTTCACAAATCTGCAAAGTTGTACTTATTTCCTGTTGCACCTATAAATGCATTATTTTTGTAAAAGGATCCCAGGGAAATGATAGTGTTAATATTCTTTGAGTATCTTAATTCAGAAGGGTTATTAGTTTTTTGAGTATATAATTTGAACGTACCAAATTGTATATTAAGTGATTATCATGTAAAAAAGTTTATAAATTAAAGGAGCATTAGAAAAAAAAGGATAAGATAGTATTTTGCATAAACATGAAATTATCATGTGAAAAACAAAGAAATGATAATATCTTAATTTTTAGTTATGCTGATGTAACCATTTAAAAATTAATGTAATTATCTTGTTAACGTAACTGAATATGATTCCTCGAATAACGCTCCTTTGTCTGTTAATTTTTACTATACATTTAACTGATACTGAGTAATCAAATTTACTAAGCCATCCTTAATTTCATTTTCTTAGAAAATTTTGTAATACGTAACAATAATAGTTCTAGAACTGAGAATAGTAAGAATTTTGATACTTGTACTCCCATGACTACAATCACAATAATGAAATAGTATTTTAGTACTTATTGTTATTAGGTTTTATAATTATCCATATAGACCATACATTACAAACTTTACCTGATAAGTGAAATTGATGTCAATGTGATTACAATAAGTGATTTTTGTATTTAAGGACAGTGCAGTACTCTAATCAATGAAATAGTTTTTAGAGTAGTTGACGATTCAGAGTTGAATTAAGGATGAATTGGCTCAATAGTTTATAATAAAGGAACTGTGGATTGAGGATGAGAACTCTCTGGTTCTTTCAGTCGTCTATTCGGTCTTTTTAAGAAATTCCTACTTTTTTATAGAATTATACGATGATATTTTTTATTTATTGTTATTTTATATGTACAAATAAATTACGTAAATAAATGTATATAAATAAATATTATAACTTATAGTTATTATTTCATATAAAAACTTTCAAGAATTTATATTAAAAAAGGACAGATGAAAAATAAAAACAAAAAAATCCTATCTTATATAAGCAATATATTCTAGTTCGGCAAGTTAAGTGTCATTGATAGAAAAATTTTAAAAAAATTAAGCGCATCAAAAGTAACAAAATAAAAAATAAAATACATCATTAATAGAACACATCAATAATTGTTACTATATCAAATTAATTGTCACCAAAATAAAAACTAGAAATCAAGAGCCTGGGTTAAATAATTTTTAAGTTCTGAGGATTTATTTTAATAGCTTCTTATGTTGGAGTGATACCAATTGATATAATTTCACTTCTTTTGCCGCTGGGATCCAAGACTTTTTTCAAGGAAAGGGTGGTATATCTTGCAGCCGATCCTGCAAATGATGTTCTTATCGTTAAATTGCTTCATTGGCTGTAAACTTTCCAGCAATTAATGTCTTAGAGTTTAATAAGGCAAAATCAATGTCTTTAAACTTCTGAGGAGACTGATTCTTCCTTTGAGATAATCTGAAGAGTATAGATGCTTTGATTGAATTGAAACGTCCATTTTCCAGAACTTTGATGTTGATGGTGACAAATCTTTGGAGAATTTTGACAGCCCTGTAATCCACAAAATCATGCTGTATATTGCTCTAAAATTTCCCAATTATCTTTGTATGGTTTATAAAATTTGATAAAATCGGCAAAGATTTGAAATAAATCATTAAATTTCCTACCATCCAAAATATACATAAGGGAAGATAAAATTATTTTTCTGCAATTTTCTCAAAGTCTTAACATATTTAAATAGAGTTGACAAATGGATTGAGCTTCGTCTGTTGGTTTAATAAAAGTCATTTTTTAAGATTTTGGGGTCTAGACGTCTTTTGTTGCTCTTTATTGAAAATGTAGTAAAAACGACTGTCGCCAAACAAAGTTTGTGTTTTTCGGTTATGAAAGGTTAAAAAAAAAATTTCCAGGTATTATTCCAGTAAAAAAGATATGAAACTTTTTGGAAGGCAGAGATGACAATTTGGATTGCAACAGGATGATACTTTTGATTTTGTCTAAATCCACAGACATAAGATGACTCATTAAAGCATGTCTCAATTTCTTATCTTTTCCTTTTACTTGTGTTTAAGCACATTATCTTATTTTCAAAAAGTAACAAAATACGATAAAAACACACAAATTGAATTTTGCCTTAGTCATTTTTCTAAAAAAGGAGAAAAATACAACAGGAGCTTTCGTACATCAAAGAAAAAGTACCAGACTCAGAGCTCTTTGAATATTTCTTATCTCTTTCATGGGAAAGATCTGTATCCTGTTTACTTATTTTTCCTACACCAGAAGCACTTGTACCACGCTCCAGAACTGTATTGATGTCCAAATGAGGCTTCGACTGTTTTTTTTTTTTTGCTTTCCACCTTATCCATCATTCGTCTTATCGATTTCAATTATCTTTGTTCAATGAAAAAAAATATATTTTTGGTATACTTTTCTATTATATTATATTTTTATATACATATACATCGAAATAATAATAATTTAGGTGAATACCTATAAAGGCAGAGAAAAATACAAAAAATAAGCCTTGTTTGATATCATGGGTAATATTACCCATGAGAACAATTAAAAGGTTAATAACATATTTAAACAAACTGAAGCACAGTTTGTTGGCTTTGATTTGATACCCATATCAACGCAATATAATAAGCCTATGCGAAGCTATAGTCTAAACAATTCTTTCTTCTCGATTTTAATTACGTCCTTAACCTCGAAAACTTCAATCAATCATGGTTATTCTTAAAGGAATTTCGAGATCATGTCTCCATTATTGCAGATAGTATGTTTTCATTACAATAGCACTACAAATTTTTTACCCCTGGTATATTCCCAACAATTAATTCGTTCGCCAGAAATTGAAACTGAAATATATCTCTTTAAACAGGATAACATACTTTAGTTTGTGGAGCGTTTTACAATAGTCCTATCTATGTTGAATCATTATTTCTCCAACTTTTTCTGAATATAACATTCTTTGACATAAAAGTGTGTCTACAACTAATTCATTACATTCAGAATCTCTGAATATTTCCAAAGTATGAGGACTATGTATGTATACTTCTACATTTTGGTTGTGGCCGAATGCAGCTTAATATCATATCAATCAGTCTGGCTGAAAAAGAAAACCATTGCAAAATTACATCAAACTAACGATAAAACTATATTTTGTCTTTGTATTTGTAACTTATACTAATTACACTTTCCAACAAAATCAAACTTTTTTTATTCACTAAAACAGCATATGCTCAACTAAGTTCAGTTTGATAAACTGATTCTAAATATGGCCTTCAGAAAAATGCCAGACATTTATGTTATTTTTAAGGTTAAAAGCTGTTTTAAGGTCTTGGTGTTAAAGATAGGTATAGATCATTTCAATATTTTTTTAAACTGTATTTTAAAAATGATAATACTAATTTTTTTAAAGTGTGCATCATACTTATAACTCAAGTTATCTCCGTTTAAATTGAAAAACAGATGGTTTGTATTCATAGGCTCATACCTTCAAGACAAATAGATTCAAAAAGTTTAAAAGTGTATCATTGGATAGCTGTAACTATAAACTTTAATTTTTTAAAAAGAGCCTCCACAAAAACGTTTGATATCATTGTCAATTTGATATAAGGACATGACAATATTTCAAGGATAAAACTCATTTTTGAATTGATCTCATAATAAAAGTCAATATTCATTGGTATGCCCCAGCTAGAAGGGAAAGAGAGAGAGAGAAGAAGAAAAGAGAGAGAAAAACATAACATTAAGCCTCATGTCTCAACCTGTACAAATGAATTATTTCAAACACCATGGACACAAAAGGACTTTTTTGCATACCCGTAGTGAGTGAGGGATTCCAAAAGAAGTACATTCAAAGAAGTCTTTAAAGCAAATCCTTTTTCTCTCTTTTTTCTTCTTACCTCTCTTTGTTTCTATCTCTTCTAGATTGGGCATGTACGTGTTAAAAACTAAGTTGAAGCCTTGGATCAACAATGTTACCAATGGGAGGCCTTACCTGTAGCAGTATGTCTCAGTTCCCGGCCACACATCTAAAATAATTTCAAATTGGCTCCAATATTATTTTGGCGACTACCATGCATCATCAAAGACAAACATATCGGTCAGATCCAGAAGGAATTTCAGGATTTGCCAAGGGACCAAGCAAGAAGGCCTGTTGGTGAATTTGGCCTCATATAGAGACTTTACTTGAAGATGGAGTTGATTTTATAAAATAAAATAATAGAGAATCCCTCATCCTTTCAGAATCTAATTATATATTTTTTTAATTTAAAAACAGATTAGAGAGAATATTGCGTTTGAAAAAACAATATTATTACAACGCAGATAGCTTGTGCTCTCTATAGTTTTAAAAATAAAAGCTGAGTGGCCTCTTCCAATATTGTTACACAAAATAAACTGTATAGTTTTTATTTTAACAATTATTATACTATTATTTTTTAGTTGTTTTTTTTTCTCTTTAAATTACTTTTCATTGAGAGGTTCAAGAGTGAAGATATTTTCTTACAAATTGATGTAATGCTTAAAAAATATTTATTTTTTTATAATTGAGAATAGGTTGTTGCTAAGATAACTATTTTAACATATTTCACAAGCATTCTAGAAATGTTTGTATTTTTTTTTTTTTGAATAAGTTCAGTTTTAATAGCTTCATTTGGACAAATTGCACTTATTTAGAATTTATGTGTAACACCAGATCTGATAACACCAACTTTAGCTATATTTTCTCAAGAAGGAAACCCCTCCTACTTCATTAATATATCTACTGCTTTATTGCCCAGCATTATAAAGAAGAAATTAATGTGGTTGCACCATGTATATGCTTAGTTAAAACTCACTTTAGATCCATTAAATGGCAAAAAACAAAAACAAAATATATTTATGATTTTGCAGAAATTTTTAATAAATGTCCCTAATGCTATGTGTTAAATGATGTCACTCAACAATGTTTTCTTTATATATATATCAGTTCCAGTACTTTAGAACTGTCAGTCTTAAGGACTGCACCAAAGGAGTAATAAGACCGATCCTGGACTTGGCTGGACCGAATAAAATAGGACCAACACAACACTAGGTATGAGTAAAATGAGCAATTTAAATTAATTCCTTAATTAGTTTCAAAAATATGGACGTCTAAAGTTTGAAACTATTATAACCTATTTTACAAACATCATAAAAATGTTTTTTTTTTTTTTTTAATAAATTCAGTTTCATAGTTTTGCTAGTCATTATTATTTTATGAAATTTCATTGTGATTTATATATTATTTGGGCAATAAGACTATTGAATGGCAAAATAAAATCCACTGCAGCCCTTTCTTTGAGCATTACGGACCCGTTCTATTATTCAAAAATCCACGTCTTCTGCATATTGTATCGGTAAAGTGCTGGACCTAAGGCAAGGACCTTTTTTATAATACATCCTGACCTACAGATTCTGTAAATAAGATGTTGTGTCCCGAAACAACTTTGAGACACCCTACATCAACTGTACGTACAATCTGGGGGCAGGAGTGTATTTTTGGATATTAGAAGGTATTTTTTATTCATAGAGAATCAGCAATCATGGAATAGGACCTACCTCGGGGAATAACTGTACATATGCACAACTTATGTATCGGGTTCTATTATTGAATATTATAAAAGGGTCATAAATTAATAGAAACTAGTGGGCAGGAGAGTTTAAACTACTTTTGGTCGAAAATACTTCACCTAGTCAACCTGTGTTGCGTTGTAAGTTTTTTTATTATTTGACAGTTTTATTGTCCGAGTATAATATAAATTGCAACGAAATTGCACACGATAATAATGTCCAACAATGAAAGTACAAATAATCATAATAATTGGAATGATGCTGCTTCACAAAAAATTTTTCTCACAATAAGAATGTACACGACAGTTTTACAAAGCAACAATATTAATTTAACGATTTTAACTTGCAACTTTATACTAAAATCATTTACAGTGAACCATTTTCAAGTCTAATTTTTAATAAGTGCTCGAATAGGACGAAAAAAAAAGAATTTTTATTAAATGAAACTAATAACACTCAGTTATATTATGATAAAAATAGTTTGGGAATCGAATTGGTACAGTTGAGATTCAAGAATAAATAAAAAAATTGAAAATTATGATGAAACGTTTATAATCAGATATCAATAATTATTATAATATAATTATAATATTATTTTGTATATTTTTATAAATAAACAACGAAATCCGGCTCTTTATATGTCCAGATTTTCTGGCATTTCAATAGTACAATTATGCATTGTTTTTTTGTGTAAAATATACACATATATACTTAGTAGTCAAAACACCGTAATAAAGTTAACAACAGAGATTGTAGGCCCATCAAATTATCAGAAGTATAGAACCAGTGTGCTGATTTGATGATTTTGTTGAACAAAGATCTAAATATTAGGAATGTTGAGGTCTCAAAGTTGATAAGGATCGACAGATAAAGGGATGCAGAGCTGAAAAAGATCATGGCAGTGACCAAGGATACCATAGGCGTTATTAAAATGACTTTTTCGATTTAGTTTGCAAGGTTATTTTGCCTCTTAGCTTTCCTGACCTATGGACTATTTTGCCTAGAGGTACCTTGAGTAAAAGAGTAGCAGAGGTCCTCACACGACCAAAAAGTCCCTGATATACTCCATCGTCCTAGAATGCAACAATTTAAATTAGTCTCAAGTTAGCAGGACTTGTACACAGTTCATACCCCAATCTAAGACGATATTACCAATGATTATATCTGCTGCCTAGTTTTTGTATGAAATTAATCTTAAAAAATAAGAATTTGATGATAATTTAAAATAAATAGAATAAAAGCGCCAAATTTTGTTCTTATAAATATAACTAATATGTAAAATAATGGTAAATTTGAAATTAATTTTTTTTTGTTTATTAAAAGTTTTAGCTGTTTTTTGGGTGGAATAACTTTTAATAAAAAAGAAGCAGTTTAAAAAAAATAATAATAATAATTACAAATTCTTATTAAACTTCTATTTGCTTGAAAAGGTAATTTATTCTGAGAAAGTCTTTTATTACATAAATTTGTCAACGACACAACATATTTACGAAACAGTTTTTTATTAAATTAAACATAAAAAAAATTATTATTATTAAATTTTATAAATTATAATTGAAAGAACAAAGATACTTGCCTTGCCTTGAATATAGAATATGACTACGATAAATTGAATATTTGCAGAAAAAATATAAAATTAGTATTTTTGAAAGAATAATATTTATGTTGTTTTATTATATTTTCATTGCTTATAGATAGTATATTTTTTAATGTCATGCATCCATAAGTAAAATTATTAGGCAACACACTTTTTAACCGTAAGGAAATAATTTATAAATTAGTTTGATAATTTTTAGTCCAATTTTGCAAAAAAACACATCTTCTTTTTATTTACACAAAAATCATTAATATTTCTTAAATAATATAAGTTATAGGCATTAAAAAAGTGCAAATGTTGTTGTAGAGTAATTGATACTTTTATAGATCAAAATCAAGAAACTGAGCCTATACAAGTGATCAAGCTATTATTTTTATTTTACTATAAGAAATAAAAAGTAAAAAATAATTATTACATGAATAAAACAATCAAATCCATTTTTTTTTTGTGTTTTTTATCAAAAAGTTCTAAAAATTCAAGCATTATTTTTACAGGGTTCGGAAGCAAAACGTGGATAGTTAATAAATACTAATTATGTTATTAAAATGGAGATTTGATTTTTTCATGCATATTCTGAAACTCACGGTTTTTCTGAGTAAGTAAACAATTATAAGCATTTCTCAAATCTTTCATCATGAGTGAGCAAAAAGTAAAAAGACAGAGGATCTCAGACCTTCTGGATGCCTAAATTGAGGTGGCAGAGATTATGGACATTGTGAAGTGATCCATATATGAAAAAGAATGGAGAAGACCTCTCAAGAAAGGAAGGAAGTGGGGAACACATCTTGAAAAAGGATTCTGAGTTTCTGGGGAACCTGAAGAAGAAGATCAAGGAGGACACAACAAAATCCATGAATCGTCTCTCTAACGAGTTTGACGTGGACGAGGGGACAATGAGAAGGGCTGTGATGGAGGACTTGGGGATCTCCTTTTACACAAGGACTCCACGCCACCTGCTGACGACGGACACTCTGAAGGAATTGAGACTGCAGAGGTGCAAGAAAGTTCGTGCGTGGATCAAGGCAAATGGATCCAGGGTAAAAAACTTCTTTGACGAGAAGATTTTCAACGTCAGAACGACTGTTGGCTGAGGTGATGACCGGTGGAGGTGAAATAGGTGCTTTGTTAAAAACATCTGGTCCAAACAATGCTAATGGGCGTCATGGCGTCCGACGGGAAGAAGATGCCTCCCTTTTTTTTAAAGCCAGGGGAGAAAATCAGCCAGGAGGCCTACTACAAGGTGCTGAGGTTCGCTATACTGCCAATTACCAGAAGTTATTTGCCGACAACATGGGAGATTTTTGGCACAAGGGGATGTGGTTATCATCTTCGTGGGATTTGAGCCCGTTGGACTTTGCTGTGTGGGGCACTTTAGAGAGGGAGACAATCTGGACATCTCACCCAAATTTGGACTCCCTGAAGGCAGCCATTTTGAAGGACTGGAACCACTTGTCCAAGAAGTTCATCATCAACTCCTGCATGGATTTCCAGCGCCGTATAGAGGCTGTGGTTACTGCTGAGGACGGCGTTATTGAGTGAACATGTTCACGAAGAACGTTTTTCAAGGTTTTGTTAAAAAATTATTTATCAAAAAATAAAGTTATTGACATTTTTCTAAAATTAGTTATTCCGTCTACGTTTTGCATCCGAACTCTGTACGTAACCTTAACTTTCTTTCAAGCACCATTAAAAATAGTAAAGATGGATTTATTGTAGGATACAGTGTGTAGTAATCCATTCGACTATCGTTAAATGTTGCAATATCCCTTCATATGTATTGCACAGCTATGTTCTTGGACCAAAGCTTTTGCCGTTTCATCAACAGTTTAGGGAAAAATTATAAACGATAGTGATTATTCTCTCATTAGGAGCTAATGACGAATAACAATGCAAAATCAAAAGACTTTGCACTTTACTTTATACCAAATACTTCCCATAAACGATGTAAATAAGCTCCACAGAATTGTAAAGAAAAAGATAACCCTAATATCTCCTTTCTTGGATAACAAAAAAAACTACTTATTCCACAAAAATAGTCTTTAAGATCACAACACCATTTACCTACCAATAAAAAATATAAAAAATTTCAAGTATTGTTTTTTTTTAATCGGCTGTCTTTGGAAGTCCAAACCTCTACGCATTCGTTAGGGAAGTGAAGCTTACCTCAAGCGATTCCTAGTTTATTATTTTCTTTCATGATATATTTATATACTTATTATTTACATTTTATGATATTTTTTTGCAACTATATGTACATTTTTTTATCAATTTTAATATTCTTGTAATAATGATTATTCTTTTACTAAAAATAATGTTTTTACTTTTACTAATTCAAATTTACCTTTTAATGGTGCTTTTCATGTTAATTGAGGTAAAAAAAAAATCTTTATCTAAGAACAAAAAAAAATAATCTTCAAACAAACGGACATCCTTTCATCGTTCTAATACAATTTTTTGTTGATTTTCTTGACGTTTATTGACTTTTTTATAAAAATTATAGAAACATCCAGAAATCTTATAAAAACCACAAAACCTATTACGAAACTTTTTAAGAGCATTCATGTTTATAGAAAGTCAAGATATCTCCAAACTGATATATTTTGTTTCTATTAGTAACGTTTTCTGATTATTCATTCCGACACATTGCAAATTGTACTTTTTTTGGTTGAAAGGAAACAAAAGATCTAATTAATGTATTTTAAACCCAAAAAAGAATTTATTTATCATTGTTTAATATCTCAACTCATCATATAAATAAGAACATATTTAAAGCCAAAATAGACAGACATGAAATTATTATTAAATATAAATATGCAAATTTATAATTTCTTTATTTTGGATCATGATTGATTTTATAGTGGCACCCCACATATGCAATTTTATGTGCATGCGTATAAGAAATTTACTAAATAGAATATTTAATATAATAATAATTTTTTTAGAATTCCCTAAAATAAATATTTAGAGCGCTTCTTTTTAAATATTCAAATAAACACTTACATATTTCCAACAAAAGACCCAAAATAAGTTCTTACTAAATAATAAAAACAACATATTGATTTCACGTGCAGAAAACATGACTAAAGCATGAGCTTGCAAAAATAAATTATTGACTAAAAAACATTTATTTTTTAAAAAGCTGATATTATTTTGTAGGAAGGGAATAAATAAAAGTTTTTAAAATAGGGAGATGTTTTGCCGGGAAGGTGCACATTTTGTAGGCTTAACTTCTTGCAATTTTTTAATGCTTTTTTTGAAGGCATTTTGAAGGCATACACAACCAACTTTTATAACAATAAAAGACAAGTATATATATAAATCTATTACTATCACATATTGGTCTGAATAGAATATCTAAAACCAATACAAAACTCTAAAATAATCTTTTTCTAAAGTTATTTAAGATCAATTTTAAATCTATAATTATTATTTTTGCACATTTATTAAACTTTAATAGAGTAAAAAATATTGCTTTTAATGTTTCTAGATATAAAAATAGTCGAGAATACACAATTTTTATCGAAGGGTAAATATTTAATGACTTTCTTGATTTTTTTTTCTTTCTGAAAACTCAGACCAACTTGATTAATTCCTTTTTAAGTTAGAGTTATCCAATTTTCAAGCGTATTAATATAAAAGTTCTTTAAAACAAAGTTATTGATTGTCAAAAAACCATTCCCTTGTTTAAATCTAATTCTATAATTGACTTTCATTAAAATAAAATGAATATTTTATTGTAAAACATATAACAATTACTTTTAAAAAGGGGAAAAAGAAAAACTTGCTTATAAAAACATACATATTTGTATAAAAAGATATTCCAATTTGAAGATAAATGAAATTAAACTTTTCTTTACTCGAAAGGAATCTACAAAATACATGCCTAAAGGAAAATATTTGGATCTTTCTAAATATATGTATGTATTTCATGAACAAGAATAAAACTATTTATTACAAATTGAGTGTAAGAACTATTTCCATATGTTCAGTGGAGGAACTAAGTATTTGATCTTATTTTGATATTGTATGGTCTGGGCTAATGAATATTTTCTATGGAATTGAGGTCCGTTGACCTGTTAGGCTATGACTTTAATGTGTTTTTGAAGTTGATTAATTATGGATGTAAGTCTAAGAATCAGAGTTATAATAAATAGATTGCTTCGAATGAATGGATGCTATCCAGATTGTACACTTTTAAATAAAGGATCTGAAAAACTTGAGGGATTATTTTACAGGGAAAAAAAGTACAGCTATTTTAGTAATAATATAAAATAATCAAAGTAGACTAAACAGGGCTCCATTATATTATGCCCAACAAGTCCCCCCTCCAAAAAAAAAAAAGGAATAATAAATTCAATTTTTAAAAATAACAAATATCATTATATTAAGTAAATTTCACTCTTTCACAAGATCTTAATGTAATTGTTGGAACATGAACTTATGCTTGAGTGTTGCATTCTGGTTATTTGGAATATAAATGATTCTGTTCTTTTATAAGTTTATGCAGGTGAGTTTTTTGTATGTATCATAGGTGAATTTGAAGCATATTAAGCTATTTTCAGTCATTTTATAGACTCGATGTCTATTTTCCAGATAAATATTCAATTTGGAAAGTATGGCCACTTCTGGTTAGGACTTTCACTGAACCGGTGTAAGGGACTTCCAATGGAACTTTGACATAATCCACACAAAACCACAATTATTCAGTAGTTGAAATAGATTTTGGGAGATACATAAAATTTTATAAGCCAACATAATTATAATAAATAAATAAATTTTTGCTTAATATAACAATTGTAGTTGGTTACAAAAAAAAACAAAAAAAACCTCGGAGATTATTTGAGACCGAGAACAACGACAATTGAACCACAGATAGAAATTTTAATATTTATAATTAATATCAAAATATAGAAAATTTCCTTAAATTAAATCAATATGATGTTTTTGTTGTTTACATATTTGCTGGAAATATGTTATTAAATAATGCATTTTTTTTGTATTTTGAGTTGTAAATGTAGATATTCATCATTGATATTAGTCGTATTTTATTAATTCACCTAACAACATTTATCAAAACTTCTTTTTTTTTTCAAAAATCCAATAGTATAAAGCCACGTTACTAATTTGATCATCCAAAATCTAATTTTTATACAAATAAAAAATATCTACACAAAAATAAAATCATCTAATTATATACATAACTAGTTCAATCCCGTCTCTAAAACGACATTAACCAACTTGAGAGAGATATATATAGAATGAATATTTATGTTTCAAATAAAAGCTTGCTGTTTAGAATTTCTTCATATTTTTTTTTAATTTACATATGTTTCCGTATGGAATATATTAAGTTTGAAAAACAGGCTGATATATTTATATTGTATTTGTATATACAAGGCACATTTGGGTTTACATTTTATCAATAAACCAATAATTTAGTTGTATCCATTTATGTTATGAACAACTTAAAATTGTAGAATTTACATATATATATATATATTTAGGGACCATTCAATAAAAAATTGTCAAGTAAATTGATAAAAAAAAACATATATTGATCATAGAAAAATTATAGAAGCTGGGACATTAGATATTTTTTTCTTTGTTCTCCGTTCCAGATGTAATAAATTAAGTTATTGTAAATTTTAAGTATAAAAAAATAAAACTAACTTCCATAACTAACCGTACCATTTAATTACCATTATAATGATAACTGACTTTAGATGATTGATGCGAATATGCTGAAAGAAATAGAAAATCAACATTATTAAAGTGTTTGGAAAGATCTGTAATATAGGTTAAAGTCAATTTCTTACACTTAAAGATTTGATTTTCGATCATATTTGATAAAATTTTAAGTTGGTCTAGTACCTTGAGGATAAATAAATGAAAAAAGTTAAAGATTTCATTTCGAAGAGATAATGAGACAAAAGGGCGAGGTGTTGGAGTTAATTTTTTCACAGATAAGTTCCAGTCCTTGAGATAAGTTAACTCGATTGAAGTTTTCATTATTGACTTTGAAATATCCTTTATAATTATTGTCATCTTCCATTACTAATTTATCCTCATGAGCTATTATAGGGTTGTCAGTTACACTAGCAATACAGCATTCATTAGTAAAGATAGAGAGTTAGCGACTACTTTAGCTCTTCCACGAATGTATTGTGCATATTTAATAAATTCCATCAAAAGACTATGTCATCTTTTCCGATGGTCAGATTTTGATTCTTTATTTGATTTAAATGAGGATTTCACTTGTCTATGGTTTGTAAAAATGTTAACTTTTTGACCTTCAATTAGTGGTTTGAAAGAAAGATTAAGTCGAATAACTTCTTATAAAGTTATTATGCTGTTTGTAACAAAAACCATCAGCAAAGGGATAAGCATTAATAATTTGCTATAACGCTTCGATTGTGGCTTCCTTGGAGGTGTCAGTGACTAAGTTAATTAAATGTGGTTCATGATTTAAAAAGGTAAGGTTTCTATTTTTTTAAACGTGGATATGATTTTTTGAGTTGCAAAATTTTCTTTTATGGTCCACATAATGTGAGATTTCATATCAGAAAGATGCAGCTTTTCGGAGTGTCAGGTTAACAATTTTTTCAAAATTAGGAATAAGATCACAGTAAAAAACGACTATTCTCATGAATCTCCTCAAATCTTTTGGATTACTTTATAATTTCAAATTATCAATTTTAGATACCTTGTTTTACAGGACGAGTTCATTTGGAAGATAAAATGACTCCATTTATATTTTTTGAAAGTCAATTTAAGTTTTAATTTTGCTAAAGTTTTCGTAAAATTCCAAGTGTTTTTCATGAGAAGCTTTAGAGTCCAAATATGAGGATAACATCCCCATATACAAAAACCTAAGTAAATCAGCCCAAAATCTAGTTCATAAATTTCTGAATGTAGGTGCCAGCGTTATTTAATATGAAAGGCATAAATTTGTATTTTAATAGATAAAAAAGGTAATAATAGATGTTTTAGGCTTGTGTTTTTCAGTTACAGGGATATTAAAGTAAGCATTGCATTAATAAATTTTGTGAGAATATATTTGAAATGATGAGAAGGAGTTGTAACTTTTGCAGTAATAAAATAAGTTATTTGTCATGTACTATTTTAGAATCTAAGAAATGATAATCTCCTGACATTCTCAATTCTTATGATTATTTTTTGGGTCCAAAGGTACAGGGGTGCTTCACATGAGGATTTCGATAGTCGAATCATTTTTAACTTAAGTAAATTATCCAAAGTTTTCCAGCAAACTTCCATTTTTGAAGGTGAAAGTCTTTTAACTTTGACGGCGCTCGAGGAAGCATTCCCTGTATCTATGTCATGATATACATCTTCTGCAATTTGAATGGAGCTTTGGGTTTAATTTGGAGAGAAAAAAAAATGGATAATTAATTAATAGTAACTTGACATATTCACAGAGTCCACCCGTAAAAATACGTAATTAATGTAGACCAGCACGATTACAAAATATGCCCTTACTGGATTGACTGGTTAGACCCATTCAAATTACTTTTTTTTCAAACCTTTTAATATTTGACTTTTACACGTTCTCCAAGATCTATAGAAACTAAATATACCAGTCATATGGATTTTGTACAACGGCTTTGCCTCCTGCATGGGTCTTGAATTTTTTTTTGTTAGTGGCTATAAACAAAGGCAAAAATAAAAAAAGACGTGTCTAAATTCTTTGACTATAGCTTTACAATGGCTTATTTTATAGCACTGATATGGGTATCAAATCAAAGCCAATAAACTGTACTTCAATTTCTATAATTATATTATTAACCCTTTATTTTGATGTTCTAAAAAAGAACAATGTTTCAAAGGATAAAGGATATTATGCACCTGTAGGATCCAGTCAGCTTTGGAAAGGTAATATTATATCTAGGAGTACCAAGTTTCAAACAGAAATTGATTTTCCAAAGCACTCTGTGCTGTCAATTGAAACCCAAATTCCTTAAGTTTAATAGGAAATTATATTTTGTAGGGTATTTTTCGTTTTATTTTCGCTTCTTTTTAACCTAAGCCAATTTATATTTTTTTGTTGAGGGTTTTAATGCCCCATATTATTTGGCAAAAAATAATCAACACTTGCTTCGACATTATGCTTTCTGATATAATCAAACATATTTTTTTTATTACTTCATTTGATTCAAAAGATCTTCAAACTCTTTTCTCTTTTGTTGAGAAGTGGTTCTGACCAAAATTATAAAATTAAGTCGCAAAAAGTCCATGTTAGCTTCAGAATATTTCATTTGATATGTTATTTTTTTTTCTCCCAGGATGTTGTAGTTGAGATACTACTGATGACGAATCTTAATTATTTTTTCTTATGACGTATACTATATTCTATTTCTTTTGCAAAATTGACATGGTGAATTCAATAAAAAGGAGGAATTGAAGTATATTACAACATTAGAGACTATAGAGACATTCTTAGCACCCTCAACAAACATCAAAATACCCTCCTATTTAAATAAATTTTAAAAAAACTGATCACTAGGTCATCGCTTTGCCATTTTGTTTAAATATAATATAATATATCTCCATTGTTTTATTGGAGGTATTTTTTAAGGTTCAAAAACAGTTTTATTTTACTTATATTCGATGAACTTAATATTTACATAATGAAGTTTTATTTTTTTGAAAGGATGAGTAATATATTAGAGAAATTTCTGTTAGGGTTTCCCATAGTACAAATCACTCCTCTCTTTCGTTAATATATAACATGTCTAAAAACATATTAGCTAAGAAAGTTTTTCAATTACTTATCCAATATGATTGAATTTATCATGCAATGTTGAAATAAACTAATAGAACTTCTTATAAATGAAAAGCTTTAATAAGACACGAGATAAACTGGAAGTACCTAGAAGCAGGGTGAATGGGACATAATACGAATTTAATACACAAGTATATACATACGGCAAAACAGAATGGTAAGCTAATATATTTAATTAGTTTGCTTTATTTTTGAGAATGATGTTTTTGAATAAATAGATTGATATCATGAAAACTATTTCAACATATGCCAATAATAGTTTTTTTTTGTTCTCTTCATTTCATTTGAAAAAGTTTTAAAAGTTAAAAAATACTTTTTATTAAATGTCATGATAACTCAAATGGATAATAAAAAACTATTAATTTAAATAGATCTTTACAGGTGTTGATTTGCATACAGAACCTTGGCTCATATGCTTATTGTACCTAAAGATAAAAAACTTTCATTTTGCAAGAGCAGCTAAACTTATCAAAGATTATTTCTGATGCGGCAACATAAAAACAATTTGTACAAAATAAATTCTTTTTTTTTTTACTTCATATACTATCTAGGATGTATTCAGTACAACATTTCAAAGTGATATTTGAGTCAATTATAGGTTTTGTATTTCTCATGTAACGTGACTCCTGAGTAGTGTTGTTTCTATCCCCATTTAGAACTCAAAACTGAAGTTTCCTCAAGTTCAGTCCTGTATATCAGTTATAAAACTTATACACAAGGTTGTGCCCTATTTAGGTTCAGTGAGTTATATTGAGTTATAAAAAAGAGAGAGAGAGTGGATAAACAAATGCTACTTAACCCTTTTTTTAATCAAGTCTATTTGAATATAGAGAATGATTTTTGCAGAATTTTTATTTATATTTTTTTTCAGCTTTGTAGTCGTCAAACACTTCTAAAAGGTACAAAGTACGATCCATGAGTCCATTGATGTCAAGGTGGATCTTTTTGATTAGTCTACATATATGGCTAGCTGCAATTGTTGATAATTAGATCTATTTTAAAACTAGTCTGATAGTAAAGATGATGTTATCACAAGCCACTCCCCCCTATGGACGTCTAACGTTGGAAGAATTTTCAATACGCTCTTTCACTTATTTTTCTATATTTTCAACTATATAGCAGTCATAAAATATGTTCTTTGAGGTCTCAAGGCCATGCCACATAATGTACAATTTCTATTTTTTTCATTTTTCTCGAATATATTTACTAAAAGTGAGTTCTTTCCTATAGCCGAACAATAATTCTTTAAAGTTCCTAAAAGGATTCTTAAAAGGGTGCATTAGCCATTTAATACCCCTTTATTGGAGGTCAGTCGAGGCGTAGGAAGTGATGCCTTACTACGATTGTAAATGTATCTTTGATGTGGCCCCCGAGACTGTCTTTTGGATTTTAGATAATGACATGTACTCTTGTGCTATAAAAAATGGGGATGGGGGGATCTATAATAATATTTCATGTGTTACTTATTATTCTTTCCATTCTTCTTACCTGCAGAATTATTTTTTTTTGATTTAATACTACAAAGCTTTTCAGAATGTGTCCTACTGATAAAAAATTATATGTTAGAAGAAACTAGTTCTTAATTACATCTCTAGTTGAAGTTTGCCAATGCATAAGATCCCATTACCTAAAAACAATGTCAAAAACAAATATCCAGGACTCCGTCATCTTCTTTTAATATTCACGACCATAAACAGATAATATTAATCTTAGAAAGTTATTTCTTAAATTAAATTTCCAGTTTATTTGCTTAACCTCCTTTGAGTAATAACTCCAAATAGTTTTTTTTATTCTAAAGTATTATACAAGGAATTCCTAAAAGATTCCAACGTGAATTATATATAATGACTTAATAAAAACATGATCATATTTTGTAACTGATTGGGTGACAGCCCCTACAAAGGGATTGACATTGCTCTGAATTCTAAAATTGTAACTTCAATTATTATGTTTATTTCTAATAATGATGTAGTGTCCAAATAATTTATGATTAAAAATAAAATCGTCATCGATTCCTTCAAGTATATGAGTAACACCACGTTATTTATGTAGAGCTTAATGTAATTAATTTAAGGACGTATAAAGTTCTGCTTAGTAATGATATCATCCACAGTACCAGAAGAAAATACAATTAAATTGTCCGCGTATAGCAAAGCCAGGTGTGGAATCCCCAAGGTAGACATATTTTTAATATATTTGAGGAAGCACATCTATAGCCTTTATAAAAAGTAATTCAGATATTAGTGTCCTTGTTTACATCCTTGAAAGATCTCAAAACAATTTTTATCATAAAATGAAAGGATTTTGGTCGACGAAAGAATGAGAATAGTACCAATCATACATACAAAATTCTTCTTTCTTGAAGGATTAATAGCATCTTGAACGGAACATGGAATGCTGTCTTCTTTTCGTCTATGTGATATAGTAATTATGGAAAGGAGCAGTTTAACTTTTCTTTTGTAAATAATAAAAGTGGAAATTTTGTATGAGGTATTAGGAATTTTAATTGCTTATAATTTAATAATTATAATAATTTTATTTATCAATTTTTCCTTACATAGGTTATAATTTCCTTTGCGTATAAATCAAGGAGCCTCTATGCAGAAAAAGGTAATCAAAATTGAGTTTGAAAATGTATTCCAAAAGAAATAGTGAATAAAACATGTGATGTCGTAATTTTTTTGGGGGAGGATAATTACGTTGTTAGTACAGAATTAAAAAAAGTATGAAAATATAAACATGGGCTGGAAAAGAAAGAATCTGATAATACTTTTGTATTAAATTCGACAACGGGAATGAAAAAGCTGAATATAGCAAGAATATATGTGATAAGCTGACGAAAATATCGGGAGTTCAACAAAAGAATGTAAGGGTAAGATCAAATAAAATTACAGAAAATCTACCTCCAGTTTATATAAAAGACTTGAGTAAATTTTATTCCCCATTGAACAGAGGGAATGAGCCGAAAAGTTATGGGGAAGAAAGGAAAAATATATGTGAAGAACGATTAAAAAACAAACAAAAGAATTAAATCTTTGGACATATTTTATGAATTTTTCAACGTGGAGTACAATAAAAGTAATTTTGAATAAATAAACTTAAAAATTATGACTTAGAACTACCACTTTTTAGTCTCGTATAGGAACTACCTGAAAACAATTAGATTCCCTCACATTATGGATATAGTTGATTAGTTGGGTGAAAAACTCAAAGTAAATTGATCATCTCGTCCCTCCATTACATTAATTCTACACATAATGAACACATTCAATCTCCTCATACCCTTCTAAAGGAGTCATACTAATGATTAAAACATCAATTCCTTCCGTCCTTATTCAATGAATAATAATGGGAATTTTATATCTGTAGATATATTGATGTCAATATTGCTAATAGAGTTCATGAAATTTAATGTCCTATTAGATGCTTTGATAATTACTTTTCTATAATTGTAACAGATAATGTAAATTAAATTACTATAATAGAAGGGGATCTTCTTGTAAGAAGATAACATGGAAAAGATTCAGTGAATTACAATGGTTCCAGAAAAAACGGAAATAGACATAATCTTCAAAAAAAATATTATATCTCTAAGACAATTGTGTCCATTAAAACCTGTAAGAGCCTATGATGAAGAAACCTGGGGAAAGAGAGTATAATTGGAAGATAGCACAACATGATTCATTCAGCTAATTTTCTTAGTCCAGCAAATTAATTAAGTTTTTAATGCCTTGCAAGTATTGCAGTACTCTTTTTAACAACATTCTGCATGCTTATTGTGGATTATCTCACTGTTGGTATATTAAAATATATGGAGAAGTTAAATATAAATCGATTAATGGAACGGCGTTGGTCAATAGACAACGCACTCAGAGTAACTTATTCTCTTGAAATCAATGTGTTTAGGTTCCTGTCTCGTTCATTCTTGGAGAAGGAATTACAGGATTGTCTTATCTAGAAAAACACTTAATTTAAATTCTAATAAATTGGAAGTTAAATTCGTCGATTGTCTTCAAAAACAATGAGATATAGGTTTTGTGACTCAATATTCTCACATAAAGTTTCGACTCAAATTCGAAAGAAACAAAAAAGTGAATTTTTTAATCTTATCTCACGCCGCATGTCCTCCATGGCCCTATCCAAAGAAGCTCGAGTCAGCTTCAGTGAGACATTTTTCTGATAAAAAAAAACTAGCCGAAACTATGGTTTTGGGTGTTGGTAAGAGAAAAGAGTAGCTCAAAGCAGATTCTTTTATCGATCTTCTGGATAAGAAAGTGCTACCTTGGTCCAGAAAAAGACTGGGGAACAACTTTTTTTTAAGATGGAGCTCTGTGTTATTGCACTCCTAAGATCCAAGCCTATCTGAGGGACAACTTCCTGGATTATTTGGACCTCAACATGTGGCTACTTCCTGTGCAGACACAAAGCGCGTCGACTATTTTATCTAAGCTTGTATGGAGAACAGGGTGTGTGCTTCTCTTCAGAGGATTGTCCAGTCTCTATAGGCTTTTATCAAGAAGGAGTTTATCAAGTTTGCGTCTTACAACATAATCAAAGCCTGCATGGGGTTTAGCCCTCGTATTGTCACATATATTAGAGTTGAGGGCTCACATATAGAATAAAAATTGTGCCAGCACTCTTTTTAACTGATTAATATAAAAAAATTTCATAACAAGACCTATTATTTAAATTTTGTTTAAATAAAATTTGAAAAAAATTAAAGACATGTATATACATATATAAGATCAACCCTGTCTATATGTTTCAAAGAAGAAATCCAAGGTCATATAGAGTAATTGTAGTACTATAATGGTTACTTATACTTCATCAGTGCAACACTATACATATGACCAGTTAAAGGAACAATAAAAAAAAAATAAGAACACTTCAACATTAATTTTGCCAAAGGTATGGTTATGTTTAGGATTTCCAGAAGAAACTGATGAGTCTTATCCCCATCTATGGCTTTAGATTTTACTTTATTCCATTGTAAAGGCATAATGGCAAGCAAAATAATAAATAATAATGATTTTTGTTATTGTCAAGTGCTAAAAGCAATTTTTATTACTATAACAGAAAAATATACAGCACCCTTCCTTAAAGTACTTACTTTATTGAATAATTCGTGAAATTTTGTTAGATAAGAAATTATGGACCTATTTTGATCTTCCAAGCAAAAAAAGATTTTTAAATAATCAATAGCTTAAAGTTGAAGTATATTTTTTGTATTTTGTTCAATTATTGATTAATTTGAAATAAAAAAAACCTTTACTACCTTTAGGATTCTTACACTTTATATTTACGATCATTCTGCAATCATGGCTCAGTATAAAATGTCCACAACTGCATGTAGTACTATTCTGGAAATTAAATGAGGTCCTCGTAGAGTGTAATGATACGTGTCAAGAAATAAAAGCAGCAATAAACTATAAAAGCTTACATGACTCTGAGTTAAGCTCTCCATGCTCAAAATTTGAACAGGTGGAGATTATGTCAAATTGACTATTCATCAAAAAAGGTTTTGGATCTACAAGACTTTTTTGACACATCCAGGAACTCCAAAAAACACAAATTAATCTATCTGATGTAAATACAGAACTTAAGATTTTAAGCTTTGTTTTCAAATTTGTAGGATTAATTAAGATTTAAAATACTTTTAGCTATAGTTTAAAACCTTTACTTGATTTATAAGACTTATATTAGTCCGGATATGAGAATTAAAAGAAAATTTATCAAATTATCAATTTTATTTTGTGACTATCAATTTAGGCTAAGGTTAGTATAACTATCGCCAACTTGAAAGGGCTAATAGGAATAACTTTTTCACAGAAATTGCCGATAATTCGTTAAAGAATACAAATGTAATCCAAGTTCAATTTTGAGAAAAATTTTTTTGATTGTTTTTGTGTTGACAGGCCATAAATAAATATACTCTATATTTGTAAGTCAAAACTAGCTCAGGAAAAAGTGATCAAGTTTTTTTGCAGTACTCAAAAACCAGAAAACTGTTTTTCCATGAGGCTTTGAGGTTGGTCCCAAATCTAACAATAAATTTTGACTAGTTTGATATAAACATTATAACCTTAATAAGCATTTAAGTATAAATTGTAAAGTTTTCCATATCTTTTTTAGTATAATCAATTTTCCAAGTTGGAAAAAGAATTATTAACTTTACAAAAACAACTTGTGAAAAAACTTTGTTATAAAAGGACACAAACCAAATTATAGATTTGAAGTATTTGTACTAAGAATGTATCAAGATAATAGAAAGTGGCTCATCTTCTAGTGCTGTTGCTTGATAACAAATGTATGAATAGGTTATTTGTTAGATTAAATGTTACATTTTACAGTATCATAAATATATTTGCAATTCCTTTTTCTTTAAGTATGTCAAAAATTGAAAATATTTTCAAAAATTGTACATGTCACAAAAAAGAATGAAAATATCAAATGCATTTATTTGCCTATGAAAATGCCCTTCAGTTCTTTTAATATTTTTATGCACTATTGCATACATGAAATTAAATCATCTTTAAAAATTTGGACTTTTTGGGGACAAGGCCAATTTCACTTTTTCAATGAAAGACTTTTCACTTGGTTCTTGATAAAAAGATTTGATTTCATTTTTGAAAATGGCTCATATATTTTTAATTTTGAACAAATTCGGAATATATTTAGGTTATGAACTTTTGGCCAAAATTAATCAAAATTAGTAGTACATCAATGCTTAAGCAATTATGATAGATTACCAGGAGCCCTCTCCACCTCATAATGTTCTTTTAGATGTCGAACTAAAGCTTCTACTGCACAGTTGATATTTTTTTCTCTTAAGTATTGCTGAATGAAATTTTATTTTTGTCCATCTTTGACGCACTTCAAACAAAAGGAGTCAAAAATTACAAAACTGTCTGTAAAAATATTTTAGTAATAAATTTTACCTTTATTGAACGCTATCTAACGTAAACTGATTTCGCTTTTACAGCAAGTGATAAACATTACAAAAGCCATCAGCTGGAAAAATAATAGATTAATTTTTTCTACCGTAATTATCTATAAGTTGAAACTTGTATAAGCTACTTTTACAACTGTATAATCACATAATTTAAATTGGGTTCACTTTTATATCTATAGTTATGTACTCATGTATTTCATATCATTTATGATTAAAGTTTATTTACAAAAAGATATTCTTTGCCTCAACAGTTCGTATTATCATTAAACTCATGAGTAGTTAACTCTCTGTTCTGTTATATCATTCTATATGCAAAACCTATTAACATATATATGCAATCATAAAAGTCTGTGAAAAACCGTGAGAAGTCGTCTGTAAATCCATGTTGAATTCTAAGTAGAATGGAGGATGAATGACAGAGAAATTCTTGCTTATGACTTGGTATATTTCCTTTTCTAACTTCCCCCTTTTCAGAGCTACTCGTACTTGATATAATGAAATGATAGGAAAACTAAACTGCTCTCGTACAAAACTTTCTTCAAATTTTCAGAGTTATCATGTTGATTTTCTGTTGCTCTTTTTTTATTGCATGCCCAAAATACGCACAATTTTCATATTTAACAATATATATCGGAACCACATTTTCCTTGCTCCTTTTGTTTTCTTACAAAAATATCAGCTCTATTCATGCAATAAAAATAGCACATATCAATTTGTCACATTTCTAGTACTATAATATGTTAAATTGTCTAAACTGGCATTTTGGGCAATCGTGAATCACTTAAAAATCACTTAAAAGATAATTATTATGTACAACATACTAAAAATGGCTATGGAATATTGACGAACCGACTTCAAATGACCATCTGCATTTTTAAACAAAAGTTATACTGTTATCATCAAAGAAGGTAATGTTATTATAACTGTAATACCTTAGGGAAATCCTCCTATATTATAAAAGCTTAAATAATCACTCTAAAAAAATCAATAAATGCCAAGGTCACTCGTCTCCTGACCATGGATGGCAAAAAAAAAAGATGAAAATGGAAACACTGGTAATTCCTCTTTTTCAACAACTCTAGTGATGATCCTATGGTGTTCCATACATGCATGTAACATGAAAAAAGCAAAGCTAAATCATGATGTGCCATTTTAAAATTAATAATTAGAGGTTCGTCTATGGATATTTAACTTTCTTGACAATTAACTGAATAGTTATTATCTAATTAAAGCAACTTAATCAAAATTTATAATCATATCATGTGTACATTGATAAATTATAATTTTGTAATAAGTTTAGATAAAACATATAATTATCAAAATACATTTTATTATTTCTCTCTAGCATTTTACATGCAAAAATTTGTAATTTATAACTCATTAATAATTGAGTTCACTTAAATTTATTTATGAAAAAAGTATCAAGGAATTTACCTTTGTTCATCATAAAAATTTATTTTATTTCCTTTATAGAAAGCTACATCACCCATTAATACTACAATAAGGAGCATTTGTTATGTTTTTTGAAAATGTGATCAATTTTCACATTTTTTAATATTAATTGGTCATTTTATGTTTTACCCATGTTTATTGCAAATTATAGTTTACGTTAATCAAAAACGATAATAAATCTAGATTCCATTCATTTTAAAATAATTGTCTTTTCAATAGTAGTAGTCCTAGATTTTGATTTTTTTTTCATTTACTTTTTTTTTTCCAGTCAATTAGAAAAATTTACAAAAGTTTACGCTATTATAACCAAAAGTAAACTATATATTCGAAAAGGAATCATTATTTTCATTTTAATATTATAAATCGATGGTAACGAAGGCTTACCCAATTATTTGGTTTTACACAAGGATATTTTGTATCTAAAGTTTTTTTTATTTTTAATTGTTCTTTTGTTCGTTATAGTTTCTATTTTTATTATTGGTAATATATTTTGGTTGTTTCTTAGTATAGAAAATATGTTATGTGTATTTTTACTTTTTGCTTTAGAATATATTTAAATATTTATATTTATTTGGAATAAAGTGACGCCAGCTGGTCAAAAAAAAAAAATGAACACAGTTATAATTTACAATAATAACCTAACAACATTTTCAAATTTTTCAATGGTGTATGCCACAATGAAATTACTGAATCAATACTTCTGATCGGCATACACATTTTCACTTTCTTGATTTCAAAATGGACTAAGCCAAAAATTTCCCTTCAAGCAAAACATTGCAACATGTTTGTAAATACAAAAAAGTTGAAAAATACAAAAATATTGTTGGTTTATTTCATTATTTGAAATTGTTAATTTTAAAATGGCACTCTTAAAATTGGGATTCAATGTATAGATTATATAAGAAATAGTTATTATTTATTGTTTTAGAGACGAAAATCGTCATGATGGCATTTTCTTATTATTTAAATTGCATTAAGGTTATATAATATGTAATACGACGATCTTTATTCGCCATGATTTCTACAGACTTGATAAACTCGGATTTTTGGTTTTACAATGTGAAGTGGTATCAAAGCTTTAATGCCAAGCATAATTTTCAGGATGTTTGAGTCTCAACAACAATTTACAATTTTGGCAGCATAATTCTTACGGTTCATTCTTCAGATAACCTTACTAATTATGCTTTAGAAAAATATTTAACTATAATAATATTTTCAAAGGTTTCTGTTAAAATTAGGATTTACTAGAGTTGTAATGACATCAAGAGCCTGTTTAGTTGCACTTTTGGATGATACATAGACATTAACAAGAAAACTAGTATATCTTATTTTTCCCAGTTATATTCTATATTTTAAATCAGGATTTATTCATCAAACGATAAAATATAAATATAGGCATGTAACACACAGACAGTGTCATTTATAAAAAAAATTATTTCATTATAAGTAATTACAAACCTTAAACAGACAGCTGTAAAATTTTCATAATAATCTGTTCTTTTGATTATGAATTATGTCCAAATTTATTATTTCAAAACAATGAATTTAAAAAATTATGTATTTTAATTTTATACTGCTTCTCCATGAGAAAAAATAATATGTAAGCTATATAATGCTTTAAAAAGTGTTTTGTGGATTCCACTTCATTAATCAAAAAAAAAAATATTTTAAAAAACAACCCAATAATTGGAAGAAAAAAAACTTGTTTTTGTTATTAATAAAGGGCTTTTCATCCCATATGTTATTTTAAAAAAAGTAAGATTATAAATCTGGGCAGGATCAATTTTATGGTCCAAGAGACCACCAATCCAAAACTTAATTGCATTTTGATTTTCAAATTGGAATATTGCAATAATCATGAAGTTGTATCGTGAGAGCTAAGCAAGGTTTTATCGCTGATGGCAAAATGTTTAAGGGGTAAAAGCAATGCCTAGAGATTAACAAACTTATTTGGATTTTTGATCATGATGTTCTTCTTTTTGAAGAATGTATCCATATATAATTTTGAAAGTGCCTTAAATTTATATTTCAAAATTGATAAATCGAAGTTCCTAAAGAGATTCAAACCTTATTGCAAAGAATGCTTATCGTTCAGCACTTAGAAAAAACAGAGATCATAGATGAGTTTCTACAGCAAAGCAGAAGGTCCTAAAGATATCACGCAACTTATAAGAAACAACGTATAAAAACAGCGTACAACTCTATTGGTCTTTTTAAAAATGATCAAGGCTACGTGCAATCACCTGATTAGTTACTAAAAATAATCATGGAAACTCATTTCTCCCAATGTAGACTCAGTAAGTCTTCTGAAACATCCAGCAAGTCAATAATTTTAACATAAACTTCTAGGATAGCAACAAAGTCAGTGAATCTTTCAACTCTTTCGGCAAATTCAAAACCATTTGTATTACATCAACTTGGGGACAGCATCGTGACCTATATCTCAGAATTCTATGAAGTCATCTAATCACTGGTTATACAACAGGATTCTGGAGAGAAATTAAAGTAAGTTTTCTTCCAAAACCAGGTAAAAAAGATTGCAGCCTGGCCATATACTTCAGACCACTATCTCTTTCCAACTTATTGCTTAAAGGATTTGAGCTGATGGTACAATGGGAAAATGAAGAAGTCATTTCAAGCACTTCTTGCAGCATCTTATACAAGGGACATATCAACTGAGACGTCCCTTTCATAAATTAAACATAGCATAGAAAAATCAATTTATTAACAACAATGCACACTTTTTGTCAGTTTTTGATGGAGCAATCCAACCCGTGGGAGCCGGCAAGGGGGTATTCTATCTCCGGTCATTTATAATTATGGATACCTTATTTAATGAATTTAATAAAGGAGCAATCAAGGTCGTTGGCTACGAAGACGACATCCTCCTCTTAATTAGTGCAAAACATCTCCACATCCTTGTCAATACAATGCAAAGAGAGATCAATATGGTTACTGAATGGAGAAAAGAAAATGGCCTTACCATTAACCCATCGAAATCAAGTCCTATAGTCTTTTCATAAGCTTATAAACTTAAATCAAACTTTCTTCAATTACAAATGGATGGCAAAGTGATGGAATAGTAGTTAGGTATGAGTTTTGATAAAAGACTTACCTGGTCAGTTTGAAACAAAAGCCTCCAGGTGTTCTTTGATAGGGAATGTGGCAAAGGCAAATAGGACAAAAATGGAGACTTACCTGAAACAAGAGTATTTGGTTGTATGAAGCTATGATCAGACCAATCATCTCCTATTGATGTTTAGTATGGGGACATGTAATCACTCCAAACAAAAGTGCCAGGAAAATATGAAACACAATTCAAAGGAAAGTACTCTTGGTAATTAATCATATATTTCTATTGACACCAACTGTAGGCAAGGAGACAGTTTTGTGTATTTCTTCTCTGGACATATACAACAAGGAACAGGCCAAAAAATCAAGATGGAGAACGAAGCATTTCTTACGTGATACCAGGGATGGAATTGATAATCTTCCAAAACATCATAGGATCTCCTCCATTGTGATAAAATACTTACTGAAGTCGGAATGGTCTACATTCCGTCTATGTGTCTACATCAAGAGTAAAAGGATTTGGATAGATAATTGTCAGATTACGGATCCTGATGCAATCATCTAATCGGACGGGTCTAAAGACGAAGACAGAAACACAGGAGCTGGATGGGCCATCATCAAAGGTGATGCATCAATTTATCCCAATGGCATGATTGAATAAAGAGGTGTCTGTGTTTCAAGCATAGATTTTACCATAACACAAGGTGCAGAAGATCTTTTCAATCACGAAAAAACACTGAGCAATGCATTAGACACCCAATCAGCAATTGCTGCAACCTTTAATCCAATTATTACTATCTAACAAGTTTGAAAATGTAAAGAAACCATCATCAAAGGTATGTGTGAGAAAAATATACAACTAGAATGGTCAAAGGACATTGTGACATCACAGGAAATTAATATGCAGACCCTCTTGTGAAGAGGAGTATTGAGAGCCCAAAACCAGCTTGCTATTGGGACGCCTCCAACCTATATAAAGAAGATAATTAATGACTTTTTCTATCAATATTAGTGTGACCGATATAAAAAAGATCAAATTATGAAACATGCATATACAATACTTTATACACCGAAGTAAAAGTGAATCAAGCTTGGAAGAGAAAAATCGAGACTCATAGTACAATCTTAAACTTGGAAGATGTCCTTTACTAGCCATATTTAGGAAGTGGAGGTACATAAACTCAACGTGCATTGTATGTATGGAAGAATTGCAAAGTGCAGGCAATATCATCAATAGATGCCCTGACCTATCTTACAAGAGACATCAAGCTATTAATGAGAAAAACGAAGATATTTGTATTTTAAAATATATGAAACATAACAAAATAAAAAATATTATTGAACACAATTTTAACGCAAACTAGCTTTTAGAATCTGGTGTAGAAGTTCAAATATCTTTTGTGTGGTCGTGTTCGTTGCATTATATTTGTATAACTTTATTTGAAGTATGTATGGCAAACAGTAATAAATATTTAAATAACTACTATGCATAGGTGGGCTATAAAATATAGGTCATATATTTTTTTCTATTCTTTCATTCTTATTTATTACATTTATATATCTTATTTTTAAGAATAAGTTTAATAGGGGACTGTAAAATAATTTAAATAAAACTATCCCGGGAATTCTAAAACTAACCTATTATTTTGCCTTCATTATATATGCAAAAGAGTTTGTCTTCATTTTGACTTTCACTTGTACATATTGACATATACTAGGTGTAGTAAACGCCATCGACAGAGTTATTAGGACTTATTTTAATAATATGTAAGGTAACACCCAAACCCATCCTTATTGCTACTCTATGTTTATCATACTTTGAAATTCTCTCCTCAATAATCAAAAAATATTAACAATTGATTAAGAAAACCAAATATATATATATTTAATTTAATAATCAAGTGAGTACTGTAGCTCGTTTTTTTAACTTCACATTACTTTTTAATTTTTATATAAAGTACTTCCTGGTTTTTTTTCTTTTGTTATATAAATAGAACGTAAAGCCTGTGAAATTTAATGTATTTTATTCAGTGCGTTCAGTCGTTTATATTATGCTCTCTTTATCTGTATACTGTATTTATTTATGAATCATTATGAATATATAATGAATGCCTCCAGTGACATAATTTAATACATTTGTACTATTTTTTTATTCAGTCCAATTGCCTTTTACGCTGAATTGATGCTACTTTTTAAAAACTTTTTAGAATATTTATCAATGATTTTTCAAAGGAACATATGTTTCACTCAATTCAGTCAATTTGTCACTGAATACTCTAATTGAACCTTATAGTTATTTATATCAAATATTCTAATTTGTTATATGGGACATCCTTTTAGATTAAATGAAGCAAGTATTGATTTTACTATAAAAACTTTGGAGTGAAAATTTGTTTTTTTAAAAACATGTGTATATGCTTATGAAAATTTACAATTACTTTATTTTTTCATCAAATTTGAATAAAAGTCAAAAAATTTACCATTGAAAAACCCAAAAGTAAAAATTTTATATTTTTAAATCAATCCAGCCCTAAGTTTTGAGCTTTTTTCAACGATTTGATAAAAAAACGTTTTGAAGATCCTTGTGCTTTAATTTATAGGTTGTAAACTATACATTATATGGATGCATCATTTGTTAGTTATTCAAAAAAATACTGTAACTAATGTTTTTTATTCTGTAATAAAAAAGATTGTTTGACTTTGACCATTTTAATCTATCTTTAATATCTCAATCCTCTTATCCTTTGATTTTGATAAATAATTTTATCCCAGCAAAATAAACATAATATCTTTCTTTTTCAAAAAAAGTTATAAATGGAAAATTCATGGTCTTGGGAGACTTATACTTAATTTCTTTAAATAAATCTATTATTTTTCTAAAAGATGGATTGATTTATCTATATCTCGCATTGTATAAGTCTAATTGGTATTAGGCATTAGAAAGATAAGATTTTGAACAAAAAAACTTTGAAAAGAGTTTTGTGACTGTTAATGTATATATTATTTGAGCATGCATCAAAGATAGAGACTAGCCAAGAGAAAATAAGCTATTTTTTCAGATATTTTTCGATAAAGGTGAAAATCCAAGCCTGGTGGCTGAAAATTTGAATTGTGTTTGTACCCTGATATTCTAACAATCGATCACGCTCAATTATGGTTTTTTTATTACATTTTTAACAATTGTCTTGCAGAGTGTAATACATCTTAAACATCACAATTACTAGAATAAAATCAACGAATTCAAATTATGGGTGATTGGCTGTTACAATATTAAGACAATAAATACTATTCACATGTTCAGCCACCTGGCTTGAGTTTTCGCCGCTTTCAAAGAAAAACAGTAAAATATAACGTGTTTTAATTTGATGGAGTCCATATTTGACGCCAGCATAAAGTATAATAAGTATAACAATCTCAAAACTGTAGGAGAAGTTTTTTAGTAAAAAATTCTATCTTTCTTACACCATCAAGAGTAAACCCATTACACTTTTGCAACGTGAAATAAACATTATTTAAACCATCGTTTGAAAATATAATTGATTTTGTTTGACTAAATGTACCAAATTACATTATCTCCATTGTTATTCTTTTGTATACAACAGCAGTCTCTCTTGCCATATTTTTATATATTTCATCATCGTGTACTTGTAGATAAACCCTTAGGTCCTGAAACCATGAAAATAAAATTATTGACAAATTAAGACTTTCAACCGATTATAGCATTCCAATTATTTATTCGATAATAACAAATGCTTAAGGAGAATGAATAAATGAGTACATACTGTTTTATTAATCTAAACTCGATATTTAATTAAATTATAATCAATAGTTCCAATAATCTAATTTTTATATTATTTTAACTAGTTTTTATCTAGATTAGTATTAATATAAGTCTATACGGGGTGGTCTTTTGAAATCAACCAATTAGTTACAAAAATAAAACAAATCTGAGCTCTTTAGCTTTCGAGAATATGACACTTCAACATATTCGACAAATTTCCATTCTTGCACTTCGAGAAGTTAGGCGTCTCCAAGATCACCGTCTACGTCCTCAGCAAGTCCGATACGTTGCATCAAAATAAGGGCTCTATCTAAAAGGACAAACAGGAGCCGTATAAGCTATGAAAATATACCAAATCAATCTCCTAAAGGTATTTGGAAGATATATCAGGGCTTCACACCAGACTATCAAGAGAGCTATCAAAAAGCAAGTTAAAGAGAATTATTAGGGTCAAGATGTCACTATTTACACCTGTAATGAAGGAAACCATTCTCCTCTGTTGCAATACTCTTTTGCTTGAGTCCTTTTGAACTCTTATTTGACACTTTTGGCAACACTACATCCCTAATGCCAATCCCTTGGACTTCAACTTTTTGGTGCATGTCGACAGGAAGGCTTGCAGTGTCTGTCATCCAAGTATCAAGGCCCTCAAAGCCACTTTCAGCCAGCACCAGGACACCATAACAAAGTAAAACACCCACAGTGGGTGTTAGGCCTTCTGCCAGCCTCTGTATTTCATTATTTCTACTATTGGGGGCTCATTTAGTGATTAACAAAGTTCTGATATACATCTATTTATAATATCAACTTTATTGAAATATTATTATTAATGAATAACTTATATCTTATTAAAGATTAAAATAAAAAATGTTTAGATTTTAATCGATGGCACGGTATTTACCGATGCTATATGATACTCATTCAAAATTCTACTTATTGAAAGGGACAAAGCATTTTATATTTATTGCCGAACTAGTGCCTACACATTCATATGTACATATTATTTTCTTGCTTTATATGAAGATTATATTTTTATAGAAGGATTCAATAAATATAGACAAAAAATACTCCCTAAAAGTTTGATTTAACATTGATCCATGTATTCATCTTTTCATTTGAAAGGATATAATATTTTTTTAGTATAAAGAGTTTTCAAATAAAATAATCATTCATTGGTCTTTTTATAGGAGACTATTCTGTAGATATAGGGTAGGACTACGAAAATTGCCAGTATTAGAAAATTTCGCAGGAGGAAAATTACCTCTAAGAAAAATTGACTGTGGTGAAATATTGTCAGCAAAAAGCTTAAGTTTTAGTTAGATGATAACTTACTATGCTACTTAAAATTAAATCCTCTTCTTATAATATGTTGGAGAATAAGTAATTTTGTATTTCCTGCCTAAAAAAAAGAAAAAAAAAACTAAGTACAGCTTGTTCATTATTGGTCACATCAGATCATACGATAAACTGTGGTAAAGGTATGAATGTATACTACACACGTTAGTCTAATTGCACTTGGTCATTTCAGTCGTGAACTATGGTGTGTCGAGCATGTAGGACTCAACGGAAGAAATTCGCAATATTTTACATTTTTACTACATGAATGGCAAAAACGCGTCAAATACGTCAAAAAAAATTGCAATGTGTACAGGACCAATATTCTTTTGATCCGTGTTGCACAACAGTGGTTCGAGGGATTTTGTTCTAGTTTATTACATGTGAAGAATGTTCTACGCACATGGTGGAACCGTTGCCAAAAATATCCATCAGCGCCAAGCTCTGGTAGAACTTTTGGTGAAATTGTCCATCAAATGATGGACAATTTTGAGATAAATTGTTGTGTAAGAAATGGCAGTATCCCCAGGAGCTGAACATCGAACATAAAACCGTTTTGAACCATTTGAAGAACGCTGAAGACAAAAAGGATACTCAAATAGGGGATGAGTATTTTGACATACAGTTAAGCTAAATTTTATAGAATACTGTATATATTTATAACGTTACTTAGGAGAAACACTTTAGAAAATAATCTCTATTATCAGGAAATATATCCAAAAAAATTGTTTAAATACGATTAAGGATAAATATTAATGTATTTCATCACTGAAATACTTGATTTTTTCAATTCTTTAGGTACAAAAACCAAGCTGCACACATCTTTGATGACGCGCCCGAAGCTCCCAGGAGTTCGGATAGGAAGTTTTTATGCATCCACCCTAAAATCCAGACGTGACACAAAAATAAGTACTACCCTTTTTGTGTCAATGGTAAGACGCTCAGGCATACATATTTGGCCTTAATTTTGGTATGTAAAATTTGATTGTCTGAGTTTTTGCCAATACGGATATGGACTTCTACGAGAAGGCCATCATGAAGTTGAATTTATAAAGATCTAGATTTAGTTTTATTTTCTATTTTAGGCACTATGGACATCCAAATAAATAAGTAAAATGATTAAAATAATTTGTTTCCAAGATAGTAACCAAAGTGGCAAACGTGGATGTTAGCTTGAGTAAAATACTTAGATAATAATACTAAAAGTGAAGGCTCAATCACACCCGCTAAAAATAGGATAGAAGAAACAATGACATAACATAAGTTGATAAGGCTATTTTTCGACCTATATTAAAAAACTCAGTCTTGTGAAACTCATAAATCACAGTTTTAAGTAAATTATATAATTCCAACACCAATACATTCGACTATTTGAATCAAATAAATAAGTGGTATTTTCACTAAAATATGACAAATGACTTTATAAACTTATGTTATATCATTGTAGTAATTTCTAAGTTCATCTAACCCATTTGTAGCGGGCGTGCTTGTGCCTTTACTTGTAGGTTTTTTGTATCATACGAATACATTTCTACAAATAAATCATTTTTTTATTTTCTGTGGCTACATTCCTTTTACCATTAACCCTTTCTCTCATGAATTAAAATTATTTGAAAAAAAAAAATCTTTTTGCAATGTTTTGAGTATCAAAAATATATTCCATGCAAAAAAAAATAATAAGAAAATTAGAAAAGGTTACCTTTAGCAACAATATAAAATGAAAATCCATAATTACTACAAAAAACCAATTTATATTATTTTAAAATTCTATAAAAAAAGTTATTCTATTTATTAATTTAATTTTTATTTTGAAAAACACAATTTAGATTGTTATTCTTATAATAAATAAATTGCTTATAATTTTTTAGATAGAATAATATAATGTTTTTAGTAACTAGAAGAGTGAAAAAATCGGAAAACGGGTAAAATCAGATATTTCAATGATGAAATACATTAATCCTTAATCATATATATTATCAATTTTTTTTGATAATAAAGACTATTTTTTGAAGTGTTTCTCTTATGTAACGTTAAAAATATATAATGTGTTCTATAAAATTTCGCTTGACGGTATGTCAAAATAAAAATATTTGAACAAATTTTATAATATTTCTTAAAATTTACGCTTTTGAGAAGAGCAGCTTAGCTTTCATGACACTTGAAGCTATGAGAGGAAAGAAATAAACAAATTCCCCATCTTATATTAAGCTTGGACATATGACATAATAACTCCATTCATGATCCTTATTTTTTCTATGAGCTCAACAAAGACTAATTACTTTCATTTGCCATAAGATATTAAGTGTTACACTTTGTCTTTCATGAGCACACACACTATTAATTTCTTTGTAAATCAATGTTACCTCTTTAAAAAATTTAAGGATAATAAAACCTGGGATTACTTCTCCAAGAAAATATTTATCAGACGGGAGCTCCAATTGAATAGTTGCTTTCTATCCCATAGAACACGGAGAATGTTCTCTGGACGAAATTTTAAAAGTAATTATCTTTGTCCTCCCATCCCTGCATTCATTGGATTAGAAATGGTTCCTAACAACATGATAAGGCAAGGTTCGACTGTTGATAATGGTTTTAAAGAGAAGGAGCCTTCATTTTTAGTCACAAGGCCAAGTTTTGAACGACGTGGTATTAGCAATGCCAGGGAACATGCAGATCCAAACGTTATTTTGAAAAATCTGACATACGTCAAAAATGGCTAAAGAGAAGACTAGGGACTTAAAAAAAATACAAGAAAATCTGCAACTGGTTATATAGAGACAATGTAAGTAAACATTGTTATTTTTTAATATAAAATATAATCCTTTATTTTTATTTTTACTCCCCTCTACACCAAATCCTTCTCCTCGCCTTCTCCTCTAAAAAGAGAAACAAACTCTACACATTATAATGAAAGATTAAAGGATAAACTGGTCTCGGTGTTTTTGCGCAAGTCAACAAAATAGAGAGGACATACAGACACTGAACAATTCTTCAGTTACTTAGTTTAGCTTTCGGAGATGTAGAGCCTCTAAATAAAGAATCTCAAACTATTTTTAATCAAGTATCAATGGCCTAGACTTTTTGGGGAAGAGGCTTATACCCCTAAAAGTTTTTTAAGCCAATTTTTTTTTAGTATATATAGTGTATGTTTAATAAGTCTTATAATAGTTTCATCAGACATAAAATCCAAAATTTTAGAAAAGACGAGTTTGAATTTTAAACAGTCGACGCATAAATTAATCAATTTCCTATGATATTTTTGTGGCCTGCAAGGTTAAAAAGAGGTTTGTTTAGGGAAATAAAACCTATTTTCACAACAAATATATCTCCTTCTTTGAGTCCCTCTTCACTTTCTACACCCATCTCTCTGTCTCTTTTCTTGTACCTCCATCCTTTGTTTATATTCCCCTCTATTCAGCCTTATAACGGGAAATAAAATAAATTAAAGCATATGCAACCATAAAAATTATTGTTGATTTTGGAGCTGTTGAAGATATTATAAGGAAACAAAGTCCAATTATATAGCCTGGAAACACTTTGAACTCAATTATCATTTCTGTTTATTGTTTTATTTTCAAGAATTGATTTATCAATGGTGAAAACTTTGAGATATAAAAAATTGTCAGCTCGCAATTACAAAAAGAGCAAAATCTTCCAATTTTATTCTCATTAAACATTTGTTTATCGGTGGCAATGTAAGATACACTGTTATACATTTATAAAAAACGGTTTATAATTTAAGATAATAAAAGGATTGCAATGAAAGAAAACTTCTTGATCTTAATCGACTACAGATTTCTCTACATTTATTAAATATCTCAAAAAAAAAAATCGGAATACTAATTTTTTTAAATGAACATTTAAGAAAGCTACTTTTTAGAAAAAACAAATTTTCTGGTATTATAAGCTTTGCTTTGAGTTTGGACTGATCATATTTTATTTTGTGTCCATTTATAATTCAAGTTTTGAGTGCTTTTGCTACGATACAAGCACCTTGCATTATGTGGGACGAACGTTAAACAATCTCTATTTTTGTTTTTGATTTGGAAAACCGATATAAATACGACAAAAAATCTTCTTAAGATAAGAAGCTCGTTTAGCCACTTTGCTTCATAGCTTCAGAATTAATTATTTGAGATATTGATGTGTTATATATTTATTGATCAAACAAATGGCATCCTTACTTTTGTGTTTTTTGTTTTCAATTCTAAAAAACTTGGATTTTGTATTGAGGAAATTCTTACAAAAGGGAAAAAAACCTAAAAAGAAGTACATTACGATTAATTTCATTAAAATTAGTAAATTAAAAAAAGTGTCAGACTTGGAGATGGTTTAACATCCAATATGAAGTAGACTTATACAATTCAACTTTAATTTCTCAAATTATTTATGGGGGGAACAGGGTCATTCCATGTCAAATTGACCGTGGCATGTCACCCGAACTTTTCCAATTTGAAGGATTTCCGGTACTCAGATATATGGTTATATTAAATGTACCAAATGTCAGCCTTTATAGTCCTTATACTGACCTGCACCACCTTTAGAAAAGTATTGAACTTACCTTAAGGTTTTAAAGGATAAAGAAATGTATGTTAGATGGGTTGAAATCCCTCAAAAGGGGCTAGTGATGTCATTGTGATAACAGCAGCAATAAAAGCAAGGGACAACAGTTCAAAATATAAAAACATGAACAAACTATTTTAAAAACTATGTTCAACTTTATGTAGTCTATGATAGTATAAACTAGTCATTATTTTTATTTGTCAACTTCTAATAAATACTATTATTTACAGTAGTTCTTGTTTCCTTTTTCTGTCTAAATAAATAATACAATAAGCTTAAGATATAAACACCGAAATAAAATTGACCAAATTTACGGCTAAAAGTAACCTAACTTTAAGATCCCACTCTTGGAATTATGATAAAAAGCCAACACGATTTTGGGCACCATGATAGCCCTACATATGTAAAACATGTTGCCTAAGTTTCATATTTGTAAAAATTGAGTAATTTTTAAATTCTTTGTCAAGTACTTGCATGTTTAATTAAGATTTTCTTTAAAATCAAAATTTAGGTAATAAAACATTTAATTATTCCACTTTTGAGTTCATTTTTATAATTCTAACATTTCAAAATAGTTAAATACCAACTTTCAAAAGGTAAGCTTTATTCGGTCAAAAATATACAAGAAATTGTATTGTCAGGTTATATAACATTGCAGCGACGTTTAAAATTTTGGTCCAAAAAGGCACGGAGTCGAGTATCGTTAGCTCATAAACAACTCAAAAATATTTGCTATAATTTGACACATTTAATATACTCATTAATTTGATCTTATGAGCCAAAAATCATCAAAACCTTATAGGTCAGTTGATTTTTTTTTTTTTTTGTCAATTTAAAATGGATAGACCCTACAGCTCTACCATTGGTAAGCAAAAGTCTCTTAAATTTAGAGAAAGGTGTTGAAGAATACATTATTTGAAAAGAGATACGTCCTTGTCCTGAATAATACTTGATCTCAACAATACCGACTACTAGTATTACTCTCAAATAATATATAAAAAATGATCTCAAGATTTTTACGAACCTCAAGTTTAAACAATATTTGGAATAGAGGAGATTCATCATTCAGTCTATAAATCGTTATATTGGGTACCGAATATTCCAACGATATGCACTAGCAATTAACTCCATGGACTGGCAGCTTCACAAAATTTATATATATATGGAGTAAATCACCTATGTTTGATCCCAATAGTACAACAGATGTCATCCGACTAAATGCAATCAAGAAATCTTTCTTTAAGAAACTCCAAAAACAACAGATAGAGCTGGAAATGATTTCCATTAAAAAGGGCATTCTTACATTTCAAGATACAGATCAAAAATTGATTCTCAATAATAAAGAGTCGGCTGACAAAAATGGTTAAGGCTCTCTATTGCTTGAAGTATATGGAAAATTTCAAAGAGAAAGTTCTATAGAAACCAAAGATGGGAGTACTGAGGGAGACATTTTCATTGTGGAACATCTCAAGGGCACACCAATTCAAGGAACTTATGGTTCCAATAATTATTTCATTGTTAATAATATCGAGAATCTACATTATGAATTAAATGTAGTAAGTGAGACTGGGAGTCAACCTCTTTCAATAGAAGTACGTAAATCCCAAGAAGAAAATGCTTTTTTCACTCTTATGATAGTCTCAAAAAATTTAGATATCAAGTTAACTGAACAAGGTCAAAATAACATAATTATAAATTTAGATATATTATATTTCTATGTCCTCTGTCAAGTATTTACCTCCTTTGGTATTTTTCCACCTTAATATAAAATATAAAGAGTTTGTTATTATCCTTCAACGTAAACTCTATATTTCCCTGCGCTCGAGCATCTAAGGTTCCTTATTATTAGACCATGATTGGTTTTCCGGACAAAGTACCTTTTGTAGACACCCGTTTAAAGGATTTCCATAAAGTTCCCTATCTTTTTCTTCTCATCATATTTATAATTTATCAGCTCATTCTACTTCCCCAATTTCATACTCAGCTAAATGAGTTTTGCTCTTGAAGAAAAAAATATTTGTCCTTAATTAATTCAGTCTGACAGAAAAGGAAATTTTATCGCATTTGACGTATCAACCTCTTAATAAGCTGTAAGAATATATGCACCAAAGAAATATTATTTCTTCACAGACATTATCTTGGATAGTTGGGCAAAAATAACAAAATTCTAGTAGACCTCAATATGTCACGAAAGCATCGTAGCTATTTAACCAACTTTTATGGTTGTCCGGATTTAAAAACTTCTAAGGACTTTAAAAAATTGTCATTCTACTCAAGCTATGAAATCAAAAACTCAAAACTACAGGAAATTGTAAAACTGAGACTTAAGCTTGAGAGATGAAAAAAAAGTCCTTAATTGCTTGAAAAGTAATTTGTTGCCTTTGAAGATCTTCTTAGGTAAGAAGCTTATAATACACCAAAATTCTGCAATGAGTACTTTGATGCCTTCTGGGACAAGAAATTGTGGTCTCTTCCATTTCTGATCTCAATCCCTTCAACTTCAGACTTGAGAGCAAGGTTGGGAAGACATCACACAGAAATGTGCAGGAGGTCAAGGCTAGAATCAAGAAGGAATTACCAATATGGCTCCAGATTATATTTTGGCAACTTGTGCCAAGTTCTGACATCGCTGGAGTCTTTCATAGAGACTGGATGTGGCCATATTGAATCATTCTTGCCAAGACTGATTGCTAAAAGTTTTTCATTAACTCTTTTTATAATACTTTTTCTTATAGAAAGTTATTAAGGTTTTGGTTTTGCTTCTTGATCGCAGAAATGTTGTATTCTTTATAATGGATACAAATTTAACAAAAGACTGTTTATGGGACACAATAACTGTTTCAGAACTCAAACTAAGTTTAGTGTTTGAACTTTTTGAGGAAGATATCTTGCTCATAGAATTTTAATATTGGATGATTCCTCCCTCTCTTGGCTTCGAATGAATCACTGAGCGATAATCCCACTTTTTATACAAATGAGGTTGTATTTGCCAACATTAAACTTACTTCTGTCGGTCAACTTCTTAAAGATTCCGTGAAGAGGTACTCCAAGATGTTTCAAGTTTACAGCATTATAAAGATTATAAAAAAGATTTAGCATTACTTTTTTTTGTCATCTAACTCCCATTTCTATTACAATGGAGATCGTGTCGTTAAAGCGAGTCTTTAATTATATCAAATGGGTCCTTCAGAGGGAGGCCCATCAAACTTATTCAATGTAAAGCTCTAAAGTTTTGGACACCCCCTTCTTTTGTCGAAACGAGAAATGGTTCTGCAACAGGATGGCGACCTCTTAATTATTCACCAATTATTCTTTGCAAGAGAAGGAGAAAAAAAATGCTTCTTCTGTGCCTTGTAGAAGGAAACCTCTTTTCATTTGTTTTATAAATGTCCAAAAGTAACCCACGTGGTATGTACAACTATAGGGCTTTGAGGATTTGTATCAAACATCAATCTCCAAGACTGATTGTTTGGTGATGCAGTTCCCTCACTATAATTAGTTCGACAAAATCGAACAAAGCATTTATTTACTATTGATTGTCTACTCTGTATGTTCATATTAGACTATGCCTACAAGCTTTGATAATGTAGTCCGAATAGAATTTAATATTTCGGATAAATTTGGGGAAAGATATCCCTTGTTTTGTTTATAGATAGACTCAATGATCAACAGGTTATTTAGTGTTTGATCTTAATTAGGGTAGGGGTTTATTATGATTTTATGTATTATCTACAACTAATCAAGTTCTCATTGCATAGTATTGTTTGTTTAAAGTACCGATGTTGAGTTATTTGTTTTTTAAACCATATTTTGGTTATGTTAGAGAGTATGACATTTTTTTAAGTATTAAAAAAATTATTGCTTATTGAAAAAGGGAAAAATATATGTTTCAATGATATTTTGTTACTGGGTGATTTGCGTAGTATTATATAATTGTAAATTCATTTTTGTAAGCATAGTTTTTTACTCCAAAGAAAAAGGGTCCTTTCCAACTTCCCCTAGTGCAGTTGTACTCTGCAAGTCCTACTCATTTCATGAGTCACTTTTTTTTTTGTTAAAATAATGTATAATATTAATACCTGTGTTATGAGGATCTAGGAATGCTTACCCTTGGAAAATTTTGCTTTGATATTACTCACCCAAGGTAAAATAACATTTGATAAAGATGATTCCTTCATTATTAAAAAAAGACTATTTCAATATATATAAATCACTAGTGCATGGTTTGATGAATGACAGATAGTAATATCGGGGATTTTTTGAGGAAGTGTAAGGTGTCTTATTGGACATTGGAATGAATACAGATCTATGCGTTTCCGAAATAAGGAAGTGATTTTTTTTTGTTGCTACTCTCAGCTAATCTAATAAAACGTCATGAAAGCTTAAGGGCTCTATGACAAAAAAAAATTCCAAATTATCATTTTTCTGATTCTTTTATTTTTTTACAATAGAAGGACATAATTTATGGATATATATACTGACAAAGGATGGAGCGGGAAATCACTTTGACAATGGTCAATATTGTTTTTTCTTGTTCATTTGATCCCTTTCTGTACGGCCAAGCCGTATAATATATGTATTATTAAGAATTTAAGAAAATATTCTCAACTTCAAATAACATATCAACATATTTTCACTAAAAAGTTATTTAGATTGCAAAATTGCAAGGCAAATTTGAAAAAAAAACTTTTTTTCTCTAATTGGCAAAAAAAAATAAACTAAATAATTTAGCAAAATTAAAAAGAGTAACAAAAACTTACAAAAAATTTATGTTATACTTGGAACAGCAAAAATATTATGTAAATGATGTTGTCGAAAAAATTAATTTCGATAATTGATTCATAATTGCAAATATTGCAAAAATTATTTAATAAAATGTTCAGAAAATAATATATACATACATTATTGTAATATTAGGGTTTCGAATTTGATGTTCAAAATGCATCATTTAGTCAAATTTCTTCAAAAATCGAAAATTGACATGTAATGAAAATAAAAAGGAAATGAAAAATTATTCGGAAAATTGCAGGTATTTCAAATAAACATCAACTTTTAATTTTAAGTTTATATATAAATAAATTTCCAGGTTTTTAATCAATTTAAAATTTTTTAGTTATTCGTATTTTTATTTTTGAGACACCAATAATTTTTAAATTTATAATCCAACAGGCTATCTAGTCTCTTTGATCTCACATAAACAACTTGAGTGTTATGGGAGTAGAATATGACCTCCAAAAGTTGAATTGAATGATATGAAACATTATAGATAGAACAAATAAGGAGTACATAAAATCAAGACTAGAATATATAATACCATATATCATGATGCTTTGTTGATGCCATATATTTTTATATTGCAATATCAGAAATATTAAAAATAAATTACTGTCATAAAAATGAACATTTTCATTATTACTGTTTTTTAAATTAAATTAAAGAGTTGAGCTCATGCTAATTATAAATAATAAGGACTCATTTAGATTTCTAAAAAAAACCTGTATGATTTACAAAAAGGGATTATTTTTATAATGTAACATTTTTTTATGAAGCTTTTTCTAAATAAAAAATAATAATTAAGAAGTTATGAGCTAAGTTCTTGTGATAAATCCAAACATAACAAGATTTTTCTGAAATAAGAATATATCCATTTGAATAAAATAGAAATACAAGATAGCAGACTCTTCCTACTTATGTTGGCGAAATGTTTATAGCAATAGAAGTCTTCCAATCTTCCAAGTTGTTGTTGTGATGATTAGCATAGACCACATATTAACTTTTCCGTAAAAGTAAATATCCTTATGGATTCAAATCTGGAGACAATCATTTAACAAAAAAATATGTTTTCTTTATTTTGTAAATGTTATTGCACAAGGACATAAATTGAGTAGTCTGAGGCATGGCTGTAAACAAGTTCCTGCGCCCACAGCATAACTTAAGAGTCCATGTTGGCAGTCCTGTAGATGGTAACTGCGCTTACTCCAGCGTTTGGCTAGGGACGACATAGTAGCTCAGTGGTTGATAATGATAGACTTATTTTGAGAATATGGGGTTCCTTTATTTATCTGATCATGGAAGAGATTCTGCCCTTTGGAGCCTTCCAGTTATGTTTTACCTCTTTATGACATCATAGAGGGTGGTCTTGCCTCGAATATAACTGCATCAGAGTGTCTAACTTGGCTGACTTAGAAGATGGTAATTCTAAGAGTCACCTATGTAGAAACATGATTATAATAACTAATAAGACTAATAAATCTTACCAAAGGAAAATAAGTGATCACTATATACATTCGGATATAAATTTACTCTAGATCTACCTGTAAGACCTTCTATGTAAAACTTTTGTGAACTAGGGAAAATCATAAGAAGAGCTTTTTATTATGTATCTTCAACCTCGAAAGTCAAATAGAAAAGGAAACTTTTAAGAAAAACAACTGGTAGCCATGCAAAGTTCGGGGCATGCTAAGATAACTTAGACCAAATGACACACAATAAATGGCCAATTAAATTCATAATGCACACAGACCAAATATGAAAATAGAGAAATTATATGTTGTTTTGTATAAGATTCAGATATGTAATAGTTTGTCACATAGTTTTAGAAAAGATGATATAATTCATAGAGTCGAACAAATACTTCATTGATATGTATTGACTAATGTTATTGAAGCCATAATATTTATTTAAAAAAATTAAATAGATGCTAAAACTGTTGAAAGAGAATAAATTATATCTAATCCTCATTACAAAAATATTTATTATTCAAAACTTTATTTCTATCTACATCACAAAAAAACCTTGAACCATTTTTTGCTTAGTCATCACTTGTAAGTTGTACATAAGTACTAAGAAAATAGATCAATTTAAGCACTTGTCAATAATGATAGATATATGTCAAATACCCAAAGAAAAACTCTTAAATTGTTTAGTTCAATCAACAAAAATATGGAACTTAATTTAAATTATAGAATGTAAGTTTCAATACACAATAGCGTTTCAAAGAAAAAAAAATCTCTATAGTATTGGTCACTCTAAATATTTAAAACATAATTTCCAACCGCAACTAATTAAATTGAGTATATTCATTGTATTATTATTATTATTTTTTTTTTCAATCAACGCAAGATTTAATCCTTCATTTCTCATTTTCTGTCATAATAAGTAATGGATATAGAGTTTATTTTTTAACTCACACGTTTTAATGAGTTGGCAAACTCAGGAGTGATTTTTTTTTCTTAAGCTATTAAAATTATTATTTAAATCCTGGAGATTGAACCTCTTGTTCTAATATACAAAACATTTCATTAATATTTACAAAATTGAATTAAACATTCGCGTATGTTCATAAAAGACGGTGAGAGACCCCGTGGATTTCTTGTAGAGTTTTAATTATAAGTCTTTTTACACATAGAGTGGAATTGAGGATCAACATTGTTGTAATTTTTAACTATGACCTTATTTATATTTCCCCATCGCTCCTGTCAAAGCTGATTGTAGTTTACATTATGAAATGTCATGACAGCTGGGTTGCACTCCTCCTAAATATTTTAAAATTGTGTTAAACAATATATTTATTGCAGGTTTTTTTGATTTTTAACACGCCCAAAACACTTCTTATTAGCATTTCCAGTCATAATCACTCATAGTGTATGCAGTTTTTTCTTCCTTTGGCAGAATTCACCATGTTAATTCAGTTGAAAATGTTATTTTGTGGAAACTACGAGGGTTCAAGTATGTAATTAGTTGTTGAAAAGAAGATATCTGTGTAGAGAAAAAATAAATTATTTAGCGATTAGAAAACGAAAAATGGTTGCATGCTCTATTTCTTCTTTTTGTGCATTACTTAATTGGTGTTTGTGTTGTTTGTTTCTCATTTTAAAGTTAGCTGTCTTGCCAATCTTTGGGATAAATTGTTTCAAAAATGCATAACAAAATATATATGAATTAAAATATAACTGCAATATTTTCTATGCACGAATGCTATTTTAAATGAAAAAGATTGACCTAGCAATCTATTTTCTCATCACAAAACTATATAATAACAGGTAGTAGATATTAACATGGGTCTTTATTCACGTGTACCCTATGTGTTGCATTGGTCTTCTACTCTTTCATACAAAGATATCATCTAATATCTATTATAGATTAATATTCAAGTATAATTAACCGTGAGTTATAATTAAATAATTAACAGAAAACATTTTTACAGCAGGATGTTTCAATAAATGGCCACCTACTGCGGGAACATTTTGCACAAATGACCAATTTTTAACAATTTGACGAAAAATGATATTGAATATACGATTTTATATTTTATTTTAATTTGATATGATTAATTATGTTTTTCAATGACTATTATATAAATAAAACATAATAGTATGTGTTTCAAATGTAGTTCGAATCTTCAAGGCTGTAGTGCTTTAAGTTCATTAAAAATAAGTAAACACGACAGCAACTCGACTGAAAAAGTACAAATTAATTCTTCTTTATCCATTAATTTTCGGACAGATTATTCATATTGGAAAATACTTTTGCATTGACAAACAAACATAATAACTTCTTTTATTAAAGTTACTGTCGTGTTTATTTATTATTTTATTTAATTAAAGTACTACAATCCCAAAGATTTGAATTACATTTGAACCAAATACTATATTAGTATAATTTAATCATGTAAATATTATTCTGGGAATATATGCAACACCATTTTGTTTAATAAACTATATTTATCCCATTCTATTCTCCTTCTTTGTTACTCTCTCCACTAATGCCTTTGTTAATGATGATTAAAAGGTGGTTTTGTGGTAATTCTATCCCCCCCCCAACACAACCTTCTTCCCTGCTGGTACTTCTTCCACATTATTACTTAATTTATCTTTTTAACAAGTTTTTGTAATGTATTTGGAAAAATGCACAAAAATCTATTTCTTTGTTATTTCATGCAGAGTATGTACATAGTTCACATGTGTATATATAGCCCATCAATACAAAAACAACCTTGAATGATTTTTCCCAAAATTTGTATTCTTTGACGAATTATTGTCAATTTCTATCCACAAACAATTGTTTTAAGAAATTCTTAATATTGAATAAAATTGATCGTGATATTAAAATTATGGGCATTTTTTTAAAGGTCTTATCGGTTTCTTAGATCAAATATATATCTAAAGGTATAGCTAGAGTTCTTTTCATATTTTATATCATCCCACAAATTTGAATACAAATACTATTGGTGGTCCAATTACCCCTAGGATATATTGGGATGTATGATGTAATAAAAAACTGGGATTTTTTTATTTAAAGATATACTTTGATGTACCACATATATATTTTTTTTCGTAGTATGTTTTTATAAATATTTAATGAACAGCTGAAAATAGGTTCCAGTTATTGTAGAATTTCCGTGATAACAAAATGATTTATATTTGTTGGATAAGTACTGAGTTTTCTGCCTTTTTCTATTACATAACTACAAACTTTTTTTTCATACATCCTCACAATATGATGTAACACGTTCCATAGAAAATTATGTTTATTTAAAAAAAAACAATGTAATACAAACATACACAATGGAAAGTAAGTCCAGTGCGAATCTTACTCATTATGCTTCGTTACAACAATATAACACTTAGTTTATTAATCAAGAAAGGCATACGGTACCACAACTATCCACGTTGTAAGGGACAGCTTCTTACCTACCCAAAACAAAAGAAAATGGTAACCCGAACGAAAATTAAAACTTAAGCCTCCCATTAAATATCTTGTCTACTTCTTTTCAGATCAGCGAAATTTCTGTGCAATCCAGAACGATAGCTCGAGGAAAAACAGATGGTTGGCAAAAAGTCCTTATAACTTCCCTAGAATTAAAAAGGCTAAGTAAACATGACAAGTTACGGATTTTAGGCGTTTTTATCAGCGGGTGTCACGTTATGCAGCACTTCATCTTCAAGTAGGACTTAAAGGTCAACACCATGGTCTGCATCATTGTTCTGCACATCAACATATTTCCCTGGGTCTGCAAAGTTCATGAAATACCGACCTTAGATCTAAGAGCAGGATCGGGCACCCAAATTTAAAAAAAAAACACTCGATTTTCTTTATTCTTATAATGTGATGTACGTCCCATCGAGTTATTGGCTTCCTAACTCGCCATAATTTAAACCTTTATACAATTTTTCTTGGGTAATGTTGAATGGGTTTCTAATATAGATCACTGCTGCACTACAAAGATGTTTATTTAGATTTAAAAAAAGAATAAAGTTATTTTGTTTGAGTCATCATTAGATAAACTGTATAGCTTATGATTTAACACTAATATAAGTATAAATTGATTAATCTTAATAGATTGTTTAAAAATAAGTTTTTGTTTATATTTCCTCTGGAGTAGTTTACTTCACATGTAATAAAAAAAAATTATAAATTTGCGACTGAGGTGCTGCATTACTCAGGAATAGCTCGAATAATGAGAGTCATTCAAAACAAAATTATGAAATCAAGGAAAAGGCTAATCTCGCCCATGATAAATTTCAATTGGAAATTTTATTTGTCCTTTATGATGCTCAGGATCAATTTTTAATCATTTCTATTCATATTTTAAATATGTCTATAAAATGTACCTGTCATTTTGAAATTATGTGGTTAAAAAATTAATCTTTCGCCAGTAGAATTAATCAAAGTTACATATTAGAATATGTTGTTTTCATAAGAAATGTTTTTCTGATAACAAAATTTTAGTGACAGTTTCAAAAATATTCCTTTTTTAAGGCAACGGGATAGAATAGAGTTGAAAAAAAGTATATGCAAGCTATATTCCTTATTGTATTTCTAAATATCCATATATCTTGAATACAATAACAGTAGTTTATGGAGGGAGAATTAGATGAAGGAAGGAGCGGTGATCTTTAATTAAATAGTCTGTAGTACTTTACTATTCAAGCCTAGTGACTCATGAAAGCTAGAAAAAATGTATGTCTGTATAGTTTATAATTAATCTGTCCTATTTAGCGATTATCACGGGAATTTCAAACGTGGAGTATTTTTTGAAAACTTGTAATTCTATGCTTTTTTAGAGTGTAATTTCTAATCTTACTTTATAAATTGAAATTTTCACCATTCACTTACAAGAAAAGATCAACTTTTGAAAATACTTTCGGTTATAGTTATATATCTTAGTTCCTTATATTAGACATAATTTGTATTTCATTATTAAACAGAGGTATCATATATAACTTTGTTTTTACATATGTATTAGACAGAAAATATGTGTGTAAGTACCAATAGATGGAAAAAAAAAAATTTAGATTTTTTGAAATATAAGAATTAGCATATAAAATGAATAAGAAAATTCCTTTAAAAAATTATATTTTTAATATATATATATAATTTGTCATATATAATTTTTCACTTTTTTTGTTATAAAATTAGGAAATATTTACTATAATAATAAAGTATTCAATTTGATGTTAAAGCTGTATATATGACTACTAAATACTACTAACAAATTGACAGCTTTTGATCATGAATGCTTCGCCCATGTCGTACCATAATGTCATGATGGCAGATTACGTGAATACAAGGTGTGGCAGGTATTCGTTTTTAAGACGTTTCATACTACAAAATTCAGGAGGTTGAGATTAGGGCTGTGAAAGTGACCACATGGAGACAGACCAAAAGTAGGGCATATAGTTGCAATAGATATTTTGGTTTATTGTTGGTTGTATGGGGCATCATTGACTTCTCAATTTTGTAGACGTTCTGGATGGAGATGCTAACGTTTCTGAAGCATTTTTTGCCACTGGGGAGATTAAAAATGAATTTACTTTTTTGCTGTTCCACCATCTTTTTTACACTTTGAGACATGTGATAAAAACAAAACTTACTTATTTTTTTAGTAGTAATTTGGTCGTGTAATGAAACTTACTTGTTAATAAAAATCGGTATAAAATCACAATTAAGATTTTTACATATTGTATATTTCTTTCTCTAGGAACGATCTGGCGCGAGACTTACAAAATGACAATTGAACAACGTAGCTCAATGGACAACGCAATCTGGAGAAATTATTCTCTTGAACTCAATGTGAGTAGTTTCGTGACCCGTTTATTGCTAGAGATTTATGTTTATGGATTTCAAGGAAGATTCCTAGGTCAGATTGAGTAAATGCTATGTTATAATGGTTACCTCTACTTAATCAGTACAACTCCATCTGGCCAACAAAAGGAACAACAATAATAAACTAGATATAACAATATATTTCCCTTCTTAAGAATACACATTGATATAAAACATAAAATATTATTGTCGTTTCGTAAATATTGAAAATGAGCTATTATCATATTTATTGTGTGGCGCAGATGTTATTATTTAAATAAAAAACGTTATAAAATTGTCTACAAGCCAAGCTCAGCACGATAGTTCGTAACGTAGACTCCCGCTTTATCCTTCTTTAGCGTGTTCTACCCGACGTGATAAATCCAATAAAGGAGGGCAATTTATCAAAATATATCCAACAACTAGATAAATTAATTTAATATGGCTCATTCTATTTAATATAATATTTACAAAACCATAAATGACACGATATTTTATGAAAATATGTGGTGTTTAAACATAAAAACAATATTGAACAAAAATCAAGAAATTGAGAAATCTTAATTATAAAATTATAGTAATTAATTAAAAAAAAACTATTATTTAAAAAATAAAAATTTTCCATTACCAGAATTTATATCAAATATTTTGTAATACTGGAGACATGTTACTGATTCTTACAATAAGATAATAAAAACATTATTTACATATGTATAAACACAATTATTATTGAGGTTTGAAGCTTTATTTACTGTTATCAAACCTATAACAACTCTTCTTTAGATTTGATCAGTATTTGGTTTTGAGTTACCTCCGATTTCTCAAATATATACGTCCACTTTCATCCTTGACAATTTATAAGACCGTTGATTTCCACGTATAGAATCTATAATCCCAAAAGAATCACATTCTTCCTTAATAGGATTTTGAGCTCGGACCTGTTGTCCAATTTCAAGCATTACTAAATCTTGAGCCCCCATAGAATTCCGACTACTATAAGTCTAGATGGTCTCCAGGCTTTAAAAAAAATGGCACAGAAAAGTACTTTTCTCTAAAGAAGAGGAGCTAGTTCAAAGGGAAAAAATAGATGAGAGATGAGTGGAAGATTGTAAAGCTCAAAAACCGAACAGGGCGGAGCTGATCGATTCAAATCAAGCATCAACTCTTTATTCAGAGATCAATCCACTTATATCCACGTCGGCTGCACAGGCATCTGGTGATACTAATCTCAGATTCTACATTAGATATTAGACATTAGCTTTGTTTCAAATTCCATGGAACCAAATTCAACATCTATCACTCTGCGTAATGATAAGCCAAATAAACCTTTGTAGAAGTACAAAGTTGTACTTGGTCCCAATCACTTAACAAATGCAATAAAAAAAACGTTTTACTTTAATTGCCAAACGACGTACGAGATTAAGAAGTTAAAAAATGTCACTGACCAATAAACTGCCTTCCAAAATAACTGACTTTTCTTCTCCAAACATCTTTAATGACTTATGGGACAACATAGGATTCTCTACAATTTTGTCTTTGAATATAAGGGGAGGAAAAAATAGGCGAGTTAGATATGGTTTTTATTAAATATATATTTAATTTAAAACCAGATATCATATGTCTGTTGGTACGCAGGTACTTTCATCGTAATATTATCTTTTGTTTTAGCTAGCAAATTAAACCCATTTTAAACTAAAAAATGAAAGATGAACAAAGAGGTTTCCTTTGAAATAGAAAAATTACCGATATTTTATAAAATATAGGTTCAACAATTAAATTTTTTAATAGGGGTAGTAAGTTTGCAACATTTTTTAATCCTACCAGACCTTTACTCGCTGACGCCTCCTTGTTAATTTCGTTGAACGGTAAAATGAGTGAACCCATTTTATAAGTCCATACTATATCAACTAATATTTACTGGTTTTGAAACATTTTGCACATCGCCTTTGATTTCCTTTTACTATCGATTTTCATTTTGGCATAGCAAATTTCAAAATTTATTTTATTTTGAATAATAATCATGTTTATTTATTCTAATCTTTTATAGTATACATCTATTATTCTTTTTCCAAATCTTAGAAATTCAACTTTTTTTTGTCTTTCGTCTAGAGGTTGCAAACGGTATAGGGGCATTCTACTTCAAATCGATCACTCGTCAGGGAGCACCATCTCCGATTCTTTTGAAATTTTGCATACAGTTTAATATTGAATAGAAAATCTAAAATCTAAAATTTGAGTTTTTTTTTACCTCCATATCAAGAGTTAGAGGCTCCTATAGTTCAAGCCTCGAGGCCAGCACCCATGTTTTCAAACAGCTATATCTCTTGTGTTTTTAATGATATTGATCTAATTTAAACGTGATTTGATAGATATTTCCACATTAATTATTCTATGTTTTATATTTTTACCCAATAAAATGTTTATTTTAACTGAGTGTAACACTCAAGATACTGTGAGCGTCCATTTATATTTCAAAAAATTTATCCAATTTGTAAAAAAACCTTGCCATACATTAATTACATAATACACTTTTCGAACGGATATGCAGGACAACTAAAAAATTGTAAGAACTTCTGAAGCATTTGCTACCACAAAGAAGATTTTAGAATCTCAGCAGAATGGAATTTTTTTGCAACAAGTCATGGAAAAGGACTATGTGATGGTTTAGGGGGTACAATTCAACGGTTATTGAGTAAAGCAAGTCTACAGCGTTGTTCAGAAGGAAAAAAACACGGAACTAATTTTAAGTCCAATGGAATTTATAAATTTTGTGAAGAAAATATAAAGATTAAAAAATTTGTATATTCCAAATGTAGTGAATATAATCAAGAATTGACCTTGTTAAGCGATAGGCAAAAAAGGGACACCACTATATTTAGAACTCAGACGTTTCACTCATATATACCTCTGTCGAAATTTTCCTTACAGGTGAAACATTTTACTGCTTCTGAGGTATCGATAGTTAAAAGAGTTATCAATACACCAATTTTGAATTCTTGATAGCAGAAATATAGTTAGAAATTTATCTCATGATTTTTTTATTAGTCTGTATTTTATTGAATTTGTAAATTTGGTTGGTTAGATATTACCGACTTAAATCAACAGTGTATTGCAAATTTCATTAGATCAAGTTGTGACAGTTGCACCTTTCAATTTTAACTATTTCAAAAGTCTAGAAATTTTAAAGAAGTTATTTATCACGCCATGGTGGATTTACTTGAAAAGTTTCTGTTATATGAAAAAATCATAATTACCAAAATTATCCTCATCTTGTTGTTCGTCGTAACAAATAGATCCCTTATAATCTGTCACCAAGAGAGACGCTTATGCAAGAGTTGATTACTTTCTAGGCTATTTATGTGTGGATCCTCCTCGTCGCTCGAATCAATATCACTGTTACTATTATTGGGTTGGCTGGATGTTCGATATCGAGATCACATTCGTCAATTTGATCCAAATATTCAAAAAACTAAGACTTTTTTTTTCGAAGAGTCCAGAATAATAAGATATTGATAAACACACAGAGTTGTAATATTTTAAAGATGTATGAGCATCAATTTCATAAAAAATAACTAAGACATTAAGTACGTTCTACTATTATTACCCAAAAGTACTTTCCCAAGACTTTTGTTTTCAAAAAACTTTACCATGTATGTAAACATAACAATTCAATTATGAATAGAATTCTGTACTCTTCTTCTTCTTAAACTGAGGTTGAAGCATATACAATTTGTGTTTAGAAAACTTTTTTTTTTAAATGACAATACAGATGGACATATTAATGATTTATAAGATTTTTATTTAGAAAATTAATATTTATCATAAAACATATCTATCTCAAATTTAAAGTCACATGTATTAAAAAAATACATATAAGACCATTTAAATTAGTTATAACTAACAGTGGAACTATACAGGGATAAGCTGTACCTGCTACTTTAAAAATAAATCTGCTTATTATTTTAATTGAAATGAAGACCATGATAATTGGAAATATGTATCAGGTAAGACTGGATTAAAATACAAATATATTGTTTTTTCTTATATTATGAGAATAAATATTGAAATTTCACTATAATAATTTTTTTCTGGGGATGATAAGATCGAGCATTTCCTTTCGGCAGAAAATGGAACTAAATGTAATAAAATATATATATTTTTTTCCAATTCTCTCAAGGATAAACCTACAAAAACATTTGCATAATTCATCTAGTTGGTTGATTTTGTACATATATATATACTTTCTATATTTCATATTACTTTTAATAATTTAAAAAATATAAATTCTAACGTAGAGTGGATTGAAAAGAAAATTTAGAAATCGATGATTGGGGATATTGGGAAATTTGTAATAGTATCAAATTCCATACCAAATGTAAGGAGAGGTTATTGCATGCTAGCAGGTGTTCAATTCAGTTGAAATCTTATTTTGTAAATTTTTTAATATTACACCTATTACAATGAAATTATAACATTTGCGTTTTTATCGAAAAAAAATTTTTTTTATGTGTTCCATAAATCAAATTTGGCATTAATTTATTATGTTAATAATTAAAATTTATCCTATTTAAAAAAATCAATAAAATTTGGCTTCAAGATTTTTTTGTTTTCAATAAATATTTGTAAATAACAGTTACTTAATATATACTTTTTAGATAAGAAAACTCAGTTATTGACAATTGAATATCAAATAATTAAATATCAATCTGAAATTTAACTTCATATGAATTAAAAAAATAAGTATATGACTGTTTAAACTCACAGTGGGAAGATATGTGTTTAAAAAAGGGCTGTATACAAGGCCATCCAATCCCCCCCCCTCCTTTTTGCAATCGATAAACTAACAAAGACCATTTGAAAAAGTATTTGGGATTTTTAGTCGCTTTTTGTAGACTCCACATTAAATTGAACTATAAGCTAATGATGTAACGTTAATAATTGAAACCAATTTGGAAATTCAACTTCGAAATGTGATCAAAGTTCTTTTACTTTAAAACTAAAAAAAAAATTTAAAGTGACTTTTTATCAAAATCCTTCTGTTATTATCTTCATCATGGGCCAGAAATATCATCAAATTTGTTCGTTCGAGGTCCATGCCATATTTTAATCGGATCAAGTAAATGATAAGAATAAATCGTAGCTTTTTATTAATTTTAGCTGATGTTTAGACTTTTCTGAATATTTTATCCTGTTATTTTACTTCAGTAAATTAAATGTCGACTAAAATGTTCATTGAGTTTTTTATAAACGTAATTGTCTTGTGGCTTTATATTTATATGATCAGTTTTTATCTTTTTGTGTATTCATTATTTACACTGTTTTGTATTGTAGAATATAAGTAAATTATGTAAACCATAAAATAAAAAAATGTATTCCACCCTAAATTTTGAAAAAAAAGGATTTGATTTTGCTTCTTTTTTGACAAGCAACATATTTTGATTTATTATCCCTAGTAAACAAAGTTTTAACATTTTGTTACTCTTGAAATTAAAATGTGTGGTCCTCATTGATTTAACCCCAGGAAAATAAAAAAATCTTGCATAATATAAAATTTGTAGTTATGTGGGTTACAAAAGTACTTTATAGAAAATGATTTTTTTCAAATATCTAGAAAAAGTTAAAGTGCTCATTCGGTTTGAAATATATAAATAATCGAAAAATGTATCCGATGTAGTTTGTAGGTAATTATTTCCAGCTTTAATAAACAATTTAATTATTTCTTTGCTATATTTTGAATCAGAGAAAAGAATTTGTTCGTAGATATATTTTTTTTAATTTGGAACCTTGCTATGTAATTATTATAAATTCCTAAGTTTTATCACTCTGATAAAACTTACAAACTCTCGTAAAGTAAACAAATACTACTAGATAGTAAAAAACAAGAACTGCTGGTGGAAAAAAAAAAAAATATTGTACATATTTATTAAGCTATCAAAAGCTTATGGATATTAAAAAAATGTGTTTTTGTAAAGACGACAAAATCAGAAAGTCTATGTTATATTGGTTATATTCATGTTCTTGTGGTAAAATCAATCAGCAATGCTCAATCTCAATCCAAAAGCATAAATTTGATTTTTATTATTCTGGTTAGTCATTTTTTTTGGATAATTTGAGATACCCAAGAATGTTTAGTTATAGTCTAAGAGCTTCATTATATTTCGTATAGCCTTTTCAATAGAATTTATTTAGGTCTTTTAATATAATTATAATTAAAAATATTTTTTAAACTAATTTCATTTCCTTTTTCAATTTATTTTGAAGTGATAAATGATTGCACTCAACATATTTACATATTTTATTTCAGCTTCTTGATCAATGAATGAGTATGAAATATTTATATTGATATACCATCATTGGTTTAGCAAAGGAAACTGAAATAGTGACTTCTAACTGCATAAGATACTTAAACTAGGTTTCGTATTATGAATAGTTCAAATATAGGAAAGAGTAGATAAAAAAATACAATGAAGGATACAATTTTTATGAATTAACACTTTTTCTCTGATAGACAGGGATAGAAAGAAAAAAATGGGTAACAACATTCATTTACATATTTTTGCATTTGCATACTTTATTTGTTAACTCGTCCTGAGAGTGTGTATAACTAAATCTGTAGCTCGTCACGTCTTCTGGTTAGATTTATGGTAGCATGTAGAGTCCAGGGCCTGTTTCTGTACATTTAAAAAAAAACAAGGCCATAAAGACCACCATAAACTAATACTGGATCGATATGCTCAAAGATTACAAAAGATAGACTTGCCAAGCCTTCTGTAGCCGTCTCGTGTCCTGGATGTCAGAGGGAGATGATTAAAGTATAGTATATAATATAGCTTTGCAGCTGGTCTCAAAATATTTTTGTACATTTATAGTGGCTAGGGATATATATCTTGTTAAAGTTAAAATTATTAATTCTTCAAATTACAACGTAATACCCTGGTAGGTGTGTTTTAAAAAGTGACTGTTAAAGGAGGTTTATCTTTAGGTTGCGAAAAATGTGCGGCAGATCTTTCATTTGAGTTTTCCTGCTTCAGCGTTAGTTGTGAGATTTTTTTTTTAATTGTTTAGAAGTTGTAAAATACTAGATTGGAATTTTAAACAAAGAAAAACCCATCTTAACTACGATAAGAACATAGAATTCAAAAAACAAGGATTTGACAGTTAAACGTCTGAGAGGGTCAAAAAAATAAAAATGACTATTCATCGATAGTTGATTATTTCAGGTACCTAATGCTATATTTTTTAGCATTGCTGACACTTCCAGCAGAACCACCAACAAGCAACAGGAGTGAGAGACGGCAATCTTGGTCCTTAATTCGAGTGGTATAAACAGTTTGACCGTAGGAAAAAGTGTGGCCCAATTTTTCCAGAAATTCTTCTAAAATATGTTTGAAACAATGCCTGATTTTTAAAAAATTAAACGGAGTTACGTGTATCATGTAATATGTTTCATTTAATATTTAGAGTAACTCTTAAAATGAGATGTTTAGTTTCATAGGAGTAAAATTGGTTCAAAATTGAATAATTAAGAGTCTACTTAAACTTCCACTCTATATTTGCAGATCCTGGTCAGAACTTATGCAGTAGCTAAGTGATATTTTTGTTATTCAGATAATAAGGGCACTCTTAATATCTTTTTGTTTTAATATTAATTCATAGGAAGTGCATATGACGATTAATTGTGGTGCAAAGTTAAATCAAGTAATCGTTAGCCAGGTTTGACTGTACACATAATGGTTTAAAATGACCCTAACAAACTCTTAATAAAACAAATTTTCTCTGATTGCCCTTATTCCAAACTTGTTTTTGATTTTTAGGATAAGAAAGGAAAGAAAAAATAGTTTTAAAGTTGTTATTTTTCTGCATGATTTTATTCCAACTTTTATACTTGCATTAATTTAGACTTAATTAACTTTTGAATTTTATCTTTCATTAATTTATTTTTAGATTATTTACATATGTTTATCTCTATATTTGCTAAAAAATAAATAGTTGTGAAAGAATTAAATTAACTATGTGTAATTAAATAACAGAGTTTAAATATAGTTTCATATTTAACCGCTCCTGATATTTACCCAAATAAAAGAGTTTTTCTTATATGTATATATATATATCCAATGGGTTTTATTTATATAACAAAACCCATTAATCAAAATATATATTTTTAAATTATTTTTGAGTAGTTCAACATTAATTATCTTACAAAACAAAACAAGACAAGATCCTGATAATGAGTAATACACAAAAAAGAAACCATTAGTGATTTGATGGTCTTTATTTAGAACTAAAGATTGCAGTATCCGTCTGATTCAGTTCGTCCCACATACTATACCTGAATACTTTAAAAGTTCCATCATTAATGACGTTCCTCAACTTGATTTCTTCTTTTGCTAATCAGTTCTAGTACTGACAGCTTTGCAGAACGATAAACCGTGTACTACGACTGGGCTGGACGTCACTGAATAAATACAGTCCGACACAACAAAAGAAATGTATTTGTACCAAAAAAATTTAATACGGAAGAGAATTGTAAAAGAAAATGAGTTTATCCCAACCGTTCCACTACATTTTCGCTCCTAAACTAAGTATTTTTCAAAGTTATTATCTGATAATTATAAATTGTGAACCCAAAACTTGCAGTAGCATGACTAAATTAGAAAAATCAAAACAAATTTGCAAGATTTAAAAAAACTATATTTAGCTATAATTCTGTATAGTTATGTCCTCCTTCACAAGTAATAACAGCATCCACACAGCAAGAATATATTTGCCGCTATTAATTATAAAAGCCGTGTACATGGCATAGAACACTTACATGTTGTCTTGGAAATTTTTAATACTGTATATGTCTTTTTTTAAGTAGAAATGTGAAAACCCCAAAATTCATGAAAAATGGGACGAGCCTGTCTTTGAATATTTATGAAGGCTTCGACCAGGATATGTGCTAGACATATTACAAATGCTGGGTAAAATTTGTAAGGGAGACCTGATGCTCAAGGAGACTTATAGCCCTTGATAAACTTTATATTTCTTATAAAGGGTTCCTTTTTTTATTAAGAATAGTTTTTGGAAAGAAAGTTTTTTATGTTTTGAATTTGACTTATATATGACATTGCTCTTTTATATGGCCGACAATTGCAAAATTGACATACAATCCTACCTAAGCAGTCTTGCCAGAAGAATATACTAGAGTGAAATGATATAAATTGCTCTCTGAAGAAGTCGGGATCGCTTATGATATTGTTTCGCAAGACTTTTAACTTCACTGTTTATTGTCTTTTTAAGGATCTGAAAGAAAATATTCCTATTTTGTGGTCCTAAACACGTTTTATCTTTCTCGTAATAAGTTGCTCCTTATTTTGATATTTCATTACCTTTTTGAAATTGTAGTAAATAGTATTTACCTTGCCAATAAATTTACTTTGTCGAAAGAGCTTCCAAAAATTGATTTCACTTTAATGCAAATTTAGTACCATTCTTCTTATAGATTCTTGAGTGTGTCAGAAGGTAAATATATATATTCCCAAAGCTAAGTGATGAGTGCATACTCTAATATATATATATTTATTTTATTGCAGTTTTTTTGGACATTGAAGATAAGCGACTTTTAATTGGCATAATCGCTACTGAGTTGGCTGTGATAAATTGAATGTAGGTATAACGGGGGAGTTTTTTGATGTAAAAGGGAACAAAGTATTGATATCCGACAGTTTGTAAGAGATTTCTCGATTATATTTATATTACCGGGAATTCTTTGATTGATTAATTTTCATTGTAGATTGTCAAAAGTATGCGACCAAATCTATAGTAAAGGGAACAATGTTTCGTAGTTTTAAAGAACTTAAGTTTAATTAATTTATTTCTAAGAGACGGGGAAATTTGTGATTTGTTTGTGATCACCATAAGCCTCAAATAGGAGATAACTATCTCTTATTTTCCTTGTGCTGTCTTATATTTTTTTTATTGAAAGGAGCAAGGATATTTTATTGACAAGGTTTTAGCGAAATTCATACAAGCTAAGATTCCGAACAGTTTTATTGGATTAGGCATGAGAATACTTTTCGCTTTTTTACATTTATTAAAAGATGAGATTCCCATAACACTAATAAAATATGTCTATGGGTGTTGTTTATTATTTCATAAATTTGCAATAGGACAATAAATATACTTTACTTTTTAGTAGTTGTATTAATGGTACTGTTCATTTTGTAGATGTTAATAAAAATTGTAAAAATGATAGCAATTGCTAACTGTCTTGAAAATGAAATTATATTATTTATTTTTACTGATCAAAAAATGATGATTTTTTTAGTAATTCATTTCTTTTAGTCACTGTATGATAACTTAAATTTTTTTTGCCGTTATCCTATTATAAATAAAACAATCACACACAAACAAAAAAAGACGAGAAAAAAATAAAAAACCTCACCAAAAAAAACATTATCAAAAAACAGGATTTGACAAATTAGTGAAATTATGATCTGATAAAAAAATAAAATTGAGGAACACTCACGAAATACATTTCCAAAAACTAAATTTATTAAGAGTAGCGTAGGCAATATTTGTTTGGCGTTTAATTGTTTCAAAATTGTACCCTGCAATAATGTTTTGCAATTTTACAATGGATTTGGATACAATTCTGAAGAGAAGCACCACGTAGTTAAATCTATACATTATTTCTTTTGGGAGAGTTCCCTCTAGATGGTGAGTAATTCTATTAGTCTACTTGTGAAACATGGACAAAAGATTTATTTTTGTTGCAGACTTTGTACAGGATTTCTATCTCTTTATAAAACACACCAAAGGCTACACGTTATCTCAGCTAGGACTGTCTAGGAGGGAGATACGGATCGATCAATGACCTTGCTTATTGTTTCTGATTCATTCTATACTTTTTAGTGCATTTAAGAGTGTTGCAGAGGTCGTATAAAGGATCTCTTTTTCTCAATCCTTGCTTAATGGTTTAATTACTAATATTTATTGCTACTCTTAGAGGATTTTTTTTTTTTTTTTTTTTTTGCTTACATGCTTTTGGAAGGGAATCGCGTGCCCACAATCATACTCACACTCAGATTATTTAATAACATCATTTATGATGTTAAGACCCAGCCCCTCTCTTATATAATAATAAAAAAAAATTACCTTCAGGTTTCCTACTAATTGACAACTTGCAGAAAATTGTCATTAGAAAAATATCCTGTCATTTTATAAAGACATCAGAATTCCTCTTTCCAAAACTTGTCTTGTGAAGGGCAGGTCTACTTAGCAGGTAAAATACTACTTCCCAAATCTTTTAGGCCCCCTCCAAATATTTCAAAATAAACCCCAAGTCCATGGGGCGTTTAAGACTACGACAACAACACTGTGGAGTTTAATAAACTCGGAAAATTGTGATCTGTTTCTGATCGACATAATCCTAAACTGAAAATTTTTAATCTAATATTTTCCTGTTTTTGAATGCTTTGTCCTGTTTCAATGAGGTGTTTTTTTTTCATTACAACGAGCAAGGACTTTTAAAGACAAGGTTTACCTAAGCCCCTTACAGATTAAATTTTGAATAGTTTTATTGGATTACGTTGGTGAATACTTTCCAATTTTTACATCCACAAACAAGATTGAATTCCTTTGAAACATTAAAAATATGTACATTTTTGGGATTCCAGAGATTTACAATAAGACTATAAATATGTTTTACGTTTTAATGATAGTACTGTCTTCAATTTGAAGTATTCAGAATATACCTAAATATTTATTGAAGTACTCTCAGTGTTTTTTAAGCAGTTTGATAGCCCTGTTATTAAAAAAAAGTTTTGTGCAAAAGTATTCCAATTTTGCTAGTAAATGAGGGAAAATTTTACCAATGTCAATTCTCTACTCTAGCATTTTTTAACCCGGGAAGATTTCCCCAATGATGACTTTTAATTAATAATTTTCTGCATTGCAATTTTTTGTGCATGTTTATATTTACATAACTTCTCTTCAATTTATGATTAATCATTTGATTTGATTTTATTATGATGTGAAGATTGTGAATGGAAATCAAATGACTATCTACTTTAAGAGTCTATGGTACATGCATAGTTTATTTAACTAAATTGGGGTTCTGTGACCTTGAAGGACGTTGTCTTTTTGAATAATTTCCGTGGTATAAACTCATACACACATTAATTAGATATGAGTCATTCATAATTTTTAATTTTCCATTGTTGTTGTAGAAATTGGTGCTCCGAATAATTAATTTTTAATATTTAATAAAAATTTTGTTTCTTTAATATATAATGAAAAAATTTTATTGTCCTTTGACATTCATAAATGAATATTTTTTGATTTTTTTCTTTTTTCCTTTATAGTCAAAGTAACATGAATAATCTAAAAGATTATATTATTTCATTATTTTTGGATTAATCCGTTAGAATTAATGGAAATTGTGTTCAACTTTTTAAAAAATATACTATTTATAAATATATATAAGAAGAAAAAAACAAAACCATTATCTTATAATAATAAACTTCATCTCAATAATGGTTATTTTATAATGGAGGATAAAATGCATGAATTATATCTAAGGTTTTTTATTGTACCAACAAGAAGTTTACCAATGGCTTGATAGTTAAAAATCCTTTACATGAAAACATTTAATTTTTATTACAAAAGAATGCACTTTTGTTTGTCTTTGTCATTTGATTTTAAATGTATACAATTTTCTTAAAAAAATCTTTTAAAAGGAAATGCCCTTTCGTTTTGTAGCATTTTATTTTTTGACCAAATTAAAGGCTATTTTTAAAATATTGATAAAATAAAAAATGGAATGAATTAAAAATTCACCAGGCTGCACACATCTTTGATGACGCTCCTGAAGCTCTTGAAGCTCGGATGGGAAAGTCTTATGGATCCATCCTAAAGGCTGGACCTAGTACCAAGTATTGGATTATAAATTTGGCTTGAATAAAGCCCTGTGAGTATTGATAGTCGTATTATTTTTGTAATTAAGGACAAGGGCTTCTACGAAGAAGAAATTATGAAGCAAGATTCTCGGTGGCAAAAAGCTAATGAACAGAACTGAGTATATATGGACTTAAACGGATGAATGTAATACTTCTTATAAAGCATTGAAATAAAGTAAAAAATATAAAATATACAGGGGTCGGAAGTAAAGCTTGGTCTGAATGACTGATTTCAGAAAAATGTCAATAACTTTATTTTTTGATAAATAATTTTGAAATATTTTTTTTCAAACCTTTGAGACACCACCTTTGTGAACATGTTCCCTCAATATGGCCCCCTCAGAGGCAATCAAAGCCTCAGCACGGTTGCAGAAAGCCTTGCAGGAGTTGATGATGAACTTCTCAGACAAGATGCTCTACTCGTTCACAATGGCGGCCTTCAGGGAGTCTACATTCGGGTTAGAGGTCCAATTAGTCTCCTTCTCCAAAGTGCCCCCACACATCAAAGTCTAACAGATTCAACTCCGGCGAAGATGATGGCTACATGCCCATGTGCCAAAAATCAGCCATGTTGTCGGCGAATAACTTCGGGCATTTGGCTGATGGGTGTGAGGGTGCACCATCTTGGGTCCACACATAGTTGTCCTCTGGGTTTGTGGCCTTGAGCCATGTCAGTATGGGAACCTCAGCACCTTGTAGTAGGCCTCCTGGTCGATTTTCTCCCCAGCATTAAAAAGAGGAGAAGCATCTTCTTACCCTCGAACGCCACGAACCCCATGACCGGCTGTTTTGTACAGATTCCCCCTTGAACTCCTCTGGTGATCCTCCAAGCTAACGGTCGTTCCTATGGTTCTTGACCTGGTCCACTGTGAAAATCTTCTCGTCAGAGAATTTTTTACTGTGAATCCATTTGCCTTGATCCACGCACGAACTTTCTTGCACCTGTGCAGTCTCATATCCTTCAGAGTTTCTGTCAATAGGTGGTGTTGAGTCATTGTGTAAGAAGACAACAAAAAAGTCCTCTTTCACAGCCGTCCTGATTATCCACTCGTCCACGTCAAACTCGTTAGAGAGGCGATTCATGGATTTTGTAGGGTCCTCCATGATATTCTTTGTCAGATTCCCCAGAAACTCAGAATCCCTTGTCAAGTTGTTTCCCCTACTTCCTTCTTTCCTTGAGATGTATTTTCCATCCTTTTTTCATGTATGGAGCACTTCCCAATGTCCGTAATCTCTCCCACCTCAATTTTAACATCAAGAAGGTCGGAGATCCTTTGCCTTTTTGCTTCTTGCTCACTCATGATGAAAGATTTGAGAAATGTTTATTATTGTTTACTTCTACAGAAAGAACAGGAGATTCGGAATAAGCAAGAAAAAATGACAAAACCTTTCTATTTGCATTACATAATTACCATTTATTAACAGTCCGCGTTTTGATCTGAACTCTGTTTTTTTCAGTTTTTAAAATAAAAAAAATAATTTGTAAAGATACAGGTTAAAAATAGCCAAATAAATAAATAAACATAAAATAACAGCCTAAGAAAAACTGAAGTAAATTTTGAAATCAGGGTATACAATATTTTGAAGTTAGTAAATATTTTTATTGAAACATTTTTTCGGTGGAATAGTTTCATAAATGGGTTCTTTTATATTTAATTTAAGACATTCATTAACGATAAAATGACTTCATCAGATAATTATCAAATATTAATTTCTTTTTCGCTGTAAACATGCGTTTTAGATTTATTTGCATCTACATAACAGTTAACAATTATAAAAAGTTTATTTCTTGATTACTGATATAACATTATCATATTGTATGCTATTTTTTTGGTAACTTATTTATCACAAAAACGTAAAAATATTATTTTTTAATAAAAAAAAATGTAATTAATATATTGGAAATATCTATACAAAAGTAATATTTTCAAATTAATATGATCCAAAAAGAAAAAGAAAAAAGAATAAGATGGTCTGACTATGTATAGTTTTAATAAGCTTTATAAATAAACTTAAAATGTTATTGCTATTTAATCTATTTTTATTAACACCATTTTCAATTGCAATATATTAAATATTAAATTTTTTAACAATAATAATTTATTCCACCCTTCAAATAAAACATTTTATCAACAATAAAAATCTTCAAAATACAAAATAAGTTAGAAATTATTTTAAAACCATATATATTCGTAGTTTGTTAAAGTTTCTATGTAATTTATTGCTATAATTAAAATAGATGGAGAATTATCATGTTTCATTAGCCTTGATAAAATAAAAACAAGCTGGTTTAACTTACTTTTTTATGTAAAGACAAAAAAATCCCCATTTCCGATGGTCCTTCAAAAATTATGCCTTATTATGCTACAAGTTTATTATATATTGATCGTAGTAATTTACATACATATAACAAGTGCAGTATTTTGTTTTTCTTCTTTGAAAAACTAGCAATTTGTATCATTACATAATAGAGAAGTCAATTTCAGTGTCATAAATTACATGGTCAGACAGCAATTTCCTGTTTGAATATGTAGTTTCCTTATAGTTAAATGGATGAAGTTCTTAGAACTTTAAAGAAAACGCATTATTTCAATATAATAACTGCAGCTCCCAAAATATTGGATGGACTTGTATAGTGGTACGCCATAGTGCTTACATTGACAAAAAATAACGTGGTAACTTTTACAATTTGATGAGTATCTAGGAAAGCTGCTTAGATGTCATGAAGTTTTATTAATTTAGCTGTGAGCAGTATTGACAGTGTTGGGAAGGAAGAAACCACAAATGTGACTAATTGAACTCTGTATATTAGAAGAACAATGGCCGGAATTACTTTGATATAAATCCATAATTCAAATCTGAGTCCAATGAGGACTTACACATATAACTCTTTAAATAATATGATAAGGGCCTAGCGTGTATCCTTTGAACTAAGACATTGATAAATTTGATCCTTTGGATCAGCAAATTGCTATTTATCTATTGAATCCCAAGTCATCGACACGTTTTGATTAAATAATTTTCATTGATATAATTACATACCAGGCCAATTGTTATGTAGCAAAATTGTTAGATATTAAAAAAATGGTTTCTTTATAATTACAGTAGTGTTATTTCCAAGAATCGGATTCAATATTATGAAAAACACACAAAAAAAAGCATCCATTGCCGTTACCAACACCAAGAAAATTGTAAAAACGTTATTTAAATTTATATTCAATATAGTTTGATAAAAACATAAATGAATTGTTTACTTTATTTGTAAAAAATATATCTTATGTTAATTTGATATTTTATAAATTGCCTTAATCCATGATAAAATTTAAAAAAAAATGGTGTCCATATAATTCACTTATTACATATATTTCCAAACAAAAATTTTAAATTTATTTTATTCGAGGACACTTTTCCCTGTAATTATATGTCCAATATTAATTTTTCCTTTAAAAAAAGTATTATTTAAAAAAAAAATACATTTAAAAATAATTCACATTATTTTATTTAAAAATTATATATTTTTTATACACATATATAATATCTTTCAAAGGGTATGTAAGGCTATGTATTCTTTAATAGCTGATATTTTATATAAAAATATATTTAGTTCAGAACATTCTTCATGGTTATTAATATGGTATTTTTGTGATTATAGGATCAAAGTTTTGAATAAGTTTACAATAAAAAGGCAGATTAAAAACTGTTTTGTTTGTGATGGTCATAAGCCTCAGATAGGAGATTACTAGCTCATATTTGCCTGTTTTTGAAAATGAGGTACTATAAAGGTTTTTTAATTGAAAAGAGCAAATAATTTTGTAGATGAGGGTTTAAATAAACTCCTTAAACCTAAGATTTTGAACAGTCTTTGCGATGATGTTTATTAATACTTTCCATTTTTGTATATCTTCTGACAAGATGGGATTCCTATAAAACCGTTAGAGGATGTCGAGGTTTTTTTGTTTTTTTTCAGAGATTTGAAATAGGACATTAAATATATTTTACGTCTGATTGCATCAATTGTACTGGTCGTTTTGTAGATGCCTTAAATTAAATCCATAATATTGACAGCAATTGATAATTGTCGTCAAAATTACAATAAGTAGATATATTTGTACTTTCAAAAGAATGATGCATTTTATTCAATATACTACGATTTATATATGGTTTTAAGACAATTTCGAGTGGAAAATGGCTATTGGGGAAAATAGACCTGCAAAAATAGCCAATGGGAAAACTTCCCGTCATTAAATATCAAAATCAGAAAACCTTTACCCAAAGCTTGTTTGATGAATGGTAGAGCTACCACGCAGGTTAAAAACACCAATTCACAAGTCGTTTAGGGGCCCTCTGAAAACTTCAAAATTAAACCCAAGTCTAATGGTTGTTTAAAACGGACGACTGGTGCACTACAGGTTAAAATCCCACTCCCCCCTCCCCAACATCCCAAAGCCTTTGGAATTGCTCCAAATACATCTACGGGACCAGGAGTTGATCATTGCTACAGCAAAGACAATAGTCAGGTTAAAATCTACTGTCACTACTCGCTATAAGTATTAATTGTAGGTAGTCCGAATATTCCAGTTTTAATGTGACTTTCCTTTGAAAATACAGTACTATAAAAACAATTGGTTTTATTTGTAAGTTGCATAATAAATGTACTTCTGAATTTTTGAACCAATTGGTTTGGTGTTAATTTTGCAGTATTTAGAAGTAGTTTAAATGCTTTGTTAGTGTCTGCTGTAGTTTTGAACCCACTAGGTGGACCTGCTATTGTACAAAACAAGTTTAAGGACGAGTTATTCCGATTTTAGTAGTAAATAAAGGGAAATTTTACCAATTGCAATTCTCTACACAAACAATTTTCTCCAGAGCCCTAAGGTGATTTTTTTAATAGCAACTTTCTTCATGATAATTTTCTCCTGTGTAACTTTTCGTGAACGTGTATGAATGCATAACAAGTAATGTATTTATGCCTATTCTATAAATAAAGTTAGATTGTATATTGATGTGATGATTGTTCATTGAAATTAAAGATATATCAACTTTTGATGCGTGTACTATATGCATAGTTTGTTTAGTTAAATTGGAGTTTCCATGACCTAAAAGGACGCTGTCTCATTGCATAAGCTCGGAAGGTATCAATATCAATTAGGTATATGTCGTTCATTATTTTTTATTTATATTTTCTATTGTTGTCATACAGATTGGTAATCCAAATAATTAATTATATTATTTTGCTACATCTTTTTTCTGTTAAAATACAAACAAAATGTTTATTTGTGCATTCATATTTATAAATGAGTACTGGTTAACATTTTTTCCTTTCTTATCTAAGTAACATTAATAATCTTTGAGATTATTTCTGGATGGATCCATTAGAATTAAAGAAAATGATGTTCAACTTAATCAAAAATCATAGGATATATACAAAAAAAAAAAAAAATACAAAACCCTTATCTTATACTAAAATAATTTATCTCAATCCTTGTTATTATATATTGGAAGATAATATACATGAATTTAAGGTAAGCTCATTATATTATACTGATAAGAAGTTAACTTGATAGTTTAAAATTATTTTATATAAAATATTTTATTTTTATTATAACTGAATGCACTTATGTCTGATTTTGCAAATTCATATTATTTTAAATGCATAACATTTGAAGAAACAATTTCTAACCATGAAACTAGCTTTCTTTTTGTACCTTGGCATTTATTGACCAATTAAAGGCCATTTTATAAATATTTATAAAATGAAAAAGGGGATTGCATTATAAGTTCGTATAATGAATGTTTGAAGAAACTACAAATATATTATTTCATTTTTATAGAATAAAATAAATAAATCAACCAAAAATTTTTTTTTATTATTTAAGTCTTTTTTAACAAAATCAAATTTCAGACACTTAGATATCAGATAATATATTTTTAAATTAACAGTTATATTTTTCTTGGAGCTTTGAACCTTTCTCACAACAGTTGTTATTTTTAACTCTAAACAAAGATAACTATCGTTTTAAATTCGATTCAGACATATTCAAAAGGGTTCAAATATTTAAAGAATATATGAATTACACTATTCAACAAAAAAATATTTCATGAACAACATTTACAAACTTTAAAAAATATAGTATACCCTGTATCCATATGTCGCCTCCATATTTCATAGACCATCAGATTTTGTTGTTTTGTTAATTTTATCCCTCTCTCTTGAAATTTATTTATTTATTTTAAAAAGTGAAAAAGTTATATTATTAATTTCCGTATTAATTAATTTATTGTAATACTTCATAATAAGTGTTAAATCATCCTTTTGAATCCATATTGCTCCCTTTTGTTCAATAACTTGTTACCCACGAGAAACCATCAACATATTTATCCTTCTGTAGAAGCCCTTGTTGTATCCGCAAAAAAAAAATTATCAACAGGAAAAGGTGGTGATTAAATGGTACCAGGTTCAGACTTGAGGATTGTTTAAGATGTGTATCGACATTTTCGACGACAGACCTACCAGTGTGTGGTGTATCATACACCTCCAACACACTAAAACAAAATCGCTGAAATCACTGTTTTGTAACATGAACCTAAGATTTATTTGCCGTGTATTTTGGGTAGCTTTTGACGCATTTTCCCCTTTAAGGGAGTAAAAATGTACCTCTATACTTAACGCACGATAATTTACGAATGAACAACGAAAACACTCTACCGTATCAATAGCGTTTTTATTATATTTTCCCATCTTTACAATACTATATCGTTTGATCCATTGTGACCAATAATGAACAAGATATACTTAGTAAAAATAAAGAGCAGGAAATACAATATTACTTTTTTCCCAATATATTTACCAATCTTTGTTATTTATTTAACAAATTAAACCTCTTTAATTCAGCTAATACAGTATGGGCCCGTATAAATCTAATATTTAACGAGTCAATCATCCATATATGTTAAAGATTTTGATTCTTAACATCTCCTTATATATGTATATATATATATATATACGGGACCACATAAGAGAATGGGATAAGAATCATTTTTTTTTTATTCTTTAGAGTTGAAAAGGGGGGTATATGATATAAGTATTTTTCAAAGATTAATGTAAAGCACGACAATGAAGCAACTCACACCTGAGCAGTTGTGGTTGCAAAATTAATCTAATTAGGGTTCCAATTCGAGATATCCACAATACTAGCAATCTCACACACCTTCATTCTTTCATAATCCATCACCATATCATGGATTTTATCGATGATTTCTGGAGTCGTAACCTCAGCAGTGCGTCCAAAACATTTGACGTCGATTGTGCCCATGTGGCCACTTCGAAAATTTTGAAACCATTTATAAACTGTTCTAATCGAAGGTGCAAAGCCCCCATAGTATTTATGCAGATTCTTTTTATTCTCTTGAGGCGTTTTGACTTTTATAAGTTAATGTTTTATCAAGGCACGAAAATCTTTTACTTCTATTTTTTGAAAATCACTCCACTTCCTCGATTCAAACGAATGTCAAACATACAGTAATAGACCGATCTGGCCTAAAGTTGTTGCGTATTCTTCAAAAAAGATCCTACTAGCGAAAAAAAAATCTCCATATTCATCAGTAGTGCCATTTTATAGACTTTGAACAAATTTTTCAAACGACCCTCGTGCTCCATAAAAAGTTTCCTTACTAGAAATTCCTAATTTACCTTACACGATACTAATATTATTTTTGGTTGGTCTTCTCAGTAAAGGAAAAACCTAATAGATTTTAATGACACATCGACAGTCCACATACCTAGACATATTTATGATTTTATCTCGCAGAGTGGGTAAAGAGAAGATTAAAGCTGTATTTATTCGAAGAATATAGTTTGTATAAACACTAACAGTTATTCAAAATGTTTAATAGAGAAAACATATACGATCAACTGATGGTTCAGCCTGTAAAAATTTTCACATTCAATTAATAGTAAAGTTAAAATTATCATTGATGGAGTTGCAACATTTTCCCGCCATACAGCGCAACTCCCGATTAGTTTGGTAAACAAACTAATATAAGTAAACAAGAATCACGCCCCTTGAGGAAATATCTCTTTGCAGGTAAAAAAATAACCTGTTCTTTGCATTGATTTCCAATGTGTTAAATTAGAGTCTAATAAGTTATTGGTTTGAATAGTTATAAAACTTTTTTTTTTAAATTATATCTTCAATATCCTAAAATTCATTATTTGTGCATTAAATTATGAGAAATATTTCGTATAAACATAATGGAAAAAGTCAATAGTTGTAAAAATAATAAAAGTTGATTAAATAAAAGTTATTTATAAAAAATTCGGCAAACTTTTAAAAAGAAAAAAATTATTAAAAAATCAATAACTTTCTAAATTCAATAGAAAATGTCCTAGTTTGTACCTACCGACATTAAGCTCAATGAAGAAAATAAATTGAAATAATTTACAAGGAATCTTATCAAAATAATGGAATTATAATATTTAAATATTTGAAGATTTATATACAAAAATATACTTACCAATAATGATGTTGTGATCTGGTCATGAAATTGATATTTGTCATTAAACTTATTTTTCCGACTAAATTTGTCACAAAAGATGGATTCCATACGAGCACATTCACACTTAATACTTAGATATCACTTCTCCAAGAATAAAAAAATAATATCACTTTCCAAAAAATAGCTTAATGCATTTTGATAAGCCAGTGAGTAATTTAGCTCGTTGCTAAGCCTCATCCATAGTAACATTTATTTTATATAAAGTACTCCCAACTTTTTTCCTTTTTTAGTACGAGTTGAACTAAACAGCTGAGTCATAAATCACAAAATACAGTAATGGTTTTTTATACAATTAGCCATAGATAACCTATTTTTTTACTCGGGAGATGGCTCTTAAGTTTAATCAATAATGTTTCTTTTAACAGACTTTTTCACGACAATTAGCGAGATTATTTCAAAAAAAAAAAAAAACAAGTCAAATTGTATTAATTAAACTCATATCTTAAACTGCACCTTATAATAGCATAATTAAATTCCCTAATTTTTTTAACCTTTCATTAGTGTAATGGCATTTTTTACACTTTAATTACGTTTACCAGAGTCTAATACTTTTAAATATATTCCTGAAAGCGCTAATCAAAAGCAAACTTTTCTTAAAATTATTTAAAAAATCTTTGAATTTCATGCAACTAGTTATTTAATGTATCAAAAACAACCAAATCAATGTTTAATTTTTACTCAGAATGGCTTAGAAGTAATAAATGAATCATAAACATTTGTATCAAGTTTAAACTATATTATTTTAGCCTTGATGAAAACAAATTATATTTCATTCAGATCCAAACGTAAAAATGTTAAGATGTACTTTTAAAAAAAAAATGCAATGAGCTCATACAAGTATTTTTAGCCTAATCATTGATTGAAAAAAAAAATCTTCTACGTAAATAGTGTAACTTAGAGTCTATGTACATAGACTGTGTATAGTGTAGTAAAATTTGTTTTATAATTAGGACAACCTTTTACACAATCTTAAAAAAATGATTAAAATGACTTTTATTAAAAAGAACATCCATGGAAAATGTTGAACGATTTTTATTTCAAGCAATTTTAATTTTTTCCCTAACATACATATGACAGTTCTTCTAATGAATATATTGGAGGATTGGACAAACCAAAGTAAATTTTTTTTGCAAGTTAACTATCAAAAAAAGCCTCAATGACTCAGTGATTTTACAAAATGTTACATAAAAAATCTATAATTTATAAAATGGAAGGGGATAAAAATTAAGCTTATCTGGTAGGTAGATTTGTCTAGTTGCATAGTGTCAAGGAGAAGCAGAAGTTACCTTAACAACAAATAGTATAGTAATAGTTTACGAAATAGTGATAAACCATAGAAATAAATTATTTTTAAATTAAAATTATTTCCAATCCAACAAAGCAATGAAATATATCTTTCTAGTGCAGCTTTGGATAATCTCACACTTTTTAACCCACTCCATCAAACACATAACAAAGACCGTCATTGTTAAAGCTCTATAAAATATGACCACTTAATATGTAAAAATAAGAAAAAATGAATATGGAAATTGTAACCCTGTCAATTTGAAGAATGTTTGGAAAAAAAGAGCAACTTTTCTATCATTACATCAAAGCTGTCGCTCAGGAAAGCCTGGGTTTTAGTGGTACAATGAAACGGAGCTCAGTCTGGAGTGAAAATAAAGTTGGCAATTGAAGTTTCTCGACCAAAAGATAGCCCTTACTGATCCAGAAGTTCGTTGTAAGCATCGGCATTAAGCCAATCCTTCCTCTCCACAAAAATGGGAGGGCAAACTTTGTATGTGCTAGCAATAACGCCCAAGACCATCTGGACGGTGAGTCAGTTCCTGGCAGAATAAACAGTAGTACAGCTGCACCCAATCTGCTTGCATTTGCCTATGGGGAAATATCGCGTGAGAGAACCATCAAAATTTCATTCCTTTTTTGCTCTACTTTACTTGTTCTAGTTTGCTTAGTTTTTAATTTAGTCTAAACTTTATATAAGACATTTTGTGTCTCAAAACCTATCCTTTACAGAGTTTGAAGACATTTGACAATAAATTCCAGAGTTTTAAAAAATTTAATGAAGATTACCACCTAATAAGATCAACTTTTTATCCTATATACATTGAGGTCTAACAAGATAAGTAACATAAAAGAATTATAAATATTATAAGTCTGTACATATGTGTTATTAAGTGTTTTTTAATTGGGATATTATACACCATAATTTATAAAAAAATACTTATTATTCCTTGGAATCGTCATTGTTTCAAGAATACCTTTCAGTATACTCCTGAAATTATATCAATCTTTGCGTAATTTTTTATTTGTACTTAAATGCTTTTTTTTTTGAAGGATTTATTCGGATATTTAGCAATTTTTATTGAACTTTTATAAAAACAATTAACTTTTTTAACAAAAAATCGTGTCATATTTTTTCACTTCTAGGACATTCCTATTGTTCAATGTGAGTACTGTACCGTACAATGGTAGCTAAAAAAATATTATGTTCTTATATTGTAAAGGTTATTTATTCCTAATACTTTATCTTAAATGACTTTTTCATTGAACATTTTATAAAAAATAAACATTTAATGTACTCACTTTAAAATAAACCAATCATATCTTCTTATAACCCAAAACTAATTTTTTAAATTAAAAAAAAACTGATTTTAGTCTCTATTTCTTTTATTCATACCAGTAATTTGTATGTTTAATGAATATTTAGGCGTGCAAAATGGATGAAATAGTTGAAAAAATTATACAAAATTTAAATGAGATACTGTTTACAATCTTATAATTATGTGAACCGCATAATTAAACATCCTTTATTTTTGGGGGGTTTACTAACAGCGTGATAAAAAAGGTCGTTCAACAAAGAAAAGTTAACTACATCATGTTTTTATTTAATATATAATTGTGTCAACTCATATTAAAGACGTGGCTTTGAATATGTAAAACATTTGTAAGGAAATTAAATTATTATGATTTTAATGTTACTTGAAAAATAGATTACATAAGTTTTGCACATACAAAATGTGAAATCCCATAAATTGATGTCTCAATTGGATTGATGAGTCTTTTGCAACAATGTACGTATATAGATTTGACGAATGCATTTGTCTAAATATTGTATTTATTTAATTTAAAACTGGGTGTGCATATATACAAATAACATATGTAAATATGTTGTATGCATTTGAACAAGTACAAACACATTAAAGAGAGATGTGATAAAACAAATATAATGACAGTTTGCTTTCACATTTTAATTTTTTTTTAAATAAATTTCAAAAATTTGGTATATTTTTTTAATCATAACCAGAAAGTCATCTGCGTTGGAATGGATTCCAAGTCATTATAGTGCACAGAATCTTCGTTTTTGTTAATTAATTAGTAGTATAGCTAGTGACAAAAGTCGTGTGTATTTAGACATGTTAAAAAAGAAATAAAATCAACACGGGCGCACTGACAACTTTAAGAATTTTTTGGAGGAGAGTAGCTTAGCTGTGATGACGTTTTGTTTATTCATCGACAATCAGCTGTGACGAGGAAATAGGGGGAGACGAAAAAAAGCAAGGACATTGGTAAGAATACATGTTTGTGAATCCATATATTTTGTCAAAAATGAATAATCAATCATATTTAATAATATTATAAATGATAACCGATAATGAAGTAATTTGCACTCTTTTCATTTGAACTACTGTCTTATTGGTTTATTTTTTGTTTGACTTTATAAAAAAAATATATTCTATTGGTGATAGGGAATATATCTGTTTTAAGGCACCTTAGCATTTTTTTCGACTTGGTCACTTTTTTTTTACTTGACATTTTTTCCAAACATTTTATTCAACCTCTTGACTGACAAATAAACAATGATGTATAAATTTGAAAAAAAAACACTTTGGGCATAATTACTTTTTTTTGCACTAAATATAAAAAATATTCAAAAATGGAAAATTGTTATAAATAAACTTGTACTAGAGAAAAATTGTGAGTTTAGAAAATTGGACCTTAGGAAATTAATTTAAAAGGATCCAACATTGCTTTTGCATTGGTGGTGAATTTGCAATTGTAAAATTTAAAAAATGTTTTTCTCTGGTATAAACTTAGTAGAAGAAAATTTAATTAAATGTACTTTAGAGCACAAATACTATATAATTCATTGTTTTTCAAAGATATACTTCTTAAAACGTTATACCCGAATTAATTAAAATATATTAATAATAGTCTTAGTATATTATGATAAAAAGTTTATTTACAAATATTGCATATTTTATATATATTAGCTATATATCTAATAAAATAAAATAAAACTTAAGTAGAACACCATGATGCTTACATAACAAACTCGGTGTACATGAGTACTATAGCTTTTAGTATAACAGTCGATCAAATTTAATAGAATTAGTCTAACATCAGGAAAATGTGTATTTTTGAACAAAGAAGGACTAAAGCCTGAAATTTTATATGTAATATAATATATATATATACGGTTATAATGAAATTACATTCATAAGGTGAAGATTTTATTAAAGTCTTATTTAATAAAGGAAACTACCATTTCACTATAATGTATGCGGTTTAATTTTATATAGCAGTTAAATTTTTGTAAAATGTAATGTGATTTAAGAGAACCAATATCTGGAGACTCTTAAAACAGCTAACCTGCACATCACTAGTACTAAATTAAGGTATATCTCTCTCTGAATTCCGAGATTTCACGAGGTTTTTTCCTCATGGAAAATTCTCAAGAATTATTTCTCTTTCTAGGATTACTTGAATTTTATTATAACATAATATCAGTTTCATTTAATCAAATTTATTTGCATCTAAATAAATGAAACTGCTTTTTGTAGTGGAAAAGTTAACTATATTCCAGGTACATAAAAACGCCCATAAATTTTGGATACTGATTGAAATATGTATTTTCAAAATTTCCTATTTTTTAGGCAATCAGTGTTCGATTATATCCTCTTTTTGTTGAATTATCAGAGAATTTTAACTTATCTTTCAGGGAAAGTATTTTTTGCGAGCACTCATTTTATGTACTCATATTGATTAACAAACAATGTTAATTAAATTTAAAAATATTTACAAAGTAAATATTTTTAGTGTCAGCTTAAGATTTGTAGCTGTAAAAAAGGAAAAATCCTAATTTGAATATTTAATTTCTATTATATCTTATGAAAAAGGGGGAAAAGTTTGTAATTTATTCGTAATTTTTTCTTTTTTGTTTCTTTTATACGAATTAATTTATGCATTGATGATCAATAATCATAAATATTTTATTTATTACAGAATTTAAACAAAAATGTGAATCTCTAGATTTTATATAATAAATATAATTTTAATAATACATATTAATTATTATTTGGTCGGCTCATATTTAGGACCAAAGACTGCAATACAGTCCATTCAAGTTTCACTTGTCCTTAAAGAAGAAGAAATCGATCCTTTATGACTTAATAATAATGTTTTTATATTTTCAATTGTTCCTTTATATAATGAAAAAAATTATATAACTAAGAAAAAATAATAGATATTTGTTGGTATTTTTATATTGCACTATAATGAAAATATGAATACTTTTTGCTATATTTGTGGAATAAATATCTGACATATCTTATTTGGTTTAATAAACCGTAACAGTTTTAGAAAAAGTTCCAGGGACCAACAATTCCTAAAGACTGATAACACTGTTTCTAAGAATGGACTAAACTAGAAGGAATAAATAAGGACTCAACACATTTTTAACCACTATCACTTATATATAGTAGTATATTGATTCTGTAAAAAGGATATTCTTATTTACCCTAAAACCAAGACGTATTATTTGGTTCACTAGTACAGGATGGACATTATATAGATGTAGTTGGAGAGAAAAGTTGCTCTTCTGAGGTAAATTTGTAATTATTGGAATATATTGAATATAAGATCATCAGTTATGTGGTCCACAGAGAGCCATATTTTTTAATACTATTTGAAAAAGTTTATATAGCTTCATAAATGTACCAAAAAAAGTTTCCTTACTATAAATCTTAATAAATTGTTAAATATTATTTTCTTTTATACTCCCCTTTTTAGATCGAAAGATTAGATGGCCACAGTTGTGAAAAGAAGAGACGTAAATTAAATTTCTATATTAATATATTTTACATAGTCTACCTATGATTAACATAATTTTAATGGAATAGTAAGTCATTTTTATAAAGAACTATCTCATTTTTTGAAAAAAATATTCTAAACTATATGTATTCACTTGACAAAATTAATGATTTTCAATATTTAATTCAAAATTAGGAATTAATGCTATCTCCAAAAAAACAGTATATTTTTAGTTGTTTTATGAACATGTAAAACATTTTTTCCAACTCAGACAAAGATTAAAAGATAATTAAAATTATTTAAAATCGAAAAGATGTATCTACAAATAATATTTATGCTTTTATCTTCGTGTAAAGTTTTTTAAAGTCATAAAATAACACTTAATTATGTAAATGTTAAAAAAACATTTTTCAAAAAAGTACTCTGTAGAGCCAAACATAAACACATATCGGCATAAAAGCACATAACCATTTTAATACAAGGGCAAAATAAATTCGAGGTTTTGTTGAGGAGTAAATCCCAATTTAAGGAAATTCAGTGCTGAAATAACTTCAAACCCCATAAGCTTCTTCATTCAGACTGCCTACAACATCAATAAGTCAGTTATAGAGCGTCCCTGCCATACAGCCGAAAAGAAACAAACATCTTCAGTAACAATATGGACGACTTATAAACCTACCTCCTTAAGCTTTCACCTCAACCTTTTGAACTTTGTAGTCTAATATGTCTTGTAGAAGAGTGGCTTTCACTCATAATACCTAACATTGAATTCGCTCCGAGCTGATATTATGACAGTGTGAAAAGTCATGGACACAACATTTGTCATCAAGAGTTGCCATTTTGTTTGTCAGCGTGTCAAGGCTGATTTAACTTGTTATGTAGGACATATTAAATTTATATATATATATAACTAAATATAGTATTAAGACATATCAAAAATTGGTTTTCAGTAGTTTTTTCTTTGGTTCATTTTATATCAAGTTTTTCGTAATTAAGTCATGATAATAATTCTGAAGACAGTAACTTCAACTTAATATTTCTCCTAGATAGATGATTATTTTTTAAATTATGTTTTGCTGTATATGATTCATGTAATCTCTGTTTCTGATTCTTGTCATTCAAACTCTTCTTGAGCCTCTTACGAAGACATCATGAAACAGAAAAACCCCATCATTTTCCCTTATTTGGAAGGGAAGAACTGAAGGATTATTACCAAGACCCTGAAATATCTTAATGTGTTCGAGTAATAAGTCAACTACACGATCAAACAGAACAAAGAGAAGAGGAGTATTGATTATAGGCCCAGGAGTAGTCGCCCAAGGTTCATGAGGACACCCAGGTTGATCAAGACAACAAGGTTGTATATCAACAGTAAAAAGAAGTGCTCCATTTGAAATATAGGTTATGAGACTGGTGTGTTTCGATTAAACATGCGTAGGATGGTCAGGGAGGACCTGAGGATGAAGCCCTATATTCTAACAAAGCAACATCCTCTCATAAAGGCTACACTTAAAAAAGGCTGACCCAGCGAATGTGCTTCTGAAATTTCCCAATTCTTGAACTCACGTTTCAATTATTTGGACTTACAAGAGAATATTCACCCTCAAGCTGGCATGAACACCCAAAACGACTGGTTGCCAGATTGGAGCATAGAGGACGTACCTATGTTTTATTTGTGTGTTTTTCTTGGTTGTTCTAAAATTTATGGGTCACCTTGTATAGTTTGAAAAAAACTTTATGAAAATGGGAAAACAAAACCGAAATAATCAGTTCAATATTTATTAAAAAACAAAGTTTCAATTAAATTTGGAAACCTCCAAAATACCTTCCTTCGATTATTCCTACAAATTTCATTAAATATTCTTTCATTTCATTTAACACAAATCATCTATTTTTTTATTTTTTTTACCAGCTCAATCGTACATATTTAATGGTGATTAGTTTTTGAATTTAACATAGGTATAGAAAATTAAATATGAATGAATAGGTGAACCCTTAAAAATATGTAAACCAGATCAAATGCAATAGATTATATATTAATATAGTTATAATATATAAATCTATATTGAAACTCTTCAATAGATTAATTACATAGGGAATATTAATCAAAGGAAACTTAATGAAGAAAATTAAATGCATTTGTCTCGTTTTATCTCTCTCTCTCTCACTTATATGTTTGTAAAGATGTAATAATTACAAAAACTACTTACTTAAAATTAAATCTCTTTTAGAAATGGCTAAGTTATAATTCTTTCTCGATTTAAAAGCAAATGTTTGATCATTCTCGTACCTCAACCGATCAACTCTATTATTATTTAAACGTGCAAGAGAGGTAAAACATGGGTATTCATAGTGATTTAAACTAGGCTCCCATGCCGTACTTAAAAGTGGAGAACCTAATAACTATCAGTATAAAATGAAGAAATTTTTTTGGAGCAAATGTAGGATTATCACCATTGTCGGTATGAACAAATAAAAGAAACAGAAAATTAAGATGCAACAAAAAAAAACCCAAAATTAACAAAAGTGATAATGATATTATAGACTATAAAAGAATAGGATTTCTGCTGATAATATAGGATTTGCCTAATCCCAAGGCTCTTATAACAAACTAGTTATGCTTCTATCAGCCACTGGAGGCTAAAGAATCGTAAACAAATTTTATATTTGGTACTACACAGTACACAGCCTTCTCTTAGATGGCTCTAAATGTGTCGGGATCTAGATGGCAATATGGAGCGGATTTGGTAAGATACTTTCCAAAAATATTTTAAAACTATAAGAGGAACTACTGAATCATCTCTAATTGTTGTTAAAACTATGAAAGGAAGTATTAAATCATATTTAACTTTTGTTAAAACTATGAGAGGAACTATTAAATCATATCTAACTTTTGGGATCAATAAGAATTATTTTGAATGTAAATTTTAGACTCTTCACATGGTGTGTGGTTATTTAAATTCTTATTATTTATACTCGTTTTATTCGTACTATTTGATTTTTGTTTGTTTTATGAAATTCGTTAATTGGCATGTTTCATCATGTCCAAATTTTTTTATTGCTGAGTATCAGGAGGAACTGAAGGTTCTTCAGTAGGGGAATCATTTCAAACTGAAATATTTATTTTTATTACTTATTACTCAGTTCCTCTTCCTACATATTTTATTTTGTATGATATAAGTACTTATTAACCTTAATTGAGAAAATAAAAAAAACATAGTCACCCTGACAATTTGAAGAATGTTTATGATTAGAGCAGCTTAGTTGTCATGACATTTGATTGATTTGTTCAGATGCAAGCAACTATTGAACGAAGAAAATACACAAAATTGTTACTTAGATGATTTGTCTTCAAAAATTAAATAATGATGGCTAAAGCTTTGGAAAATACAACAATATGTTCAGATTAAACATTGAAAAAAAAAAACCACGCCTACTTCCTAAGACTATTTTTATATACCTCTTGTGTCTACTTTTCATCTTTTTCTTGGACATGGTCTCATGTTATTTCCTGTGCTGAGTGCCAGATGGGTTTATATTATAAATTAATGAAATTTTTATGTTTTTAGAAGGTAAAATCGATTTTCTGAATGCTAATAGGGTCGGCTCACCTAAGTTTATGCAATATAGGGATTTATTGTATGAATTTAAATAAAAGTCAATCTCAAAATTTAAAAAAATAGCAAAATCATTTATTTAAAATTCTGATATATTAATATACAATAAAATATATTAAACATGTTTTATTAAATTTTATAATTTAAAAATATTTACCTGACTAAAACTGACACTAAATATGCAAAAAAACCTTTTTGACTAAAAAAACGTTCACTCCACATAAATAATCATCGTAAGTCATTAAAAAGTGAGGTTGATTAAGTCCTTTTTAGTACCAATTTTATAAAGTAGGTTTATAACTCTAAATATTTTTATTATTTCTACTAAATTTTGTGCTACAATTCAGTCAGTTGAATTTGAAATCCATGAGAAAACATTTCACTAAACATAAAATAAATTTTCACTACCTTAGTAATTTTGTAAAAGGTGTATCTAATGATTCCATGAGCATATGCCTTAGTGGAGAGCGGGGCTAGTTGACACATAGGTAAAGTACTAATTACTGTGTATTAGAACTGTGTTTCTAGAAATTGAAGTAATAGAAGTCTAAGAAAGTATGAAAAATAATATTAAGTGGTATATCATTGTGATTTTCAAATAGTTATGATAGAAATTAATTTTAATACAAGAAATTGTGGGAGTAAGCGTATAATTTTTTTAAAAAAATAAATATCTTTTTCACAAAAAATTGCTATATTTAAGAGAAAACAACAGTAACAAATGGGAGTATCCCATTTTCGTACTGTGGTTCGCGCACCTACATATTTTTCTTTAACTTCACTGTTCTTGGCAATTTTGATACTTAGATAATAATTGGATACTAAAGGTATTGTTTGAAATGGTTTTATTTAAGTTCAATGTATTTTTTGGCTTTCAATATTGTGTTTTATTTATAATTTTTTTTCCAAAAACTACGCAATATAATCAAAATGAAATTTTGGAAAATCTTTAAGACCGATGAAGCAAGATATAGGACATACCTATATCAATAAAAAATATGTTCGAACTTTTCACATCGTAAAGCATGGGAGGAATGTATTAACCTATCCCAATTCAAAAAAGTATATATTTGAATAGGTATAATATAACAATAATGATAGTATAATAATAAATTACGGATTTAGAATAAAAAGTCAACCATGACTTGTATTTCTTTTAAAAAAAGGGAAATTACTTTTTCACCCCTTCCCCTTCATAGAGGATTTAAAAAAAGTAAATTTTCTTTTAGAAATGTCAGAGGTAGACAAGCAGGTCCTCTGTTGGGTTATGTTTATCAACAGTTTGAGGAATGAATATTATTTGGCAATTTGTAAGTAGCTACCGGAGAAAGAGTACATGATATTAATTAATGTGGGCACGCAAAAAAAAAAAAAATATCAAATTTTTACTTTAAAAGTTAATTAAGATTGAAGCCAAATTTTGTTCAAAAATACAGCAAACATGTTTCTGTTTAAAAATGATGTTTGTATCTTAAGTGAACTACTATTGTATTTAAATTATAAATGTAAAACTAAGGACACTATCAAAATTCACCACATAATCTAAAACATTGATTTATGAGCTTGTGACACCTGTAAAACTTTTATAAAACATTTTATACAAAAGTGGACGTTCTTTAGACAAGAAAAATGTGCTATGATCACAAAAGGCATATCTGAATCAATTTGACACAAACTTTCCATTATAACTAATTTCTCTATATACAAATATTAGCCTTCAGAATGTTATTTTGAATATTAAAGTACCCCAAAAAGAAAAGTATTTTGAATGAATTTAAGTTGTTAATTTGGTCAAAACTTGTGAAAAAATCACCCTAAAGTCTAAAATATGTCATTTTGTATAATGAAACTGAACAATGAGAGATAATTTTATATTCATTGAGGAATTATTTCCTACTATTACCCTTTTTAATGCCCGATGTGGAGTTTCTCCTCGATGAAGTTGAGTGTTTTCTATGTTTAACCTTAGATTGTCTCAGAGGGTTCATTAAGATATGCGTCAAGGAGCAAGTTTGGTCTGCATTCCTTGAACCACTTTGGGTCGCCTTCCTTGATAGAGAGGGGGACAGAAGGCGAGTTAGAGATGGAGAATGTATCTTTAGGTCCAACCTAGAGTTAAGGGTGAGGTGTATTTTGACCTAGAGTACAATGGTTATGATCTTTTGACGGGTTGTCCAAATCATTCTTAGAAGAAAGGTCGTGGAGAAGAGTTATTCCTAGAGAGAGTTCTGCAACTTTATTTTCTGAGAGTCTATGGGAAAAGAATGTTGGTCACACCTATCAATCAAATTTGAATTCGCAGCAAAATCCATTCATGACAATGTGGTACACCATGGACTCAGCCTTTATCGCGTGGACCTCAAAATATATTTGCACAGCCTTTAAAGGCTGTTATTGAGTTTAAAGCAGGACAAAAACTATATAACTTTTTACAAAATATGAACTTGTTTTTTATTTTACTTTTCTTTATTTCTATAAATATCACTTTTATCCTAATTAAGTCATACTTATGCCAGTTTTTAAAATATCTTATTATTGCATTTGTAAATCAATTATGAATGTAATAATATGTAATAAATAAACTTTACAACATATACATAAATACTTTTTCAACTTGATTCTTTAATGGCTTATCAAATAATATATTGCTTAAATTAAAGAAATTGCTGTAATTCTGGTAATTAAATACGAATGCTTAACGTTTTAAAAATAAATTAAATAGTATAAGAAAGATATAAACAAAGCTTATTTTGTTTACTTCAGTCTTTCACAATATTCATTTTCACCAAGTATTTAGTTGAGTATAAAAATGCAGTGAACTAGTAAAGCAATTTTAGGGAAGAAATTTTGACCATGAACGATAACAATAACCCAAAAATGTTTCTGCATTGAAGAAAAAAGAAAAACTAACACATAAAAAGAATAAAAACAAAAGTTTCCTTGTTTGATCAGGATATAAAACTCTTGTACTAAAAGAAAAGGGTTTTTTTTTTGGAAATTTATGTACTGCCTAAATGATCTTTTATATTTTCGATAGTAAAATAAATCCTTTGTAAGTATAAACAGAGTTTAACTGGTCATTTTGCTCACTTTTATTTTGAGGAACTAGGATTGTTTGACCAAAGTTTTTTTTAGTATTGTTAGTTTTATTCCGAACTATATGTTTGAAAGTTCAAAACAAGGAAATATAATCAAATATATTGTCAAAAGTATTATTATCATAATATAATTCCCTAAAAACTCAGGGGGGATATGGGGAGGGGGCTTATCTTACCTATTGGTAATAAAGGATTCAATGTTATTTTAATTGCGAATAATTAGATATAGGCTATTCTTATTAACTGGTGGTCCATTGAAATCTGCACACTTACTAATTCAATAATTAATTAAGGTTAAGTGATTGAAATGAATTCATATCTTTAATATATTAAAGCATAAATACTATGTTACAATACAAAACGATCCTTAGCTTTTAAATTACGTACAGGTCGAAAAAATGACACTTGAACGGGATTTACATATTTCCATTATTTTACTTCAAGCCTTTAGTCGTTTCCAGGACCAACGTCTACGCCGTCAGCAAATCCAAAACGTTGAAGAGGAAGAAGGGTTGTGTCAAAAATGTCAAACTGCACCTCGAAGACTGATCCCAGGACAATCCCTACAAGTCCATGAGGGCCATGCAAGAGATCTCGGGATTCTGCGTCAGAATGTCCAAAGAGTTATTAAAAAAGTATGTAGAAAGAGCCTTGTGAAGGTGCAAAGGCCACTCTTGACACCAGTAATAAAAGAAACCCATCTTTTTCGTTGCGAGACTCCTTTGAATGAATCTGTGGAGTTCTTGTGAACTCTTTTTTGACATTTTTGGCCACCTACAGTAGAGTGTGCATTAGACCCCCCTAAGTAATAAATATCGCATTGGTGGCATAATAAAAATGTTTTACTTGTAATAAAAACATTCCATATAAAATATTATAAATTTCGAATAAATTTTACTGTGCCACATTAAGCAATTTGATATGAAAATATTATAGTATATGGTTACATTACTATGCAAACAGAAATAAACATACTTTTGTGTTTTTTTCTAGAATTATGTGTAATATTGTTAACTTGCACTTTCTCAAAAATATGTTGTTTTAATTTATTTTTTGAGAAATACATGGTTACTAATCTAAAAATATGGTTTTTAATGGCTTTAGAGAACCATGTGAAAGAAATTGAGTATTTGAAAACTATTATATCAACTTCTCCATTCATTCGAACACAATATAATTTGAAGCAATAAAAGGTTGCTTTCTGATCATTATTGAATATTTAAAGAACATGTTCATCAAGGATTAAAAGTATTACATGGAAATTTGCTTAATTGTTCAAAATGGACCAGACTCGGTTAACAGCTTAATTATCAAAAAACATCCAGGGGCGTTTCACAATGCAAAATGGATCATTACAGCATCAACCCTATTGGAGATTTACATCCAAAAAAGAAATCAATAAAAAAATTTACGAGATGGGAGATCATAATTCGTATTATTTATGCTCCAAAATATTTTCACATAAAGGAGTATTCTCATATTAAGTATGTTTCCAAACCCCTTTTTTAGGTTGAATTTAAGCAAATAAACATGGAAATAGATTTTGCTGAAACATCTTTATTGGAAAAGGGTAATTCCATGTCAAGTAAATGAAAATAAATAAAAAATGTCACACGCCCCCTAAGATTTGGATGAATTTTGGCATGCAAGCTTAAATTCATGAGTAGATTTAGTGTGCCAAATTTCAGTACATAATTCTGAGATATAGATACTCGTCTCAGACCAAAATTTTCAAAGTCGCTTTAATGTCTTTTTACCCGAAGCTTCTTTTTCTTGTATGTTTTTTTATTCAAACAGCTAACTTCATGAAATTTGGTACATAACTAGTTTAAAGTGTGAGGATTCCAAAAATGAAGTCAAAATTAAAATATTTAAACATATTATTGCCTCAATTTTAATTTAAAAATAAAAATCTGAAATGCACACACAAGTACTTGATCAAAAATAAAATAAAATTGCCCAACTCTTGTGAATATAAAACTTTAGCATCAGGTTCTACATAAATAATAGTATCACTGTAACCAAAATTGTGTTGGTATTTTTATCATAGCTCCCAGGGCGGGATCCCAAAGTTAAGTTACTTTTCTCCAGAAATTTGGTCATTTTTACTGACGTGTTTATATCTTCAACTTATTTCATGATTTATATAGACTAAAAAAAGAAAGCGGAACTACAGTAATTCATATTATTGATAAAAGTAAAAAAAAAAATGTTAGTAGTTTATAGTATATTTTGTAAAGTTGGACATATCGTTAAAGTATTTTCTTCATTCTTTTTTTAAACTTTGAACTGTCGGCCCTTCGCTGTTATTACAAGGGCGTCAATAACCCCTTTTTATGGGTTTACAGCACCCCAATCTTCCTCTGCCCCCCCCTCATATATCACATATCTATCATAGATTCAATATCTTAAAAATGATTCAAAATTATGTTGCGAAATTTGGCACATTTAATTTACCCATGAATTTGAGCTTTTGTGCCAAAAATAATCCAAATTTGAGGGGTTAAGGTGACATGCCCTAGTCGATTTGTCATGGAATGCCCCCGAATTAATTCCTTGCACAAACAAGAACATATTGTTTTAAGTTTTTTTACTTTATTTGAATAAAGATACCATTGCTTGAACTTCATCGCAAATAAAAATTATTTTTTGTTCATACTGCTTTGTAATTTATGCTATGTATTTGCACAAGGGAAATAAAGCGTGTTTTTTTCTTCAAAAATAAGAATTTGCACCCAATGTGCATTGTATTAATATGTTAACTACAATACATGGACTTCTTAAATGAATGCATTAAATTAACATATTTTTTAACTAAAAATAAGTTTTTCATTTCATACACATTAGTAGGATTTTTTTATTCCGATTTTGATCATTTTTGGAGGAGTTTTATTACTGGACGGAAGCTTAGCCCGGAAGGAGCCTTTCTAATAGCAACTGCAGAATTCAAAGTAGTAAAAAGGGACTGTACATTGTTGAGATTCTGCATTATGATTTGCCGAACGGAGTGATGGGACAGATGTACTATTCACTCAAAAATAAAAACATTAATATAAATAACAACGTGAGTAGATAATTTATATATGTAGGTGATTTACTTTATTGAATGGCATGGTATGTTCAATGGGTGTTGACTCCTAAAGCATGAACTAGTGCTTCACTTAGTGGTGTTTATCTCCTTTAATCAAAGAACTGTTTGTGATGTAATTCCTTTTCATATCAAGGTATGTTATAGTGACGTCTTATCTTGTTAATAATTGTCCCTTTACATAAATTCCTTCAGATCTTTCACGTAATCATCGTATTCTTCTACAAATAAGAACTTAGGAGTTATATAAAACCATAGAATAATCAACTGAACCATACATTGAGGAACAGAGAGAGTTATCATCTTCTATAGACATCTCCTTCTTTGTGATGCTTGAAAGTCAACTCTGCTATGTCTCTCACTCTAAGAATACTATTGCATTAATAAGAGTATTTCAGTGTGATTGATGTATGTAAGAGAGAAATAAGTCATCTTAATCACATTTATATCAATTCCATTTATAGGTTGTACTTTATGATATTCGGTCTAAACAGATAATTAAATATTTTGTGCACTTTAAGCTCACGTCTGATTTCTATATTATTATTTAGTCACTATTGTCATTATAAAAAAGCTTCCCTTTTTTCGATATTTTGTTGTTTAATGCCTATTCTGCTATTACATGTAAATAGTTATTTGGAGTAGTTACGTGATTATGCGTTTTACAAAATATATAACAAACTCTTAACTTCTGTAGAATTATGTTTAAATATATAAACTTCCTTGAAATTCTAAACTTATTGAGTCGGTCACCATTTTTAAACAGATAAACTGCTTGTTACCATAATGGGATTGATATGTTGCAAAAATCTAGAATCTCAACAAATATATATATAAATTTGTAAATGTTTGCCTTACTAATAATTATATGTTGTTTTGCTGAAAAAATCATTAATATTAAAAAATTAATAATATTCTTGAAAATTTACATTTCATAATTCTGAATTCTTTGTTATTTTTTATATGTTAAAGGATTAATTTGGTTTTATTTTGCATTGCAAATCCTATTTTCTTATTGTATTCGTTGTTAGGCGAGTTAAAGTTTCAAAAGTCTTCCCATTATTAGCTGTAGAACTATCACTTATCTGTATAACAAGCTATTGCTATAAACATTTTAAAATGGGGTATTATTCAAATACTTACTCATATATATATACATGTATATATCAAATAAAAACTTTCAATTTCAGGAACTCAATATGCCAATAAACTACTCCTTCAATTCCTTTCAATGTGATATTAGTTGGTGTTATTGGTATATGGACATTTGATACCTTGTATTCAATCCTATCAGGCTTTGATAGAAAAATTACCCGAGCATTACTTCAGATTTTTGGTACATACAAGAATCGAATTGATAATTTATACAAGAAAGCAAATGTCCCATAATAATCATCTTGTTAATTTTGGAAAACTACATGAGCAAGTCCATCAGGTCCAACTTTTTAAACCTTTTAAACGATTTAAAAAGATAACAAATCAGAGAAACAATTATATAATTCACCTATTGTGTGTTCATGTTTTCAAGCAATACATTCAGGCTTCCTTCTTTATATATTTCATGAGCCCAATATATAATTGAGTAACCGAATACCCTCCTACTAAATTATTTAAGGCATCCATTACAGAAGTCCCCCATCTTTATTACTTAACATTCCTTTAGCTGGTCTATTATGACTATTTTGCCTTCGTCTCTCTAGTTCGAAAATCTTCTGATATTATGTTTTACTTTAGTAATATTCAAATGTATCGTTACCTCATTGGGTTTTCTTACTCTTTCCTCAGTTTTCTTCGTTTCCTTTCTCACTCTTGTCAGATTTTCTGTTCATCCTGATGCAACTTGTTTATATTTTTTGTACGCAGTAGTGCCAATTCATTAAGAACTTCAACAAGTGAACTCGTTTTTTGGTAGCTATAAGTTATATTACGTTCACAAGTCTCTTGTTTTCTTATCCAATTGTAGAAACTTTCTTCAGGTGACGCAGCTTCTTGCTATGCTCTTGCCATTTGATTGACCTTAGATTCCTGCATAATATGGACTCTGTTTCAATTTCAAGTATAAACATTAAATAGTTGTAGTCAGACATTGATTCTTTTTTGGAAGTACCCCACAAAGAGACATTCGGAGGTATGTAGTCGTTGACAATGGTTACATCAATAATTAAGGAACCTTTTCCTCCCAGAAACGTAAACTCTTTCCCCTTATTGCATATGTTCAAATCCACACAATTCTTCTATTTGTTCACATCTCTTATTCGTAGTTTCAGCACCTCATAATGTGCTATGTCCATTAGTATACATACCTACAAAATGGTTGTACGCTCTTCTTTAAACTTTTTTACAAATTTTTCAAGCAATGTAAAGCTGCATTTGAAATGAAACAACAACAATCTGCTGTTTTTCTAGCTTCCATGTTATTGTCACCATATTTCCATTACAATAATCAATTAAACTCATCGCCTTTCAACATCTTAAAACCATAATACTCTCCCTTACGCTCAATCGTGTGGAACATTGATCTAAAAAATTTTGATGACAGAGATGCCTATGGACCAAACGTACATTTGTGTTATGTGGTTCTGTAAGAAGTGTCATTGAGATTATATTTTCATCTATCATCTTACAAAGTTCGTTACCTCACCGGGATTTTTTACCCAAATTAATCTGTACACAATTAGATTTGAAGCCAGGCTGTTTTCCAGTGAAAAAATTAATTCGACATTGGATAGTAGAATTGAGAATCAACATCCAAGCAATTTTTGCCAATGTACTTGTTTTTGTTTTTTCTTCTCACCCACTGGCGATTGTAGGTGATTTAATAAAACGTCATGAAAGCAAAGCTGTTCTCCTCCAAAACATTCTTCAAATTGTAAGAGTTACCATGTTAATTTTCCGTTTCATTGTTTTTAAATGTCCAAGATACGCACAACTTTATTTACAGTACGTTAATCTTAATATAAAACATCGTGTAATAAGACCGCCAATTATATTTAAAAGACTAAAATAATTTTATCTTCCCAAATTATAATCTAAACCAATTAACTAGTGCTTTTTTTTAACATTTCACTTATACATATACAATTTATAGCAAATTTCCTTCAATATATATATTTGTGCATTTAATTTCTGGTAGCTCCGAGTATAGTTTTTCCATTGAGACAAAATTAAAATCAATGAATTTGTTTTGACTTTTTATTACGCGGTATTTAAAAAAAAAAAGATATGACGACCACAATTGGTTCCAGGGTGACTCTCACGAAAATGTAATCTTCAATGCTTCAATGTAATACACATATCTTAACTTTTAATATATAAAGAATAAAATTATTATCTTAGCCAGGACATTAAGAAATTCAATTTAATTCTCTTCTGCTTCATATAAAACAAAAAATGAAGAGATTAAAATTGAGGAATTAGTTCTACTGCCTTTTAAATGACGTCTTTAAAAAAAAGTATGTAAAGATATATACGAACAAATAGTGTTATTAATTTTTAGAATTTTACAAACTTTTTTTTTGTTTAACATAAAGTAGTTATTTGTTTTTTAAAAACTTTATCTTATAAAAATGCTCTTTTAAGTCCCAAAAAATATCTTACAATAACCATTTCTGGAGTTTCATGAACCACCATGAATAATTTCAGTAAAAATCAATGATTGGGTTAGTTGTAATTACTGAACACACAAACAGACATTTGCATTTAATCTATAGATCACAAAATGTTACACAATAGTTGGTGCAGGAACAAAAAGTATTCCTTATTGTACTAAAAAATTTGTTAAGAATAATATCTTCTATTCCCTGTGGGTTGAATATTTGAAAAAGTTAAATTAATATATGATTTGTATGTATTCTCTGGTACAGAGAGTAACTCATTTCTGAGATTTATTTTATACGATGAATGTACTACAACTAATTTGGATCCTTGAAATATCTTAGGATTATAATTTTGTTTTGTATTTATGTTAGTCTATTATTTGTATAAAAATTATTATAATTTATTTTATTCATCCAATATTATGAAAACTATTTTTCAATTTGATTGAAGTCCAGAAAATGAGTAGGCCCCTCCATAATCTTACTATTATTTTTCTTGTGCTAATCCTTTCTTAACATGACCATATGTTTGGAGCAATTGTTGAGCTGGAATATCCACTACATGGTCCATTGTCAGTGCCCTGTCCTGAGGAAAGGAGGTTTCTGTAATGAACCTGAATGTTAAAATGTACTTTATGTACATTAAAATTATGGAGAGTTCTATCTTTTTTCAGGGGACAAAATTACAATATTTACATTGGATCAAGTAAAGTAAGCGGGGATCAAATTGTCACCAAAATATTTTTCTACAAAAAACAACACAAAATATACATTTTTTTAACTTTTTTATTGAAAATCAAAACTATGACGAGCATATAAGTATAGAGTAGCCATTCATTCGATATAATCACTGTTGGCATCAATAACGACCTCTGAACCGGCCGCAGGCTCTTCTGACCATCTCATTGTCCATGTTGCCTAATACCTCCTTGATGGAGTCCATCAGGGTGGCCTTGGTGCTATGGGGATGTCTGTTGGTATGTCTGTCGACATAGCCCCAGACAAAATAGTCCAAAGGATTAAGGTCGGGAGAGTTAGGAGGCCACAAATCCTTGGTTACGACGTCATAACAGTTTTCGGTTAACCACTGCATGGAGATTTTGGACACACGGCAGGGTGATGAGTCCTATTGCCACACCCAGGGCCTGTCTCCGGCCTTCATGGACCTGGTAGGGTCATTTTCAACCCTCTTCTTCACCTTGTCGAAAAAGTCGGTGTCCCTGACCTTCCTGTCGGCGCCCTCCTCCTTGGGTGCCCTCTTTATGGTGGCATCAATATCCCAGGTGTCCTCTAGCTTCTTACGGATACGCTGAACAGTCCGTAAATTCACTCTTAAGGTTGAAGCAATCGTTGAATTGGAGATTTCACCTCCATTATTAACCAATACCATGACTACGGGGGACCTCGAAAGCTCCTCGTTCCACTTATAGCACTTTATCTCCTCATATGATGACAGCATGATGCTAACTGAACTACGTATCGTCAGCTGACAAGAATAGCTTTCCTATTTAGTTACTGGTTTTTTATTTGATAATGTCGTCTTCAAATTATCAAGGTTTAAAGTAAGGGACAATTTACTCCCTGCTCCCTGTATATACTTTCTCTATTATATATAAACTAACAAAATATATTTGAAATTATTTAATACTGAACGTTAAATACACGAATCACTTTGGAAAAAAAAATATTATCTGTAAGTGAACTGAGAAATTACACACCCACAGATTTAAAAAATGCTTCTTAAAATTCAAAATCTATATTTTATCACTATTACTTTTCAAAATGCTTTTAAATATATATTTACCATTTTTTAAATCAAGTTTTTATAATTTAATTAACTAATTTTTATTAAAAGGCGTTTCTTTCTTTATCCTTTTGATAATTTTAATTCTGTTTTTTGTGTTTTTTTAATAAGAGAACAAAGACAGAACAGAAGCTTCAAAATTATAATATTGTAGTTATTATTTAAAAATAATATATGAAACCTCATTAAAACTGATTAATATATATTTTGATTCCCAAAATTAGTATTATGACTGTAGAATAATAAATTATACTTTCTTGAAAATCAATTTGTCAAGATTATATTTTAATAAGAATTTATTTTTTATCTATATCTTATATTCCTTCAAGTACTTTTAAACTTTTAATTGATATTTATGAGATCAAAATTGATGGAAAAGTTAAAAAAAGTTCACAAAATTTAAATAACGTAATTAGAATATCCATCTACTTTTTGTCATGTAATAAAATATCTTTTTTAAATCATTTTTTGTAGATCACTATCTGTTTTATAAAAATTATGTTTACTAACATGGGGCTAAACCTCGTCCCCAAAAAATAAACAATATTAAATTGTAAAAAAAAGAATTATTATAATGTACTGAGTGGTTCAAATAAATTGGAAATATCTTTTAAAGATTATTACAAATGAACAACAGGTGTAGAATCATTATTTTTATTGAGTATTTGAAAGCTACATTTATTAACAATCAATATTTCACAATGAGGTCCGCCCCACTTGATAATCTTAGTCATATTGCATCAGAAGCTTTTCTAGCCTCGGGCGACCTCGTGCAGATCCAGCTTTGCTATTATGGAGTAATTGACTACGTCAAGTCCTGCATAGTCGAATGATACTTCTCATAGGCCTAATGCTCGATCCTCTTCTAGAAAAATAAACTAGATCATATGGTTTCAGATCCAGTCTGTTTGTAGGCCAAAAAATCCAAAAGTGAGGACATTTTTCCCGAAAATATACTGCACTTTTTTGACTTTGTGGACTGGTGCACTGTCTTGTAAGAGAGGTATAATTCTTCCTTGTGCTACTATATCCATCCTGGGAATGTAATTTAAAGGGCAAAACCAGAACAAATACAATGGAAGAGCTGGAGCTGAACAAGGTCTCTGGGCCTGTTAAAGCTTCCGGTTCCGTGTTGCCGAAGTTATCATGAAAGACCCATTTGTATAAAGAATTAAATTTCATAAAAAGTTTGCATTCAAATAGTATAAAAATTATGTGTTTACCCCCATATAGTTTGTTCGTTATAAGCCTTTAAAGTTTTCCCCAATTTATTTGACCCCCCATACATATATTTTAAAATGTTGGATATGAATTGTAAAAGTTTAAATATCATTTTTGAACCATTAGAAAAATTAAAAAAAATTATTTATAATGGTAATTTCTTTCAAAAAAGAAAAAGAAAAATCGGATATATATATAGGATATTTATTTGAAAGACAATTTATACACACCAGTACATTAAAAAAACACAGAATTATATCTTACTTTCTTGATGTACACAATTATTATTTTTTCATATAACTATAATTTTTTATATTTAAGAAAAACAAATCTTTGACAAGATTAAGTCTTTCTTAATTTTTTATATATTAAATTAAGTATTGTTTAAGTCGATTGACACAGAAGGAGTTGAGTAATGTATAGAATATACAATAATAAACATGTTACAAACACATGTTATTTTGTATATTCGATTGTTCAACAACAACAACATCATCATAAATAAAAGATAGAAAAATATGTGTCCAATTTTTAGAGTAGTATAAAATATGACCATGTTTTTATATAACTAAAGCTATTATCATTATTTTTTAAATTGTATAACGAGAGAACATCAAAATATACAGAAATCATTACTCTGTGTACTCATGAAAGGCAGCAAATAAAGCAGAGTATTTGTTGTGGAGGGTTGGCGTCGTTGACTCCTTTTTAGGTAATATCACAAATTAAATAAAAAATGTTCGATTATATCCGGCTGAAATTTAGCAAGTAGACTTATAAAATACGAGAGCATGTACTTTTATTATTATATTTCTCTCTCTTTGTCTATCTGCTCTTCTCTTCTACCTTTGTCTGTTTCTACATCAATATATTATAGCCCCTTTGCTTCAGCCTTTATTTTTTAGTTCTATTCTCCTCTATTCAGGCTGAAATGCAGGAAACCCGTGTTAGTATACATAATTATATTAGTGATAATAAAGTATCAGTCTTTTTGGGATTCCCAAGTATCGATACTATCGATATCACTTTAAAAAATATCAGGAATTATCGGGAAGATTATCAACACAAATAAATTGTATTTTTAAGTCTTTAGATCCTTTAAATAGATATTTGTACGTAGTGACAGCAAAAAATACAAGTGGTAATTCTTTGACATTGTAGCAGCTTGCAGCTAATCTAATAAAAATTCTAAAAACTATTATCGAACATTATTCCAGCTGTGAGGGTTACAATGTCCTATTTCATTTTTATTTTATATTCCAGCATATCATATTTTATGCTACTCTACTCATCTACTAAATTATTACACCAACTCATATTTATAATTGTAAAAAAAAACATATGACTTTTTGTCACTGCAACCTTAACAAGGTTTATAATTTTCCAAATCCGTGCAAATTTTTCACAATTTCTTTGGGAAAGAACATTTACGTATGATGATTCGTGAGTTAAAAGATAATGGAAATAAATAAGAAGAAATGGTTGGAGAGTGATAAGTGTTGTTCTTCTTGTTGGAATTAAAAGTTTCACAACTAATTTAAAGCTAACGCACAACCCTGCACATCAATAATCAAGCTGGTTGGAGTCACTTTGACGCCATTGATACACAACTTTAGTGTATTCATGTCTTTTGAAAAGCTAAGTATTTTCATACTCGAGTCGCCTGAATATTATTAATAAGAAGCTAAACATTTTTTGCAAAAAACTTTAGTACATATAATAATTAAATAAAAAATCTTGAAATTATTGGCTTATTATACATAATAATTAAATTTAGCTTTATGCTCACAAAATAGAATGTTATAGAACACAGTACCTCAATAAAGATCAAACCACAGAATTTTTTCTTCTGAACTTAATTTTCGTAGATTCCCGCCCATTTATGCATAGAAAAGTAAATATAACTAATGTAAATTTATATGGTTTTTCAAAGTATATTTCTAGATCAGATGAAGTAAATGTCTTATTTTAATGTTTACTTATACTTCATCAGTGCAACTCCATCCCATCAATTAATGTAACATTAAATAAATATAAATAAAACGTCTTTGAGACCTTTCAAATAAGAAAATATACAGTAGAGAATTTCAAACAAATCATGAACGAGAAGTTGACACAAGTATTGTCATAAAACTAATATTTTCATACCGTTCAATTACCAAGATTGATAAAAGTATTTTGTTACTATTTGTTTTATAATTCAAAAAAAAAAAAAAAAAAAAAAATCTTTAACAGGAATTTGCATGCCTTGTTAACAACACTTTCAGGATTTTTATCTAGGAATGGGAAAAGTGGATTAGCTTTAAAATTTAGGGGATAAAATCTCGACAAATTATAATTTTTATGGGAATTAAAAAGTTAAAAGAAGATAAAAAAAAAGAGATCAACAAGACATAACATCTATGTCGAGGAAGTAAGTTAAATAATTTATTGTTATTTATTATATAAATGCACTATAATGAACAAAACCAAAATAGAACACTGAACACCGCCATACAATGGGATATATGTGCTACTAGAGTTTAAACCTAATTTCTGTTAAAATTATGGTTTTATTTTTTTTCGTAAACGTATTTATCATCAATTTGAAAATACGACGTTCTTAGTTTTATCTTTTTTTTTTGCATTGTTTAATGTATCTTAAATGATAATGCGGGTCATTTATTGATGAGGTGGTATTCACTTTGCAGCTCTTCAAAACACACAGTGCATTACATTTTCTGACGTGACTTAAAACAAGCCTGTGATCAGTGTAAGCTTTAACTATTATTATCTTGCTTGCATGCAAGTCCAGTTTTGATATCCTTCGATTTCCATTTCTTTGCATGACAATCATGTGTTTCATACTTTAATCTTTTTGTATTAATTGTACCAAACTGAAAAAAAAAAAACTCATTTATTTTCTTCTGTGCATAGTTTGGTGGCACTCCTACAGATTTATAATTTTTACACTTTGCAAGGAAGTCTACAAATTAAATCTCTGTTATATCAGAATTACATTTAGACCAATCAAGATATATATTTTTTTCAATTATCCCTTTGATCAAGATTTCTTTATACTTTCTAAATACCTCGGTTGTAGTAAGTGGGTTAAGGATAGTAGTAATTGCTGAATAGTAATCTGATCGAATTATCACATTTTTTGATGGCTTTTTCTTGATTGTTAATTTTCTCCACTGATTTTGTAATTGCAAAAACTCTGCTTTTAACACAGAAAGATCATTGTTCAATAATATCGATGTGTTACATCGAATGATAGGCCATCCGGCTTTGGTGTCGCCGTCTTTATCTTTGGATCCATTTGTGTAGATTATTGTTTCGGGGTCGTCAACAGGACTGTTATCGATCCCAAAAAGGTAACTTCTAATGCAGTGACGATATTATTTAATTTTGGCCGGACTGAGTATTTCATCACTGGAAAAAAAATCACCACGACGCCTTGTAACACTACTAATGCCATCTGAGGTGTACCTTAGAAAATGTTATGTTTTTGAGTCATGCCAAACACAGCTTCCATTCCTAAAATCGGTGTTTTCGTGGAGTCTGCATCATTACCTGTCCCTCTCTATTCATAGTATTTAGTACTTTTACTCCAACTTTTTTTCATGTAATGAAATGTCTCCATTTAAAACACATATATGTGATGATAGGTCTGATCATGGCATCATCCAACCGGAGAGCTTTATCTGCAGTTTACCCCCAATTTTGTCCTATAATTGTTTTAGAAATGTTCCATATACAAGCTTTTACTTTCAGGTGTTCTATCAAAATGAGTCTTTGATGGAAAATCACACCTAGTCTTCACCTGTGATGAATATTACATTTATTGTCTGCTCCTTTTCAATCAAAGAAAGTACTTAGTTTTGATTTTGTCGGCCTATGAGATTACTATAGTACTTGACTTGGCTGGGTTAAAGGTGATACCATTTGTTTGTTTTTTCCAATCTAAAATTGTCTTAATTGCTTTCTGCGGTGCTGTGGCCAGGGTAGCATGTTGTTTTCACTAATTAATAGAAGAATATTATCTAAATAAGGTACAGCTTTAACGGCACTCTTTCGAAATATTGTCAAAAAATTGTTTCTTATGATATTCCAGACAACTGGAGATAGCACTTCCCTTTGAGGACTACAACTCTTTGGATTGACGTCGATTTTTTCACCTTCTAGCTCAGCTGTAACTGTTCGAGTTCTGAGGAGATTATTATACCATGTTCTGATATTGGCTGGTATTCCAATTTTTACAAATGTTTAATGGAGAGTAAGATTGGTCTGTAAGATTTTTCCGTGCTGTAATCACTTTTACTAGGTTTTAGAAGACAACTCAATTTCGTTTCCTGCCAACTCATTGGCGTTTATCAAGTGCTTAGAATAAATCTATAAAGCTGTAGAATATATGAGATTATGTGCACCAAAGTTGTTATATAACAGCTAGTTTAAAACTGGAACTATACATTATGTCAAAAAATTTGATGAATTCGCTGACCTTCTACAAAGTCTGTGGTGCATTTGAACGATATTTCAGGAGTGGAACCACATCTACAGTCTGGAAAGTGAGTTTCCCATGTTTATTTTTAAGGATTCATCAGGTGAGCGTGCGTATGTGATTTTTTGTCCGCAATAGTAATTATCTTATTTTTTTCTTTTTTCTGATTAGGTAACAAAAGTCAAGTGCATTGATTATAACTTAATTTAGTTATTCTGCGTATTGGCATCTCACATTTGCGTTAGAAAGTATTTCTGTCAGTATTTTGTCTTCTTTGTGTTGTTTGCAAGTGTCCCAGTTAATATTCTGCAATTATTTATTTTTTTCAGAAATTGTTTTGCTGTTAAAAAGTAAAATATTATGTATCGATGAATTATAATGATAGTTGAATAACCACATGAAATCCTGTAATCTCAATTTTTATATTCGCATCTTAATTCATAATTGTAATATCGATGGTTGATCTGGCTTGCTGACTGACAAAAGTAGGTTCATTTCCACATATGTAAATATAAATTATGCTCATCAATTACGTTGCCCAGATTTTTTCCTTATGTGTAAAGGTATTCCAAAAATGGTTGTGACCATTAAAATCCTTAGCTACAAGCAGAGGTTTTTGTAAATTTTGAACATTTTTCAATGAGTTTTAGCAGTGTCTTGTACGCAACTGATAGCAATTAATCAAGATAGACTGCACAAATATACGTTAAAGATTTGTCTATATTTAGGTATAATGTGCATACATCCTTGAGAGAAAATCCTGGAACAAATCAGGCATGAAAATTATTTGCTATTTTAATGCAGGCCTTTAGTTATGATCAAGATTTACAAATGACTGTATATCCACTTATATTTAGAATTTATGTTGTACCGGGACAAAGATAAAGTTATGTAATTAAGGCTATCTATGGGACATCCATTTTAATCTTGATTTCCTATTGTATCCGACCTCTATTTTTTTGGCTCTAAAAAGAAGGTAAGTAGTATTTTCTTTAGATTGAAAGTTGGGAGCAAAGCCATCCTAATCTCTTAAACGTTTGATCACTTTATTTTGAACTAGGTTTTGTATTTGGCTTAAAATTTCGAAGAGTTTAAGTATTAATTGGAAAAATTAGGAATGCCATTTTATTGAATGATTTCAATTAATACTCGAATCAAATACTAATAAAGCTGTATATTAGTAAAGCAAAGTGTGCCTATATGTGTGTCGATGTCTCTTGTGATTGTGCGATTACTAACAATATAGCAAAAAGCAAACTGACATGATCCTTTGTCCGTCGTGGTAATGATCTTATTTTTTTCGTTTTTCTCATTAGATAAGAAAAATAAAGTGCATTGATTATAACTTTCTATGAGCTAAAAGAGAGTCTTGGTGCCGACTGGTACTGTGAATTCCAGTCTAACCCAGTAAAGGAAAGGTGAGAACAATAGTGTCTGTTTTCTGTTGTCCCCTTTCACAAAAACTTGATTAAATAAGAAGAATTGTCATTTTGACACCCAAAATACCTGGCTTTATTACTTACCTTTTATGAGCCCCATGGATTACTTCTCTGATTGAGAGTTAGTGAGGAAAGTTTCTGCAAATTCACAAGAGTGCATTGACTCCTTTAAGACTCCATCATGAAGTATTGGGTCAAAGTCTCCCCTGCAGACGTCGTTAAGGCCTGTAAATCTCTTCAAATCCTTGTATTGAGCCTATAATTTGGAAGATTTCGTAATATAGAACAATTATTTTCTTTTGGATTACAACTTGTAATTTACATTTCAAACAACAACTTGCTGCCTTAAATGATGAGGGTGGAATTTAAAGTGGTCCAGATATACCTGAAAGACCATGTATATATATGAAAAATGAATCAATTATTACTTTATATGAACAAAGTAAATTAAGGGTGAAGAAAAATGGATTTTTAAGTAATATTTTCTTTTATCTTCATTATAAAAGAGTACCAATTAATACATGAAGTTGTAAAAATAAATATATTTTTCAATTGATATTTTTAATATGCTGTCACTAAAAATAGTACTCCATTATTTGATCATAATTTACATACTTTATTTAATAACGACATTAGAGATATCTTTTTGATTACATCTCTTTTTCTATCCAATAATGGTTATATTTTATTGATTAAAGAAATTTATATTACATACGATATACTTAAATATTTTAGATGAGTTATTAATAAGAAATAGTATATTTTTCATATTCCTTAGTTAGTTATAACTAAACATGAAACAGTACAGTTTGTTTATTTCATCTAATATCAAATACCATTTCATTTATCCATTGTATTGAACTTAGAGGTTTTGAAGTACGTAATTATTATATCACTAATTTTAATCGATTTTTCTAAATAAAATTTTTGTTTAGTTTTGGAAAATATTACTTTATGAAATATTCATAAGCAATACAGTAATTTGATTTGATAGATTTTGATAATATAATACATTCAGTCGCAGGAGGCATTTTTAATAAGTAAAATATTACATAAAAGAGTAAAAAAAAAAAAAAAAACCTTTGATTTAGTAAAACTAAATCTATTATATTTAATGGATTTTTTTATTAATATTTATCTACTTAGCAGCTTTTAAATGATTGTTGGAATAGACAATTTCCATTATTTTATCAATGTTTTCGACAATTGGCCTTCCTGAGTAAAATACATTCTTGGCATCAAAATAACAGCAACAAAAAAGACGAAACCAAAAAACCATTAAATTTGCTGTTAAAGTTTATTGCAGTACTATTATACAGATGAAGAACAATCAATCATAGCTATACATAAGTTCAATATATTAGTCATAAAGGTTACTAAAATAAACTAGTAGAGAAGAAAAATATATTCCCTAATTAGTCAACCCGAATGTTAGAATATCGAGGATGGAAGTCGACAATAAAGTAACACCAATTGCTATGGTTTGTCAAAATTCAGAACAAGTATTTATATTTCATGACACTTTACATAAATAGTTACTAATCCACAAAGAAGGTGTTGATTGCAATTTTAATATTAACAAGAAGACTGCAAATCAGGTGCAACCCTTAAATAACTAATTTATAACCTCTATATTACATTAAATAAATTCAAATAGATAATAAGATAAGAAATGTTAACCACTAATAATGAAAGTTAATATATTATATTTTTGGGATTCTTAAAAATTGTCAGTTTCCCTGCCTCATCGGCCTTAAAGTATTTCCTGTTTTATGAAGTTTTATTAATAACTTTACGGAATAACTCATTCACGTAATTTTACGTTTTTAGTAATAAAAGTCTAAGAAAATATGTGTAATAAAATAAAATATATATCATTCTACTTTTTAAATTATGGTTTGAAAAATTATTTTTAAGTAAGAAATTTTGGTAAATGCAAAATCTTGCCGAAAAAATAGGACATTTTCCGCAAAAAATGGCTAAATATAAAAGAAAATAACATTGACAGATGAGAATTTATAATTTTATACTGCGGTCCGCGCACCTAAATGTTTTTCTAAAAATAGTTATATTTTAGTTTAAAAATTTCGTACTTCTCACATCTTAAAGCATGGGCAAAATGCAGAAACATATCAAAATTCAAAAAAGTCTACTATGGTATATCTTGTGGGCCCAGGAGCCATTGGCGAAAAATTTAAAATAAATATTCAAAACCACTCATAAAAAAAATCTTAGCATTTGCCCAAATTGAGAAAAAATAATTCCTAAAAAATAGATTTGTGAATAGTATACCATCCATTGTGAAAAAAAAAGAAATTCGAAAAATATTATAATTTATCCACAAATTGTATTAGTATTTGATAAGAGATCGGCATTGGTATTATGATCTTACTTTAGATCAGCTTTACTCTGAGTTCAATAAGGATTTACTCTTATTACTACCAACAAATCGTCAGTGTCAGGCTCAATTATTCATAAGTAAAAACAGTTTATACTGAGATGTACCCTGCTCAAAAAGAAAATAATAAGGACACCAACTTTGAAAAAAGAAAAAAAAATAAGGATGAGACTACGAAAAGAATTGCATTCCTAGAAGGGCATATTTTTCTTACAAATTTACACATTTAAATACTTTTTTAAGATCTTTCAAAATTACATATAACATGTATCAAACGTCTAAATTAATGTATACATTTTTTCTTAAATCTAGGTAAACTTACATAATATATGAAGATTGTTTGCTCAAGACAGAAGTATTTCTTTCCATGTATTATGTATACTCATCTAATATATCTAAGTTAAGTCTATAAACATCGTTTTATAATTAATATAAAACAACATTTTCATATGACGGAGAAGGAAAAAAGACATCAAAAGATACACAATGTATGTATTCGTATATTAGGGTGAAGCTAATACCCCAACATTCTCCATAAAAGCTTAAACTTTTTTGGTATTGTGTATGGGCTAATGATCACATCTGTGTAATGTTATTCAAATTCATGAAATTTTATATAAAATCATTTTTCAGAAATAATTTTTTCACCATCTCACTTATACAAAAACGTACATATTGTGGACCTATAACTTGTGGTAGTATTTAATTACGTTTTTTCCTGGTTATTTGTAATAAAAAGGTTTTATTATGTAACTAACCAAAAGCTTTAATAACAATAAACAGCTTTGGTTTTATACTATGTATCTATGTTTGGTGTACCTAAGATTATTCACGGAGAATACACATTACATAAATAATACTTCAACCATCCAACATACGTCAACGAATAAAAATGTTCATAGGATTACTATTTAAAAAAAAAAAAATACCGAAATTAGTGAATATAAAGTTCAATACACCAATTTCATCACTATATTATCTACTCTTAACAATTATCCCATTTTCATCCAAACTATCCCTCATTTATAATGATGTCTTAGGCATTGCTTTGTATTAGGAATTGCTGTGTTCATCAGTGACTATATTTTGCTATCAAGGTTTCCATTTTGAATTTTTATGGGTGACTTGACGCCGTTGAAACTAGCTAAAATCACCCTTTGTAATTTTACAGTTCCAATTTATTGTACTATCTTATCCATTCTCTTAATTAATTGCCGCACAGATGGGCATTTGGAAAAAGATTGCCGAGGAACAGAAACAGCAGTATTTTTTCCCACTGGTGATTAATAATGTCTCTATGTTTTGAAATGTTGGAGTTATAACAAAAAAAAGAAAGGCTGAGAAGGCTGCAGAAACACATTTTCATCTTTATCAGTACAAGAAGTATATTAAGAATGAGAACGTTGTTGAAAGTCCCATACAGTTAAGAAAAAACAAAACTTTTGCATCAGCAATGTGGCTGACTTGAGGCCTACCTCCATGTGGACCTCCTACAACCCTGACTTAAACCACTTCAAATTTGCAGTTGGGGTGTCTAATCCACATTAGGATTCACTCCGAGCTACCTTAATGAACGTGTTGTACGCTATGGAAAATCTATCTTGGCTGTTATTACTTGTGAAGGAGGACATATTAAATAAAAAATATACTATTCTGTTTAAAAATATCACTAATTTGTTTTGAGATGTATGTTATTGATTCCATACAAATATCGTTTTTGATAATATAGGCAAAAGTTTTTGGTCCCCACTCTGTACAATGTACAATATATTTTGTTGTCATCTGTAGATTTTTTGGCTTCTTTCTCTCGAATCAGTGTTCTGAACGTTAATTGGTTAAATTAGAAGTATCTCTTCTTAAGCCGTAAACAATTTTCAACAATTATTTAATAATAATTGAACCTGAATTGCCTAACTGTATGATACTTTGTAACTTTTTCTTTATTTATTTTCGTATGAAAGGTCGAATGATGTGAAAAAGGTATAAAGTATTATATGAAGCAATAAAGAAGAACCATTTGCAGAGTACGTACTTTATACTAAACAATAGTGACATTTTTTTATAAACTAACATCCTTTTATTATATATCAAATAATCATTTTTCGGAAAAAAAGGATATTCATATATTCTAATTAATTTTCTTTGATCTATATTTTATATTTAAAAAAAAAAGAAATTCAGAAACCCTTTGGAGCAACATAGTTCAATGGATCATGGGAAAACATTCTTTTGAGTTCAGTGTTCGTAGGTTTGATACCTTTTAACTCATAGAGAAAAAATAATACATGATGTACAGATATTCGAATAATATTTAATGTATGTTCAAAAGAAAGAAACCAAAAATTAACATGTTCATTCTAATAATTTGATGAATGGTTGCAAAGAGAGCAGTTTAGCTGTCATGCCATTAAATTATATTAGCTGGTATAAATATGAGATAAAGGATAGAAACACAATCTTATATCCGTTATTCGCAATGTAGCTCCTCAATTCTGCTCCTAGTCAAACAAGGACTTGTATTTCTAACTCTAGAACAAATCCTCAAAGAAACTCTTCGTTTCAGGAATAAAATAAAAACAATGACAGTTTTCTTCAATAGAAACAATATGTTCATGTAGAAATTACAAAAAGAGCCCAATTTCAAATTTCATATACTTTTGGCCTCTCTTGTTTGATTTTTAATCAATCTTTCCTCTTCCTCCTCTTTCAGTCATTTTTTCTAATTGGTCTAATATATTTATCCTATTCACGAGTCCCAGGACCAATTATTCAATTCTTCACACCTACCTAGATTTTGTGGTTTTATAACGAAAATTTTCAAGTAATATTTATCATGTTTTGTTCAGATTGAAATCATGCAACAACCAAAACGAAATAACCTTCTGATTTTGCTGCTCGCTTTAATAAAAACCAGGAATATTACCAGCCAGTTGGGTTGCTCCTGAACTACTGTATACACCCTAAGGACAGATTTGTGGGATTTTCGTCAACTTTAAGAGTTACTAATTCAAACTATTACCAGACGAAGAAAGAGGTAGCCTTCCTTGAAGATTTAAGGGTAAAAAACAACAGTATGAGGAAGATTGCCCAGGACCTGATGTGTCTGATCATTGCAGCCTGGGACAAAATGGATGATGTCTATATCATGAAGATTTTCTTTAGTCGTTAAAGCCCGTTTGGAGACTGTTGTGGTAACTAATATTAACCATATGGAATAAATTACAACAAAATTCTATTATGATTTCTTAAATAAGATTTTAAATATGTAGTAGTTATATATTTACATATGTTTGATAACCCAAAAAAAATTACAATGATTTTCCTTTTAATTGATTATAGTTTTAAAATAATAAAAATGATTGCACTTTTTCTATGTACGAACATAATTAAAAAGTTTATTATAAACTAATAATTAAGATTCAGAGTTTTTTTTCTCCACCTATCGCTTTGTAAAAAAATATACCCATTTTTTTAAATGTTGTCAATTTGAAGAATATTTGGAGGAAAAGTAGTTTTGTGTGATAATGTAGTAATTAAATAAGCTACAAGAAACCATGACTGGACGGAAATATATAGAATTGTCACTCCATATAAAGCAAAGCCCATTAAATAATAGAGACATGGAATATTCATGTATATATTTTTTTTAAAAATGAAGGGAATAAAAAAAGATTTTTTCAGATTCCTTTCAGAGGAGTAATAAATAAGAAAAAAAAGTAAGCGTAATTATTCCATGTGGTTAAAATTCCATTAGAAGGACATACACAGCATGAATTTATTGGATATTGATCTTCAATTCTTTAAACAAACACTTATAAAGAGGGTGGTCTTTGTTTACCAACTAAATTGAGCGTCTGCGACAGCTGTTTCTGTGGAAATGAACGTTGTCTTTTGTTTTGTCGGCTTACCAGAATTTTTACACATCTAAATAATAAGAAATGGCATCGATTGACAAGTTTTTTTTTACATTTTTATATAGAAAATGTCCTATAAAAATCCCCGCCGGATAAGAAAATGTTGAGGCTAATAACTTAGTGACTTTGCACAATTCCCATGTGCGAAGAGTCAGGAAGAATAAGGAAGAGTCTGGAGGTGAATGCAAAACTTTACTCCATGTCATACTGTAAAGAAAACATTGCCCAGGTTATCATATTTTTTTTAATTTGAAATTTATTTGATCCAGTGTTTGGCCTCCTAGCTCATCTGAGCTCCAACCCATAGACTTCTTTGTGTGGGTCACAGTTGGGCTAAACACCAGCTAAAAAACGAGTCTTGGATTGGGGAGGAATTCCAGAATTGGCCAAAGAAGACTTTCATAAGTACTGGTTCCCCTTTTATAGATCAAATTGAGGGAGTTATTTGTGCCAAATGCGATTATATTGATTTATAATTTTGGCTTTCATTTGGCATTGTTTTCAATAAAATAGGATGGATAAGTTTAAAAGAAAACCTTTTTTTTTTATTGTGTGTGATGTTAAAAAGAAGTGGGGCATTGTACTTTGGGTTGACAACCTGAACAGTATTTTCTAAATTTCTAAAGTTTCTAGTAGTTATTATTAATCTTTCATTTTAAAGAAAATAATATGTAAGTATAAATTATAACCACTTTTGAAGAACCGAGGGTAATACTGAGAATATGTTTGGGACATTGAATAAGTGTAAGTTCTTTTTCAAATCACCATAGAATAGATGATCGAAAACAAAGTGACTCTTGTTTATATATTGACTAGATCGGAAGTGGGATTTTTGTTGATATTGTTGCTCTCAAAGCTGTTTACATTTAATCGAATATATGGTATTTAAAGCTAAGTTGCTCTCTTCCTAAATATTTTTTTTGACTTACTGAAAATTCTTTCGTTTTACAACCCTACTAATTCTTACAACTCTGCAAAAAGTCTTCAATTTTATCCACCGTCATTCATTGACGCCACTTTATATCTACATAGATAGAGTTGTACAAAATATTACTATAATCGTGTGCAATATTGTGTTTTTTTTATTTTCCCAGCTAGAATAATTATGCAATCATTCTTGAAGAGAGAATAGTTAAGTAGAAATGTTATGGATAGAATATTGTGTGCTCATGAAAAACAAGGAATACCAATGATTGTTTATTTGGGAAGTAATAAGTTTAAGACCTTTTTAAACTTAGATTAAAATTGATTATAGACAACAAAAGAAGTCCTAGCTATGTCCATGCGTGATATTTGTGTTTCTGTCATTCATCTTCAAGCTTCGTGCAGCTAAAGTAAAGAAATATTATGATAAATAACTTTTTCTCACCTAAAATATGCTTCAACTTGTCAGGAGCACTATGTTAATTTTCGGAAGCTTTTATTTTTCATACGTGCAAGTTCTAATATATACCCTGTACATCGATGTTCCTCTTTAATAATTAAATAATAAAAATTGTATCATCTTCGGAAAAGAAATAAAGACTTGTCAGATTCCTATCTATACATATTACTGCTCATACTGGTCGTATTGATGCAACTCTAATTACATTGTTAATTATTCATTTCAAGATAAATCTATACAGACAAATGAAAAAACAATACTTAGCGGTGTCTAAGGAGCAATAAAATTAGTATTCTTTTCCTACTTTACCAGCTTACAAAAATAACAAAATTTCTGCAGAACTGTTTATTTGATATCATTAACTCTTTTCTCTGAAAACATATGTTGTTAGCTGACGGCAAAAAAAAGATCATTTTCAGTTGTGTGAAAAGTAAAATATACATCTTAAACCCAGATTTAAAGTTTACAAAAATGCTACAAGATCTTCTTAAGGACAAAGGATAGTGGACATTGAGCCATTTTTGTAAACTTTAAGTCTGGGTTGGATAAAGAGAATTAAAGAAAGCAAGTATATATAGGCGTTGAACATCGAAGCATAATATGAAGCTAAATTCGGAATTAGTTCCCTTGAAAATCTTTTTAGAGGTAATCAAAAAACTAATACAAAACCAAGGATAATAGCTTGTCTAGAAAAGAGACGACATAATCTTGGGGAAAATAACATTTAAAATACTAAAAGTAAGGGGCAAACCAGTAATTTTAGATTATAACCACAGGTTCCAAAATAAAGACAAGTTCTATAAATGTCCTGAAAGGAATACAGAAAGTGGAGACAGTACACCATATTACATATTTTTTGGACTATCTTTATAGTGGATATTCTGTAAAAATACTCAAAGAAAGCAATCACATGACCACTAACACTTTTTGACATTGCATTAGAAGACATAAATAAGCATAAAATTCGGAGTAAAAGCGAATAAATCACCAACTGAGATTGAAAATTCTCTGTTCACTCTACTAGGTATCTCCAAAAAAACAATCCACATTCATTTTCGAAATCCATTTGTTACAACGATGTAGAAGTGGCTAAATTAACAAATTCTTAAATAGTCTCTATTTACTGTCGAGTCGTGCGCCGAAGGTAACGCTGGTTATACAACTCTGTAGTTTTAAAGTAGAGGAAAACTTGAAAGCTTGGCTTACAGAAGTTGACTGAGTCACAGGAACAAGTCCCAAATCACTAAATGTTTCTAAAGTAAAGAGATTCTCAGCAAAATTGAAGGAAATTATTTACTCTCCCAAATGCAATCAGGTTCTGATTCTAACACATATAGAAAAAGTCGTAGAAAGCCATGCAATATTTTTGGAAGATTTGCAGGAACCTAAGAATGTTTTAATCTTACCTCAGATTTTTAACATCCTAAAATACGGAAATATTATTTTTAATTACGTATACAGTATTATCATTCGTATAAAAACAACTTATTTTTTCCTTCAATTTCTTTGTCTGAATATCACTAACTTCATTAAGAATATTTTTTTAATACCGATTTGTTATATTTCGTTAATTATGTTTAGTTTTAAAACAAAAAAATTTATATATCTTGCTATTAGTGTATTTAAAATAACACAAAATCAACTTGATTCTGACAAATAAGGCCAACCAGAAGTTTGATCCCAATTAGCTTGACGTCGTTCGAACTATCCATTTAAAGTATTTTTAATAAAGTATAATTTGGCTTTATATATCTTGAGGTTCTTAGAAAATGTAAAATTTTGGTAGACAGGCTGGGAATTATAAAAACAGAATTTTTAAGGAAAATGTATAATAATAAAATAGACTTCTGTAAATTACATAATTCAACAATCTACAAATCATGGACTCTTATATGTAGGGGTCCATTATAGTAAAGTAAATCACACAAACTAACCACCTTTAGCCTCAACTATAGCCTCCAACCTGGTTCTGAACCTGGCACAGGTATTTACGAGGAGCACCTTGTTCATGTTGGCCACTGCCTTCTTGAATAGAAGCCTGCAAGGAGTCAACAGTGTTATGTATACATTAATTGGAGTCTCTCTTCAATATTAGTCCAGGATGTTAAGATCCAAAAAGCTAGGAGGTCATATTTATTTTGCCTAAAATATTCATGTCTTAAAAATGTTAGTTTTTCTACAATAAATCCAGCTCCAATTACTGATTTGAACAAGGTACACCAATTTAAAATTCTTACGTAACACCGGATCTGTATTTATTAGTTTAAACTCTGTAGCATAATTAAATATGGAGTTTATCTGAGTCCTTTGGCGTGCATTGTCAAGGAAGCATATATAAATGTTAACACGGCGTTCATATTTCGAGGTTATCTCAAAATATTTATGTCTTTTTCTAACACAGTTTTGTTAGCTAAATATGATGAACACGCTTTCATAAACATAGATCTAAAATACCCACCCTCTATTTAAATTCATTGTATGTATATCATATGTTTATCTCTTTAATATATTTATCATCAAAGACAGTGAAAGAGAACGATTCCATAGGTATACAATACACTTGTACATACATATGTTGATAACTTCAAAGGAATTACAAACATTATAGACCTAGAATAAAGAAAAAAAAATAAAAGATACTATTCTTTTTTGTTTTTTTTTTAGTTTTTTCCATGAAAATTTTTAAACAAAACATTAACAAAATTTATTTCCATTCTTTTATTTATTGTATTTACATACAACTAGTATATTTACAAGGATTTCTTTCTTGAGATCCTATTATCTAGGTATTTCTTGGGTTTTTACACCTACGGGAATTATATATCATAATTTACATATATATTTTTATATACAAGGTTTAATAAATAAATATGGATATATCAGGATGAATAACAAGATATTACTGCCGAGTTAACGGCCACATATGATAGGTTGAGATTCGTAGGAACCATTTGCTTACAATTTTGCCGCGGAAATATCTCCAAAAGTTACTTTAGCTCAATGACATTGAGTTGAAAATGGTACCACAGCTATCATATACCTTATTATTTACATCAAGGCGGGCCCCACGATGTATAAAAGCGCCTGAACAATTGGGCAGACGTATTTAGAAAACCCCAACAGCCAGGAAGCGATAAAAAGAGTGGCCCAATTTTCCTAGATCAATTAAGACGATTCCAACAAGGGCCTCTGTCGAAGCTGACCATGGACCGCTCTGAGTGCACGATGGTTGTAAATACGGTAGTCAACAACTCAGCTATCACCTCCTCTTGACCCCCACCCATACTAAGCACCTGGAGATCTGCACCAAAATCTTAAAGGAGTTGAAAATTAGCCAAATTCTTTGAGATTTTTCTCAGACAAAAAGGTTTCACTATCTACAACCACAACAACAGGAACAACAACAAGTGGGTCTCCGATATCAGGGGCGTCGTCGTTCTGAAACAGAATTTTAGGCACTCTGTCTCTATAATGATTCTCGTCATTGTCTTGAGTGGGGCTGTTTCATGCTGCCCTTCTTCTTTTGGCCTAAGAAATGTTTAAAAAAAAGAGGAATTTTACAAGGCCAGATAAAAAATTACGTTTTTTCAAAAATTTCTGTTTTAGATCTGTAGTTTACAACGGATGAACTTTTGCCTGGTCCTTGACAAACCCTGCATGAGCTAAACAGCTAAAAGTAGTTTAACACATCCTCCCTCTAACAAATTTATTCAGTTAAGAAACATAAACAAAAGAGCTTTTTGGAGGGCTAGTGCCAAGTAAATAGATTAGGTCTTGTCTGGGTGTCTATATTTATTCCAACAGGACTTTGCGCCGGCACATGGGACTGTCCAATATTGGATCCAAGCCAATTTTCACTCATTCTTATTATCGGGAACTATTTCCTTAAGACATAAACCGTATGGACTTTTACGTTTAGGAGGAGTTACAGGGAAAGGCTTGTGTCAAGTTGGACTCTTATTGAATATACACACTTATAATATACATATTTTCTTTTCTTACCCCTTTCACAGCCAGAGAAAAAAGGTGTCCATTAAGTTCGATATTGCTTACTGCGCATGTTTTTTGACAATTTTTCTTTTTTTCTTTGATCGCTATTATTTAAAAAGGTTTTATATTTTTAATTTATTAATTAAAAGTGAGTTTAAATATTTTGTAAGTAAATAGATATCATCATTTCTTTACAGTTATACATGATTTTTTTCAAACAACATGAATTGTTTGAATTTATAGTGATTTAATATACTTTTCAGTGCTAATGTATAGATCCAAAATTAGTTGTTATATTTAACATTTTGGAATGAAGTTTTTAAAGTAATAAAGACTTTTTGTAATTTTTGGTTTCTTGGGAATGTTCAATCGTTGGTACTCTCATTGCTGTGTGTATAGATGGACTACACAATTATCACGCTCGTTTTAGAACTGTCAATCAATATTTTAAAGAACATAAACTATCATCAACAAGCGAACGGAAAATAATTAAGGGACAAATAACTAATTGATGCTTATTGCAAGAGTCAATTCCTCGACTCATGCTTCTAAATTTCCACATCAAGAGCCCTGTTTGTTCATATAGGATTTGGTTTAGTAGAAAAAAAGAGTTGAAATAATTTTAATATATGTAGAAACGAAGAAATTAATAATATAATAATTCACATAAAACCTTTTACTTAGTAATCAATACTGTGGTTTGGTGCAGCTTGGCAAACATCCTTGACATGTATCTACAGGTCGAACACACGAAATTATGTAATGTTTTTCTACAAAACAAGCTGTAAAATCTTCATCGTACATAATTGATGACTGTAATTGAGTTATAGCTTTAATATCTATAATGTGTATATGGTATCTATACCTGAAATATTTAACATAAGTCACAAAAAGGGGACATTGCTCATTTCTATTACAATTTGAGAAGAAAAGGATTTCAAATCGGGGCAATAATAATAACTTTTACAATAGTATATGCGAGCAGATCATTAAGGACTCCTCTTCCAGTAGGTCTGAACAAAACAATCTTAAAATACATAGACTATTAAATTTTTCTTCAAAATTACTCTTCATTTTATTATTTCATAAATTGACTTCTCACAATCACTTAATTACTCATAAATCTTCTTTTAATATTTTATGCAATTTTTAATAACTTGAGAAAGCTTCATTCTTTTTAATTTTATATTGTGAAATATAAAATAAATTGTACATTTTTTCCATTAAATTGATTTCATTATGCGAATGAAAAGTACTGATAAGAAGAAATAATAATTAAATTTAGATCTTTAGGATAAAAAACTCCCTTCACACCCAGCACAGGCACCAGTGTAAAGGATTTTGTCAATAGTTTTTCTATTTGTAACGAAAATTAAAATTGAAAATTGGATATTGATACTAAGTACAGTGATACTCATAAAAAAAGTATATATTTTTAGGGAAAGTTTGACTATGTTTAAAATCAGTTACTTTCCTGGGGTGCAAATAAATATAAGTGTTGTTACTTTTTTATAAAAAAGTGAGTATATTTATTCTTTGCAATATTTTTAAAGAAAACTCCTAAAAAATATTTTTGATTATTCGTTCTTTACAAGAGAACGTAATGACAAAAAACTCTCTTTATGTATGTATAATGTACTCTTTAATCTGTATGTTGTTATAATACTTGTTTGAAAAAATATAAATTAAAGTGAATGTTTGCAGTCTTAATATTATTTATTTATTTCATGAGAATTGCGGAAAAGTATTAAACACAAGGCCATTGTAAATTTTAAGTTATTATTTGGACAGGATGTCAATGTATAATAAAACCTTTTAATTGAAAAAAAAAGATTTAAAGTCAGAAATTCTCTAATTATTCATGGGGTGTTGATAACCCCAAGGAAAATAATTTCCATAGGATTTGCATGGGAAGTGACTTATAGCCAGTGATGTCAATCATGTGTATTTCGTAATTCAAAATAACGGGAATAAAATAATAATTAAATGATGATGCAAGTTTTGGGTCTTCACTCAGTGCAAATTAAAAATTATATTTAACATAATATATAAAAGGATATTATTTATGATTTGCACTGATTTAGTTACTGATAAGATTATTTTATAAATAAGAAAATAATATTAACAATGCCTCAATATCTTGCTTCTTCATTTAAGATGATATCTTCAATTAGTAGCAAGTTATAAAAAAGATTAATCCGTCTTATCATTGCAAGAGTTATTGTGTCTATCATTATTTAGAATCCATGACAATTATCATTATTGTATTAGTCTCGTCCAGTCCAATCCTAACTTTTCAGTCTCTAGATTAGCTAAAATTAACATATTGTGACGTCATTAAATTAGTTTTTTTTTTTTTTTTTTTCATTATTCTGAATTATAAATAAGTAAAGTATTTTATTAAGTAAAAACCTAATAGCCGACACTGTCGTAACGAAAATTTTGTCCGAAATATATTTTGACCGAATGACAGGCAAAGTTATAAGAACGTCAGGATTCGATTATATTATAAATAGAGAATTTAAAATATTAAGGTCGTTTTATGTACAATATTTTTATTTATTTGAAATAATGGACTTAACCCTTTACAGCCTGGATTTACTTCGAAGTCTCTTTTTCAATATATAAGTGTAATTTAGAAGTCTACATATTCTACTTTATTGTTGTGAAAACTAGTTTTTGATCAATAGAAGGTATATGTTTTAGAAAGAAATCATAAATATTTTTCTATGTTTAAAATGTGATTATTATTTTTTATGAATTTTTCTAGTGTACCTTCAAAGTCATGGTACATATATATAAATTTATGAGACCAAGTAGATCTCAAAGTCTTTTTAATATATTTTTCTTATTATAAGATATTTTTGATGTTTTTTTATTTATATTGTATCATGATGCCTATAAAAGCTTATACAAATGAAAAGTTTTCTTTTTAATTCATTGGGTAAAGGATCAGGCGAAAAAGGGAAAAATATTAATTTTAATATAACCGAGTACATTGAGAGCGAAGGAGATAAGTATGGATGTTATTCTATTGGGAACTACTCATTTAGTCATGTTCTACTGTAATTTATACAAAAAATATGTCATTTTATTGAAAGTATTTAATGTGTAGTAATTGATTATTTATACAAGTATATAAATTTTAAAAAAAAAAGAAGTAAAAATTGAAGATTTTGATGGTATAATAATAACATTATTATGAAAACAGGAATACTTTTTACAAAATATGCGCAAAGCTTTTAACTTTTTGTATGCCTTATATATTATCATTCATGGAATCCAAAAAAGTGGAACAGGAGAGTCTAAAATTTCTTATGATAAGTTCTTATGATATTTTCTTCACGCTTGCAATATCATTAAAAAGCTGTTTTAACCGAAAAAAAAGCAATTTACCCATTTCCATATCTCTCTGTTTCTCCCCCTCTTTCTTTTTTCTTTTACCTTCAATTCTTGTTGTTTTTCCTTTCTACTCCACCCTACAGCAGGGGCACCCTCTGCTAATGATCTGTAGTATTTAGCTCGACCCTTTGTAAGGAAATGGGGATATTGTACGCTCCAAGATTTATAAAAATGTTTTTTTTAATTTTTTAAATAAATACTTTCATTTTGCAACTGAAAAATAAATAAGAATATATAGAATTCTTAATTCATATTAAAAATGCCTTATTCAGGATTAATTCGTATTATAATCAATTTAAAATCAAGGTTTAATAAATTTAGTTAATTATTTTGATTCAAGGCCGTTTAATCTGGTAGTTATTATTTTAAAAATTACAGAAAATCTCATATAAACTATTGTGTACTCTTTAATTTAACACAATGCCAAATACATAAGTAGTGAATATTTGATAGAAAATTTTATAAAAATATCTATATATACATATCATGTTTTTAGTTACAAAAAACAAAACAAATGATATCTTGTTGATATCACAAATTCATTTTTTTTATAAATTAAGAATGCATTCTTTTTTTATATCTAATATTCACGGAAGTACTTTTAGCATGTTAAGTGATATTTACGAAAGCAAAGCAATTGGACTAATAGAAATTGTGATGAAATATTTTTATGATGAAATTATTAGAATTGTTCAATTCTTTATCAAATAATTAAATTTGTTATATTTTTGGGTTGTATCTTTTACCTGTGTACTAAAAATGGTATTCATAATAGGAGGGCTTACAAATAATTTATTTTCTTGGGAAAATTATAAAAGCGGTCTCAAGGTCAACCAGTTTTTATGACCAGTTCTGAGACCACAAAATGACTGAATACAAAAGTATTGGCACAATAATAATTGTAAGCTGTTGGAAATATTTTAAGTATACCGAGGTTTCTATTACAATCTGAACACTAACTAATTCAATAATTAATCAAGGTTAAGTGATTGAAATTCATTCATATTTCGATATATGAAAGCATGCACATTTATTTACAAAACAAAATAAATTTGAGTTCTTTAGCTTACATAGAAGTAAAGAAAATGACACTTGAACTTAATCGGTTAATTTCCATGCCTGCACTCCAAGGAATTGGGCGTCTCCACGACCACCGTCTTTACCGTCAGCAAGTCTGAAACGCTGGAGAGAAAGAAGGCATTTGCAAAAAAAAAAAAAACTAGACCTGGAGGAGTTAAAGAATACTGACGAGGCCAATCTCCTCAAGTCCACTGGGCCCATGCAAGTGAGCTCTTGGGTTTCATACAAGACTGTCCATAGAACTATTATAAATGTGGATGGAAAGAACCTTGTGTGGACGGAGAGGTCACTTTTGACACCAACAATTAAATAGACCCATCTCCTCCGTAACAAGAATCTTTTGATTGAGTATTTCGAGTTATATTACAATACTTTTTTTACACTTTTGGCCCTCTTACAGTCCAGATGATAACTAATCCTTTTGGACAAATGTTGAAGGCAAGACTTGCATTGTCTGTCATCAAAACATCAAGGGCCTCACAATCACTGTCAGCTATCACTTGGAGGTATCTACAGATGAGTAAATTCAAAGCGGGTGCCAGGACTTCTGCCGCCCCCTGGAAGCCATCATTGCCGCTAAGAGCGTCTACATTAATGGTTAAGAGAGCTCAGATAACCATCTTTTTATTGTTTCAATTTTGTTGAAAATAAAATTTTAATAAATAAATTATATCTAGTTGAAGCTTGGCATTCAAGGTGTTCAGATTTTAGTGGACAACTTGGTTTAATATTACACAATTTTTTTATATGTTTAAGAACAAAATCTTTTTTCTCTAAAAAAAAAAGAAGCCAAAAATTATTTATTAACTAGGTAAAAAAGCCTTGTAAACACATTAGTGGGCAATGCAACGTTTTTCCAAAGGATATCCTTCCATAGGTTTTTCTCATAAACTTTTTTCCCCACAAATTGTAAATACTTTTTACAAAAAATAATTATGTAAAAATTATATTTAGAGAGCCTATTTAATTATGCACACTGTGTATGAATAGGTTGAAACAAAGTGAAAGGCATTTTGATGTAAGAAAAAAGTATCATTAGGCTTGCTTAAATTTTTTTACTTTTGTAATTAGTGATTTTTTCAAATCATCTCTTATTTTGTAAAGTGTTTAGGGGATTAGGGAAAGATTTTTTATAATCTAATTACGGGTGGAGTGACATTTTTGTTTCAAAGTTTATTATTTGTTATTTTTAATTAATACATTGGTTTTTTTATAGTAATTATTATATACTCACTCATGAAGTAGCTTAATTCGAAGAGATTTTGAGAATTGTTAAACCACCAAAATAAGGCTGCTAGTTATAACAAGATATTATAAGATAAACATGTTATAGAAAAGGCAAAGAAATGGCAGATTTTCCCTGCGCCTCTTACTCTGTGAAGGAGATCGCTGATAATGCAAATTGCTTTGTTGAGCTTGTCTGTAGGAACCTCATCCATTTCTGGTATTCAAAAAATTTTACTGCCTTTTTATCAATTTGCAGCCAAAAAATACTAATTATGTGAAGGGAAAAAAATATATATCACTCAAAGACAGGACACTCTAGTATATATATTTAACCTTCTTACAAACATCACTTAACAACATGGATTTTTTATTCTTCAATGAGTTCAAAAACCCCATAAATTTAGAAAAGTAAAATTCTTTTTTTTAAACTAAAAGATATTTGACTATCTAATATGAAAAAGCAGGAATAAACATTAAAAAATATACATATATTATGTAAATAATATTTTATTGTGACCACTTTTTCTTTCCTTGACAAAAATTATTTATTAGTGGCATATTTATGATGATTATTTGAAAAAGTTAATTTCCACAATATTTTCCTAATACTTTGCAATGTTATGAAGACTTGGAACGGTTCCAAGAGTGAAACATAAACACAATCTACAGTTATAAAATTTTTATTTTAATGTAACGCATATTAATGCAATATAAAGAGTGGCCCATCTAAACGTTTAGAAGCAGAAAAGGAAAGCTAACCCCTGCTTTGTCTTTATTTCTGAACTAATTTTCTGTAAATTATAACAAAAATCTTGAATTTGATATTCAATCATTAAAATCGCTGTTAGATTTGAACACAAATTCACAACGTTCTCGGAATGTCCCAATGACTTCTTGACCATAACAAAGTGAATCAAACAATTAATATTTGTTTTACTTAAAAAAATTAGACTCGATGGACAGTTGAGCCGTATGCTATGTCGATGCTGTCATTGATTTCATTGATCGATTGACCTTGATTCTTCGAACTAATATTGTTTATTTTTCTCCAAAAAAGCAGGACTTTAGACGATTTTGACTGCTTATGGGTCCAAAGGGTATAGAAAATCTCCGTCAGTTGGACCCACAATCCTGCTTGACACTTTTATCTTTTTGAACAAATTAAGTAGTGCACCTAACATATTCAGCCAAAATTGTGTTGTCTATTTTACCATTTAAATTACACAAAATACAAAAAATTGGATTACTTTTTTTTCTTGATTAAAAGAAGACAGGGCATGGCCTGGTTATGACGCATAACGAGCACCTGAAATTGATGGGTAAAATTTGTATTAGACTTACTCTCCACTACAGTGTATTTTCATTAAAACCGATTTTTAGGACCAAAGAAGATGATAAATGTTAAAATAACAGTACATAAGATGAATAATTTATTTTGATTATTCTTTTATGTATAACAGTTTGACAACTAAATTGGAAATTTGTATAAATGTGTGACCAGCTTACTACTCCTTTAGACACTTGGGATCATAAATTTAGAATTTAGAGATATTCTTATTTCAATAGCTACGAGATACTCTGTTCAGAATTTTTTTAATCTAACGTGGAAGTACATGGTGATATACTACTACCCAAATGGTTTGAAAGGTAATATAACATCTGTTCGCTGTCTAATACACATCCACAGACAGTTTAAAAAGTTTTGTAAATCCAATGCTGTTATTTTTTTCCACATTTAACTTTTTTCATTATTTAGTATAATTTTGATAGTTTTTATTCATTTGTTTTCTACAAGATCATTTTAATAATTTTATTTCAGATATTTATGGAATGTGATAAACTACTATAAAGTATTTGTGTCATCTTTGGATTCACCGTGCTAATTAACTGTATATTGACTTTTGCTTAGGAATTTAAATGTTAACTTTAATGTTTATTTATATATGATGTTATTTATGTGACTTCTCTATACGAATAATGCCTTACTCTGAGAAAAAAATTGTTAGTTTTCATCTGATACAATTTTTGATTTAATATTACCAAATTCTGGGTAGAAAAAATTAAACCAAAAGCATATTATCTCGAATTTTGCTAAATTTTGAATAAACATTAACAATAATGCTAAATGGCTCTTGCGGCAATTGTATCCAATTCCCAAAATAAAAGATATTTTTATGTTTAGTTATGTTAAACCTTTGATGAATGGTAATAAAATCAGTTTCCATATGTTAAATGAAAAAAAGTTTAAATTAAAGAAACTACAAGTTCCTATAATCTTCATTCCTAAAGCAAAGCAGATCTACTAAGTATTTAGCTTATGGCACTGACCAGCTTCCCTTTTCTTGAAGGCAACTCTACATAGCATGGTGTTTTCAAATTATAATTTGCAATTTTTCGCTTCAAAAAACATTTAGAAATATGGACTTTTGGACAAGAAAAATTGCAGAAAAATAATCTCAATCTTTGGTTACCATAAGTGCTTTTGTATGTTTTTTCAATAAATATTTTTTTACGATTGGTCAACGATGTGTAGACATGTTATTTTAACATTTTTGTTGAGTCCTAATAAACCGAATTGGGGTACTTGAGGCAAAATAAAATGTGTTGCAATTCTATGCAGTCCCATTAATTTATTGCGTAATTTTGATTCTTTTTAAAGCACATTAAAGCCTGCAAGCATCTTTTTCTTATCCGTTATATGTATGATAATGGTTTCATAATAAAAAACTTTTTACACATTAAAATAAGTAAACTTTACAATATTGTGTATTTTTTCGTAATCTGCAAGTAATTATTATAGTTATTTGTATCTAAGCCAATAATATGAAAGTCATTGATGAGAAATAAAAAATAAAAGTATTTTATGAAGAGAAAATTATATAATTTCTCAAGGACAAAAATATCACATCAAGAAATCAAAATGTTATTGTTTAAAAAAGGATTTGTAAAGGAACAATATAAAGCGAAAGGGAAATATAAACACACAGATTGAAATTTTACATTTGCAAAAAAATGAGAAAGAAACATTATTGCACAAAAAAAACTCACAAGTTTAACATTTATCAAAATGGTTCCGTGCAAATAAAATATTTGTCAACTTTGTTGCTATTATTGTACATTTATTAATGACAGTGATATAACAAATGTCTTTGGTTTATGGTGTAATGTTCATCAAAATAAAAGTACCATTTTATAAAAAGGTGTTGGAAAAATTTGTTAGGTTTTGTAGAAAAAAAATGTTTAAATATAGGGTTTCTATGATAAAGGAGCCCCGAGCGTAAAAATACTGTGTTTGTTATCAAAACGTGGACTCAAGAACTAGATATGTTAAATACATATATAAATATATTTTATCACAATATTGATTTTTATAACAAAACATGTTACTCAATATGTTTGCCGTCAGCAATAATCACAGCCTCCATATTGTACAAGAAAGCCTTTCCTGAGTTGATCATACACTATTTGGATACGTTATCTAAAGCAGAAAGGATAGAAGCCTTAAGTAGGAAGTCTTGTTGGCCTTTCTTTTCAAGGCATCCCACTCAGTTGGAAAAAAAAAGGAAAAATTGGCGGAATAAAACTTATGAAATTTGGCTTATGTGTGTGATTATGTACCACCTTCTGTTGATAAATAATTTCTACCCGGTAGTTTGCTTTCAACTATTGAAAGACGTGGTACTGAAGCACCATGTAGTGTACTGAGAATAAGGGGGCATATTTTTGCTATCGGCTGTCCCAAGCTGCAGATCATTATTTGGTCTGGTTGCTTGGTTAGGTACAACTCCTCAACCTCATCCGTTGCTTTTGAGAGACAGTTGTCATTGTCTCGGTTTTTTACACTTGATTCAATGTGAAAATCTTATTGTCTTAGAAAATGTTCAACATGATTCAATAGTTTTATGATATATGTAAGAACTTTATGACACTTCTGGCTTTCAAAAATTCGATCAGATGGTGGGATAGATACTTTTGTATCAGGACAATCCTAAGTAATTCTTCACAGCCCTCCTAATGGTATTCTTAGTTACAAATAACTCGTATAACAGGTTAATAATAGATTTTGTAAGGTATTCCTTTTTCATCTTCTCCCAGACTGGCTAATAACTCAAAATCGTTATTTAAATTGTGTCATCTACCTCCTGCTTCCTTGGGAGCTCTTTTTTATTATATTTGATTTTAAGTATCTTAAAAGTGAGGCTTGTGAAACACTTCACAATGTCTGGAACCTTAACTATAATAATTCTTGTATCAATACCTTTCTGCTTCTTTTGCTCACTTTTGATGAAGAACTTGAAATATGTTTTTTAATATCCATTATAGACAAAAAACCAACAAGGGAATATAAAAAATAATGCTGTAAATTTTCCTTCTAATAATGAGAAAACGAGATTTAATTAAAATTTCACATTTTTCTTACGAACCCTGTATATTTATCATATTTGAAAAGTTCGAGAGTTAACATCAACATCAAAATATGAAGTATACATATGTAAATATGTATTAATACATTGAATAAAGAGATTAAATATCTCTAAGTCCTTAATGGGAATTTATTGAAACATAACATAGGATGAGTAGAAAAGGCAATCTTGAACATATATACACGTAAGTAAAACCATTTTACTATATACTTTTTATATGTACTATAAAAAGGAAAATTTTACAAATGAGTGAAAATTATTTTATCTTTTTCAAAAAAACGATAAAGTATATATTGTTTTCCTAAAAATTTTTAACAGTTTGTATTATATAACAGATTTTTTTTTAATAAGCATTATGTGTTCTGAACAGGTTCTGTATTTATTTAAGAAAAAAAAGAGTTTTTTTTTCTTATCAATAATTTTTTGGCTTTTAAATGGTGTTTTTATACCTTTCAAGTTAGTTTAATATTGATATTTTATCATTTTTTAACACTCCATTATTTGGTTCTTAAATTATTTTCTATTTTAAAAAGTTGACGGAAAAAGATATGAATATATGTTTGATTTAGGTAAACTGTAATATTCCAGCTTAACTTTTCCTTCTAATCTTCAAATCGTTACTCTCCTTTTACTTATAAACAAGCCAACACAAAAAATCACAAAAAGATCATTTTATAAATAATTTCTTGAATTGTTTAATATTTTACTATTGATTTATGTACTTTTCAAGAAAAAAAATCTGATTATAATTAATGTTGATCGATCCTTGGACTTATTTTAAAAATGGTTTATAAGAAAACATTGAAATTTAACTTTGTTTTATTTTTTTTCTCGCCTTTGAGCTCGGTCGGTTTGTTATCCTCAAACACATTAAATAAACATAACTATCTCCTAAAACAAGCAACGAAACATTTGAAATAATTAGCATACAGATATTTAATAGAACATAAGTGTTCAATTCCGAAATAAAGTATTTACATACAAAAAGACAGCTTATTATTTAAAGTAGACACTTTATACTTAATAAAACTTGCATTTAGAGCTTTTGGTTTCTTTTTAATCGATAATAGTCTATAAATTGTAGAAACAAAGTATAATATAAGCTCTTGTTTTGTTAGACAACAAGTACATATCCCCTTCATCAAAAAATTCACAAATATTTTGTAAGTTCCATTTTTCAATTTTGTGAATAAAGACACTTGAAGTATAAATGCATATTATCCTTTTTTTTCATTTCTCACATAGCTTACAAATACTTGCACCGTTCTTTCTCATCCATTTATTTATAGGCAGATAATTTCTAATGAGCCTATAATTTACGCACTATGTGTTAAGGGAAATCATAGGACATTGAATGTTTTTTTTAAATCACATAAGCATTTTTCTTAATCCCTCATCTCTAACTGAATTCTTGCAAAACGCTCAGGCCAAATTAATTATGTAGAATTAAGTGTTTCTTAATCTACTCCTCAGAAGTATTTAGTTAGTTTTGTATTTCAATAAATCAACTTTATTATAACAATCTTTCATAATCTATTTACAAATACGAAAACAATATATATAACAACAAAAATACTTAAGTAATTATGGTTAACGAGGTCATGTATTTATTTAATAAATCCATTGATTTATAACACTATGTAACAAAATCAAACTATTTTTTATGCACAAGAACAGCATATGTTCAACTTAATACAGTTTGACCCCCCTGATTCCAAATATGGCCTTATTCTTTCTCTCATGATGGTGGTTCTAAACATAAAAACGGAAAAGGAGTAATTGATCTCTTAAATGTAATAACAGCGGTCCATTGGAGGGATAATTGTTCAAGCCTGGTGGCTCCTGAAAGTTATACCAAATGTATATATGCCTATTTTATCATTCCTCTGTCATATGAGGTAATGTCTACAGATTGAAAATACTTTACAGAAACAATAGAACTGCCAAATCACAAGGGACTTGCATCGAAGGTGTCAAGTCACCTTGAAAAGTTCAAATTAGAGGCATTGATAGCAAAAATAGAGTCAATTAAAAAATAATAAAAAGGCAATATCTTGAGGAATTGAGAATATGGTCAAGAGAATCATATCAATGATGGAGATTTTTGATAGAGATGCATAACTAGTTAAAAATATATATAGAATATAAGGGACAAGCTACTGTCAAATTAAAGGAAAGAGCATCAGAAAATAATGATACAGTGAACTGTTGAAATTTTTCATTTATCTTAAATAGTTATCCTGGAAGTATTTTCTTAGTTTTATTGTTAATTATTGTTTAATTACCAATAACATTATTTTTAAGTGATTTTAGTACAGATAATATTTAAAATGTTAATTTTGCCTAAAAATATATTTAATTTAAAAAAAAAGTATAACAGTGTGTAAAACCATAACAAAAAAGATTTCTTTAAATGAACGATACATTGTCATCAATTGTTGAAATGAATATTTATTTTTAATGATATTGTAACAAATTTAATATAGATACGAGTATCTAAAAAGTAAATGTTTACTTTCATACTTAAAGGAGCTCAATAGGTTCAAAATATAAAGGCTTTAATTATGTAGGTTTTAAGTACAAATAAATTAATCTCACAGAATATAATTATTTGATATTTACTACAAATCCTTAAAAAATGCAATTTTAAAGGATTATTTTTAATAATGTAAAGTATTATTTGTATTCTATATAATGTACCTGATAGACCTATACCATTTAGCTATTTGAAAAAAAAAAAAAAAAAAACTTTATTTCACATATATGAATGAAAAATAAAATAATTTTTTATTACATGATTAAATATTAAAAATATATTACATATAAAAGTTTATAGAGGGGTTATTTTCTAAACTTTAATTAATAATACGAACGACATTATAAAAAAATACAAGTCATTTTTATATAAATTTTTTTATAATTTCAAATCATTAAATATTTGAGTAATTAAAATATTTTTTTTAAGCACTTATATACACATAACTTATGATTTATAACATTTAGTATACTGAAAAGAAGAAGACGGAGAGTATAAGAATGCAAGTCATGAAATAAGAAGGGGAAAAGGTGCACAATCCGAAGCCTTGAATCAAGGAATACTCAATCATGAATCCAGTCTAGATCGGTCATGTTAAATAAAAAGTAACCAAAAATCAATCTGAAAACCTTAAGAATTTGAAGAATGTATTGGAACAGAGAAAGAATAATGCTTATGACGTTCCCTTAGATCAACTACAATCGACTCTGACAAACGAGGAAAGATAAAAGGATAAAACAGAAATATTTGCTAGAACTACTTCGATGTTAATCCCCAATTCTACTCTGAGTCCGAAAAGGACTTATAATAATAACTTTGGAATAACTTGTAAGGGTTACGCTCTGACTTTTATGGCCACACAGGAATGTTTAATCAGGTTTGGAATATAATTGAATCCATTTAGGAAAGGATGTTTACTACCCAGGAATTAAATAATAATGACAACTGTTAAAGAAAATAAAATTCCTTTTTTATTCTACCAATAAAAATTAATGGGACGGCTGAAAAACACACCAGATTTAAATCCTTGGTAATACTAAGCAACTGGGAGAGCGTCTTATATCATGCTCACTTTTTTTCCACAAACAAAGACCATCATTTATTCGATGTTTTATAAATTATAGCGAAAGAAAACATAGAACATAGGAAAATTAATTTGTTTTGTTATTATTAATGCATTAATATTTCATTTTGGCGCACAAGTATTCTACTTCTGGATGGAAGCAAGGATATCTATGCAGAACAAAGTATCCAGAGGTTAACGTTCACAGATTGTCCATAAAAGACTTCAAATACTTGGTCAAGCCAAGAAATACGAGTAATTAGACAACATCAACAAATTGACTACTATACAGTCTACATTTTAAAAGGTTGATTTTATTAATAAATCAGTAGATAAATCTTGTAATAAATGAAAGTCACTCTAACGAAATCCTCAAATAATATATATATATATTGTTTGTGAATCGTTAAGGGGGCTACTTTTTTCTCTTAATTTCCATTGATGTATTTTGAGAAGCATTGTCTAATGCTTGTCTGGACATCAAAATTATATCATAGTTCAGATGCATCCCCTTCTAATTCCGAATTATGCACTTTAGTATTTCAATATCATCCCTTGTAATTTTAGTAAACTATGTTACTTGTCTGAAGGTGAAACATTTTCCATACAAATCTTCTGTAACAACATTTAACAAAAAAAAAGAATATAGTATCACACTGCATAAATGCAGACACTAAAATCGACTCTGTCACTACAATCATCAACATTGCAAATTTTCTGGCGTTTACTTACTATCTTACTATTTACTTACGTATTTACTAATAAATCGTATGCATGGTGTATAAATCAATTTAATATATCGGGCACAAAAATAACAAAGTGATTTTAGCTAGAAATTTTTATTTCAGCTAAAAGTGAATTCTTCATCCTTTTATCAATCTGTGATGCTATACTAACAATAGCAATTTATTGAATGTACTCATTTGTACAAGAGTTGAAAACTTTGCATCTTACAAATATCCTTACGATACTACTTTTAGTGAGATACGATCAAGCATGTAGCAAACAAATATCATGGATTTTTGTTGAGACAACATATATGTTATGACTAAATCCTTAAATTTTTTATAGAAGCTCTTCATTTTTAGAAGATGGTTTTGCAATATCTTGTGAAATATTCTGAAAAACTTGTTAATCTGGTCCTGGTCAATGTTCATCTCCGTATTTATATAAATGTCATTAAAATTCCAGGCACTGTAAAGAAGAATTTAGCGTTGCTTACAAATGATAAAATATTTACAACTATCAATTCTACAAAAAAATAAATCACGAAATTTCATTTAACTTCACTGATGATTGTACTTTACTTATATAGTTTTGTTATAACATACGAAATAGAAACACTTTTATATTAAAGAAAATAAAAGGTATGGTAGATGAATATGGAATTTTTAAAAAATGTAATTTTATTGGTTATAAGATTAAATTATAAAGCGAAGGGATGAACATATTTTAGGTCAAGTAAAAAAATTGATTCATTTCAGATCGCAAGACATATTCATACTTGCCTCTGTGTGTGTGTAAGATATTTTTCTTACCTTTCCAATAGCTTTAGTATTCCTTGCTTTAATGCCTTTATTCTTCTTTTTTGTTCATCCTTTCCTCCAATTACACAATACATACATACTAACATAAATACAGTATGCATATTGTTAAAATATGACAAAAAAACGGAGAAGGGAGCCGGTCGTAAACAAGATTTATAGTCCAACCTGAGATAAACATCACTTATCTATTTCTTCTAGAGGAACACCGAATCCTTGAAAATTTGTGGAACGTCTATCTGCTGAGACAATAGAGCCTCCATAGTTGATGGAATTATGATTCCCCAAACATTTAATGCATTTAAAATTGTTTGGATTGTTGCAATTAACAACTCAATTTTAAAAGATTAGAAGTATTTTTTTTTTTTTTGTTAAATAATTTATTTTTATTCTACATGACAAACAGTGTAAATTATGAAAATAACGTTTAAAAAAACATGAAGGAACATTATAGTTTACATTGAATCTCCTAGAGTAAAATAACATGATATAATATTCAAAAAAGTCTAAACATCTGCTAAAAAGAATAATAAACGACGATTTCTTCTTATAATTGACTTTATGAGATTAAAATATCGCATTGACCTCGAAGGAAATAGAAAGTTATGAATATTGAGCAGGTGCGCTTATCAATATATCTTTGAATTCTTCCACATGAATGAAGAGTCAATAGTTGATTTTTTAGCAATCAATGATGAAGCAAACTCTACCACTTTTTGGCCAGGGGAAATATTTTAATTTCTCTGATATGCTACAAATAATATAATTGCCTTTATTAAGTTAGAAGAAATATCTTCTGTCACACATACGTTGAATTGGGTAAAATATTTGACTACTCTCAAAACTGGGCATTCAGCAAAAGCGTGGAGGATAGATTTGAATATAAAACTGCAGTTCTTGTATGGATAATAAAATTTGATACATACTATCAGGGGAAATTTGAAATTCCGCCATAAATTTGGTCCTGTCTTAAATTACAGAAATTATGACTTGTTTAGGTTTCATTGATTCTCACATGCCAGGAAGGTCGTTTTTTATACATCTCTACCTATCCATCTGAAACACTTTTTCCGAAAATACATATAGTCATTTGCAGAGCATAAAACACCTCAGATAATTCAATAAAATCCTTTTCTTGACGTGTATGAACACATATTATACAAGGATCGTGCATGTCATGTTCCATCTCGTGTAGCAAGTGTCTTGATCTTTCTTTTGTAAACAGGGATTTTCTGCATCCAAAATATAAAAGTACTTTAAATCTGTTTAAAATAGATTTTTATGGTGGAAGAAGCAATAACATGTTGCAAATATATCTTTCAGTTAAATGAACGTGGTTTTTTTTTTTTTTTTGAAAAAATTCACTTTCTTTTAACTATTTGCAATTTTTAATCGAGGATTGATGAATTTATTTCATTTGTTCACCTTTAAGACGTTAATTTACTTTGTTCATTTTCCTTTTTTCAATTTATGGTATTCGATTTTCAACAAGTATAATATAAGCTGTTATCCCATATATGAAACTCAATCTCATCAAAGTTCAGTAGTACATTTTTTGTACCAAAAGCTTATTAAAAGTAAAAAATATTACATAGAAGTTTTTATCAGAAATGAAATAATAATATTTCAATTATAATAATTCCAAATTATATCTTTTTGATGCTCAAATGTAATGTTGTTATGGTTAATTAGCGTAGTTAGTCAAAAGGATGTTCAATAACAGAGATATAATCAATCTGTTGTCTATTGACGCTTGTTGGAGAAGGTGAAGCCTGCAAATTAGCTGTAACTTATACTCTTCAAAAATGGACTAAAAGCTTCCTATTCTGATATTTTAAGGGCTAAAATATTGATTTTATAAGAAGAAGGCTATTTTGAGCGGGAAATTGCCGTAAATATGTGCTGTAACAAGACAGCTGTTTGCAAAATTGCGGATTTATACGGACAAACAGAAAACAGTGTGCTCAAGGAAAACTTCCCTTTGCGATGACGCCATAATGATGCTGACATTTTCAAGATTTCCCACATGTTTCTACAAAATAATTCATTCTTATCTCATTTGAAGAGGGTTCAAGGTAAGTGTCAGCACTATTTTACGCCGTTCAACTAAACCAGTCATTTTTTTATCATTCTTAAATATATTCCTTTTCTGCTAAAAATCTGAAAACATCACAGGTGATCTTAAACTTTTGCAAAAGACTGTACATCACAAACTGAGGAACATCATTTAAAATTTGGTTACGCCAACTTTACTTATTTGAAAAAATATATTTTTATAAACATTCCTCGGGGTGATTTACTCCCCAAATATAATAGTATACATATTTAAAAATATAGCAATTTATTTGCTCATAATAGTTGCTCCATCTTTTACCTACTAAAGCTATCAGTAAAAAAAAGAACAATTTTTTATAATTATATTTTACATCTTGTTAATTCATAATTTATAAAAGTAATCCGATAAAAGAATATTGAATTTTGAAGACTGTAAAGAAAATATTATTGCATTATTTAAATAGAAGATGAAGCAAAATTTTGATACATAGTTTGTGTTTTTGAAAGGAAATTTGAATTAAGTGGATTAAGAACAAAATTTTTATGGTAATATGAGTATTTTTTATTATATTTGTGTTACATAAAATAGCCAATTATTCATCCTAAGTTTCTCCTTTTACGGCCACCATAGCCTCCAGTATGGACCAAAAGGCCTCCCACACCTTGCCAACGTAGCCATTATCCCTCAGAACAGAGACCCTTGGGGAATCATTATTTCCAGACATATTCCAATGTCCTGCGGCAAGGAGGTCGTGTATGAAGGGAGCCACAAGTTTTGAGTTCAAAAATCTGTGAGTTTTCCTTGCAGCAATCTTTAACTGTTATAAATTTATGGAGAATCTTGTTGCTCACAGCACTCCTCTTAGTGGTACTTCACGACTGCTTTTACCACCTCTTGGTTGGTGAGGCTTCAATTTCAAAGGCCACCCGGTGAAGAAGTCTTCAGTAACAATCTTTTTGTGTCCTACACTTGCTGTATTCCTAAGGCTCTTACCACAGTTGTAGAGCTTTCTAACCTTACAAGCAAGTTCAACAGAACAATTCACAATGTCTACAACTTTATCTACAAAGTAATAGGCACGGAGAAGATATAAAGTCCGAAGACTTGTTTCCTACATTATTGTTGTTTGTTGACATATTTCAATAATAAAACAGTTCATAAAAGACGATCAATTACTAATCAATTTATGTTTAATAACTTAAAATGTATTGCAAGTCATAATGGCTTTATAAAGCTGTAATTGTCACTGTATTATTTGTTTACACACAAAATACTGTTAATAAATTAGGCTATTTACATTATTATATAATATTTTTTGTCATTGAACTGTAATAAAAGTCTTTTAGAGAAATGTGTTTTTTATTTACTAGATAGCTATTTAAAATTATAATTTATTTTTATAATCTTACGCATCCCAATTCGACTAAACCAAAATACTTTATTTGTCCTACAAATTGTTTTATTGACATGCTTGAAATTAAAAGGATCCAAATGTGAATATTAAAACTTGAAATTTGTAAGTGTAGATGTAACTTTTTATAGCATGAAAGTAAAGTACATTCACATATGTGTCTATTCAAAACATCACTAGAACATTGTCACTTTATATATTTCAACAAAGTTGAACAATACCTTCATTTTTAAAAGCTGAAGAGCAGCTCATATTTTATTTCCATGAGTCTGAGTAAAGTATCAGGTCTAAAGTAGTAGTTTAATTATTCATTGAGAGAGATTTATCTAGGTAGAAAAACCTAGTTTACAGATTAGAAAATAAAAAATGATGGTGTGGTGGTTTTTTTTTCTCTGTCAATTCTTTAATAGCTCGTCGTATTATCAACATCTTTCACTGGAATTTGAATTCTGACTTACTTTTGCTGTAATAAAAAAAAAATTACAAAAATAATATCATATTATAGGCAGAGATTAAAAATTAGTGCAAGTTTAAATATCGATATATTGGAAATGTATTTATATAAGTGTGCTCATCGGATTCAACTGTACGGCCATTATTGAGATCCCCTGTGCTGGGAACCCAAGAAAACTTTAGTATCACTAGTATCAATGATACTCTCATTATCTGTGTATCACTCTGTTGATGGGGTATAAAATTAAAAAAAGTTACTAGGAATGTAAAAAGATGTTTGTTTTTATAAAACTATTAAATTGTGTAATTTTTTTTTATTTTGTAGGTATTTAACACTGAATTCAATTAATTAAATATATTTAAATAAAGCATAAATTTAAAAAAAATTAAGTGGTGGAATTCCAATTAACCGAAATATTTCCTGCGATTTTTTTTTTTTTTTATGAAACCCAAATAAACTGTGCAACCCTTTTGGAACCATAAGATACTTGATGAATTTGGTTCGTTGTTTTTCAATTTCTTTATTCAATTCAACATAAAAACTTTAAAATTTGGGGCAGTTTTTTTCTAGCTTTTGACATATCTATTATTTAAAACAAATAGAAATGCAAAAATTATTTTACTAGATGTACTTTAATTAAAAATAAATCAAAATTTAATAAACTTGGCATAATAGTCCTTATAATTATAATTTAATTTGATGTTAGACTTTATTAAAAAGAACACATTTTATTTATAGTAGATGGATCAAAAGTGCCAAATTTTGTTGTAATATCTTGTACGCATTTGTAACTGACAATTTTTTTTTCTTTCTTTTTAAATTGGGTAACAAAAATCCCCCGAAATAGTAAAAATGAAATATAAGAAAATATATGGTAATTTAAATTATACAAACACTTATTGTTTATTAAGACAATAGGGCTTAAGATAATATCTAGTACATAAACATGTCGTAGAAGATCAATTAAAATAGTAAATTTCATTTCTAACTGAATTTATGATGTAATTTGAATAATTTTCATAAAAAAAATATCATAAATATTTTTATCCACCGTACCATTAAAATATTAACTAGGTTATAATATGTACACTTTTTTGGAAAACTTTTCACGAACAACATGTATGTCTCAATGATATATAAATTTATACAATACATTATCATGTTACTATTTATATTCTCAAAATGGAAGTTACATAATCACAAGAGAGTTATACCTTTATAAAAACATTATTTTATTTTTTGTTTTTCAAATTATGTTAATGTTATGTTTAATAAAATTTCAATATATGTGAAATGTTTGCAAAAAATGTCACGCATAATATGATTTAAAACTTATGTTATACGCTTATATATATATATATATATAATTGCAGATATACAAATTATATTCTAATTATTTAATAACAACATAAGAATAACATAAACAAAAAACAAATAAGAAATCTTTAGACCCATAAAAGTCAAACTCGTTGTAATACAGTCATCGGGTATTATCGATCTCAGCGATAAGCTATCTATCTATCAAAATAATCATTAATGTTCGTGAATGAATTTAATACCTTGAAATATACAGCAAAGAGTGTACAAAATATATTTTTTACAATTTTAATCAATTATCTACAATCTAAATATAAGGGATATTATATGTTGTGACAGAGGGCGACCAGGCTTAAGGCATTTTTGTGAAACAACTAAATTAAAAACATCTGTCCGCAAAGATATAAAATCTACACGTTACAGTATCACACTCATTATTTAGATAATTTAGCTGAAAACGTTATTAGTTTTTGTAATTAAATAAAAAATTTACATAATGTTTATGTTTATATGTGCCTCTTAGAGATTTTCTTGGTAGACAAATTCGTCTTTTTTTTTTGTAATTTACTTTAATTTTTTACTGTTGAAACATTAATTTATTTATATCCGTAAAGTTCCTTACCTTTTGCAAGCCACAAATTAGATTAGGACCATGAGTCAGGTATCATTAATGAATTATTCCTTTTGAAATAAACTCATGATCGCAAATGCATGAATTTTTTTCCCATTATCCTTAGAAATAGTGTTGTATAAATTCTTATTTAGGACTGAAGACTGCAATTCTTTCCAGTTCACTACGGTCCATTCCAGTTCAAATTTGTTTATCCGTCCTCAAAGCTTATATAGTTTAGTCCTTGATGACGTCATTCACCTTTTTGTTTAATCCGTTCTACTACTGACAGTCCTAAGGACTGGTAATAATACAGTACTGAATTGGGCTGATTAAATGCCCACTGACACAACATTACTTACAAATACTTTTTCTTACTTATCTTATGACTTTTTACCTTTTTTCTTTATTCTTCAGATCTATAATTGTAACAACTGTAGAGACAAAATATAAAATTCGTACACATGAAAACACAATATGGCATACACTAAAATCTATAAGAGGCAAAACTTTTAACAGCGAAAATGTTCACGGTAATAGTAATACTTTTATATTAATCATCTCTGAATTAACTTATGCGTAAATTATATTACTTTTTTATTTTTATTAACATAATCTCAGTTATTTGGAAGTATAAAACATATCAATTTTCATTATAGGAATCGTATTTTAATTTTATTTCCAAAACGTCATTACCCTAATGTTCAGAAATATTAAAAAAAATATAATAAATGTAAACATAGAAAAAGTGTCAAAAATATTGAGCTTCTCTTTTTAAGTTTTCTTTTTCAATAAAGCAATATGTGTAGACTTTTGCACTAGAATTGAAAAGTCTTATCAAAGTCTTTTTATGTTTTAATTACAATTTTTTTACTAATATTTGAATTGTTTCTTTTGAATAAACATATATTTATATAAATAGCTATTGTATGATTAACCTATATTCTTTTTGACCATATTTCAACTTTGTATACTACTGTTTTAAAAAAACCATATTTATTTTTATGTTTTAATCAAACTTGTCCATATGAAAGAAAGTTAGATGATTCATAATAATGGGCAAAATGTTCAGAAAAATAATGGTTTTCCGGTTAGACAGGCAAAAATGGTAATCGTTTTTACATTTTACTGTGCGACCATTATTGTGTGCCTCCGTGCCGAGTGTATATCCAAGGACGCAAATATCTATGTATATAATTATACTAGAGACTTTTATATGATGTAACAGATCTGGTGTCGTGCTATAAGTTGTAATTAGCAAAGTTTGTCCAAATTGGATAGTTGGAACTGGATTATTCCCGAAAAACACAAAAAGTTTAAAACTATTATGTTTTGGGGACTGTTGACTCATTTCAAGCTTATTTTCTCTAGAAGTGGTTATTTTGAGTGATTGACTTCTCTATAGACACCTACATGTCAAAGGAAAATAATTGTGAATTGGTTAATTAATTTGGGAAATAAACTATAATTTACATTATCCTTAAATTTTCTAGATTCAAAAACTCCTCTCTCTCTATATATATATATATATAACTTAACAGCACTTCCCCCTGAACTAATGTTATTTTTTTTTAAATGTTGAATGATTTACTTTGAAAAGCAGTATTACATTTTCTTCCCTTAAAGTCATATTATAGGTTTTAATTTTTAATACCGTAGGTTTGCTCCAGCTTTTTCCTCTTACTCTACAAAATGGGCATCCATAATATCACGGGCTGTGAAAATGAAAGTGATTTTTTTTTTAAAATGGAACAAGTAATAATTTTTATATTAAAAAAATACTCCTATTTAAAGGATGATTACCCGTTCTCATTTTCCCAGACATGTTACTCTTTTTACCACCTGTCTAGAGTCTAGAGTGTCTTGGGAAATTTTTTACAAAATTACCAGAATATGTCTATGGGTCTTATGGTTTAAATCCATTTTAAGAATATTAATAGAGGACATGTTTGTGTAGAAGAGTAGGATTGACCTCCCTATTTGATTAAAACATAGGGAGTGTCTATTTTCATAATAAGTAAAAGTTAATTTATCTCTAAAGAAATATCAAAATCCTTTTATTTCAAATGGAAGATAATAAACAAGAATTTTAATGTATTCATAATTTTAACTAACTAAAAATATTAATAGTTCCCCCCCAAAAAAAAACAACTTTCACTTAAGGTTATTTCTTTTTTGAAAATCACAATATTGTCATCCTAGGTATATGATATTTACAAATAATCAAAAATTGTTTAAGCCATAGCTCCTTGGCTCCCCCTGTTCCAGGGCCTCATTAATTTATTGAGTGCTAAAGTGTAGATTAGTCAATATAACTATGTCTATGCATTGTAAATGTGAATGGGCATTTGTTCAGAAAGTAATGAACCAGTTGAGGTTTTGTTGGCTACCTATGCTAAGATAAAGCAAGTACTTTTGGGCATTGGCTGTCATATGTTTTTCAGAACTTCAAACAAATGAGGAAATATTAGGCATAAATGATTGTCTTCTGACTATTGAAAAGTAAGCTTATTCCTTAACTCCTTTGATCATATTCACTACTTATCTTTAATCCGAGAAAAGGGACAGATGACCAAAACTTTATTTACCATAATTTTTTTTTTTATCATTAATTAAAATTATACACAATTCATATGAATGTAAAAACCTTTCTGTGCAATAATAAAATGAAAAAGGCAATGCAAATGATCCGACAAGCACACTTTATGACCTCCAGCACAAATACACACATTTCTCTAGGAAGTATAGATCTAGGGAAAAAAAACAAAGACCGCGAAAAAGTATATTTTGAGGATCTGAAGCAGGAGAGCCCAATCTACAGAAGAGTAAAGTTACTAAGGCTACATAAAAATGGCTAAGGTATAATTTAAATCCAAGACTGTCTGAAAGAGAAGTATTGTGATTGACGAGCAATAGAAATTGTTGAGATAGAGGTCTATAAAATATAATCACAACCTTCTGGACATAGCAGTTTAGGGAGTCTTAGAGAATAATGTCTACGGTATTTCTTATCCAAAATTGAATTTGCTCCTAGATGTCATCATAACAGGGTGATACGCCGTGGACACGGACTTCATAAGCATAAGGTACTAATTTCTTCAACATATTTTTGAGACTGTTATTGCATGTGAAGGACGATATATTGAACAAAAAATTAACCAAAATATAGTAATTCACCATAACACAAATTTATTTTTTAATTTTTCTTTTCTTGATTACATAAAAATCAAGTTTTTGTAGTTTAGTCATTCCATTACATTTTTGAGGTCCCATATCTAATATATTTCAAAATACTCTTTCATAAACAAAAAAATTATTTTATATTTATTGATAGAGAAACCGTATTCATTAATAATAAACATCATTTTGATAGTTATGTTTGGATATTTGTTGGGTGAGAGAAAAAAAGGAGTTTCTGTCATAACAACATCGTTAGTTTTTTCATATTGTCTTAATTAATTCATATTTTTAGGAAGAATAATTCCATATGTTTGCTAAAGATTGTTTTTAAGGGACTCAGCTTTTAGGATATTGACCATATTGAGAGACTAAACATCCAAGGTTTTTACTAATGAAACATTTGTTTAATTCATTTTTAAGGAAAATTATGAAATATTGGATATGAAATGGAACCCAAAAATAAAGTACGGAAAGTTTTATTATATATCTGACCTCAAAATGTAATAAAAAAATGTTATTAAATAGTAACACAATGAACTTCTATAGATTAAATTAACCTTTTAAATACGTCATAATATTTCAATATACTTTCCACAGTTGGGATTATAGATCTCAATTGACAAACTTTATATAGTTTATTTGTTCTTAAATTATGGTTAGATATGTTTACTAAAATGTCAAAATATGATGCTGTTTACGTTTGATCCAATTTAAATAAGGGTTTATCAACTGGACAAAGTTTTCATAGGTTTTCTAGACATCCAGTTAAAGCTAAAATTGAATTCTCCCAAATTCAATTTCAAGTTTCGTGACTAAAACAAATAATAGATATTAAATCACTAAGATAGAAAAGTCCTTCCTTATGTCATGACATGTTTAGGATGACAATGATTTCTTAAATAAGAAATTAAGAATATTGATTTTACTATTTTCGAATACTTATTGTCCAATTTTGTTGGGGAACAATGACTTCGATTGCAATGATCCACCTAGCAAAAGAAGAATAACTAAATTGTCCGTATAAACTCTTGAATAAATATTTGATATGTGATTTCTTTAAAATATTTAATTTTTATTATTAAAATATATTATGAATTCATTATTATTTTTGGTACTTAATACACATAAATCCTAATATTACTAGAACACATTTAACTATAATGTAGTCGTATCCATCTTTCCCGAGTTTAAGTTTTAAGTTATTTTAAAGTTTTCTAGACTACTCCAAGTAATCATGCTTTATCTTTTTACTATCTTGTCCAAGTTGCGTCTGAATTGATCATATACGATCCAACTTCATAGCAATTCATGGAGACAATTCTATCATTTTACAGACTAAATGAAACATTCAGTCTGCTCTCCTATTTTTGTAGAGAGAAAAGAGCAGCGCCCTCTAGATGCTTACATCGAACTTCTAGAAAAGCAAATGCTACCTCGAGGCAGAAAAAGTTTTTTAAAAGCTTTGTTTTCACCCAAGATCTTGTAATCACGACACTAAGACCCATGCCTTTTTAAAGCCTTCCTTTGGGACTTCAACATGTGGCCAACCTCCTCTCCAGACGCAAACCCCTTGGACTACTCCATCTATCTGTGTCCGGAGGAGTGAGTGTGTCCTACTCCTCACAGGTGTTTCAATTTTCTAGAGGCTTCTATAAAGAAGGAGTTAATCAAGCTCGAGTTTGACTACATAGTGAAGGTCTATAAAGTATTTAGGTCTCGTATTGAGGTAGTTTTTGAAATTTGTTGTAACAAAATGAATGTATTTTTAAAATATTTTCAGAATGGGGTCGTTTCTTGATTGTTTGTTCTAAATTGTGTTGTTGTATTGGAGAGGCTGAGAAACACTGCTAGAATCAGGATTCCAAATGATGTTATGGTTATTTTGCATGCACCGGGATGTAGTTGTTATTTAAGTCTGTACTCAAATATTACCAGCATCTTGATTTATTTGACATTGGATTAATTAGGGGCGAGTATAGTTCTTAATGCACTCATATTTTGCTTTTTTATAAACAAATACCACGTATAATTTTTTTTATTTCTCCGAAAATATTCCCACACTACAAAAAAAAATAAAGCTACAGACTGTCCAAGAAGAAAAATCCATCTAAATCCTATTTATTTTACCCATTGTTTCTTATGAAGATAATTAAATATGATTTGTGTAAATATATAATATATATTATTTTATGCACAAACTGTGTAAAAAAGATAATAAAGAATAATCAAAATGAAAGGCAAATTTAGTAGAAAAGGCTAAAAAATTGAATTTTGACAATATCATATCTTCAAATAAATTATGTTGGAGATTTTTCTTTTTCATATGTAAGACCCTATTAATCATTGAAATATTGGGAAAATGCGATAATGAAAATGAGGCTATATACTGTATTTATGGATGTGCATATATGTATATTACATACGGTGTAAACTGCATCATCTACCTCAATGGAACATTTGCTCTACTTGATAACAGTTTTTATGTATCCTGTTTGAAGTTTAAATATGTTCATCCAATAATACCGAGAAATATTTTTGAGATATTTTTGAATGAAACTTTTTACATAAGCAAACGTGAAAGAATTATACTTAACCTCATGATTGAACGTACTTTCTTGGAAAAAAAGATCTGTGTTTTTATGATCAGGCAAATCTTAAAACATTTTAACCATACTTTCAGTAATAATTAATTTCTCAATAACAAACGTTCAACCAACAGAACAAAAAATTAACACGTATTTCAGTTTCTTTTGTGACAATTTGTGAATAAATCAATCTTCATTCTTGAATAATACTTCTTTTTTTATTTTTTAAATATTAAAGAGAGAAAAATCGAAATTAACTTAAAAAGATAATATTATAAACTGTAGAAATTTATAAAAGATACTCTTTGATAGAATAAGTATGATAGTACAGCATATTTTCATTTTAAGAAGATTAGTATAATCTATCATTTATTTAAGTGTACTGAGAATTGCCATGTTCATATAATCACGAGAGACATTGATGGGTTAATTTTATAAAGTAGTAGACAAAGAATGATTAAATATAAATACATATGTTAATTCCGCCGAGAAAGTTACAAAGACAGTTGGCATCTCTATCCAGACTGTCTAAAACACCAAAAAGTCCATGACAACCCATACAGCCAAGAAGAAACCAAACTTTTGCAGCAAACATATGACTGAATTCGGTCCTGCCTCAATGCAGCCCTCTTCCAGCCCTGAAATTCTAAAATTGGAAGTTTGGGCCGTCTTGGAGAAGAATATATGCCATAATTCTATTCCATATTTACATTTGCTACGGGTTAGTATTATAAAAGTATGATACACCATAAACACAACCTTCAAGAGCTGTCAATCTGTTCACCGGAGTGTCAAGACTTTTATTACTTGTGAAGGAGGAGAGATTTTATAAAAAGCTCTTTGTTGTTTGGATCGTGTTATGGAATTCAAAAAGTAGGACCTGCATACTATTTGTGATAATGTAAATACGTAGGTCAATGTGCCCCCCCAAAATAAAAATTATTTTTTCAAAGAAGCATACCACTCATTTTTTTTTTCTATTTGATCTCTGCTTCTCAAATATGTAAAAAAAAATATTATCTAGGACATCGAAAACAGGTGCCAAAGAGAGCTTAAAGTCAATTTGATGACTTGGCTGTAGGGTGGATCGTAAATTTACATTCAAATAAAGATTACACAAAAAGATCGAATTATAAATATATTTTAACTTGTTTGACTGTCAATAAATAGAAGTACATATATCTGTTGGTTAAAACTTTGGTATGTCAAATGTGAAATATCCTCAAGAAATTTAGTAAAACATGTTTCAACTTTTCCCGGTATACCCTACTCCATATAAAATGATGATGTTGAGTTTATCTTTCAGAATTGATAAATAATAGGATTCTATTCCTTATATTTGGATTATTTTTCCTTAATAACACAATAAATTGATGTTATTAGATTTATTTTCTTTTAAATGTTTATATTTAACAGTTAGGATATATCTTTTTGTCTTCATTAGTGCAATGTAGTAGAATTTGCTTTTGCTCCTAATCCGCTGTAAATAAATCATAAAAGTATTTCGTCAACATATGTTCCTCAGACGTATCATTATTAACTGCACAAATTTTGAAGGAATATATATTTTTTCAATAATCTTTTAATTTTTTGAAATAGATGAATACTTGGAATTATTGTTACATGTTTGATTTTCCCTTAAAAATTACTCAATTCATGAAGATGATGGCTTTAAGCAAATAAAAGCATTTCTTTTTTAATTTTTTACTCCAGCAGATTAACGTTACATTAATATGAACAGTAAATTAAGTTGTGGTATCGCAAGAGCGAACTTCCACATTTTCTTTGTGTTCCCAGTCTAGGATAGTTTTCCAAACAGCTCGAGTGTGTTCTTTTCATGTCCAACCTTGGAATATCAATACATGGTTTTTTATTTCTATATGTAATGATAATGGGATAAAATTCATCTTTCATTTTCTATTTATTAAAGGCAAGCAGTAATTTTCCGTTGTTATGTAAATCTACAACATTTAGTACTTGGTCTCTAAAATCATTTTTTATGGCGTTCGCCTGATCTTTTCTTCAATCATTCCGTATCACTTGGATAGAATACTTACTAATAAATAAAAAAATATCAATATTCAACCCAAATGAATCCATAGTTGTTTCAAGAATAAAGACTCTATCTCTCATATTTAATTGACACCTATGTAACACAGTTACGAGCTTTGGAGTGACAATATCTTTCTGAATCATTTTTTGGGTTGTTATTAAATCACTGTACTTTCCCTTGTAGGTTAAAGACCTTTGAAATTTTCAGATTCAAATAACTCAAGATTCAAATCACTAAGAACTTTTTGTTCCCAGCAGATGAATTAGATGACAAAATATATTTTATTAATCTTTTTTATCATCTACTATGACCTTTCCTCTTTGTCCGACATTTTTGTACTTACTCAAAACAAGTGACGTAGTCATCCTGGTTTTCTTTGTTGTTGCAAGAAGAACTTGTTTTCTTCAATTTATATTAAATAATATTTACCAATATGTAATATGTCATATTAATTATCCATATCATTAATGAACTCCTCCCCACACCGATCAAGGATGCCCTCTAATTGCTAAGAATTTTTTTATATGCATCTCCAATATTGATACAACTCAACTAATTTTTTCACAAAAATGAATAAATTGGTTAGTATTCTTGCTTTTCTTTGAAATAAACACAATCACGAACAGTCAAATTAGCGCTTTGATTCACAGACATAATTGACTTCACGAATGTTATTAAATAAAGCTTCAACAACTTATATATCAGAGAAAAGTTTCGAACCCATTACTTGATGTTTTCATCACCCCAATTAAATAAATCATTTTTTTGAAACTATGTTATTGCACATCCATATTTGTTGATGGAAGGGGGAGAGGAGGGGACAGAACACATTTGAAATTATGTATAATCCAAATTATAAATAATACACTAGACATTGGAGAGTACTTTTTAATTATTCAAGTTATCCCATGTTTAAACGCAAGTTACCATACTCAAATTAATTTGAAATTAGGTTCAACTTGTTAAGATATAAATAAGAAAAAAATTCAAACAGATTGTATATTATCTTAGAGCTCTTTGTCTGGAATTGCCTTTGAAGTTAAAATAAAACAAGGTAACAATATTTCTCTAATTTGAAATGTAATATGTAAAACCTCAATGTCTTCAAAAATATACTAAGACTTATTATAATACTATTGTGCTAAATAAAAAACTATTTTTCATCCATTCTAAAAATAAAATTAACATAGATAGAGTAGGGTGACTGGGAAAAGTTGAAAAATGTTTAATTGAATTAATTTTAGATACTTCCAATTAGAAAGACCAAAGTTTCAAATAGCAGACATACATGTATTTACTAATAATTAATCGAGTTTAAATACATTAATGATATTTACTTTTTGTGTATTCTTCATTTGAATGTAAATTTCCACCCTACAATCAATTCATCTTATAGAATTTAAGATCTTGTTGACACCATTTATCGATGTTTTAGATATTTTTTTTCACATTTGAGTAACTGAGATAAAAAAAAAAACAAAAAGACGTGCATGCATTTAAAAATTATGTTATTTGGGTAAGGACACAATAATGTAGGTTGCTACTAAAATATTTCAAGCCTATAAAAATCGATTTTTTGTAAGTTCCATCTATTGTATCCAGTTGATAGCTTGATATTTACAAAAATTAACTTTATAATAACGTTTTGTTATTTACACGGGATTTGAGTATTGTATAGTAATTTGAAATATTAATACAAATTTTAAAAAAAATAACTCGGGTACATTTATTTTATAACTTTATACGTAGTTTATGAAGGCAACAGTGCATAGATTAACCTAATTCTTTATAGGGTAATCATGCACCATCGTATAGTACACTAAAAACTGGTATAATAAATGCAAGCGAGGACGGAGTTCGCTCCACGACAAATTTCATGAATGTTGTCAAAAGTCGGTTGTTGTGCAACAATACATTAATGCTGGGCATGAGCTAATGAAACAAGATCATCATGTAACTTACCGGGAGACCAAGGCATCTTTGGTGATCAATGTGACCGGCATCTACAGGATATTGCATAAAAATTTGTCTTTAAAGAAAATTTGATCCGTTTTGTAATCTGACACTCGTATCAAATGGTGCAAGCAAATACTGGAAAAAGTTGTTTGATGTCCATCAAAAGCTGTCAATAACAATTACACAGGTCACGAAAAATAGATCAATGCAAATTATCCTTAAAAAAAAACAGCAATCAACTACATGGGTTTTTCAAGATGAACCAAATCCTACAAAAGTTGTTAATTGTAAAAGCATATAAAAATACCTAGAAAATGGTTGCAGGTTTTCTTCAGTTGGGCATGTCAAGTAGCTTCAGTGGCATTGGATCAACAAAAAACAAATAATTTTGAATGGCACACAACTATTTGTCTGCCAGAAGTTATTCCGAAAAAGTGGCTAATCATTCTTTATATTGGCAATGCTATTGGGCATACATCGACTCAAACGAAGAGCTTCTGGGCTATTCAAAATATTAAAATGATGTATAATTGGCTGTACTGCTCTGATTCAGGCCCCACTGACATTTTTCTATTCCCATATATAAAAAATAAATTACCTAATCAGCAGTTTTCATCACCAAAAGAAGCCACAGATAGCTTCAATGCCTTTGTTAGGAGTTACCTTAATCAGAATGAAAAAAAAAATCAAAATTGGTTCAAATGTATGCAAAATTGTCTTGATCTTCACGAAGTATATGTTGAACAGCAATTATGTCAATTTCGCATTTAACTATTTGTTTTTCTTAATACTACGGCACAAATATAAATAACAACCTATGTATAGATATGGATACCTCTTTTTAATAGAATGTTCTTTCAATATACATTATAGATAGAAAAAAAAATTAATATTTTTTAATATATAAATTAAAAATAAACGTAACAGCATGCCAAATTAAAAATTCAAATAAAATAGTTTTATTTCTAGATAAATATGCAAAAATAAGAATTTATATGTTTTTTTACAGTACAAACAACGGATTGAATATCATAAATGGTAAATAACAAAAACGTATATACGTATTAGTTTTTAATGTTGTAAACTCTTATTTGCTACCGAATACAGACAAAATAATATTTTTTTAGAATCCATATACTTTCTACTTTTTACAATAATTATCGGCATAGTGTAAGTTACGCATCGTCGGACACATCAAACAGGTGTTTATGTTCAAATACTTTATATAGACATTGTTCGTTTTATTTGAGATTATTTAATTAAATACAATAATAAATTTGTTAGTAAGAAGTTTTGTATCAAAATATTTTTAATTAAATATCGAAAAAGAGGTTAGTAAAGATTTAAAAACTATATCAAAAAATGCCCAAAAATTCATGAATTCGGAAAGGTTTGAAATCAAAAATTTTAATTTCGAACGTTATTCCAATCATTTTTCTTAATTTCAAACGCCATAAATAGCAACAATATAGGACAAAAATATACATAGGAGTGCAAATACTGTTTGAATATTTATCCCTTGGGTGGATAAAATTCAAAATACAACTTACTCTTGTACGGAGGGAAATCTTTCATTATTTGGGAATCGTTTAGATGAAGGATCTCATATTATTTTATGAGAAGGAATAGAGGGAGGATCAGACACACGGTACATAAATTAGAAGAATAAACTAGAAAAAGAATAATCATCAGATAAAAGATCATGTCTGTGTTTCCAACTCCGTCTCTGGAAAAAATATAGTTGAACCAGTTTTGGGATATGATGCCATTTATTCCATGGAAACATCCAATATTCGATGCATAGTTAAATCTCTACTCGGATTCTAACTTTAGCCAAGTATCTATGGAGTCTTTTGGAGTCCAAATCGCGGCACTTTAACTCAAGGAACATCGGGAAATAATCAACTTTGCAAAGATGTGAAATAATTATCGTGTCTTGTTTGCTCCTATCGGCAACTCCAGAAAGTTAAATCCTGATGTCCAATACGATTTTAAATTTCATTGAGACTATTCCACGTCAAAATGTATATTAATTACCATCCTCATACTATGTTGGATCAATTATGAAGAGGAATTGTCTCTCACTCTAAATCATTCATTTATTTCAACAATCGAGTGGTATCATTTGTATTCCGATAGATGATGTTTATGTTATAGCCTTTTACATTCTTTGGTTTCATTTATCAATATTGATTATCAATTATTTCATCACCTTCAGACATCTTTTCATTACCGTTCTATAAAATCCAAGTGATCCTCTTTGTTGAGAAAGGCTTCATTCACTAACATGGAAGATTCATGTTCGATCTATTAAAAAGCTAGGAACTCAATGGACTAATTTGCACCTCGGTAACTCTAATGTATTTAAGAACACTAAATGAAGCTGAGGTCCTACAGGATTAAGGAACAAATAAATTACAATTTGCCACTTCGTTATTGCTAAATTCAGTTTCTCATTGATTCAATTATTAAAGATTATTTTCATATTGTCCAATTGATTGTTTTATTAATCAATTAATTTAATATTACAATATACAATTCATAAATAAATTAATTTGAGTTCTTTATTGATTAATTTGTTCGAATATATCGCCTTACTTGGGTAATGCACCATTGGGAAAGGCGGAGCATAATATTGGCTAAAGATTCTTCTGTCGTCTTCTCATATTTTTCCCTCAGTAACAAGTATTAATCTAAATGACTTCAAGATTCTACGCCCCACATTGAAAATGCTTCAAGGGGAATTGCCGTGTTAATCCAGTTAAGCCTAATGTTGGTATGAGCACCTGTTACGGGACCCATAACAATTATTAATGCTTGAAAACGAAATGTTGATAATTTTCCAAGGTGATGAGTAGCAGTAAAGCGATTCAAACTCTGAGACTCCATACGATACTTGGACAGTTGTCGAAGTGGATCCGTTACATTCCTTCCGAGACGGAGTTGGATGTACGTATACAAACATTATCCCTTTTATTAATTATTGATATCATTGATGTGAGGCGTGAGGTAGTTGAATGTACCGTACGTCTCTTCTTCCTTTTTTTCTTTCTGATTAACAGCTATTTGAATGATTTTTTCTTCGATATCTAGCTATTTATTTCGATATTTAGTGAGCTATTTGTAATTTTATTCAATTAAAAACACTGTCCGATAATATTAATTTGTCACTTATTTGTTCATATTATCAGGCAGTGATTATTTTGCAAATAATATTTCAAAATCCAGCAAATAAATAAAAAGCTACATAATGTCAAAACTCCTATTAAACTGGAACATGGGAATTTCGTTCTAATATAACCAAATGGAGAGGAAATATCTTCCCATTATCATACATCATAAATTATAAAAGTGTTGAATTTTAGCAATAAATAATTAGAATCTCGAACTTTAAACTTTTGCTTCTCAAAATCTATACAATCAATCGATTCAAAATTTTACAGGATTATTTAAAAATGTGTGATGGTTACATAACAATCTTTTTTTTTATATTCTTGGTGAAAGTACTGAAGCATTGTTGCGAATTAACCGTTAAATGTCCTACAATTTGCAACGTCCGACGATGCGTAACTTACCTTATACATTAAATTCAAAAAAATTATCAAAAAAATCCAACTAAATTATTATTAACTAATTCTTAATTTAATAAAAAAATCCAACTTAATTATTCTTAGCTTATACTTAATTTAATCATTACAATCACTTCTTAAAAATTAAGAGACGAGGGGAAAAAAAAAATCTTCAGATCCAAAGAAAATTTCGAAACATTTTTAGAAATGAGATGCTAACCGATATTGATTTTATTTTAACTGCCTTTCAAAGGATCTAAATCCCAAATAAAATCACCTTCACTGACAACTAACAAACTTCACTGCCCTATATATAATTACATCTTCACAAAATATTTTAGACAATAAATGTTTACTTTAAAAAATTAAATCTACATAATTTTAAACTTCTCCCTAAAAAGATTCGGTAAAACACTTTCCTATAATCTTAAAAAGACAGGAAAGAAGACATTAAAACTTAATTAGATAAGCAATAAATTTTATAACTCTGTGACTATCTACAACTGTGTTTTTTTTCTAAAAAGTTGTATATAAATATAAAAATATATATATAATTTTGATTCTGAAATTTGTATTATTATTTTTCAATTTAATCTATTTCCAAAAAAAGATTAAAACGAAGAATGGGTCTATAATATTTAATTTTTTTTTCTTGAAAAATAAATATGTATTTGTAACAAAATGGTCTTATGGTAACAAAAAGGCTGAATAAAAATAAAATCGAGCTTTGTTAATTTTAAATAAGCTTAAGTTGATTAGTAAGAAATAAAACACAATGTGAGCGTTGGTTTGCCACTGAAAAAATGTTGCAATTTTTCTACATTTATTGTGATTTATCAAATGATAGACAAATGGTGGCTGGGGGCTGCGTACAGCCCTTGTCTTTACTCAGAGCATCTGGCAAATAGATCAATAATAATTTATAATAATTAAAATTATCAAAAAACAAAAGAAAAAAATAGAAATGTGACCCTCTAATAATAGTGCCGGAAAAGTTTTGGACGTCATTATCATGGAAGTTGCCTGTCCTATCTACCGATCCGTTGGTAGTTTTCTCATCTGCAGATTGGAGACAATCACATAAATTTTTTTTTTTTTTTTTTTTTTTATAATTACAATTTATTTAGGTACATCTTTAACTTGATACAAAACAGTTATAATAAATTAAACATTATAAAGTAAGAATAGAACAACTCTAATTAAATTAAAAGTGGAAAATAATAATCATTTGATGCACCATTACCTTCAAAAATTCAAAGACTCTTATGTGATATAATAAAAAAACAAGCAAGAAACAACAGGTAACGCACAAAAAGGCTAGCGTCTGTCTATAAAACAAATATTATAAATTTATCAGATGATATAACAAACAATTTGCATAAAAGGAGGGTCATCATTTAATATAATTTTCAAATGTATTAACTCAGAGTGGCGACGGACAGCTACTTCACTGTTTATGCTAAAAATTGATAGTAGGAAGTTTGTTATGATGCACACCAACTTCATATTTTCTTCCAATGCCGGGTTCATCATTATGAGCCAGTGGTTCTCCGAAATCATCACTGGCAAAAGTGCTGAACACTAAACCTTCCACTGCATGAAGGAAGGGGACCAACAACTATATAATAAATGGGGAGAAGACTTTAATTCGTTTTTAAAAAATGTATAATGTTTTCCCAATGGTTTAGAGGTCTTATTATATGTAAATAATGACCCAGTAGCTAATTTATAACCAACCCACTTTTGTTTCAAATTTGTGAAGGAATTTAGAAGAATGCATTCTGCATTATTTTGAATTGGGTGATTGGGGGAGATACCTAACTGGTCCACACATCTTTCATTCAAATATCTTTGGTTTTTCTCTCGTACTCCTCAAGAAAAGGCTCTCCTGAATCTGCTGATGCTCACTGTTGACATAGCAATAAATTCCAACATGCATGATTCCAATTTCAGGTAGTCCTGATGTGTGTCACGTAATCGCACGACGTCTCAGCAGGAAGCTGTTGGAAGTTTAGGCTTCATACCCTTTAGTTGTCGGAATGAGGTGAGTGGATCTGATATGTATACTTCTTCATTACTATGTATCCTGATATTATAATTTAGAGACTCGTGTGTACCTAATAAAGGAAGGACCGACGGGAAAACCAAATTCTAACAGTTCATCAATAGCTCTTATAATTTCCGAATACTTTTTTACCGTGGCAACTTCGATAGTTGCTATCTATATTCAACGGCTTTTCTATAGATTGGAAAACTATTTGCAGATCCTTAGATAAGTCAGTCCCGACTTTGATATCAAAGATTGGCAGATAAATCACTAAAATATAAAATATAATTTTTGTCAATTTTATACCGATGGCAATTTTCTAAAAAAAAGTTTTCCGATGACAATTTCTCTTGCAGGCAATCTTCCTAAAAAAATTATGAACAAGTGATATAAAAATTTGTTCTAGCTTTCATTAGTTTACAACCCTGAACAGTAGAGTCACTACTTAATTGTTACATATTGTCCACTGCCCTTTCCCTAATCTCATTATCCTTACATATAGAGTTGTTGTTGACTTTATTCAAGACGACAGATAAACAAAAATAAATAAGTAAAGGTTACATTTAGATTTAAAAAATCATTTTTATAAATGTATTTCCTATCGCCTGTTATGAAACTAAATTTAAAACCTTGTTGTGGTTGAAGATGTTTTTACAAACCAAATAACTTATGTAAATTAAACCCAAAATATTTAGAATTTAAATCCAAGTTTCTTAGGCGTAAAAACAATTAAAAATTTGGGTGTTTTTCTTTTTTATACAAACCCTTAAAATGTAGAATTTTTTATAATTTTTTTGTCGTATTTCCCCAGAATTGAAGGAAAACAAAATAAATACCTATTTAAAATCAGTGTCAATTTGTATAAAATTTTATGTGATTATTCATTATTTTCTTACCTAATTGGAGCGCTCAAACCACAAAAAAGTTACAACACTCGAAATTTTAAATTGCATTGATACAAAAAAACTAATTATAGATTCGTTATGAGCATATAACGTACTACAAGAATTGAAGAAGCATTTTTTTGTAGTCATGGGTTACTCAAGGAAATTCCTGATTTTGTAGTTATTTTTAGATAGATTTTTATCTATAAATAAAACTATATAAATTTTGAATATAATGAGTATATGAATGAAAAAATAGGCTATTTGTGATTTTTAAGGATTGATAAAAACTCAAATATATATATCCATCTATTTAGATGTATGTCTTTATTTGCTTTTTTTTCTCCCTTTCTCGTTCTCTATTTCTGCCGATACCATAATTTTGAGAAAGAGATCTACGCTTTCGAAAAAAGTAGAGAGCGCTCTACGATTCCTTCATATTCATTCAATTTCGTTTAGTTTTCTTCCATTACAAGTAAAGTAAATGGTTTTGTAGTGAGTGGTTTCAGGAATAAGTATACTAATAAATTGATTAAGTACTCTGTGATCAAGTTAGAGTATCGTTAACTTCAACTTTAACATTGCCAAATCTTTGTTCATCTGATATAATATCTGGACTCTATCTGTAGTTATTTTAATCAATCATTATCATTTTTTAAAGAATACGTGATACTCTCTTGATTTTTTACTGGGAAATAACTGTGTTAGTGAAATAATGAAATTTTGGACATGACTTTTAAGAACGATCATATTTAAAACGGTAAGAATGTGAGAGATATTTCGTGTGCATAAAAGTCGAAAAATATATAAGCAACAAGTTGATATGTATAATTCAAAAACTTATCTGTACCTCTTTAACATTAATACTTTACTCACAGAAACCAGGGAGAAAACTGTTATACATTATCTTAAATAATCTAAACCAAGAGTTCCTACAAAAAAAAATTGACTTTTTGTAACACATTAGTTCTTTTGACATAAATATAAATTCATAACTGGAAAAAAAAAACCCATCAAATTTCACCCCAAGGTAAGAAAAGTATTTAGATATGAACAAAAGTTACTAATTTTGAAACGACATAAATCTTGAATTGAAATTAATACTATTTTTTCAAAAAGCTTATTTGAGAGAATATATATTTTCTTTATGATAAATATACTCCCTTAACGACTTTTCTTTTTGCATATGCAAAATTTATCGATTTAAAATAATACTGTTTATCCTTCTTTTAATGAATATATTTGCAAAAAAAGAAAAGAACAGAAAATTTTTATTATGCTTCAACCAATCTTTGATAAGCTGTTTTCATACAAAAGTGTTTGAAAAGAAACTTTTAAAGTATCAAAATAAATTGTTATGTATTGTATAAAATGATTAATTGACAGTATCAATATTCCTTATGCATATTACATAATGAAAAAAAGATAAACATATAGAAGTATTTTTAACAGATATATTCCTACATGATATATGGTACTACATCATAAAACTAACCTATAGAGTATATCTATAAAATTTGAGAACTTTTTTAATGAGATATTGTACACTTGAACATTATGTAGCATACATTTTTTGGAAAAATAATTTGAAATGCAATTTTTATTTTTATTCGTAGTTAATCAAACAATTTAGATATCAAATACAAAATCTTTATAAGATTTTCAAAAGTAAATGAACCAACTATTGAGGCAACAAGTTGCTCTGGAAAATAGATTTCAGTTCTTATAAAAACCTTGAAATATCTTTTATAAAATTTTGACCTTCGTTTTAATATTTTAGATTCAAAGTTTGTAATGGTTATTATATTTTTAAAGTTGCAAAAAAAAAAAAATCATATTATCTCCTACTTTTTTGTTTTTTATATATATTTAAATATAGCAAAATTAAATTTTGCCAACGTTCAATCAAACCATGCTTTTCATTTCAAGACTCAACTTGGTTCAAAAGTTCAAGTCTTTAAATACTTTCATGGAGTTCAGTTCAAGTAGACAGAAAATATACAATACTTGAAAAATTACTTATATCGTGAAAAAAAAAAAAAAAAAGACACTTACATATCTAAATTGAGAAGTGAATCTTTTATTATATTTTTAAAATATGAACTTGAATCTAAGTCAAAACGTAAGTTCTAAAGACTTACACCCATGGCTACACAAATATAAAGTTTGACACGTAAAGAAACTCTTTTTTTCACTATATATAATTCTTTTTTTTATAAATAACATTGACATTATAAAGAAGCTCCTCATTAAAATTAAAAATATATGCACATTACTTTTTTTTTAAATAATTTCTTTATTTAAGCAAAAAAGTTAAAAACTTTTTATCTTGTGTCTCAAATTTATTTGAGAATAAAACATTTTTTTTTATCATCTTTCAATAACTAATCTATGAAAAAATACTCATTTAAATTACATAGATAATGTGTTTTGGTAATGAACTAATATTTACACTAATCATACTTTTCCTTCAAATTCAAATGTGATAAAATTGTCGGTAGTTTTGTCTTTGTTAAAAGTATTTTACATACACTGTATTCTAGTATTTGAATGAATGGTACATTTTTAACATTTTTATTTCATCTTTTTTAGGATCAAAATATTTATATAAACATAGATCAACTCTATTTAATAAGCATCATCATTAAAATCCCTTTAAATTTTGAATATTTTCGTTTTTCTGAAAAAATTAACTGATATTACTTAAACTACAAAATTTCATTGTATTTTTTATCAAGGAGAAAAAGATAATTGGATAACTTCTTATAAAAATTTTATGATAAAAAATAATTTCACTTAAAATCAAATTAATCATTTTTAAGTAATTAATTATACTTAAATTCACAAAAAATAAAAGTAACCTTTTAATAAATAAATTAAACTACTTGAAATTTAAAATACTAGTTTTTTGAATTTTCTTCATATTTATTTTATAATATTATGTGTTTTGGTTGTTAGTTAATAATATGTTATTGGTAATACTATGCTAATATTCTATATGAAAAAGTTGCTAAGTTTTAATAAATTTTTGTTTACAATTATTAATAAATAAAATTATCATAGTTTTCAGAATATTTGAGAAAGTTATATTATAATGCATACTTTATCTAATAAATTTAAATTTATTAGATTCAAATGAAAAAATTTGTGGACGAAAATATAAAGATTTATGTAGAAAAGTTTTCCATTGTCATATCCCTTTACCGCTTGGACGTACTTCAAAGTCTCATTTTAAAGAAACATGTGAATAGTATTAAAAATATCTTTCCAAGACATGGTACATAAATATGCCATGTAACCAAGTCTTCACAATATATCACAACTAATATATTATTCTTATTAACAATATTTTTGATGTATTTTCATTTATACATATAATTTCCTGATGCCCATTAAAGTTTATTCGAATTAGATTGTTTCTTTTTAATTGAGATGGTAAAACGATATATATATGATTTTTACCATAATATTAACTATTCCTATTTAGAACTTACGTAATCAATATTTCAAATAAGAATACATATTTACATAATTATGACTATGGAATGATAATTCCCAACAACAAATAAATCGATCTTTATTTAATTAAAATTCCAAATTAATTCGTAAAAAATATATATGCAATTTTTTGAATTATTTTCACCGTTCAGTGTGTATTTTGTATTGTACCACTTGCAAAAAATGTAAAAATATCCTTGACTAATTAGAAAGTTTTTTCAAAAATTGCTAATGTTTTAGCTGTATTAATCATTACTGCAAGAGGTAATTTTCTACAGTTGAATATTATAGTAATGTTCCTAATATTACATAAAAATGTATATGTACTTCATTTACTGAGTTACATTAAATAAATGGTAAAAACTTATCAAAATCTTATTAATGAATAGAAAAAAAAAATTATATTAAATGATAATATAATACATTTTTTATTCATTATAAGAAAAAAATGTACTTTATAATTTCAGTTATATCAATCATCAAATATACAATGTACTCTAAAGAGGCTAAATCAATTCATCTTTTCAAATTGTTAATATATGACGGGAAATTTGTTTTTAATCTTGTAGAATTGTGAGCATTAAATTTTTCTTGATGTGGGTCACTACTTTGGGGGCTTGATCGTATTTTTGGAATTTTAAAATCGGGGTATTGCAGAAAATTGTACATGGCTACAGAATTAATTTATTTATTTAAGATATGAGATCATGGTAGTGATTTTCATAAATGTACACTTCCAAATATCTATTTTTTTTTTTTAATAATTTATATTTTAAGGATTACTCACTCATTAACTCACTTTATCGTTAAGGAAAGGTTGCTCTACGAATTTAAAAAAAGTTATTTAACATCCTCGTATTAAGGTGGTAAGTGAACTAAATAAAGAAGAAACCCTGAAATAAATTAGTCTTAAATCATAAACAGGTAAACAATTATAATAATTACGTCATTTAAATTTTTTAATCTTATAGTAAAAACATTACATTCAATTTCTACTAAATATACATTACTTTATGCGTATTTTGATAATCAAATGAGTACCCATTGGCTCTGATGAGGTTGAGTTATTAAATGTAATAAAATGCTACAAAATTATAATTTTGGAAAAAAACGAACCAAAATATCGTAAGGAAAATATAGGAAATACTTTTAAGCAAACAGTTTATTATATTTGCTTAATCTTAATTCAAAAGAATGTCTTAATATAAAAAAAAAATATAAAAAATGCATTAATAAGATTAATAAAGAGTTTTTTGTAATCTGATTGCATTTTTGAGTAGCATATTGAAAAGTGTTAACAATAAAATCTATATTCGAAGGAAGCCAAAGCGTTTTTATAAATTTCGAAGTTCATCCAATATATTTAAAAAAAAACACAAAAAAAAAAAACTTAAAGTGTGTTATTTTAATAGCTTAAAAATACCAGGCTAGTTTCTCCCTGAATTTAATTTATTACTAAAGTCACTAATAATGTAAATAATCTACAATATATGCGTAAATATCACATAAAATTTAGAAGTATATCTCTAAATTATGCTCAATTGCCTTAACTTTTGATTGTCATAGTTTTTATGCTGCTGATTTTTTTGTAACTTGATTCAACTTTAATTTTTTTTTATCTTTTCTTAAATATTCAATATAAAAATTTGGAAAATCATAGAATTGTCAATTAAATACATACCATAAATCTTATATATTAAAACTAATATATCGTCTGGTGACAAAGTCCTCGTACATCTAAATTTATAAAGCCATTTGAAAAAAAAAAAAGTGTGAATCATTTATTGATATATTCTAATATAGATAAAATTCAAAGGACTTGCCTCTTTTATTGTAAATTTGTATCTGTCATCGAGTATCAATTTCACTAATTTTCTTTTATTTTGAGAAAATATGTTTTCGTTTTAATTTCATATTTTTATTTTTTTTGTAAGGTTAAAGTAAATTTTTTGGTTTTGTAAATAAAGCAATTCATAAAAAAAGTCCAGTAGTACTTTACAATTTAAAACAATATTCCCTTTAACTAAATATTTTGGCTCATAGCTTAAAGTTTGTCGTTTATTGATCTTACATATATGTTATTTTGTAATTTCAAAGACCTGTAATCTCAAAATCTATTATCATGTTATTCTAAATTTTACATTATCATTGATTTCTGAAACTCTGATTTTCAACCGACTCTAATGTTAATATACATTTCTAAGCATATGTAATCAAAGTTCAAAATTATTTTTTAGCAAATATCACAATTCTTGTTTCTTCTAAGATGAAATATAAATGAAAGTAAAATTAATTTATTTCTTAATAAATCATTTTGATTCAAATTCTAATTTACTTTGTACTTGACGCGTTGATAACGACTCTGTAATTAGTTTTTTAATACCACATCTGATTTTACAGTATTTTCTATTTTTCTGAGTTTTTTTGAATAAATTTAATATTTTTGTAAGTTTTCAGCCAACTTTTTAATACGAAAAAAACAAACATAAATCCACATGAAAATAAGTTTAATTCATTCAAAATTTAATTTTGCTTTCTGATCCCCCCCATATTTTATATGAGCCCACCCAATTTAAATAAAAAGCAATGTAATTGTATAAAAACTCTATTTTTAAAGGGTTTTTCCTTAGTGAGGAATAATTCATCCATATCTTATCTATTAAAGAATAAATTGACTCTTTTGAAACGTAAGCAATTAATATTTCTTTGTCATAAGTGTATATTATTTATATAAGATGAAGTTCAGCAAAAATATCGATTTAATCGCCACATTAAGTACTATTCAATTTTATAACTATAATCTAAAAGATTTTTGTTAACCCATAATGATAGGACATTGACGTTTTTTATCTTCAAAGACTAGTCAAAAAGCTGTATAAAGTTAATGAAATTTGAACTTGAAAACGTTTGTTCTAAGTAGTCATACCTCTAATAGTATAAAATTTGAATCTATAGAATTGGGACCCAAAACTTTCAGTAGGAATACCTAAAATACAAAAAAAGGTGGCATATATTATAGTTGTTATTTTTTTGCTTTAAACAAAAGACAATTCAAAATCCATTAGTGATAAGTTTTCACTTATATATTAAGGTTTTTTATATATAGTATGTCCTACATCACAAGCAATAACAGTATTGGCACTCCGACAAACTAATTGAGAGATAGTGACAGTGAAGATCGCACCAATCGATGGCAGGTCATGATGACAGCTTGGATGTAATCAAAATTATGATGAGAAGTACGGCCGATGTTTTTCACTAAAACACTCGAAACTGTGAAGTCTAGGGTGTTGAGGTCAGGGGTGGAGAAAGGCAACTTGGAGACAAGCAAGAAGTTAGTCATATTATTCTTGCAAAAAAATTGTTTTTAGCAGCTGTGTGGCAGGGGGGCACAACCTTTAATGGACTTCTTGATATAGTAGGCAGTCCAGCCCAGATGTAGATGGTCTTTGCGCTTTCTCGGCAATGATACTATTGCAAAGATGATTGCACATGGCTTTTCTTTTTTTGCCTCTGGCCTTTCAGATGTTGGGGGTCAAAGGAGGTGTACTACAAATGACCCAAATCATTAAAATGGTTGCAACAGGCGTAATTTGAGTTCTAGAGAGACTTGCTATTTTTATTTTCTTATTTTTGGTTTTTTAACATAATATTAAAAAAAGTCTTGGATCATTGATAAAAGTCGTGTAATATTTCAACTGAACAATAGGCTCAATAGTTAGTCAAAAGATCGTTTGGACTCGATGACTTTATTAAAAAATTGATTTAAAGCTTTACAGTAGTTTTTTGAAATCGTGTGTTCTTAATTGGTTTTTATGCGAAGGGTTATGGATTTTTTTAATTTATTATTATTTTTATCTTTGAATATTACTAAGTGCCATGGGAACAGTAGGACGGGGAAAAGAATAAAAGTAGGAAGGTTACATTATTAGTGATAAAAAATTGTTGGTATTTTTTAGGTTGCCCGCTTTTTTTTTTTTTTTTTTTTGTAGTTGCCAAACTCAAGACTCAATTTTCTTTTCCTTAAGGTGTTGCTATTGCTATCTAATTCATGAAGAGGGAATTTCCTTTACAATTACATAAAACATATCATTGATGAATACAAAACCGTATGGAAGATTAACGTGTGCTCATAAAAACAACAAAGAATAACCCAGAGTGGGTGCTGCAGTAGTTGTTGAACTCTAAGTAAAATTGAGCATCGACGTCAGAGTAATTTTGGCCTATGTCGTTGTTAATTTATTCATCCCCTCTCCCTTTGTCCCACCTGCTAGTAGCTGATCTAATGAAACGTGTTCACCACTAAGCTACTCTCCTTCAAAATATTCTTCAAATTATAATGGTTACTATGTCAATATTCGGTTTCATTTTTTAATATCTTCAAAATGCTCCATTTAGAATTACTCTATTACTCTGTAAATAATAAATAACTCATTACTTACATTCAATCATAATTCATAAATCATAGCTCTTTTTATAAAATTTAACCTTTGTGTTTTATGTCCAAACTCAAATTTGTAAGACATGATTATTTAAAAAAAGAAAAAATGTATACCTATATTGGTCAATCTATACTTATATATTAGTAGTGTAATTTTAGAATGGCTAGTTTTAATTCAATCACGTAGAAATTAATTCATACAGTGTGTCTTTGCCAACCGTAAAAGATTTTTCCTGACCGTTACTTGATCAAGATTAACCAAAATAAAAGAGTCTATATATAAAAGATTAATCTTGAATCTGGCCACCCTTGCCCTTTATCATGACCTCGGTCCTACGCATCCTTCACGTACCCCTCCGACATTTTAGCTCCCCCTTCTCCTCAGCAGCTCTTAGGACATCCACATAATTATTCTCTTGAACAGAAAGTGTAGGGTTTTTTTTGTCTTTTCAAGAGAAGGATATATACTTAATCGATAAGGACTTTAAAAGACAATTCATAGGTTAGATATAGATAAAGTTATATTATAATGATTACCTATATACTTAATCAGTGCAACTCCACCTGACTAATTAAAAGAACATTAATAAAATAACGGGTAATTTTCTGCACTGGCAATTTCTCTTTGGCAATTATATGCAGATACGCATAAAAAAATAACGTATGTTTTGATGTCTACCTGTGCCAGTAATACAATTGTAACCCTATATTCTTACCATTTTAATATATATTATCATAATGAATGTACATATTGTATAAAATAATGCATTTTTAATAAATATTTGAGACGGCAACACATATAATATTAATCATTAACCCAAACAATTTTTGACAGTTTAATAAAATGTTTTGTGGATAAAGTGTCACAGTTGATTAGTTAAATTACATACTGACATTATTTCCCATTTTATTACTTCAAATGATTAATATTCGGTGCGATACAATATGTACATGGATTGATTTGTAAATCAGCAAGTAGGCTATATATTGATTATATGTTAATAAATTTTTTTCAAAGGAGCTGCATTATACTCTGAAAAAAGCTGATAGAAAGTAAATATTAGACAATACTATTAGCTAAATATCAACTTTTATCATTTGGACATATTTAGATTTATCATATTTTGAGAAATTGTCCTTCTTCAATATCCCTATGAAACCAATTAATCATTTTCGTGATTATTTGATAAGATAACATCTATATTATTACATTATAAAGTTATTTAGGGTGATCTTGTCTTTACAATAGAAGGAACACTGTGTGTGAATCATCCACACTAAAGAAATCAATGACATTAAAAACATATAACATAAGGATTTACAAGTCCCGGGCTTCCCAAATAGATGGTGATATTTTTTTATCCACCTCATAGTCTGCTATTACTAACTTTCAAAAGAAAGCAGTCAAATTTACATGACAATCAGGTCTTTAGTTTGTTAGTTATGGTGATAACTGTGACACTACTTTAGTTATTTTCAAACAATATGTACTTTGTATTTATACTTCTTCTTGATTGTAAAAATACATTTCAATCTATGTACTGGCTTGAAAAATGTTATAGGGACTCAATTCTCTAAAACAAATAATTCAAGAAAAAAAAATTTAAATGAAAAAGAAACAATAATAAAAACGTAATTTCTTAGTTAAGTTTGTTATTTGCAAATGTGTTAAATGTTTTGGAAACATCCAAAAGCACTCTTTCGACCTTATATATTATGTATAATATTTTCCAAGCAAAACACAACTTTTCAGATACTCTATTTCCAAAATGTAAAAAATCAAACCCTTTAAATCAATCCAACTTAGTATACAAACAGAACATATCGACAAAAAATCCAGATAAATTAATTTGTTTTATAAAAGGTGTATTCATAAGTTAAGAATACCAAAGATAATTTTCTTTTTTCTTTTTAAGGTTTCATATTACAGCCATACAAGTGGCTACGAAGTAAACTTTATTTATATGATGGTATCATTGTGTAAAGTTTTTCTCTTCTCTCTAATATCTAAAAATTTTAAAGCATGTAAACTACCTAACTTTGGTTTTTAAGTATAACATATTGATAAATATGTATGTATATATTCAATTAAAGCTTTTACACTATATAGAAATGTATATTTCATAAAACAGGGTTGCATGTCCATTATATCTACGAAATAAAATAATATAATTATGATATTAAGCAAGAACTACTTTATACGTGATCCATGCAATCCTTTTTCATCATGTTTTGTTGACCAACTATGGTTTTTTTTTTTCTTTACATAGAGTAGAATATGAATGAAGTAAATAAGAGAATTGAATGAAAATAGTGTTGTCATCAGGTTTTGGTATATATAAATACACAATGGAACGACATAGCTCAATGGACAATGTACCCGGAAGAAATTGAACTTGTGCATTGGTTCGCACCCCTGTCGTTCATAAAGAAATAAATATACTTAATGTACGGGTGTCGTTAGAAAACTCCATACAAAGTACAAGGACTGGCACTACTGGCACTTATCTAGGTTATGTTTAGTAAGTAGCATCTCTTGAAAGAACACACACCATCTTTCAGCTAGATCAGTCTAATTCAATCTGCTTGGCATTCGTTTAAAGAGAGCAAGCGGCTGGAAAGGTTATAGCAACTGTCTTTTGGATTTGAAAATAATAATTTTAATTGATTATCTGGAATAGGTAAAACTATTAAATGTGCATACTATTCATAGTTATTGGACCGTTCTAAAATTCAAGAAAAATGACCAAGATCAGCCCACAAAACAAGCCCTTTAAATCACGAAAAGGCCCCAGCTCACACTTCAGCAGTTTTGGTCAAAAAATTAATAGAAATAGAGTTCCAAATCGAGATTCCCACAGCCCTTGTAATCTCATTCACCTTCATTCTTCTGTTATCTATCACCATATTATAGATTTTATGAATGATTTTCTCGGAGAAGTAACCACAATAGAGCGTCAAGAACGTTCAACATCACATGTTCCAATATGGCCATTCCGAAAATTTCGTAACCAACTGTTCTAATCGAAGGTGCAGAGTCCAACTAATGTTTATCCAGCTTTTATTTTATCTTTTGAGGCATTTTGTCTTTCAAAAAAGTAATGTTTAATCAACACACAAAATTCATCCGCTTTCTTGATTCAACCGAATGCCAAACATAAAGATATCTATTGATTTGGCTGAAAGTTGGTGTGTCTTCTTCCAACAGATGCTACTCACTAAATATAACCTCGATACACGCCAGTAATGCTATCTCTAGGACTTTGCACGGAATTTTCTAACCACCCTCGTATATACAAGTATATGGACTTCAAATACAATTCCAATGTCAAATGGAGTTAAATGTTTACTTACACTCTATAAGTGCAACTCACACTGACCAATGAAAATAACATTAAAAATAAATTAATACAAGATACCAAAAAAAAGATAAAGTAATCTTAACAATTTGAGGAATGTCTAAGTGAGGGGCCACCTAATCTATCAAGACACTTTTTTAAGGAAGCCATGAGAGGATACAAATAAATTCAAATTCAAATGTCGTTCCTCGATTCTTCTCTGAGTCCAATAAGGGTTTTTCATATAAGTAAAACTATATAATGAGTCTCGAGTGTAAATAACTAGCCATATCCAATTCAATCTCCCTTTTTCTTCCATATCATTTGAGTGTTTAAATAATTATGTATCAATGTTGTTGTTTTTTTAACTTGATAATAAATTATATAGTTTTTTAATTACTCAGAAATAAATGAAGCAACAATCCAAAAAAAATCGTTATAGAAAACAATAAAAAAATATGACGAAAGATTTTATAATTATACTTTTTTTCTGGGGTAAATAAACACCCCAATTAACTTAAGGTTAATTAATTGGGTTCCCTCGCATTGTACACATTAACTGCAGTAAAGATATATATTTTCTTATTTGAAGATAAATAAAGATTTTTATGTTCCTGGTGATCAAACAATGATGTCGAAAATAAAGGATATTGGCAAGATTGTTTTACTTTTATACCACTAAGTTCAAAAAAATGTTAATAGCGATCGAAGAGTTCTATCTACAGTAATATTTGGAATATAATCTTCAAATAAATGTTTTTTCATATTTACTTAAAGTTGGTATTATTAATTATAAGAGCATGGAAAAAAATATTTTGATTCCTTCCTTAAAAAAAGAAAAATATTACAGATAACTTTAAAGAGCCCCTCCAAAAAGTTTACACAACTTAAAAGTATTAATAAGATAATAAAAACTTTAATTCTTACTTGAGTAGTCCTTCAATTTTCTCCATATTAGTTCTAATTGTCCAAAAGCTAAATCACGTGTTAAAGTCGACTGTAGGTCTCTTGGAAGCTTCCTTACAAAAATCGATTTCCATGACTCATTATTGTGTGATATCATCCTTATCCAATTAAACACAAATTCGAACTAATCATTATTAAATTCCTACTTTTACTTTACTCAGCACGTTCAAATGAGTCTAGGACTCAATAAGTTTATCAAGAATAATTTAATCTTTTGTAAAAGTTAAGGGGAAAGTGAACATTTATTTTGTTTATGTATAGACTCAAAGATCAACCTGCTGCATAGTTCTCACTTTACTTAGGATTGGAGGTTCTATCTATATTTTATATATTGTCATTCCAGTTCTAATTTATAACGTGTTTTTTTTTTTTTTAAAGAAAAAACTGTTGAACAAAAAAAGTTATTAAAGAAAACTTTATTTGCTTTAACTTTTGTTTCCTAGAATCTAAAAGAATCTTGAATATGTCTTTCACCTTTGAATACTAATATACAGTAAAATGTATCTTTTGACAATTTTATAAGATTGCCAGCTGACAAAGAATAGAATAAGGTTTATAATTTTAATTGTAGGCTTATTTTTACAGTGAGATACATTACATGAAAATTAAGCTATTTGAAGAAGAAAACTGCTGATTATAAACTCAGGATTACTTTCCCATTCACAAAATGTCCAGGAAATTGTGTGCGACATCCTCTTTCCCTCAAGATAGGGCAATTAAAATGGGTTATATAATGATCTTGCCGAAGGAAAATTAACAGAAACAATGTCAATAGCAACAAAAGAGTGATTTTAGAAGAACCATATTAGGGGCATGCGATGGTCAAGCCAGTCCCCCAACCTCAACTCCATAGAAGTTTTTATTAGTGACCAAACGTTAAAAAAGGAAATGTAATCAAATACCCCACTTCTTACTGTAATAATGATACTTATTGTCGTGAACAAAAGTACTCCGTTGTACAACATATTAAATATTAACTACTCATCATAAGAACATCTGTTGTTTATTTTGTCATCGTAATAAATGCTGAAGAAATACAGAAGGAGGAAAAAAGATACTTATAAATGGTGCTCCATTATGGTTGAAAAAGTTAGACTATGATTAAATATTGACATGGACAAAATATTTTTTTATCATTTCTCTTTAAATAAATAACACATTCTTAACATAAAAGCCCCTTAATTGTTTCCTTTTCAGACAGGAAAGAAGTCATTATTCGATCGACATCTCAGTCATTCCAACTGAAGTACGAGTTTAACATAATAAAAGAAGCCTTCTGAAAGGCTTACAAAAAAAATTGCAACTAATGTTCTTTAGACTATGCATTATAGAATTGTAAAAAATATTACTTTAGACAAGCGTGCTACTTCTTTTAATTTCAATCTGAAATATTAATTGTATTTTTAAAAGCTGTAATTATTATTTTGCATTTATTTATGACCACTAGTGCTTGTGCTCAAGCATAACAGAGAGTAACGCCCAGGATTTGTTGTGGAGTTATACATCTAAGTTCTACAGGACTAGGACTAAAATGGTGGATAGACAGCGAGGAAACTATTGACTATTGTCATGTAAGATACATAATGATATTTGTTTTTATTTCCTTTATCTCATTGCTGCTCCCAGCAAATCTAATAAAATGTGACGGCAGCTAAGCTGCTCTCCTTAAAAGATGTATTTTGAAGTTTCTTTTAAAAAGATATAGGATATAGGACATCAGTAGGTCATACCTTTTACAACTTTACTGAAGAACTAAAGGAAATATAGACTATTGTATGAAAAGAACATTGTTATGCAATCTTAATTCTATAATTTTTGAAAAATACTAACACCATCAATCAATAACTAGATCCTCTAGCCAGCAGTAGAAGTATTTGGTAGGAACATGAATGATAAACATGTTCCATTTTTCAAGGGAAAAAACGTATGTTTGAACATAGGAAAATTAAAAACTTCTTAATTCAAAGAAAGATAAAAATGGTGCTTTAAAGAATATTGAACAGATGACTTGAAAATCTCGTTGATATTTCACAAGATATCTGTCCCTGCACAACTTGGGCAGAGAACGGTTCCAAAAAAGACGTGCAACCTCAAAAGGTTGGAAAGAAACTCTTGCACACCCTATATCAGAGGAAAAGTAAAATTTAAAAATTGCGTCAACACTTGATAAATATTCTTCCCTAATCTACACATGTAGATCTAAAGAAATTACCTTTCCAGCTGGATTGGAGGAAATGATTGGGCGTTTTATGAGCATTATAGACTAGTTAATTATATTTTACAGTATTTTTCTACCGTCTTTTAACAAGATATAAAAATCAAAATGTCTTTAATTTTATATTCAACTGTAACCGCATAAAACCCCTTTTGTTTGTTTTACTAAATAATTCTAAATTATACTAAAAAGATTTGAATATTTTTATAGAAGTTAATTTTCTTTTGTACAAAACAGTCAGATGTTTACTTATTTTTTAATAAAAAAAACAATCTTTTATACTAAAACATTCGATAAAATAAGTTTATTAATTAATAATGTTATTTACATATAAGAAAAAATTGTAGGGTAATGGGGTTATTTATTTTAATCTTTGAAAAATGCTTTAAATTATAATTACTATGATTTCAACTTTTTTTTCATTAGTATAGTATATTTAAAACTGATTTTTTAAACTTTTAAATACAATTTTAACTACATATAATAAATCTATTAGTGATGTGACGGCAAATTTACTTTTGTAAGTTTACATAAAAAAATAAAATGAATTAACGGTTCTATTGTATTTTTACATTGTAAACAGTAATGATATTTTTTGAGGACGGCTCTGGGTTACAATCTTGTATTTCAACCAATGAAAAAATACCACTTAATAAATGTTTTATAATCCCCTTAATTTCTTTTCTACAACCACATTTATTTTTTTCAATCAGATAAAGAATGTGTATTTCACAATTTAAAAAAACAGAAAAAAAAATTCAGGCAACAATTACACATTTTTTTAAAGTAAATGTAAAAACAATCTCTTGGTCCAAATTTGTCATTATTTAAACCTGTTTCAGATAAAATATTTTTCCTATATTTTGAGAAGGATTATTTTCATTTACTTTGTATGTATAAAGATAATTATTGAAAGAATTTTTTCGTATCCTTGTAACGTGTCTATCATAGGAACAAAACAGTACAATAAATTAAAATTGTGAAGTTGAATTTTTCAATCACATTTCAGAAAGAAAAATCATATCATAAATTTACCAAATGTTTGTATATAAACCTTTTTTATTTTCTGAAAAGAGTTTGTCATATATATTTACGTATTCAATTTATTAGGGAGAATAATACTTTGTATAAAACTTTGAATTAAACACAAATTCTGGAATAAATGTTTCTAGTTTTAAAGAATGTTATTTCTAATTCCAACGATGAATATAAAAATAGGAAAATGGGTTGGGAGATGTCTTATTTCATACAGATCATATCTTATATGATATTAATTAGTTAATTTAAAAATAATTTACCCACGAAATTCAATAAACTCCATCATTTTCTTCTTTAAAAATATTTTTTAATTATAAATTCACAGGCATTGAAATTTTTTTGTAGTAAAGTAATTAATTTTTTACTGTTAATTATAATAAGTGTCCTATCGAATACGAATAAAAAAATGTATATAGGATTGGGTAGCAATATGTTAATTAATACTACTTTTCTCATTAATATAGAAAGGTTTAGTGATTATTTTTTAACATGACTTGTTCAGTCATCCTTTGTACATGAAAATACATTGATAAACATTTCTTCACTTGTCATGTTAAGTGAGCAGGAAGCCAAAAGTCAGCACATCTCAGATCTCCTAGATGCTGAAATGGAGGTGGCAAGCATTATCTACATTTTGATGTGCTCCAGGAGTATGGTTTTGAAGTTTTACCACACCAAAAAGCCATCCCAAACAATATCGTGGGTATCTGATGGCAAGATGTTTCCAGGTTCTTCGTCTAGGACAGGCAAAAATCGCCAAAGAGGCCTACTACAAAGTGTATACACTATCTTGCCATAGCTAGAGGCAAACCATCCGAATGGTAACTATGTGGGGACTTTCTCACACCTCTGCCAAGGGCAAAAAGAGTCCACGTTTTACTGCCCTATCCTGTACATTCTAAGATTGTGGTACTTAAACACCCCCATGGAAGAACTCCTATTAGGTTTTGAAGAAAAGTAACGTAGGGTGAATGATCTTTTATAAATACAATGAGGCTACTAACAAAATCATGTCACAGTTGTTTATTTTTTTTTTTTTGCTTCACTTTGACAAAGAGTAATGATCATTGGATGACTTCTTTTTCGAATGAAATGTTTTTTGTTTCGTTTAATCATCGCTATATACATCAAAAGCCAGAAACCATGGTTTATAAATTACAAAGAAAAACTATGGCTCCCATTTAAGTCGCTCAGATTTTGAAAAAAAAAAAAAATGTTATTTGCTGTGAATTACAACAATTGAGTTCTTAATCGCTATTCATATTGAGATTAAATGTTTCAACATCAAGTTCAATCTGTACTTTACAACATTTGTAACAATAATAGCATTGTTTAAAATGAAAATAAAAATTTATAATGTATTATTTATTAATTTGAGTTCCATAAAAAAGTTTGTGGAACTGTTTGAACTTTTTCCCAAGCCTTGTACTTATCTTTAATAAAAATGTACAGTTAAAAACGAATCGATAATTTAACTTTCCCATACTTGATCATATTAGAAAAGTACTGGTCCTTAAATAGGACTTACCCCTTTGTCAGTGAACATTCTTTTAATTAGACAATCAATAAACTGGTTAAAAAAGAAACTCCCTAAATCAAACGTATTCCTTTACATGATATGAGTTAGTTAGTTAGTTAAACAACTATTAGCAATTTACCATATACATGCACTATAATAAAACTATAAAACCATAAATCAATGAACACAACCACACAAACAGGTATATTTGTTCTACAGCAGTTCCTTAAGGCTATTTGATGTTAAAATTACTTTTAGTATGTTTTTCTTCAATGTACATTACATTAATTTTAAAATACGAAGTTGTTCGTTTTCTTAATCCATTGTTTGATGTATCGGATATGATAGAGCAGGGACATTTATTGATGAGGTGGTCTGTACTTCTTGGCTCTTCGATAAACACATTCCATGTTGCACTTGTGCTCTTCCATTTTCTGAGGTGACCTAAGAAAAGTCTGTAACCAGTGTTAGCTCGAACCATTATTCGCATACCTTCACGTCCAAGGTTGATAGCCTTCGATTTCTTTTGTATTAGCATGGCATGTCTATTCTTCATGCCTTGATCTTTTTTTGTATTTATTGCACCAAACTTCATAAAAGAAGTTATGTATTTTTCTTTTTTACGTAGCTTGGTGGCACTCCCACAAAGTTACGATTTTTACTCTCAGTACCACTCTTTGCAAGGTGATCGGCTTGTAATACCAGAATGACTTTTGCATCAATCAAGATATATATTTGTCTCTTTACTCCCTTTCCTTAAGATTTCGTTAAACGTTCTTACTTCTTAGGTGTTATTAAGAAATTTAAAGATAGCAGCAATTAATGATTGAGAATCTGAATGAATTATCTTATTTTTGTATGGTTTTTCTTGCTTGATTAGGGCCTCCTAAGATTTTAATATTGCAAAAATCTCAGCTTAAAACACCTTTGCTTCATTTTTCAATAACATCGATGATTGGTAGATGGATTGATCAACCTAAGTGTCATATACATGAAAAACAAGTAAACGATTATAATAATTACGTCACTTGAGAATTGTATTATTTTTCTAACTATTCCCGTATTTTTGTACTCGTAAACATCAATTAAAGTGCTGCAATTACGTGCATAAATATATATAAGACATTGAGAGAAATTAATCCTTTTTTAAAAATAATATAAACAACATGGGTTAGGAGTTTCAACAAGATATAATTGGTTTTTCTTAGATATAAACATTAAATTTGTATTTTTGTTAAAAAATTCTAACAAATGTTTATTATATTTTTGGAAATCAAATTATTTAATCTTAAACTTATTAAACGTGGATTAAAAATTGCTAAATATATGAATAATTTCCAAAAAAGACATTATGCAGATAAATATAGAAATTATACTGTCTGATTTAATGTTTAAGATCTATACTGAAAAGGGTTGCCGATAAATTGTAAATTCAATGTAATGAGGAGCATTTTTATTCATCTCGGAGATGTACATATAATTTCACAGTTCACTAATGGAGGGTTAAAATTGATCACATCCTATATTATGGGTTACTTATATCATTTTGCAACCTTTTCGTAATAAATGAGAAAAAAAGTACCCAAACTAGTTATTGTCCTCTCCCTCAACAACTAGCTAACAGTCAAACTTTTTTGGTTGAAAAGTAAACAGATTTACTTATCTTCGTAAATTTTAATCTATTGTTTCCAAATAGGCCCTTAGTTATTCTTTATCATCCTTTGGGCCTTCAGAAAAATGCATTTTTAAGATTCAAAACTAATTTATACATTAGATGGTCAAAATAGGAATAAATGTAATTCTTTTAGTTTCCAAACAACTCCAACAGCTGAATAGAACGGACAGGGAGGATAAATCAAGTGGGATGGGAATCGGTCATGACAAATCATTAACTATTTAATGAGAAAGATGGCTACGTTATTTTCTCGCTATGTCAACAGTCTATGAAACGGAGAGGGCTGCTCTTTCTCCAAGGACTACAAGGAATCATCATTTTATCTTTTTATGCATGTAGTATGTTGATACCTGTAAGGGAAATCGTGGAACAGAAAATTAAGGATGAAGTCAGAATAGACTAAAGAAGAAACTTGCCTAGCAGCTATACAACCAAGGACTTGGGAGTATCTAAAGACTAACGCAGTCATCACAAAATCTGGACTATGGGTTCTATAATAAAGACTTCAGGACTCGATGATTTTATTAATGTACAATTAGGGTTTCTTCAACCGTTTTGAACTATGATTTTTTAAGTAATGATTGATGAGAACTGGATCGTCGATACCGTTATTAATATATTTCCTCTTTATAAGTTGGATAAAATGTAGTAGTAAGTTCTTCAATAATTAAAATACTAGTATATTGTTATATATCTATATATATTCAAGGAGGAGAAGGGAGGGAAAATGAATACTTTTAATTGTTTTATGGATGTTAGATTTTCTTTCTAAGTGGTTTTAACCCTTTTACAAAAAATTTATAAACTCATATTTTGCAATATTATATATAAAAGAATAAATAACTTGATAATTAAAAAAAAAGATGGGGATCAGTTATTGAAATATATTTTAAAGTATAGTGTTAATAGATTCAAAAACCATTTGTATAATGTTTTTATTTTATTTAGAAACTCAAATTATTTGAGTTTTTTTTTTTTCCTTTTTTTTTATTTATCTCTTCTTTTCTCTTCCTATGGTCTGCTAATATATGGCTTTTTGTTAGAAGATCCATTCAAACAAACCTTTATTTTTCAAATATTATGATGGCCTTTTTTTCTATTTACATTTTTTTTTTTAAAGGGTCTTTTTAAAATTAAAGTGATGTCTTTCATTTATCAAATTATAAATTTTTTACACTCTCTGGATGTATTCCTCTTGAAACTTTAAGCCTTGAAATAAATACGACTCTTATTCAAAACAGAACATAGAAATTTGAAGTTCTAAACTGTTTTTTTTTAAATTATCAATAGTTTGTAGTTAATTTTGAAAATTTTTAATAGAAATTGATTATTATTTTCAACACCAAGAGCATACAAAAGCTTAAACCATCAAAATATAAAAAAATTACAACAAAAGTTCATTTGTCTATATTACGTTTATGGATCTAGGAAAGCTCCCTGAATGAAAATTTATATTGGGAAAGTTTATTCTGGGATTACTTGCACTGGCAAATTTCGTATAGGATAAAGCTCGCCGGGAGGAACATTCCTCTTCCTTTATTTAAATGTAAATAATAATCTCACTTACGTAAGGACTAATGTGTTCGAACAAGAGACAAAATAAGTAATATAGATAAATATAAGATTAAAGAAAAATAAACAAACACAACAGTAGTTCCACTGGGAACATTGTTAAGCACATAATTATCCGTTATCAATTATCATTGGATAATTAAGTGATTAACACTTGATATGATAGGTTATTCATATTGGAAAGACTTATGGATGGACGAACAAGTATAACATCAGATTAGGCAAGAGCAGTAATTTCCTCTTTGTTTCGAACGAGTATCTATCTGTGGAAGAAGTAGCTGGATGTGGTGAGGAAAATCACTTAAAGGATTCGAGGAGTCATTGAAAGTTCGGATCGTAAGAGAGCAGGAGGACATGAGAGATGTGAACGGAGAAAACTGTGCAGCTCAGTACCTACATTTGGAGCAACCTAGGGTTGGAATAGAGAGATGAAAACGATGTTCTTCGTCTCTTCTTTTTTATTTGAAGAGTAGGAAGCAGACTGCATTATGTACTCTAGGGACTTGAATCGTTGTAGTTATATATCCAGAACTGGGAATTCATACCTCAAATGGATCTTAAGCCAAGTTATGAGAACATGGACTTTTAGACACCTTCAACTAATTTTTGATTGTATTTTCATATTATGATACAGTGACATTTGAATATGTAACTTCATTTGTAATAGTATCTTTCAGTCATATTTATTAAAGAATATTAATAATACAACTTTGTATCTTCAATTGAGAATGAAAATCCAGCTCCCCCTTCTTTAAAGTAAATAACTAATATTAATAACCACTCATTTGTTATTATTTTATTCCAATAATTTATTTATTTATTTTAATAAACGTAAATATACATTTAGTGACAACAGAAACCTCATCTAAAGAAATTTTATTCGACACTTCATGTAATTATATAATGTTCTTCATTGTGGTACGTAGAGTTGGGAAAAGTTCCCGGCCCTCCAAGATATCAGCTGCTTTATATTTACTTTCTACTTTTAAAAAAAAATATGTAAAAAAATCAATTTTGGGGGAAATTCTAAAAATTAAATAGAAAATACCTATTTGGAAGAATATTTATAGTTTTTTAAAGTTTCTCAAAAACAGACTTATAGTGCAAAATAGCATATAGCAACGTAGCTCAGTGGACAACGTTCTCTGGAGAAATTTATATACCCAAATACTCAATGTACGTAGGTTTGCGGCTCTGTCTTTCCTAAAACAAAAAATATCTTTATAAATAAGAACTACAAAGATAGTTCAGATGTCAGATGGAGTAAATATATGATTTACTTATACTCACTCGTGCAACTACATATATATCATTAAAAGAACAAAATGGCTGAAAGTGTCAATATACCTTGTCAACATATGTACCAGAAATAGTACAAAAATAATTTAGAATTAAAAAATATCAGTTTTTGTTTTATCAGAATACAGTCATCTGCCAAAGTTACCTCTAATATTTCCCCTAATTTTACAAAAACCTTTTCTTGACGTGTATGAATGCGTTCTATACAATTATGGTACTTGTCATGTTCCACTGGGTATAACAAGTGTATTTATTAACCTGTTTCCTAATGACCCTAGCAGGAGAAGGTTGTGCTTGCATATTAGCTGTAATTGATATTCTTCAAAAATAGGCAAAAAGCTATCTCAAAGGGCTAAAATAGTAATGTTGTACAAAAAAGCTATTCTTATGCAAAATTCCCGTAAAGATGTGATGTAGCAAGAAACTGTTCACACTGTTAATAGTCATTTTGCTAAGTTCGGGAATAACCGACAGGGCGCACAAGGAAAATGTCCACGAAAGATGATGCCAAGATAAAGTTGACTGTTTGAAGATTTTCCTCTAATTCCTGCAAAAAAAAAAAAAATTGTCTAATTTCATAAGAAAAGGTTGTGAATTTAGTGTCAGCACTTCGTATGCGCCATGAATTTGACTTAAAACGAAATTTCTAAAATTCATTTTCTTCTATAAATAAGAAAATATCGGTGGGCGTCTTAAACTATTAAAAATTTGGAAATTATGTACAAAGTTCAAGAGATAGCATTTGTGGTGCGTTTCGAGTTCATGTTTAGTTAGAAGCCTCGCTTGGAAGAACATACACCAACTCTTAGCCAGATCAGTATGTTTTTTCTGTTTGGTATTCGTTACAATCGAGGAAGAAGAGCGATTTTCAAAAAATGTACAAATTAATTTCCTGTGTTGATTAAACATCACTTTATGAAAGGCAAAACGCACCAGAGGACTAAAAATAATCTCGATAAACCTTGCAGGGACTCTGCACCTTCGATTACAACAGTTTATAAGTGGTTTTAAAATTTTTAGAGTGGTCATATGAGCAAAAGCGATGCTGAATGTTCAAAACGTCTTGTTAAAGCTGTAGCTCTATAGATCATAGATCAAATCCAGGATTTAATGATGGATGAACGAAAGAGTGAAATTGCATGAGATTCCTGTTGCTATAGGCACCTCGAGTTGGAACCCTATCTCTTTTAATTTGCAACCACAACTAATGAGGTGTGAGCTGGTGCATGATGGAAAAATACTTTTTGTTGGCCAATCATGAGCGTTTTTTTACAGCTCTGTTTTCATACAGTCCAATAACGATGAATAATATGCACCTGTAATATTTTTATGCTTCTGCAGATTTGGGAATCCGAAACACAGTCATCATAATCTTTCTGGTCGATTTCACGGTTCAAACGAATGCCAAACAGAAATAAATAGACCCATTTGATGCTACTAACTAAATATAACCTCAATACGTGCCATTAGTGGCATTTCTCGGACTATACACGTATTTTTTAAACGTCGTTCGTATGGGACTGAAACTTGATGAAGCCCAAAGTATATCTTTGATAAAATATTCACATATTTTTTTATAATGTATATGGTCTGAGTAAACAAAATGCAGTAACATGTAAATTTATAAAATATATGTTTGTATTTCGTCCAATTAATGAGATACTCAGTGATTTACTTAAACGTATATACATTCACTTTGAACATTTTTAATAATATTAACGTAAATGCTTGTATACATATGTTGTACAAACAAAACTACTCACGCTTCAAGGAATATCAAATGCTTTATTTTTGTAGTTTTTGAGATTGTTTTGATGGATATGTTGTTCATACGAATGTTTGTACATAAATGTAAGGTTATGATATAACATTAGAGTAGAAATCAAAAATGATTTGTGTTAATAAAATTTCCTTTTATGTACAAATTAAAACACAACAATTTACTTTTAAATCAATTACAATCATGATTTTTTTATTAATATTTATTATATTAAGATTTTCCAATATAAGCTTACACAAGTTAAGAGGTCACATATGGTTTGTTATCACATAATCACTAAGCACTCAATAATTCACAAAATCTATTTATGCAAATAACAGCAAAATATAATATGTATTGCAGACAAAAGTATTGAGAAAAAAGGGTGCGTATTCATTGAGAGTCTAAGATTCTCTTATAATTTTTGGTACAGATTCCCAAGATCTTCGAACATTCATAGAAAAGTAGCTGGCTAGTTTATTTTCCTTCCTTAAAAAAAGCAACTCTGTGAATCCTTTTCTGGGCTCGATTTATTTATTAAGAAGCTCAAAGTCGCCATACTATGGTGAAATAATTTTTGTTAAAAAATTAAGTTAATTAAAGTAATGGTATTTATTGAAAACATGCCCCTTGATGAAAGTCTTATTGCAACAAATTTAATTGAAGAAAAGTGGTTACGTGTTTATATTTCAAGGGTTCATAAAGTTATTGAATTAAAAATATGCTAATAAATGTGCTCACAATGCAAGTACTTAGACAGATACGATTGTATAGTAAATTATAAAGGAAGATGACCAAGACTTGTTATTAAGAAAATATCATAGGAAAAATCTGTAATGTTTATTGAACTGTCCATGTTTGCAATTGACGCTTGAAGAGAATTTAAGGTTCATGTTGTTTTTTGTTATAAATAAATATAGTTGAGTGCAGGATGATAAAGGTTCATATATTATATCAAGGATTTACAGTTTGTTTACGATTGAAACCTTCAAACAATAAAAGAAACCAGAAGGGGGACTCGGTAAAGTGTAAACTCAGTCTGAGTGCCTCAATCTTACCTACAAAATTACAAAAATTTGAGTTCGATATCTCAATTTTTTCTCAAAATTTGGTCAATCATACTTTTATAACGTATTGTGTGGATTCAACCTCTCAAAGTTTAATAGCCGCTTACTGTAAATTATATTATGAGTTATCTGGTGTATTAGATGTTTAAAATGATAATTTACAGAATGAATATAGTTCCATAGTAACTTTTAACTTCAATGTACACAAATAAGTAGAAAATGTATTAAGTATTTATTTCATAATGGTTGAAGATTTTAGATTTTAAAAAGTAATTTACAATATCTCTTCTCGATCTTAATCACAAGAAAAGAAACGAAAACATTTTAAAAAAACCTATTAAAAAGGAATGCTTTCGTATAGATTTATATATATTTTTTTATATATTAGATAAAATAATCCTTATGATAGCTTAATTGTTGAAAAAACATTTCTTTATTACATACTTGTTATTTTCCTTTCTTCAAATAATTTTTGTCGTATATATTTTAATTAAAGTAATTAGATAATTAAATAATATCATCTGTTCTAAGAATCATGAATAGTGGATTCCAGCAGTAGGGAAGATACCTTCAAAAGGGATGGATACTTCATGTAATGTCGTCCTTTTAGTTTGTCTCTCTTTTTAGTGGCTATAAATGGTCTCAATGAGACCCTGTCCTTTTCCAAGACGATTAGAGGAAATACATCTTTATGCGTTTGACTTGACATTATTTCTCACAGGATGTCCTCCAGAAATACATAGATAATAAAGGCCAAGGACAATTTTAGGAAATGATTGGTCTTAAGAAAAAATAGAAACAAAAAGCAAAAAAATTACATCCCTCAAATCATACATTTAAATGTACTTTCCTGAATTCGAGATCGTTAAAAAGACCAAGCTCTAGGGGATTTTCATTGCCTCAACTTTTGTCATTCAATGGCTTCATTAAATAAAGAAGCTTTTGTGTTTCATGCAGAGATTTTCTTTCTAAAACAAGATGTAAAAGCTCTTCTCACGTACCAAAAAACACTGAACAATGTAATACTCAGATCAGACTCCCATGAAGCTATTTTTGCAATCTTTAAACCACATCCTACACTAAAGAAGCTTGAAAATGTAAAGAAACCGTCATCAATGGAGTGAGTGGGAAAAATATACACCTAAAATGGTGCCAAAGACATTCTGATGTTACAGGAAATCATGGTTTCTTCTATCAATATTAGTGTGATCGGTATAAAAAGATGAAAATATTAAAGATTCAAATTCGAAGTAGAAGTATATCAAGCTCAGAAGATAAAAATTGGCATTTATTGTACAACCCCACACTGGACATGCCCCATCATTAGCCTCATAAATGAGAAAAACCGAAGACATTTGTATTTTAAAATTTATGAAATATAAAAAAAATAAAGTAATATTACTGTACAAAATTTTAATGTAGTACTATGTTTAAGAATCGGTTCTAGTAGCACAAATACTCCGTGGTGTGTTCATGTTCGTTGCCTTATATTTGTATGTATACAAGCAGTAATAAATATTTAACTAACTAACTAATATATGAATATAATAAGGCATACCATAAATGAGCTCAATGAACACAACTACAAAAATTATAGCTAACATTAGCATCTATTTTTTATTATTTATTACCATAATATAAAAAAAAACACAACATTACAATAAACCAGGAGTCAGAATAATTACAAATACCATCTTAAGTGAAATCGGCAGTGCCTGAACCTGCATTATGTGGGAATTTTCTTATATTAAAAAACACACAGTACTATATCCTCTTATGTTAAGTAGACTTTATTATCAGTAATTTTCTACAAGTAATTGGAAGTGCAATTAGGTGTCAAGTAGGAAAGACTATCCCTTTATTCTCACACATGAAAAAGCAGTAGTCATAAAATTCACATTAAAATCGCCATATTTACTGAATATATTGTAAAGAACCAATCATTTAAGGTAACTTGTCTTCAAAAATTGAATAAAGTTTTCTCTTTTTTATAGATAAAATTAAGTTTTTTGTAGGCTTACACTTTTGTAAGAGCGTGTAATCAGATTTAATTGTTGTTGTTTTATTTTGTAAGTACTGACATAAATTTTTTGAGTTATTAATTTTTTTTTCCTAACATTTAGTCTTACATTGTGTTCAAACAATTTATTTTCGTGACTGATTTTGTTCATCTCCCTTGGAAAAACAATGATAAAAACTTCAACAACGGAGATAGATATAGGGTTTAGCCAACCATTAAAAGTTGTTCAAATATCTGATTTTAGAACGTAGAGCTATGTTTCATTCTAATCAGACCCAATTTATGGGCTCTTCAAAGCAAGTTGTATTTTTAACACACAAGTTAAATTTTTTTATAAAAAAAGATCGATTCCTTGTGTCCATAAATTTTTTAAATATGAGCTGTCGATTCGAAAATTCATAAAAACAAATTCAAAAAACAAACTATTTTACCAACGGAAGAAAAAAGAATGTATATTAAATTTATGAATTAATAGACGGATTAGGTAATTGAAGGAAGAAGAGGATTAGCGAGTTAGTTTGAGCGTGTATCTTCATTATGGTTAAAAAAAAGAAACATGGCACGTTAGAAACGCCAATAACAATAAATAAATCCCTAGGTCAAACATTTGAAAAAATTACATCAAATGGACAAAAAAAAATATTAAATTGAAGGAGGTTTTATAATACCTATTATATATCATAGTTTAATAGCAACCGTTTTAGTTTAGAATTTTAACATAGACAAATAAAATATAAATAATATATTTTTAATTTTTCATTAGCTATCTTTAAGATAGCTTGTTGGTGCAGATATAATTATTTAAAAAAATAATTCTCCTCATTGAAGAAAAATTTGAGATATTTTTACAATCTGTACAAAGAAAATAAATTCGACGAAGTCTTATAATTTTTTTTTTTTAAATTCTTTTTTATTTTGCTATACAATTACACTTCATATCAAGCATATATTAAAACAGACCAGTGGAGATCATTTTTTCAAATTTTTTTTTTTTTTTTTTTTACAACTTGTAACTTGAAAACTAGATAACACCGCTATGTCCTCCGACACCCAAAAAGCAAGAGCTGTTTTACGAAATTTGATTGGATAATACATAAATTGAAATTTAATCATTCAACATCAAAAAAAATTATATTTATGGACGGATTAAAAAATATTATTTAGTCTTTTCTTTTTTAATTTCAAACTAAATTATGCAATATTTATGATAATTTGATACGGTAATTGTATGGACAGGTTGAATTCAATTGCAATTTGTAAAAAAACTACAAAATTGTGAAAAAAAAATATATATATATTTAACAAATACGAGATTCTTTTATTTTCGTGATGAAAGATGTCCAATAAATATCCTTAGATAAAAATGCCGTATATACGATTTGAAAAGTTGCAGCTGCCTCAGCTTTTTTTGATATTTTATCAATATTCGAAAAAAATGTTTGAGGTAAAATATAAATAACGATTAGGGGTTCGAAAATGGTCAAAATCTTTGCACGTGTAACAAAAGGTATATACTGTTAATTCTGATTATCATGATAAAAGATTGTCTGAACAGTATCGGTTTTAACACAGAAAATATGTTATTTTTTCGTTCAAAATTTTACTTTTTTAAATAATGTTTTTTATTTACCTCATGGAACAAATACATTTCACACTTTTCAAGTGATTGCATAGCATGAATAATATTTTTTCTTTTAAATTATTATTTTTTTTTATAGATTATTTTAGAAATAACAAAAGTAACGTCACACTTAGCAGAATAGCTCACAAACTCAAGCATAATGTAAATCAATTTTGACTTCTATTGAAGATGGGTAATCACTAAAAATGAGGTGAATTAAAAACAAATGTTTGAAGCCTGGGAGTTTTCAGTAATGTGATAGATGCTCATAGAGATCCCTTAATAAATATATTTGTGCTTTCTACTTGCTCATACGTTTGGATTTTTAAAATTAGGAAGAATCAGTTCAATAAGAGAACAAATAGCGTGATATTTAACATTATATTTTCCTTTTAAATTCACATGGACGAAGATTTAATATAATTTTCACAACTCGAACTCACTGGCCAAAACGCTCATAAAATTGATAAATAATATTTTTTAAACTTAGTCGGCTCTGAGGCACCCAGACTACTTCACATATCATGACAGTTTTCAGGACAGCAGGTTATAAAGTGTCAAAGTTTGGGGGTAAATCAAAACAACTGTATAAAAAAGTGTTGCAACTATACCCAATCTGCACTATCCCATAAACACAGAGTGGTCCACATAAATTATGAAAATATGTAAAGGGATATAACAAACGAACTATATGGGTAAAATCTTAATTTTTGTATTATTTCAAAGCTAAATTAAATGAAGTTTAATTATTCATAATGAGATTCGTTATTCTTGATCATCTCAGTCAATCAGCGCCAGAAGCTTTGCGTTGATTCATTTTTGGCATTGTACTGGTTCTAGTTTTGCACTTTTAATCAACATTCCACGGATAGATGAAGTTGCCGAAATAAGAAATTACATCTTTCAACTAGACAAGACATCGACGTACATGGCGAAAAAAAAGTGCAGCATGTCTCGGCCACGAAAAGTCCTCACTTTTGAAGCCCAGATTTTAGGCCTGAAATCAGCCGGGATCTGACTCCATATCAATTATATATCTGGGAGAGGGTCAAAACTGAGGCGTGTATCCTTGTCTAATTTGGCTTTGAAGTAGTCCATTACCTCTACAATGGTAAAGCTGGATCTTCATGAGGTCGACTTGGCTTGCCAATGCTTGCCTTGCCGTGTAGCCGAGGTTCTGAATAAATCTGAATTTCATTATAACGCATTGAATATCATTTAATAATACGAAATATTACAAAAAATATAGTTCAAACGTACTTTGTTCGTTCTTTAAAAGACTTTAGAAATTTTTCCCATTTATCTGGACCGCAATGTATGCTTGAGCTTTATTTGCATTTTATAAATTGCTGTATAACTAATATTTCTGTTCAAATAAGCTCCAAACATGTGCCATCTAAATATCGAGACATTCCATAAAAATAAAAAAGTTTTTGTTCTTTGTCATTAAAAACTGAACACATCATCGTCCCAAATATGGGAAATAAAACTTGGCACTCAACACATAATAAAAATATAATAAGTGATACTAAAAATATCATTTTCATATGTTTTGTTTTGGGATATATTTCTCTGTCGTTCATTCTAAACTTTTCTATCTACCAAGCCATAAAAATATAAGTACTAATTATATGAGCAATGATGAAGTCGACGGCCATAATTACAACCTATATAATAATAAGGAGCATTCAGTAGATATTATCTTCTTTTGTTTATAAAATGATGAAAAATAAGTTTTTAAAACCTAATTAGGGTGACGCTGACTGCCAAATTTTTTGTAAATTAACTTAATCATTTTTGTGAGTCTTTGATTCATACAGAAAGTCCAAGTTCTTTTTATTTTATTTAAACAAATGTAAATTTTTCAATGCTCTATTTTTATAGTCATCGAGGCAAGAATTTTTATAACTAAGCCTATTGCTTAGGTTTGAGATTTAAGGTCGATTTTTAATAGGGCAACGGCCAAACTGAACTCTTCCTCATTGCTCAATGGGCCTTTTTTATTTTTCATATTGTTTTTTGTTGATTTTTGGAGTATTCATTCATAGTTTGACAAAGCTTCTTCGTTTCATAGTCTACCAGGAAACGACCTGAATACTCAAAGAAAAACAATACAGGAAATAAGGAAAGGTTGATAGGCTATAGTTCATGTGGTTTCACCAAAAATGTACCAATTTTTCGTTAATAGTGGGTCTGCTTATTGGTGGACTAAAGGATTTGGTAGCATTACTTGAACACAATCCAATCTTCCTTCTTAATTTATTTAACCTAATTCTTTTTTTTTTCTTTTGAAATATTTTATAGATATATCAACTCTTATTTATTCAAATAATAAATAGAAGGAAGACTCTATATACTCTTTACCAAATGAAAAAAACTTGTCAGTTTTTTTGTTCTTTTTAGATTTATTTGTGAAGATTAATAGAGGTTGAAAAACGATACTGGCTATTCCATTGAAATCTGAACAATAACTATGTATTTCCATAATTAATAAATTTTGAGAGATTTGAATTAATTAATATTTCAATGTATAAAATTATAAACAATTAGTTGCAAAAAGAAAGCACTAGGCTCTTTAGTTTACGTACAAGCCAAGAAAATGGCACTTTAAAGTGATCTATGAATTTCCATACGTATGCATTTCAGTTGTGCATCATCTCCAGTACCACTGTCTACGCCGTCAGCAAGTCCAAACGTTGAAGAGGCTGATGTGCTGCGTTAAAAAGTCTAAACTGCACCAGGACAATTTAAAGAAAACAGCCTAGGCCTATCCCCTCAAGTCCATTATGCAAGAGATCTCGGTGTTTCACACCATACTATCCAGAGAGGTACCAGAAAAGTGGGTGACTGAGCCTTGTGAGGGTGGAGGGAAAATCATGACAGCACTTCCTTGAATGAGTGTTTTGATTTCTTTTGAACGATTTTTCACACTTTTAGGCCCCCTACAGCCCTGATTTCAACACCTTAACTAACTTTTTGTTAGTCGAAGGTTGTCGAAGGTAATGCCTGCAATGTCCGTCAACCAAACAATATGATCCTCAAAGCACTACTTCCACACCGCTGCCTGGAAGCCATCATTGCCACAAAGAGTCTATTTTTAATTAATAAATTATATCTTGTTGAAGATTGAATTTCAATATATTCATACTGTAATGGACCACTTGGTATGTAATCCTTTTCTTCCTGGAGTTGGTGAACATGTTTCTCACGACAGATATCTATTTCAATTTCTCAGGTTCTGAGTTAGACTGACCTGGCTTACGGAGTGTAAGAGGACCAGAGAGATGTAACTTTTGTTTGTCTGGATTTCTCTTCGTCTCAGTCGTACTCAAAGAGTCTCGTACGATACAGAAAGGTAATTCGGACAGGACTCTATATATTTTGATGAAAGCCAAAACTTATGTTTTTAAGATGATTCAAAAAATTAGTTTTATTTTTTTCTATGTCATACAAGCTTTTTCAGCATTTAAATTGATACATGTATGCAAATTAGATGAAAAAGTTAAAAAAAAATATGCAAAATTTAAATGGTGTAATTATTATAATCGTTCAACTGTGGGTAGTTAAAAACATTTTATTCTTGGGGTTCACTAACCGCGTTATACAGAAATATTTACTAAGGGAGGGTTCAGCCTATTGCTCAAGTGCGTTTTTGAATATATATATAGCATGTATTTGCTTCTTTATATAGGCCTTATCAAGTGAGATAATTTGACGCATAAAACAGGAACAATATTCCCCCATATTTTTGTGTATATTCTTTTTTAATAACCCTACAAATACCCACATATATTTATATGGATAAATAATAAAATACTTATAAAATCTTCAATGATTGATTGTTCAGTTACACACATTATGGTATCAATATCATTTTTTTATTTACATACAGAGTGGTCAATAATTCAATGGAAAGTAACTTTTAAAAGCATTGTAATAGTACTGGATATATTCAAAAGTTTGACTAGTTTTACTCTTAATTAAAGCTTGAAGTTCCTCTCTAACTGTGTCAAAGTTATTTTTATTTCATGATGTTTCAGCTGCTGCCATTAGGCTGTATTGTTTAGTAGGGCTGTGACTACGATTTTTCCTATCGTGTAAGTTAAAAAATCTTTGACAGTTTTGACAAAATATTTTTATATTGTAAATGCTTCATTGGGAAAAAAAAATGAGAAAAGTAACAAAATTATAGCTATAAAAAGTGGCAAATTCTTAAGGAGTGGGGTAGTTTTACTATATAAAATTCGGTCCTAAATGACGTCTTTTCTAGTTCTGAAAGTCTGAAGGACTGATCCTAAGTATGGAATGGACCGAATAAATAAGGAATGAGTAAAAATGACCTGTGAGAATTATAAAGTATGCTCTGCCGATATATATAAGCAAATAAATGAAGTGGAAGGACATCATAAATACAAAATTATCAAAACGACGTCGTACGAGCAGACTAGACAAGCATCACAGTGTTCAACAAAATGAGATGACAACTCTAGAATTCTGAAGAAAAAACCACAAAATGGCAATGCTGAATCGTTGAAAAATGCAAACATTGTGGATATTTAAAAAATTTGAGTAAATGGCATATTATCTGAAAAATTTGGCTTGTTAAAGCTGAATGGAAGATTGGTACAGCTCAATCACTCTAGCAAAATTGTGGGCTGAAAAAATTTCCATTGAGTGTTTAAATAAGCTACACAGTAACAATTGATAATTATTGCCCCTTTTCGTAATAATAAATTAAACATGTGTTCATCCACTTCACACCTGAGACAAAAGAACAATCAAAATGATCCGCTTAAAAGGGAGCACTGGCTTTAACGAAAAAAAAAAAATCAACACCATTACCTAGCCAGTAAATGAAACGGTCGTATAGTTTTGATTGTCTATTTTGAAAAGGAAAAACTATATACGGCAGAAATTAATTGCAACGTTTGAGTGAAGAAATCAAGCAAAAACGGCTACATTTGGCCAAGAAGAGAGTATTGCTTCAACCAATAGTTGACTACTTTTCTTAATTGACGAATAAAAATTTAATATTACTTAGCAAGCACCAGGAGGATGTTCTTATTTACATCTTGAACAGAGTAAAGATCAGATGGTGCTATGCAAAGTATGTAAATTAATTCCTCAAAAAGGGGAAAATACGGTCCTGACAACTGTTGAATATATTTTGTGTGTGTGCCTGCACAGTACATACTTCAATAATAAATTAACTACGTAGGTATGTGCACTGTGAATAATGAATGCCTTTCTTCTCTTACCATATGTATAAAAAAAGCAAAAATTTCTTATTTTCTACTTCTTTTTCAACTCTCTTTGTCCAAATATGCTAATACGTTTTTGGACAATAGGGTGAAGGTTTTCATCAACGTTTTTGAATATTGATAACAGAGAAACATGAAAATTATTGTATTGGTATGGATAGGGCTTACACATCCTGCGAGAAAATATAGGAGCGATACTTATGATAATAGTAAATTAAGATATCTGTTTACATTGGCTAGATGTTATAATATTTGTAGTAAACATAAATGTACTTTTTTTTTAAATGGATACATTTAGTAATGTTTACCTTCCGTTGTATTAATTATATCAGTTAATATTAATATAAATAAGATTTTGTACTAACAAAATATTTTTTTGAGAAAACCAAAAGAGAAATTTGCCAATTTTGATGTCTAAAATGCACCTTCTTAAGAAAGCCAATTTTTGAAAATGTGGACAAAATAACATAAATCGTTAAGTTGAGAATCATGTAAATATTGTTTTGATAGCAAGGGAGATAAAAAACAATGACATTGAAAAAAATTATCCAATAACTTTTTTTTTAATTACGCCTTAGGTATATGAAAAGAAGTCTATTTACTACAAGAAAAATACACCTTTTTCTTTTAAATAATTATAACAAAAGTAGGCGGGAATTTATCAAACAGAGGCAGATGTTAACGCAACAACGATCTATTAAAGAAACACAGAAAAAAGAAAACATTTTTTCCTTTCCTCTTCTCAAAACAGTTATTTTTATTTACATTTTTCCGATCCTTTTGTATTGGTAGAAGAATAAATTGTGAAAAATATGAGCTCCAGGGTTTATCTTTTTTTACATATACATAATTGATTTCTTTAGTGATGCTGATTCTCTTCAAAAACAAAATTACCAAAGTTAGCTATTGATATATTGTCTGATTGAAATTTAACTATTTCGTTAGAAAAAATAGAAATATATATCATATCGCTCTTAGTGCAAAAAGATGAAAATAATACAATGCTTAACCGAAAATACGAAATTTAATTCGTTGAACCAGAATATTTTTTTGTAGAAATTAATTTGAATAATGTCATTATATAAATTAAAAATAACAAGTCAAGCTCAAATGCAATTTCTTACCATCACTGATTGTAAAGGAACTTTGCAAATACGTTTCATCCTATTAAATTTGGTGAGGAAGAGTTTTCAATCGTTATGGATGTGAATCGAAAGGATAATATCAAAAATAGATTTTCTTTTTCACACATGTTGTCTTTATTATTTAACTCCTGAGTAGTGAACATCCTTTCCTAAATAGATTTAATTACATTCAAAACCTAATTGAACATTCATTTGTACACATAAAAACATAGAGTAACCTTCAGGATTTGTTACAGAGATATAATTGATAGTCGTTGTTGGATTCAGAGTAGAATTGAGGATCGACGTCGTAGTAATTCTTGACAACATCCTTTTTTATTTTATTTTTACCCTCCTCTCTTGTTACAGCTGATTGTAGCTGATCTAATGAAACATCATGACAGCCAAGCTACTCTTCTGCGAAAGATTATTCAAATTGTAAGGGTCATTAATATGTTGAATTTCCGTTTCATTTTTTAGTATACCAAAATTACACAAGTTTTTCATTACTATCCATACTACTATATAAATATGCAAATACCTCTATCCCCCATACCGATTTCTCGGAATCTGATTTTCGAACCCCTCTAATATAAATAAAATCCTGGTGGATGAAAAAAAGTTAAATTAAATATTGACTATACATAATTCAAGGGAATGTTAAAAAGATTTATCTTTTTAGATACTCTGAAAAGATAGAGGTGGGATGGATTATATTTATGATAGAAGTGGATAAAGTGAATAAATCTTCTTTTTTTTAAAACTCTATGTAGTATATCATAATTCTCTTCGAATACTGAAATGCCTATATTGTATCCAAATGTATTTATATACATGTGAGTAAATGTTGTACCTAAACATAAAAACAATCTTGAAAAAAAAAAACAATAACATGAAAATATATTAAAAATTTTAGTCTTTTGCAAAATTTGATCTAATGACCTCTTTAAGAAAAGAAATCAGTTAAAACCCCTATTTCCTTAATAAAAATTTTACTCCCAGTGGGATAAGTTTTCTAAAATTCCTTTATTTGATAAATATTTAGTAATGTGTGTACGTACTATGAGAATTTTACGAAAATAAACTAATTGAAGTGAAACTGAGTAGTGCACCACATTTAAGCATTAAGTTGATTGCAATGTCACCCACAAGTCAAGGGTTGGAGGTCTCAATTTTTGATTCTTTTTGAGTATAAGAAATTTGGCCTGATACTATCTTTTAAATAAAATATGTCAATTTATTAATCAATAAATGTCACAGATTTAAAAAAAAAAAAAAATGGAAGGAAAAGGTATATTGAGGGAAAATCATTTTATAATTCTTAGTACATTTTTTATTTTCCTAAAATAGTTTATTTATAAAATGCAATATTTTGAAAAAATAAACAATATTTCAAAAATGGTTAAAGAACTTCTTTCTAAACTACTTTTTTACAAATTTTTCAATAATTGAAAACTACAGAGCACACCAAAAAACGTATAATCTTTATTAATATCAAAAAACAAACTAAAAAAAGCATTAATTTTCTGGACAAGTGTAAAACAGAATGTTTTGAATGAATATGGATTTTGAAATGAAAAAATAATTATTTCTTAAAATAAAAAAGTAACGCATTAAAACAATAAAATGAAAGGAAACTTATTTGTGAGAAACAAAAACAGAAATAAAATCATAACACTTTTTTATATTCTTTCACAGGTATGGACAAGGAGAGTAAAAAGTATTAAAAAAGACAGTTAGTTAATCTAATAAACTCTAGATTAGTAGTATTTTTTTTTGTGTGTGTACATTATATGCCCATGAATTTCGATAAACCTTTTCAATGTCACTCTTTGTAATAAGTGAGCACATGTTTCTTTTTCAAGAATAAAAAAATGATACAGGTTGTGAAAATAAAAGAACATTGTTCAAGTTCCAAATTTAAAAATTCCATTTATCATCGAAGGTCAATTCTTTTTACAACATTATAAATAGGCATAAGAATCCAATAAATAACAATAATGAAAAATCGAAGGTCAATCATTTTTAAAAAAAACATTATAAATAGTCATAAGAATCTAATAAATAACAATAATGAAAACTTTCATTTTTTCACAAAGATATATATTTACGATTATTCTGAAGGGATATTTTTTAGAGAAAAGTTATTGAAATATATTTATGTATCTAAAACATCTAACCAACAAAACAGGCTACATGTACAATACTACATCTATATACAAAGATTCGCACATTAATCTTGTCATAGTTATATATAAATCACATAAAGGAAATAAAATGAAGTATTGAGAATAGAAATATGAACAGAGCAAAAATATACACATAAAATATAAAATTGGCTCATTTAATATTGGCATAATTTTAGTAGGACAACTCATCAATATATAGAAATATTGAAGAGCTTATAATTATACAAGCACTTTTTTGAACTATGTGTCTCATACAATGAATTATTTGGTGTAGGGAATCCTTGTAAGTTCAGAATTTGGGACTGATAATGGGTAAATTAAACGACCTATAAAACTTAAAATTACATAAGTAAGGTTGTCCCTAAGACTATAAACAATAATATATTTATATAAATATTTAAATTGAGACTTTTTTTTTTTGGTATTTTCATAAATTATCTTTGTTTTATTGAGAAGGCCAAAAATGTTTACCTCCAATAGTATTAATTTTATCAGTTTTATTTTCGTATTGTTTGTGTCTTACCCCGAAGCTTTAATTTTAAACTAATATGTCTATTTTTGTATATATTTTACGTAACTGCTTTCGTGTTTAGTGTAAGAACGAAATAAATAAAAACTTGAAACTTATACAAATTCCTTATACGAGTTGCAACTTGCACAGACATCCCAGCTTAAATAAAAGTTTTCCCTAAATTTCTGACTTTATTTTCTATCTAAGAATAAATATTATCCCATTACTGCCCAGATGGAGATTTTATTATCTATTTTGTTATTTTATTAACTATTTTCAACTTGAGAATGTTCCAAAGCACAAAACCTAATTTAATAGGTCACCTGCACTAGGCGGTCACTATTTCAGTTTTTCTTGCCAGACTTCTTATTACGGGTTTGATTATATCTACATTTATAAAGATTCTAGGTACAAAAAGTTGAATAACTATACTTTAACGCCTGAGTCTAATACTCAACATTCTCGCACTGATATGAAAATGCATTTAGTATTTTCATATTAGCTGTAGATTTGTCACCTATACTTTCTTTTATGAAATATTCCGAACATTAATAGTTTGACAAAAAAACCTACTATTAGATAATAAAATTTTGATTTTTTAAAAGGTATTTTTATTGAAAATCTTTCCAAAAACTTCCCTCATGGAACGCACTCAATAGTGTGATAAGCAATTGTTTAATGTGTAATATGATCCATAATTTTTCTTCCATCCAAATGAACGCTCAAAACAAATAATCGCTCTTCAAAACATATAATTACTCTTCATTATTGACATAATCAGTTAAGAGCATTCGTTTAATAAGTATATTGTATTTTTTTTTATTCAAAATCGATCTAGATACAATATGTAAGTTTGTGCTAAAAACTAGAAACTTAGCATTTTATATGCTATCGGTGGATTTTATTACTTAAAAAGGTCATGAAATACAACCAGGACTGATTGACTCCAAAATTGATTACTGATTTGTATACATTTTTTATAGTCCATTTTGCTATTTTAATTTAACTCATAATTTTATGTTTAAAAAAAAAACTTAAAATGAGATTTGTATGGTTAAGAGTAAGAAATTAAAAAAGAAATGGCTTTCATTTTTTTTATATATCTGGTAGAGAAATTTATTCATAATTATTGTCATAATTACTTAATGGTAATTTCCCATTAATATACTGACTGTTTTAATGGGTTATAATTTTTCGGTTTCTCAATATTCCCAATTATATATTTTTCCCTTCATTTATTTCAGATCTCACTGAGCATACAATGGCACTCACCCCCAATTTCTATATCTTATATCTTCGACTAGCAAGCCTGCACCCTTTTGGAATGACCGATTTAAACTCTATTTGTAGTCCTCTCCTCATCACCTCAAACCAGCGACAACATCATGAGCCACATCACAGCATTTGAAGGTCACTGCCTCATATTCCTTGAGCACTAAAAAAACAACTATTTGTATTACGAAAAATCTGCCCTGAATTATCTATCATAAAATCAGATAAATAAGAACAACATGCGGATCTCTTCCATGAGCCAAACATTTTCCTTAACAATCTTTGTACTCATTTGTACCTCAGTCAGAGCTGGAAACCCGGATGCAAAAAGACTTTATGACGACCTCTTATCTAATTATAATAAATTAGTTAGACCCGTCGTTAATGTCTCAGAAGCTGTCACTGTTCGCCTAAAACTAAAGCTTTCACAGCTGATTGATGTGGTAAGAGCTGAATGTTTATTAATAAGTATTTGTAAATTTTCTCTTGTTATCAAGGATTTGGGGCGTATTTTAATATTTTTTAACTATTCTATGGACATAACATTATAATTTATGCCAATTTATTTCATTTAAAAATAAAACGTTTTGTGTGGACAATATTTTGTAGTAAAATAGGGTGTTTTTCTATTACCACATGATTTTCAAGTTTCATTCTTATCAAAGCTTTTATACATACATATATTTTAAAAAATTATAAATTTTTGGTATAAAAATTTTAATACTCAAAAGATGAACCTTAAGTTTTAGTCGAAACTTTAATCATTTAGTGACGGCTACTTGAAGAAACCCGCTTTTTTTTGTAAAGCTATAACAAACACCACACAATGAAATAAAAAATAGATAAATCTTAAATTTTATATGCTTTCAAAATGGGAATGTGGCTTATATTAAGGCAGATATTAAGTAGAAAATATAAAAAAATTATTGACATAATAAAAACATTTATTACCTAATATATATATATATATATATTAGACTGTACCAAAATAACAAAACCGGATATTTTTTATTTTTTTCTTCTAAACAAGAAAACAACTATCAAACTTACAACAAAAATTGTCCTTAATGGACGCGTTTTGATTTGAAAATCTGTAAAATGTCGAAAAATAGGAAATTTTGGTGTTGTTCCATTGAAATTATAGATTCTAATCCAGTAACATAATTTTCATTTTATTAAGTATTATAAATAAAACGTATATTTTGCAACAATATTTTTAAGACCTTTTTCTTTTCAAAATTATAAATCAGTAAATTAGAATGAATAATTTGACATAAATGAACGACAAAAGTATATTTGATAATAATATATCAGACGCTTAGTATCAAAAAAAGAGATTTTATTAATAAAAATGAAGATAAATATCAAAATAAATACGCGTTATACGCCGTACCAAAAGATAATGTTTATATATTGGCAGCAAGTTTGGAACTAAAATAATCACTCTTCAAGGCAAGTTAGAGAAATATTGCATTAATATTGTAGCAAAAAATATATTTTATCTATAATACTTACAAAAGTTAAAATACTCTTACTAAGTCCAAATATATAATTTTAATGAAACAACATCAAAATTTCCTTTTTTTTGACATTCAACAAATTTTTCAAATCAAAACACATCCATAAAGAGCCTTTTATTTGGACGTTTGATGGTTATTTTCTTGTTTAGAGGAATAAAATACTAAATAAAAAATATTTTGTGATCCCAAATTTCCTAATTTTGTCATTACAGTACACCCTAATTTTATAATCAAAATATATTTTTGAAACTTTCTACTTTGTTCCTAAGCTTGACTCCAAAAACTTATTTTCAAAATAAGACCTTTCTCTGTTTTCTACGTAAATAATAAACATCCTGAAACTTGATGGGTATAAACTTATTTTACTTGTAAACAAATATAAGAGCTAAACAAATTACATGCTTGTTTTCAAACCATTTTTGGAATGTTGTTCTAATTAAAGATAAGCTTATAAATCCGTTTACTGGCCTCACCACCAACATTTAGTTGCATATTTAAAGTTTTACTCAACATCTTGACATGTAAAAACAGAGACTTTCCCAACAAGCGCCATATATATTTGTATTGGCTGACCCCTTGTAAGCCATAGCTAGCAGTACGCATTAGGTACATAGAAAACCCCATTGGAGTGGAGTTACGAAAAATAATTATTGGCAATAACTGTTCTTCGAACGAATGAATCTTTGGACTTTTTAGTTTATTTTCCAGAATTAATTATTTATTTGATGGAGTTGCACTGATTAAGTACTATTAAATATTATAGTATTAAAATTACATATGTGCTCTGAATTATCTTTGAAATCAATAAACATAATATATATTTCTCTCTCTAGGTGGGGCCATACATTGGACATGACCTTGGTGTATGATCAGATACATTTTACTATACGACTTTAGATTTATTATTTATCAGTCTCTTAGTCGAATTATTCAGTACTTGAACAGTCTGCATGAACATTGGGAGGTATCTTATGTTATTTAGGGGTTTCTCAATATCATATTTATATCTGTGATCTCAACAGGGCCAGACAATGTTCAAAAAGTGAAATCTCTTCTATTTTATCAGCTTAGGGTCAAGTATTTGTTTTGAAATAGAGATGTAAACTTTTAAATAGATCTCAGATCCGAGCCGTATATTTGGCACTTCTGGTTCAAAGAGTTCTAGTGTTTTTTTTTCTAGGGGAAAGTGTCTAAGAGTGAAATCCTGAGAAACAAATTTTTGAATATTGCAATCTATATTTTCACATTTTTGAATAATATTAATTTTATGTGGGTTGTTTTCCTAAAGCCCTTAAGTCCCGCTTTTTTAAAAATCCGGTACTGGAAAAAATTTAATAGCAGGTTATAACAAGTTAGTTATTTGTATATATAGTTGAGACATTTTAATTAGAATTATTGATGTATATACTGCATCATTTGCTAAGTAAGAAGGTACAACTTTATAGTGTGTAATTCATCAATATCCATCTTATTATTAATTTAATGATTTAAATATATAACTAAATTAAGCTCATATTATGAAATAATTAAATTACATGATTGATGTCTTACATTTTCAGGAGGATACAGATGTTGTTATTTGTAGGATGTGCAACTCTCCTCATTCAATTTATGTTTTTGTTGTATGATTATTATACTTTTGGTTAAGAATAAATTATGTACCTTTTGCACAGTTATAAAGAATTTTAAGATAATTTAGGATTTCAATTTGAAGCTTGTTTAGTAAACAATTTGACCAATAGTTTAGTTTGCTTTTATTTGCCGTTTTTTTACTTCCTATAAAATTGTAATAAAGATTTTTTATTGTAAATTTTAGAAATACTGCAATGTAATCCTATCCCGAACTTTTATTTTACAATAAAATCTTAAAATATGAATTTGTATTGTGATTCTTTAGAACACATAATTGTTAATTAATTCGGTCTGAATGGGCTTTTTCATAGACCAATTAAAACTGACATTTAATCTAAATCTCAGACCTTATACCAAAATTTAATAGTGTACAAACTAAGTTTTTTTAGTCTCCAAATATTGTCAAACTTTGATGGTCACGTAACATATATGTGAACTGATATTCTACCCTGTTTGAATGAGTTCAATCCACTAAAAATTTTAATGGTCTTGTGGTATACAACATTAATTATCATTAAGTGTACCTAGAATATTTAATTTTGTATATCTTCTTTTTGAGAATCAACAAGAAAAAAGAGTTATATTCATCCACATTTCTTGAGAATATCTCGTTATTTAATTACTACAACCACACTATAATTGGTGGTAGTGGTAGTTATCTAAATTTCTTCTTTGTGATAGGATTTAGATAATTGGACATAACGGATTAAACAAACCAAATAAGTAGTCAATCTAAATTACCCAATCAAGAGCAAAGAAATCAATATTACAGATTATCCACTGATATTATCTTAATCCCTCGACATTGATACCGGGAAACGATACTACTACCAATAAAGGATTGTTGAATGGTTGTGACAGGTTATAGAATGGGAACTAAGTAGAATGAAAACTAACTCCATTTTTCATTTTTCCTAAATTGAATTTTTCGGATAATAAAATATATTTATTGAACCTATATAAAAACATCAATTTGAGCTTTTGGTCCAAAGTTATAGTCGAGTATGTATTTTTACGTTCTGTACTGCCTTGAGTTCTTAAAATTTAAAGACCTTTTACTTTGAACATAAATAATATTCGTACCAAGTCATATATCTACATATCTATTTGTAACTTTTGCCGTAATATTATTGACCGACCGCCAAAAAAACAGATGCAAAAACAAAACTTTTTGAGGGAGATACTTAAATAAATTGTTTGATATTGTCTTTATTTCCTAACATTTTTTTTATTTTCTGTTCATTTCTCATAATTCTCAATAAGAAGATTTAAAAAATAATAATTTTTATTTCACTTATTGATAATGAATATTGCATCCCACAGTCTTACACCTGTCTTGTATTTTTATACTTAAAGTGTGCAAGTACAAATTGTGAAAATTTTGATTAAGATCAAATGGATTAACCTTTTTTCTAAAATGAAAAGGAGTACAATGTTCAGACTTTATCATATTTATTACTAGGTATATCTTTCTTTCTTCTTTTAAATGATTTATCTTGACTGCTACCTAGCATCGCCTCCAACCTGGGTATATAGGCATCGCAGTATTTCTTGATGAAGGCCTCGGACAAGACTGCCCACTGCTTCTCGAAGGAGAGCTTGAGTTCATACAAATTGAGATGATGGGTATCACAGGTTCTCTTTCGACTACGCCCTTAATGGAATAGTGGAGGGAGCAACAGTCAATTTTTGGCCTTTCTTGATCTAGTTGGCCTTCGTTGCTATTGAAAGCAGTTGCCAATGTCTTCATACATAAGAAGCCTCCTCCAAATCATTTACATACGTCTTCACAGCTAACTTATTAACATGGCCGTACTTCTGGTGTTTATGTTGTCCATGTCCTCCATGATCCCGATTTTCAAGAGGCCAAATTTTGCCAGGAGACCACTTAAGGCTCTGACTTGAAACCACTATTTTTTTATCTTGTAAAGAATACTTTTTGATCACCTAAAGTCCTTAATTATCTCTTCGATACTCACTTGGGAGTGGAGAAAATCAGACAAACTTTGTATTTTCACTTACAAAATGACAACTGTTGATCTTTGAAAAAAAAAATTATTGTAAAATAAAGGGAATGGTCCAAACATTTAATAACGTATCCTAGTATTTTAAAATATTCATTCTAAAACAATCTAGATTGATAAAAAGTGACACTACAATTTTTACACGCACACAGTTCACCCAACACGTAACTGTTTCAATAGTTACGTGTAAGAACTTGGGGGAAAGTGAAAAAAATTCCGAGAGAGAAATCGTAGTATTTATACAAATAACACTACATACAAATTAGTTTGAAGCAAATCTTTACTATATTATAAAGAATCATTTAGTATTTAATAAACCAAGCGAAACACAGAAAAAACAAAACATGTTGAATCAATAAAAAGTTGAGCTTTCTCCTATTAATATAATTTTCTACCTCAAAACACTTAACATTATGTCACAAAAATATGTGTGTCTTAAGTTTTATAGATCCTTTTTTTTCTTTTCAACTATTTTTACCCTTGATGAATAAGCTTAGTGACTTTCCCATATATATATATAGGTATATATGTAATAAGAGCAAAATAGGACCATCGAGTCAACAATCAAAGAAAAAGAGAAATTGTAGGAAAATAAAAAGTTTAGAGAAAAATATTTTGTTCTTTTATTTTTAACGTTTTTCTTCTTTCTGGGAATTTTTTTCTTAAGTGTGTATGTGGTATATCTGAATTTTATTTTTCAGAAAAAGAATGATTTTTTCCGTTTGTGTACATATATTAGACTTTCTCGTTTTCGGTTGATATTTTCCTCTTAGTGTATGAAGATCTTTTCCACAGGGGAATATCAAGAAACCGACTTTGGCAATGTTTTGAGGCCTCTCAAGCAATATTTTATATTGTATTGAGTACGTAAGTGATAAAAAATAGTATTTTTCAGCTTAACTAGGCCTTTTTTCAGCCTCTTGTACTGTCCCAAATATGTATGCGTTAAAATAGTGTACATTCTTTTTAGGTATTTGGTTAATTTGTTCTGGAAATTATTGTTTACATTTTTAAATGACCCGAGGGCGTTGCACTGATTGAGTATAAGTTAACTTTTAGTTATTAAAGCTCTAAAAATCTTCATTATATTTCTTAGCTTTTATATGTTGAAAATGTTAGGTAAGAAGGAAATCTTGTCCTTTGTCAAAATGTTGAGCTCTCACATGCATAGTTCATTATTTTCAACATTTTATAATCGCCACTATTTAAAAAATACTTGAATAAAATTAGACTGGATCCTATGACCACATCAACTTCTGTTATCCTAGCTTTTAATATTTCCTGTACATATAACTACATATTTGTACGACTGGCGTTAATTTGGAACAGTGATACAGAATGTGTTCAAAACTTTTTGACGGAAGGAAAAAGTTTTGCTACTTATTTCAGTGCACAACGTGTTAGTAAATAGGGATGACGTTGCAATTCGATAACACCGCCACATTTTTTTTACTGTTCATTTTATGGGATTGATGGAATTGCACTGTTTGAGAATAAGTAAACGTTAAAATATAACAATTTCTTCACCCATCTTTGAAGTCTCTTTACATTAGGCATATTTGCTTCTCAAGGAGCGAGCGAGTATCGAACCAACGCACCTTGAATTCCATAGAATAACTTCTCCAAGATACATTATCCATTAATCTATGCAGCTTCATTGTTTTTAACCATTCACCAACCCTAAGTGGACTGGGATATTATAAAAACTGAGATTAATATAAATGCATATAATTCCTTTGGATAGACATTTTATCGCCAATAGTTTTTCAGTATGCTGATAAAACATAAAATCGGAATATTTATAATTATTTATTTATCTGAATCATCCCTTGTAAGGATTTTTTGTATATTTAATTATTTGTAATCAAAGTTTAGTTAATTTAATTAATGGTTTTACTTTTAATGTCCTTCCTCTGTTTTTCCTTTTTATTTCTTAGATTTTTTATTTTTCTATGAGGATTGAATTCCCAAAATTTAGAAGATGTAATATATAATTTATGTAATTTTTTAATAACGATAAAAAAAAATGTTTTTTAATAAAATACCTAAATATATTTTGTTGAATTCCCAAACTCATGTGGTTAAGATTTTTTGAAATGTAGCTGTCAATTTATAAAATTTGAGAGAGTGTGATCTGAACAAAATCACTAGGAATGAAATTATTTTTCTGGAAATGGTAGACGATAACCTCCAAGCTCACTTTTTAAAGGAAAAAGATATGAATTTATTTTACCTTGTTGCTATTGCAAAAATATGGCAACCTGCATCAATTTCAAGATCAATGAAGTAGGATTCAGTTCGAACAGCCAAGACTGATGGTTCGTCCTACAATGCAAGACAGATAAATGATTAAAGGGCATGAATAATAAGAAACAAAATGGATCAATAAAGTACGGGAAACGTGGTTTTAATGGATTTGTCAAAGGAGAAGGTCCCTGCGTTTGGGAAGAAATGAACAAAGTTTGGACGATTTGATTATGTGGTAAAAGTTTGTGGCATGTTTACTATTGAAAAAAAAAAGCAACTGGTCAATAAACTCGGAGTTGGATCATCTGTACTAGTGCAAAATCATTTGAAAAAAACAATATAATAAAGAGTTAATAATAATATCAAAACATAATAAGAGGTTATAGGAGGTTCAGCATAATATTATGAAACAGAAAATTCTTATGTCTTAAATCAAAAAGTAATATGTTATTTAGTAACAATGACCAGTTTCGTTTTTTTTTTTTTTTAATTAAAAATCATTTATAACTGTTTTTTATCATCTGTAAATTTTGATCTCTCTATTTAAACATTGTTTTTATTTAACTATTAAAATGTCAGCAATTAGTTGTCTTATAGAAATTTACACACACTCATGTCTAAAATAGAATAAAGCTACATATCGATTCCTCATTCAATCCCTTTCATTCAACACGGAATAGTTTAAAAATATTGATCAATAACTGATTTGCTGTTTCTTTGTTTTATCAAAATATAGCACAAAAATAATGTATCTCCACTTTGTTTAACAAATAACGATAGCTCAATTATTTTTTTAATTAAACATTCAAAAGACAGTTTGCCAATTTCATATCAATCTCTTGTGTAATTGGTGAGTTATTGTGGTAAATGGGACGCTAATTTTGATATTTTGTGTTTTAATTTTGTATTGCTTCTTGATGGGAAAATAATGTTCAAGATAAGCAATGGCTTGAAAAGTGTTACAAGGACTTTGCTTCATAAATTAAATTTTTTTAAAACAAAAATAATCAATTTAAAATAAAAATAAAAACTGTGTTGTATTTATTAAGCCATGGACTATTTTGCCCATGTCCTAAGTTATATTGTAAAATTGCCAATTTAGACAAAAAATATTGATATTTTCTAACTATAATGCCCTGTATCGCACTAAAGATGCCCTGGGAAGCCTCAAACTTTGCCAAGTTAATTTATTTGGTTGTGACTAGCAGAAAATGCCTATGTGCAGAGGAAAAAACATTAACAGTCTTTTTTTATGAAGATGGTCTGTACTTATTTTTCATTTATTCATGTTTGTATATATGTGTGTACATTTTTTTATATTTATACAAGAGGAGAAAAATAAGTGAAATGTTTTGAAAAACAAAGAAAAGATACAAAATAAACATTAGTATGATGTATAATGTAAAGTAAACAAATAGAAAAATGATAAATGTTGATACTTTAGGAATATCTGGTAGGTAATTGTTATAAACTCCTTCAATTTTGTTAGTTTATATTCTTTGTGTGAAATGATGTGTTATTCAAAATTGATCTTACAAGGTAGAAAATTGTGATAAGAACGGTTACTATCACCCTTATATTACCTGCAAAAGTGTGGTTCCAACGAATAAAATTTTCAAAAAAAAATATTAGTCTATTATTTTTTTAGCAGATAACCATTATAACAATTTTAACAGGCTATGTATATATTTGGCAATATAGAAAAAAGAAATCAAAAATCAATTTTTTTTTTTTTTTGGGGGGGACCATGATAATTTGAAGGAGACAAGCTTAGCTACCTTAATGTTACATCATATCAGCTACAAACTTCTGCCACAAACGGAAGAACGAAATTAACCAGGAGTTGGACAATAATTCGTCTTATATCATTCTTCCATCCTACTCTGAGTCCAACAAGGACTTATAATTATAAATCTGCCACAAATCCTCAATCTTATATGAGAATACAAAATTGTTTATTACAGAATTGAATTCAATTGTATTTGTAGTAGAAATGGAAATTCACTCGTCAGTTATCTTATATTTATAAAGCAAAGTTTATTTCTATATATGAACGTATGTTTTGATGTTTGGGGATTTTGATTTAAGAAGATGGTTTTATTTTTAGCAGAGTATTATTATGGCTGTCACAATATCTGTATTTTACCATAAAATGATATTAAGTAGCGAACGATAAATATTATGCTATATCGATTTTTAAAATTATATGTATTGATGAAAATCGTTTGGTTTTTTGGTATGAAAAACTCTGAAAATCAACATGGTATTCCTAACATTTGGGAGTTTCTTTGAAAGGAGAGCAGCATGGCTTTTCTTACGTTTCATTTTATTATCTACAAACAGCTGTTAAGAGGGAGAAAGGAAATATTCAACGATATCAGAAACAATAACTCCAACTCTTCTCTGAGTCCGACAAGAAATTATAGTGAAGACTCTCCTTAAAAGCGTCTGTTATGAGCATACAAAAATGTTCAATCTGGGTTTGTAAATAATTGTATGTAATAGAAAAGAAAGTTCAGTCCTCAAGAATCCAATAATAATGATAAATGATTATGATAATTTGCTTATACATGCTACAATTTGTACAAATTAAAAGGAGGAGTCAATTTTTACACTCAAAATGCGCTCATTTCTTCATCCTTAAAAATAAATTTGTACGATATAGAAATTGAAAACTAAGATTACAAATGTTCTAATCGTTACAACTTTCTTACACAGGTTACATTTAAGATATAACAAATCTATAAGCAAATTGTACAATTTTATCAATTCACTCATGAAAATACTCATATTTTTACGGTTCTATTCCTATTTCATATCAATTTATTTTTAGAAAAAAGGGAAAATGAGCGCATTTGACATGTAAAAATTAACTTTTTCTTATTATCATGTACAGGGAAATTGTACAATTGTATCCCGACACGTAAAAAAAACCTAGTCTCAATTTTCTTATATTTTTTTTTTTTTTAGTTTTGAGTCTTACTCTATTGAAAGAGTACTCATGTACAAAAGTTATAAATCATCCCTTATATAATAAAATGAACACTCTTTTGTTCACTGACCTTGCACTCATCATCACCAGGGGTCTGGAAACCAATGGAAAAGTGAGGAGGTGAAAGTTGTTTTTGGGATATGAAGTTATAAATTAATAAAAAACATTTTGACGTTTTTTTTTTTTGTCATTCCAAAGTTTGTTGGTCAATAGACCCCTGCACCCCTTCTTTTGAGTTCCTACAACTTATCAGTAAATTAGGTGTATTTCTTAATTTCATTATTATATTATTTTGTACTTTAAAAGGTTATTTGAATAAGGCGATATAGTAAGAAATTGCTTAATAATAGGACAACAATAAAGTTGTATGAAATAAATTATTATTTTTTATTACATTTATTAAAGTAATTTATTTTGACAAACCCTCTATTACTTTATTTTCAAAATTAGCCCTAATTTAAAAAACAATTTTTAAGGAAATAATATAAATGATGGAGTAAAAAAAAAAAATTACATAATTAGAGTCCTTTAATCAAATCAAATTGATCACTGATCATGAAATGCAATAAAAATAGGTTGGTTAATGTCCAACAATTAACTATAATTTCATTCAATGGGTTTCCTTTTTTTCTGAACAACTTTGTCTCCCAATGCACATACACCCAAAAGCCTTTTTATCGACTATACTCTACATTTGAAAGTCAAAGAATAGTGTCAGGTGAAGAAGGAGGCAAAACATTGGTGTTGCTTGATTTATGTACTTGATTTGAAAATTGGGACCAAAAATATCTCCCTCTATTGCATATTTTTCTTTCTTCTTGTATTTGGTCTTTGGTGCCTTAGGAGGCAAGTGTATGTGGGACATGTAGTTGTTTAGTAAGTAGATATATCAAGTCTCACGAAAATTATAGTAGTTTTTTATGATTAAATTTGTTTTTCTAATGCCGTCAAATTAAATTAAATATGCTATGATTTACGTATGTTCAATTATTAAGAATATCCAAAATAGCAACCTTACATAAATGTAAAATTTTATATACAATATCCTTGAAGGGATTTAGAAGCTTGACTTAGCCAATTAAAGTTGCATTAGTGCAGTTTTTAAGCTTTTTCAAGAAGAAAAAGAGGAAATATCTAATTATAATACCCGAATCTAAAGCTACTTAAGGCAGTGTAGGGAATATATTACGTAAAGTCTCACTAATATATCGATAAAGTAGGTTAAATATATTAATCATATTGAGTATAATTGATGTTTGTCAATTGTAATAGATCAACATTTGACAATTACAGTAAATTTGTTTTCTAAAATGTAAAGAAGGCCATACAATTTTACATTACAAAATCTGTATATTTTATATCAACATTTGAATGTCGTCAATAGGCAACAAAACCACGGATCAGAGTTACCTATAAAAGTGGAAAAGTTTTAAAATTTAAACATTGATTTTGCAACAAATTGATTAGCTAAAATTAAATTGAAAGAGAATTCGCGAACATAAAGTAGTAATTTATCAAGTTTCATTATCATTTATCGTCTTAAAGTATTATGTTTCACTCTAACTACCTACATTTTTAATTTAAGACGGTTTATGTCCAACATTACATTTTTGGATGATTTTTTGGAAACTATTTCATCAAAGTATAATTTTTTTAAATATACAAAAACTTGCAAAAGATTCTAAATTGGAAATTTCTAGTCGTCAATAATATAATTTTTCTAACATACTAATATATATATAAATGCTATCTGTAATTTATAAAATATCAAGAGAAAATATTTGATATGTAATTTTGAAGATCTTAGAAGAGGAGCCGCTTTCTTATGTTTTAGTGATAAATAAATTTTTACAATGACTAAAGTGCTCATGAATGGCTTATGAATAATGATATTTTCTAGGTTTTAAAGAGTTAATTTGAAAAAAAAAACAAAAAAACTATGTGTTGTTTTCTTTACAAACAATTAGTATATTCTCTAAAAAATTAAAGAAAATTTGTATCCAAAAATCAAATATTTCTCTAAAGGGATTTATTCAACAATTGCTAATTCGATTAGTTTACGTATGCAGCCTGCCAACACAAAAGCAAAACGCAAATTGCAATTAAAGTTGAAAAAAATTATCGCCACAATATAAGAATGAAAAATTGATAGATTTTATAGTTGAAATTGAATAGTTTTATATTAAGGCCTATATACAAGTAAGTTTCTTATATTGAATAGAGGTTGAAAAATATTGTAAAATTTCTTGGAAATCTTAACTTGTTTAAACAAACTTGAATACAAAGCATTTTATGTACTCAAATATGTCTATAAAATAATAGGTTGTATATATATATATAGAAAAAATAATATTTGAATATTATCTTTCCTTAACTTTTGTTCAAATTAATTTTGAAGTTGATGCCTTACATAGACGAGTTAATTATATTGACTATCCAAGTGATTTTGTGCATTGCAATTTATTTATAAATTACTCTTTATACTTAAAAGAAATGGTTCTGTTACGATAAATTTGCAATGGATTTTAATTTAACAATCATTTAAACTTATGATACAGAAATACAATACAATTTTTATCAAAAAGATTCGAATTTATCCAATAATTACGAACAAATTTAAGATAAATTTTCTTTTTTTTGCAATGACTAATCATTTCAGTTGAATACTAAAAATAAATCCAATGGTTTATTTATATCTTATTAAAAAAATGATTTCGGTCCAATACACAACAGAAGACCAACTGATGGCCGAAATCAACTCTTGACTTAAAGCCAAGCCTTGTAAAGAACTGCTGTGCAAAGTTTCTATTCAGACTGAAACTGGTCAATAAAGGCAAAAGACGGCTTTATTGATTTAGAATGTACATAAGGTTGTCACTTTATTGTACATAGGTGCACGTCTAAAAATGAACACTCTGAAAATTGACAAATTAAATTATTTAACATGAAAGATGAGAGTCTTAGACATACGTCTATTCAATAGGGCCCCCCATGCTCTCCACTACAAACTCCAGCCTGTACTGGAACTTGCTGCACGACCTGGCAATGAAGCTCTGGACGAGGTTGGCTCACGCATTTTTTGAGGACAGACTTCAGCTGTTTCTTGGACTTGTATTGGACTCCCGACAGCATCCCCTTTAAACGCCCAAGCACTGCAAAGTCAATGAGCGAACAATCAGGCGAGTGAGGCGGCTTTTCTTAAACTTGTTGAGAAGAATCTTCGACCTTGCGAGCCGTTTATCCTTGTCTACAGGATTGAGGGCTCAACAAAGGGTTCTCTTGTAGACCTTAAGGTCAAGATCTTTCTTAACTAGCCCGTCCATGGTTCTTCTGCTGACGTTGAACTCCCTGGAGAGGCCGCAAGAGTGACCTTGCTTCTCTTGTCCTCGACATACTTTTTCATGGCAGCAACCATTTCGTCAGATGCTTTGACATAGATCTTGTAGTCGCCTCAGGAGTCCCTTTTGCTACCTAGCTGTAAACGGTGTTGCGGCTGCAGTTCAGAACCCTGGCAATTTCAGTGAAAGTTTTTCCTTGGGCGATGGAAGTTCCGAAATTTTGACTCGACGTCTCTCCATATTATCGGCTGTTGTTTCACTATTGCTAGTTAGATTTTGCTGGAGTTTTGTTTATAACTAGTCAAGACCCTTGCCCCGAAGTATACACCGGCTTCAACTCAATAAAATCACGAATATGTGCAGGTCGTAAAATTTAAAGTAGTGATCCGTTTTAGACGCGCATATCTGTATGTATAATTTTCCAAATTTTATCGTATTTTTGTAATGTAATAGTTATCGTATTTTTCACAAAAGCGTTGCATTTATGACTGAGGAGCCTATCACCAATATTAAATTTTGTTAAAACATGATTCTATATTTTTTGTTGTGTTTATATTTAAAAATATTGTTCTATTGATTTGACATGTATTGTACACATCTAAAAATAATTTAAAATATGGACAAAATAAATTTTCTCACCAGCAACATTGTACAACTATGAAATAACTTAGTTGTCTCATGTTACCTGATTAATGATGACTCCTTTTATATATTTTTTATTCACAGGAAGGCAGAAAAAATAATTCTTCTTGATTGATGAACCTTGTTCTTTATTTGAAAAAATGTAGTAATGTATATATTTTCTTTTTACACAAATAAAAAAAAATATTCATGAATGGGAGGTAAAATGGAAAATCATAATATGTTTATCGTTGGAGAGAGCGTTAATTGTAATGTTTTTTAATTAATTATTACAACATTTAAATTATAGTAAAATTAATGTACATATTATGAGGGTCCCTTAAATAAAGAGGAAACGGGATTCCCTATATATTTTAGCATTAGTATTGTTTATGGATAATGACACCAATCTTGGAAAATGGACACAAGATAGACAGAAGCATAACTGTAGAACAGAGGCCTGATAACTTTTTTTATTGTTTTCCCAAAGGAATTTGTGGGAAAATTAATTTATCCCAAACTAGTGCAGGGGCGTTCCCAGACTAATAATATTTAGGGGCTTGATTTTTCTGATATTTTTGAAAAAAAAAAATCAAAAATTCATGGCTATTCATAGAAAATATAATGTTTTTTGAAAAAAATTAAATAGTTAAATTTTCCAGAAAAGAAATTGATATATAAAATTTTTTGAAAAAAATAAATATTGATGAAACATTGGACTTATTAGTAGTGGTCAAAGAAGACGCAGTTTAGACTATAATTTTGTTTCAGAGTCTAACCTTAAAAACTGGAGTTTTAAGGAAGAGATAAGAGCTTACTCATCCACTTTCTCTTTTTTTCAATCTTTGTAAGTATTTATTCTTGTTTTCTAAATAGTTTCTCAATTCTAAGTTAATTAATTAACTAGTAAGAGTACTCTACAATGTATGGCGTTATGAGGCATCGACGAACAGACTAACGTTATTATATTAATATAAAAGATAACTTTCTATCAAATCATCAGTTATACCTTTCATTTTTAATGAGAACAAAAAACACTCAGTTACTCAATACTTACATATTCTCTCCACGCGAACAAGTGTAAAATCTTGACAAATTATTAATATGACATCATGAGCAAGGAAGTATTGTAGTCTATAGAATTTTACATGACTTAGCTTTAGCTTCATATGCTGTTTATTAAGCCTTATTGATATTTTCATTCTTATTTATATTTTATAAAATGTACTTTTTTTTCATTTTTGACCTAAGCACTTGAGGGAATTCTTTTCTTTTTTATGTACTGTTTATATACAACTCTTTCAATACAATACTCTTTTTGAATATGATTGCACACATTATCATATAGTAATTTTCTAGATCAATTATCTATACAGTACTAATATACACTCAAAATGTTGTTACGTTCAACATAGACACTTACACAAAAAAAAAAAATCTTTTACGGTTGTGATTTTTAATAGAACGATCGAATTCTGTTCTTTAAAGAAATTTAAAAGAACAATTATATCTTGATCGGTCTGCCAAAATTATCAGTCTGGATCAGTTCGATTTAAAATTTGGTCTTGACTGAATTTATAGATTAATTATTGATGCTCTTATGTGTGTTTCAAAATGGTAAATATTGTTACCATTCAATTTCGTTATATAAACTATACAGTCTTTCATAAATCATCTTTGTATCACTCATAAATCAGGCATATAATTTTACATACATGGAGGAATATCGACGTCATTTTTTTTTTTTTTTTTTTTTGCCACTTGAGTCATTTATTATTTTTCTTATATATACTTTACATAAACATATACTTAGTGTCAGTCCTTATTTATTTGGTACAGTCCAGTTCATCCTTCGATCCTTGTTCAAATGAATAAAGATCGAAGGACTGTCAGCTTTCGACCTTTGTTTATTTGCACAGATTAAAAAAAGAAAGTTGATGGACGACATCAAAGACTAAACTGTATCATTTTAAGGACTGATTTGCACTACTGAGACTGAACTCCACAGAACTGCAGTCTTTAGACCAATATAAAAACTGGCACAAAACTATAAATAAATTGTTGTTCAATTTCTTTATTTTTCTGGAACTTTTAGTACACTAAATGAATTCATCTGTTTCGGTATCTTGCCTTAACTCACTCTTTAAAAGATTGCAGCACAAATTTTACCTCTCTTGTCAATACATAACTAAAGAAACCTACGATAAGATTTATTTGTTAACACGGTTTGTCAAGTTTGTCTTACATAAAAAAAAACAATCTTATTTTTATAAACAGTCATCAGACTAACATTACAAAAAAGAGATAAAATGGATATATCCGTCACTAATAACTCACAAGAAATTTGTCCCTCACATATCTGTATATTAAATCCAGTAAATCATTGAACAACAAGGGATAAAACAAGATGATTAAGCAATATGTTCTTAAATTATTAAAGCTTCGACATAAACAGTCAGAGGGCCTAATATATGTCTTGTTACTGAATTACAAATAATATATATTTATAATGACTTTTTTAAGAATATTGGATGTAAGGAAATGAATTTTTTGTAAACGAAAAAAACCCAATGTGAAAAAAAAAAAAACTAAATAAGCATTGAACCATTTACAGAATATTGGATCGGTATATCAGAAAATATTTTTTAAATCTTATAGGATTGGTATCGAATCCGAAAATAAGGTGTAATCAGCCATATTTTATTAGGCCCCAATTTTACTATTATATATTATTGTAATTAATAAAACTAAAAATGACTCAATTGGAAAAAGGCCATCTTTTCTCCAGCTGTTTAGAGTTCCATGAATCAGAACAAGATCAGTCTATAAATTGAGAGCAAAAAAAATGTAGTATCCATTGAGAGCAAAAAATCAATTTACAATTTGAAGACGATTAACCTTTGATCAACGGGCCTACATCACAATTTGGACCAAAATATCGGTTCCAATCGGTGAAGATAAAATTACTTAAAACCAAAACGGAAGAAAATATTTGGTTTTAGACAGAGTATCAACAAGATTTGTTAAGGTACTTGGGAACCTCTGAAACTTACTCCCTGGAGCTTATTATAAACACATATGATTTTTATACTAAACCACAGCTTTTCGAAATATCCCGTCTTGAAATCTAAAAAAAAATAGGTATATATAATAATAAATAAACTAATATGGAAAAGTTTATATTCCAAATAAAATATTTTATATAATGATTGAATTTGAAAAGTTAAAAATAAAAGGATTTGAACTTCCCCCTAAAAATATTCATTTTTTTAATAAATTTTAACTTTACTTTATTTTGGACTTATGTATGTACAATACATTAAGGTTTTTAAAATAATGCTATTGGCAGAGAAAGATTCTAGGTACACCATCGTAGGAGAAAGATGTACAAAGATATTATACAACGAATGTTTTCTTATCACTTAGGAATTCCAATTGTTCCCAGATTGGAATACGATTTTTCATGTCTTTTTCAGATATTTGTTCATACAATATATAAAAATATGAACATTATATATAGATGTAATATTTTTTGTTAGACTTATCAAAAATCAAATCAACTATTATTGCTTTATTTAAGAAAATAAAAACTTTGTATGTCTATTCTCTAAATATATTCGATTTCATCTTTAGGATAAAATCATAATAATATTTTCATCAGTATATATATCAAACATTACTCATATAATAAGTGCCATAAAGTCAAATCTGATATTTTAAATTATATAGCTACGGCTTATACCAAGAATTATGAGTAAATTATAATTGATCACCAACTTTCTTTTTATGAACAAAAAAAAAGCTAGAGTACTCTAGTTTATATACAAGTCCAGAAAAAGACACTTAAACGCGATCCAAAAATTTACATTTTTCAGTCAAAGCAGTTAGGCATCTCAAGGACCACCGTCTGCACCGTCAGCAAGTCCAAAATCTTGTAGAGAAAGAAAGGTTTTGTCAAATAGGCCAAACAGAATCTGGAGGATTTAAAGAAAACAACCCATGCATATATCCTCTAGTTCATGAGGGGCAATGCAAAAGATCACAGGGTTTAACACCAGTCTGTCCTGAGAACTATCAAAAATATGGGTAGATAGAGCCTTGTGAGGTTGAAGAGAACACTTTTGATACCATCAATGAAAGAAACCCATCTATTTTGTTGCAAGACTCTTTAGAATGAGTATTTTGAGTTCTCATTTCACACTTTTGACCACCCCTACAGCCCTAATGCCAACTACACATTTTTGGATTCAATGTCGAGAGGAAGCCTTGAAGCGTCATTCATCCAAACACTGAGGCCCTCAAACCCACTACCTACCAGCACTGGGATTCCATAAAAAAGGATTAATCTGTAACGGGTGCTAATCATTTTGCCGAAGCCTCAAAACTCTATTACCACTACGGGCGGTTACATTACTGATTATGTGAGTGCAGACAAATATCTATTTACAGTATTAATTTTGTTTAAATTATATTGTTCATTAATAAATTATATCTTGTTGAAGTTTTAAATTCAAAGTGTTCGGATTTTAATGGACCAGTAGTTAAGTCCAAGAACATGTACTTTAGTATTGGTTTAGAGACATCATTAGTACTTATATGTAAAGGTTAGGAGACAGCACTTGAACTTTGAAACAACTTTCATTAGAGTAGTTACAGGTACTTTTTTGTTCAACTTCTTTCAGTTTTTGTTTTTACCATTTAAACAGACGAAGTATGTGATTTTATTTTTTTTAAATGTCGAAGAAAATATAATACAAAGTCATGGTTAATTTATGTTACTAATTCTTTAAAGTATATGTAAGCTCTATAGTACTATTCTTCGGCATAAAATTTTTATTTGTATAAAAGAAAATATTAATTCTCAGCTTCTTTAGTGAAAATATTTTTATGACATTCTTATTTTTATTTCATTTTAATAAGAGAAAACTTGAGATTATTTCTTCTCTTTTTTTTTTCTTTTTAAAAGTTTGACAGACTTAGAGCATACTTAAACTTATGTCTAATACGAAAAACATGTTATAAGATGTATGTATAATAATAATTTCTTAAATAGGTGTTTAGTTAAATAAATTGATAGTTGTTTTTTTCAGTAAGTACTTTTTTACGTAATAAGAAAAACCCACTGTAAATTAGATATGATTCATTTGGTGTTCTAAAAAAGGTTATTTGATAATGATTATCAAATAATTAAAAAAATAATTTTGTACACCTTGTTATAATAAAAAAGTCACAAAACCTGTCATCCTCTATTAATGGTAAAACTTAACATATCTAATGTCATGCCAATTTTAATGTACAGTTCAAAGAGCTGAAATCCTTCCAGAAACTACTTAACAAGATGTATGGAGTATTTACAGGTCAAGTTTCTGTTATTATTTTATAATCTTGGACACAAAAACAGCTATGTTACAAATTTGTGAGTTATTAGCCATCAGGCAGTATCAGAACTGTACTTGATTCTGCAAAACAAACTGTGAACATTTTTTCAACAAGAAAATGTTCCAGGTTACGACTCAAAAAAGCCACTAGAATTGGGTTCAATAAATTTGGATTCTTTCTTTGGTAAAGGTACATGGACTGTCAATTGTCCTGACCTGTTTATTATTGAAAATTTCTAAGCTTTAGTCCATAGGGAACTGAATGAAAATAAAAATGTAATATGTTGATACATAGATAGAGCAAAAACTCCCCATTAACTTGAAAGTCAACAAAAAGCAATCTAACACAAATATCAAGAACATGTTCAATTCCAAAAAATGGTGGTTTTTTATACGTTTGCATCCCCCCAAAAAAGGTATAATCCACCCGTTACTTAATTTTTTGCAGATTTTATTAAAAATTTCTAAAAAATTAATACTTTTTGTATAAATTTGAGATTCAAAATAAAATTCCTGTTAGCTCGGACCACACATTCAATATATCCCTGGAAAAGTTCTACTGCCTTTTTGACCGGGCTACTGGGTATAATCCAAAATGCCCTTATTATCCCAGCTCTAAGGAATCTTGTGGTGCTTTGAGGACTTTCATTGGAAACCCTTTCAACATTACCCCCAACAAAATAGTAGAGAGGGCTCAATTCCAGTCAGTAAGGAGTGCCAGAACTCGGCAGGACGTACATCAAATTCTCATAATTATAAAAATCGGGTATTTTTGGTGGTTGTGATAGGGTGTCTCCTTTTACTATGAGGTTTAAAGTACTTCTTTCATGATGTTGCAGATCCAGATGAATACTTTGATGTGTAGAAAACTAATTTAGACCTTGAAATTGCCTTTCAGGACCTGCTTGAAGATGATGGGTGGTATTAAATGACATTGGCTACTAACAACTCCAAGAACTATAACTAAGTATGGAAACTTGTCCTTTGTGACGCCAAAGATGTAAAAATGACTTCTTTCCCAACCATAACATATATTTTTTTTATAGTTATACTTCTGGGTTTGAAAAAAGTTTTTCTAAATTGACAAGAACCAGACAAGATCTTTCATAGGAAGTTTCTGCTTTAGCTTAATCAAAGCTTTGGTTTGGGTGATACTATTGCCCATGTTTGACGATATTAGAAGCTCTATTTAATTTGCTTACGAGTCTATATAACTGCATAATTGAATTGTAAGGGGTTTAAATTTTTCAATAAATATTATAAACTTGATTGATCATAAATCAATCAAAATTGACATTTTTTAACTAATTTTTTTTTAAATCGAAAATGAAGGTCTATTCTATCAATTCAGCGATAATATAAAGCATTTGAAGAAGAAAAAAATATATTAGCATCTAAGTAAGGCCCTCTATTTTACACGATTTTTCGGTGTTTATATACATTTTTTATTAAATGTAATCAAGATAACGTAAAAAAAAAAATCATTTTTTAAATGCTGAAAAGTTTTTATCAATTTATTATTTTCTTTGATTTTCATATATATCGTTTTTTCATGTCGAAATATGGCACTGAATCTTAGTTATACTTTAAAAACTTAATTTTCAATAAAAGGCTGTAAAGGCCAAACCTTCATTGATTGAATGTGTTAATGGTCATGTTCGTGTTCTACGGCTTAAATAACATTAATAAATGTGGGTTTCCGTCTGTGGGTGTTCCATGACCTTCATTTTGTTGCATATTGTTATCGTATACAATGCAATAGGAACATTAATGTTTAAAAAAAAGCACTATTTCAGACGATTTTTGCCACTTCCAGGTGGCCAAGTGTCCCGGAAATAATCGTCTATATGTCTTTATCATCTTGATGATTAATTTTTCTCAATTTTTAGAGGAATCAAGTATTGCACCCGACTACAATTTACCAAAAATCTGTGTTCTATATTACCATTTCAATTTCACAAAACATGAAAAAAATGCAAAAAGATTTTTTGTTCCTTATTAAAAGAAGAATTTTGTATGTAAGTATTATAAGCAACTAACGTGGTAGAGTTAAATTTGTACAGGACTTAATCTCGAAATAACAGCTAAATATTTTATTGATGGGCCATACATTGATAATATTATTTAAGACTAGCTGTAGTATTCAGTATTGCTCGAAGTTGTTAGGCTTCATTGCATAGACAAACCTTCCCTCAAAAGACAAAAAAGATAATTACCCAAAGAATCTTCAGTGTTACTCACCGTTTTTAATGAGTTCACTCACACGTAGTTCTCAATACATGGATGGTTTCTCCTCAAGAATAAAAAAAATAAAAATAATTATAGCTTTAAAAAAAAAATATGACGTTATGAGGGATATTCCAGGGCGTAGTTTAGTCTCTAGAGCAAAACCTGGCTGAGCATTAGCAACATAAGCTCAATAATAAATGCAAAACACCTGCGAAATTTCATTAAAATGACTAAATTATTATTTTATGGATCAAAATATGAATAAGATGTACATCAGTGATCTTTATATTATATATATTTCTTAGAAACAATTAGCAAGATTTTGTACAAAAGAATACTCAATTCAGTCAATTTATACCAACACACTAAATGCTCACATTATATCTTATGGTAATTTAATGAAATATTTTAAATCCCATAATGGAACATTCTTTTAGATTGAAGGAAAATTGATGTTTTTATAAATACCCTAGGAATGAATCCTTTTTTTTTTATTTAGATATATAAAAATATACATTTGTTAAATTAATATGTTTTAATTAATTCATACACCATTTTTGAACATAATTGGATAAAAATTAAGCAAGTTTGCTTTGTAAAAGTAGAGTGTAGTAAAATTTTAATTTATTTTTAATGAAAAAAATGCAAAAATAATTGTCTTAGTTTTAGGGGCCTATATCTCTTAAACTAATGCCCTAATAGATTTTAAATTTGAAGTATTTTCATTAATTAGTTGTATTTATATCCTGTAAAAAATTCAGCAAATTATGCAAAACTTGTTTTTCTCATGTGGCATATTTTGGTTTAATAACCATTATATAAATATAGGGAATGGATTACATTTTTTGGATGGTTCACTATAATCTAAATCAAAACTATTTCATTGCATCTAAGGATGGCAAAATTTTCTAACCAAGGCCTTAAGCTGATGCAATTAAAATTATGAACCTTTTAGGTACAAACCAACACTAAAAAAAACAATAAAGTGTAATTAAACATCTTATTGAATCCTCCTGAACAGAGCCTCATTAGATTTGCTTCTGAGTCAGTATTTGATTGAAGCTTTCCTTTGATTTATGATAAATAATTTTGCTGTTGACATGACCTTAATATTTATGATCGTCCATCATATTATATTTATTTAATTGTTAGTAGGATTTTGTCTGAAGATGTAAACTAATTTTGTATTTCTATCTTCATAGAATGGAAGTGAATAATTTCTTATTATAAGAAATAGTCGTATGTCAGTCCTTATTTTTTCGGTCAATCGGCTGTTATCACTGTTACTACCAGAACTGATTAAAAAATAATAGATAAAGATAAGTGACGTCATCTGGTAATGAATTTTATAAGTTTTTAGGACTAAATTGGACGGAACTGCAGTCTTCAGTTCCAAATAAGGAATGACACAACACTAGTTCCGAGTTTAAGAAAAAAATTATAAATTTAGTCCATATATATATTTTCTTAATCATTTTTTACTTCTCTTGTGGTAATGGCTTACAGATTTTAACTCAAAGGCCCTTTTTTTCTAATAACATTCACAAAAACTAAGAAACATATATTATAACCATAATATCTTTTTTATTGAATTCAATTAATAAGTCTCAAAATCTATACATATATTCTTAACTATTACTCAATAGTTAATCCTAGACATACAAAAATATATGCTTTAAAAAAAATGACTCAAAATAGTTGCTTAAATTTGAAAAGCCTGCCTTATAACGAAATTATTATATATTTTTAAATAAAATTGAATCCATGAGGTGCAAAATTATTAAATATATCTTTTAATTTATTGTATAACTGGTGTTGTCGTTTTATGAAGGAAAAAAATAGCAAGGAGAAGGTAGGAGCGCACCATTACATCATTTATACCCTTTTCAATATCGGGTACCTATTAAATTATTTTAGGGAGACATAATCAGTTTCTTCTATAAAGAGGAGAACCTTCAGCATTTAAAATATGATTAGTGCAAGAAATATTTTCATGATTTAAGTTTATATAAATTTATTTTACACAAAAGATCAACACGAATGCTTCATATAAAGAAAAAAAAGAACCGTTTTTCCTTTTATAATTGTTAAAGGTTGTTTTTTTTTTCATCATAAACATTTCAACACTACGTATTACATAAAAAAGAGTAGAAAATGTCGTTATTCACCTTTAAAACTTAAAGAGCACATATATTTTTGTTTTTATGCATATAGTTCAAATGCATATTTTTAAGAAAGTTTACTTCAAATCTAAAAGTATCAAAAAAGGGTATTATCAATATTATAATTAGCATCGTTTGCAAAACTATAAGTTCATCAAATTTAAATATTGAAACTAGTAAATTATAAACTATAATTAATGAAGAAGTATGATTTTTATAATTGTGATCTAAAATAAGAAATTATCCTAATTTTTTTTTTTGTATTTACAATGTGTTTACAATTATTTATGTGTCAGTTAAAAACAGACACATAAATAATTAAAACTTATTTTTAATTAGAAAAAAATCTATTAACAATATATTTTAAGATTTTTGTCGAGTATTTATATTTTTCAAGGCAAAAAATAACGTTAAATCAAGTAGATGTTGAAAAAAAACATATTGTTCAAAAAACAAAAAACTTTTTATAGAAAAAAATTGGTAACTTTGGGTAATAAAAAAACATCTTATCCCAAGAGAGAAAAGATTGACATTTTTTTAACTAGGATTATCTTTAAAATAGGTAACAACAACAAGGAATGCGATTGTGAGTATTTTGAACAATGAGTTCTCATTTTTAATATGATAAAGAGTAAGTTTTCTTCCCATATTTCTTTTTATGAAATAACTCCCATTGATTATATCCCTTTTCATGCTAAGCAGGCATTGATCTGATATTAAAAGGTACACAACTGTTTCAAATAAGGTATTTTTCAGCATTTACGTATCAGTACAACTTTATATCTGCTCTGCAGTGTTTATTTTCCTCAAAGACTAAAATATCTAATTTAATATATTGTGTTTATTATTAGATTAACTGTTAAAGTATCAAAACTCCAAACGTTATTTAAAATTTTAGCCCTCTAGCTTATATTTGTGCCTTTCTTGATGAAAAAATATCAAATGTATTGTATTTTCTCTTTGTTGGTATCCATTATTCACATTTACTCAAAAATACGAAGTCAAATAATGACCTAACTGTCAAAAAATTAATTTTAAAACACAATCCTATCTTCCTAACACCATAGAGTTTAATTTGATTGTATATATACAACACGAGATATACATTACCAAATCTATCTATAGGAAAAATTATGTTTTTTTTTTACTTCACAGTTTAATATATTACAACTATTAAGATAAAAAAAGTAATCATTAACGCAAATTAATGTTAAAATGTCTAAGCACTCTAAATTTGGATTTAAAAGGTATTAAGAAATTTTTGAAGGAGGATGATGCTTTTAAGTTTAATGATAAATAATAAAAATTCAAATTTGCCCACTTAAAACTCACAAAAACTTTAACTTTTGATAATATCAAATTAAAATTATTTATATTTTTTTTGGAAAAAAAAATATTTAACCTATTTGAAATTCATTGAAAAGATTTCTTGTAACAATTGCGTCTATTTATATCTCTTCGTGAACTTCCTTACGGATCAAGAAAAACTATCCCTCTTCTTTAATATTACTCCGTAGCCTTATTTTACCCTTTATTAAATAATTAAAAAGTTAAAATATTTTATACGTTAAAAAAAAACTACAATTTTTGAAAAATTACACTCACCTGAAATCCAAAAAATTTACAATTATAACTGAAAAATTATGTATAAATTTATAACACTATGGTGATTACAACAACCAACAATATGTTTTAATCCACAATTCAGCATGCATATTAGTGATTCAATCCAATTCCAAACATATAAATATTTCAGAAACGATATTTCCAATATAAAAAAAAAATTATTGCAACTTATTGTCGATTTAATTTCATTTTTCAAATAACTTCGATTAAAAAAATATATATTTAATTGTTTAAAATAAAAAATATTAAAAAAATGACGTAGTTCAATGGAAACGCGCTCAGGAGTAATTATTCTCCCTAACTCAATGTTTGTATCTCTGTCGTTCCCAGAGAAAGAAATATACATTATGTATACGAATCACAAAGAAGATTCCTAGGTACGTTAGATTGAGTTATTGGTATACTATAATGTTTACTTATATTTCATCCAAAAAACTCAATCCGACCAATTAGAGAAAAACATTTAAAAATGTGTGTATATATTTACTGTGAAAAACCATCTGAATTTAATACTTGTATATTTAGAAAAAGAAAAATTTATAAGAAGAATATTTTACAAAGCCCTTCTTTAATGCCAAAAAAAAACACCATAAGTTGAATGCTTAATAAATCTGTATGAAGCTAAAATTTCTCACATAAATCACTTCGCAAATGTTATAAATATTAACATTGCATTAAACAAATTATCCAAAGAAAGAGAGGGATTTTTATATTTTTGGCAAAAAAACATACTTGTTCACAAAGTAAGGAAATATAATTTAAATGCACAAATGTTCATTCAATAAATTTAAAATCAAATGCATTCAAAGTATTTTTGTACATAAGGTTTTAAAATAAACTGAATTTAGAATGATTAATGCTTTTAGCATTCCTGCAAAGTCTCGATTCACTTTATATAAGTCAATTTAGCACGTATATAAGTATGAAATTGAAAAAAAGAAGAGTCATTTAATTAGAAAATCCATAATTTGTAAAATATATTTTTGATACTATTTAAATAGTTTTGATATTTTAGACTAAGAACGACAAAATGTCGTTTTAATTGTAGGAGTTTAGATGCTACACATAAATAATGTTTTGTCTCTAGTAAATTTAAAGTTTTAAAAAATATATATCAGACAATTCATTGAAATTTAGTTGATATTATAAAAAATTGAGAAAATGCATTAAAAATAAAGCAATCAATCATTTATTTTTCTTATATTTGGGGGCACAAATGTGTGACTGAAAAGGACTAGGGTTATTATTAATAATCTATTTATCTTCAAAAATATAAAAAAATTAAAAATTTAATTGCTTATTTATATCTTGTCATTATCAATAGATGACCGTTGTTTTGTATCAACAAATGTTTAAAAATGAGAGTAACATAAAACCATCAAAATATTCATTCGTTTCCCCCACGTTGCTGACCAGGCGTTATAAATTGGAAAGCAAGTAGTAATTTATGTAATCTTGCTCTAGCATATATATAAGTTTTAAATAAAAAATATATATTTCCTACTCGTAAACTTATCAATACTACAAAAATCGTTGAAGTGATTTAATTCAATTAAAAGATTGACAAGGAATATATTCAACTTTTTTTTTCTTAAAGTATTATATTTAATATTCCAAGTATATTTAAAATAAAACCTATTTAATGACGCCATAGATCAAATAATCAGCCATGTTGGATGTTTACTTGTGAGTAAATGTACAACCCTTGTTACAAAATATATACTTATCTAAATAAAGAAGCTTTCTGAAACTTGTTTACTTTATAAATTCAAAAAAATTAGTGACAATTAGGCAAAGTAATATAATTATTATTATTTTTTTAATATCTCCTTGTAGCGATATCTGGATATGAGCTACCGAATTATAGAAAAAAACTTTCATGCTACTTCCCCCTAAGAACCTGGTTCCATGCACGGGTAATGTCTTCTATGTGAGAATCAAAATTTTTGGGAAGAGTAAAATCAGACTGCCTTTTGATAACGCTTCAACAGAAATAATCAAGTACATTGAGATCAGAGGATAAGGATCTCAATGTACTTGATTATTTCTGTTGAAGCGTTATCAAAAGGCAGTCTGATTTTACTCTTCCCAAAAATTTTGATTAATAAAAGAAAAATAATGAATTTTTATTCCCACTAATAATGTTATAAGGTTATGTGGGACTTAATCAAAGCTTTAAAGGTCAATATCTCAGCTTACAGCCTTCTTAACAGTACCCACGCCCACCTTTACTTATTTACCTTGTCAGCGCATGTTTAAGTCTTCTAATGGGCACTGAAGTCAACATCTCTGTTTTTTGTTTTGTCCACCATCTCTTACTTGACTCTAAAAATAACTTAAAGTGTTGGTTGCAACTATCCAAACTCTAAATAGTCTTTGTATTATTTTATTACTCCCTCTCGAAGAAAGTCTACGTAGTGAGTATGTTGAATTTTGTATATCAATTTGTTCAAAAGTGAAGGTCGATTATGCATTTTTGACCATTAGTGTAACATTTACCTTTAAACTTGTCCATGAATTTGGTGCTCTTTGAAGCATTCATATTAAACCTCCATTTTGGTTCCAATTTCAGCACTGTGTCTCGGCATGTACTAAAGTTTTTTTCGATAATATAATTTCATATTTTATGCCACCTTGAACTTTTACTTTCACCTCTCAAAACTCAAAAGTCTCATACTGTTAGGATATATAATCTTCGTACCTAGTTAGATCCAAATCGATCAGTAACTTTAGCCATAATCTCTGTGACCAATTGACATACAAAGCCAAAAATATAACCTCCAAACAACTTAGTTAGTATCTATCAAAATAAATGAAAAAAAGACAATTTCCTAATAATACAAAGTTTATTTCGATCCGTTACAACATAAAAAAAGTAGCAAGAAAATACCCTCATAAATTTACTTACGTGTCCTGTAGTTATTAAATAAAATGGTCGAATAGCTATATAATCTTAAGGAAAGCCCTTGTTAAAGCCTTGATGATGAAAGTGTGAAAGAAAGAAGAGGTTATATTTATACAGTTTAGTTGATTACGCCTCCCTTAAAATTATTTACTTTCAATGTTACTATATTACGTGAAAACGGTATGTGTTTCTAAAAGTTATGATACTCCTTCGTAATCATATTTTATATCCATTTTATAGGCAAGTAAATTTAAAGAAAGGGAGAAAAAAAGGACTGAAATATGTAATCAATGTGTATTATACATCTATTTCAGAGATTTTTTTTCTTATATTGGTAGTTTATGACGCGGAAAATTAAATATATTTTATGTAGAATTTATACTATGAGCATTAATACTAAACGAGGAGGTGTATAACGTGTACATAGTAACAATTCATAATTAAAAAATAATTTTCTACGTAACTATGACAAAAAAAAAATTGCCCAAAAATATAATTACATATAATGTTGATATTACATCTCAATAGCCCTTTATCCAGCCGAGCGAAAAAGCAACCTATTTTTTCTCTAAATCAGTTACTTTCTTACACAATAGATATATAGGTATAAGTAAAAATAATAAAGTAACGGGGAATTGTCCATAAACGAGTAGTTATTTAAAATAGGATGTATCATGCCTTAATAGAGGACTTAAAATCAATAAAATCTTGTCCCTCTGATTAGTTTGTTTGTTTTTTTCAACAAATAAAAATGCTAATTGGATCACTATTTGAAAAACTATGAAGAAAAAAAAAGTTCCATTCAAAAATTTCAACACTTTAATTATACATATATACCATCCTCATCCAAACTGTTCATCATTGATATTGATCTCTTTACCATCTTCTCCATCGCCTAAGGAATGATCTTTATATAGGTCCTTTCCACGTACATGACTTACTATATTTTTTGCTTTGACACCAGCCAAACTCTCTTTGAAATTCTTTAGTTCAATTTTTTCTTCACTATCTTCTACACCTGTCAATTAATTGCCACACATACGGACAATGAGTGGCAATTGGGTACTGATTACCACAATTTTCAAGGGACAGACAGTGTAGTATTTATAATGCAATTCTGAGTCATGAGTGTTGAGTGAGGTTGTAGCCATTTGATGTCAGAAACACTTTCGTTCATAAGAAGTAAAAGCGTTTCCCGAGACTGTTTTTGGGTCCCGTTAAGGCCTAATATCCCCAGTTTACTTACGGCAGTCCCCCCTCCCCAGTAAAATGATGCACCATTGTCCAACCTCTGAGATTTTGACTTTTTCACTGTGTCCCTTATTATTTTTGATATGATTGTCCAAAATAAAAAAAGAATGGAGACAGTGAGTAAATTAATGCTGTTATAAGTTCCTGAAAAAGTCACAAATTCTAAAACACCCACAGCAAAACATCAATGAAAGGGTAAACAAAGTTGAAAGAAGTTTTTATTTTTGCCCCTGTTAGTTTGTTATTCGCCAAAATAAAGCCAAAAGTAACAAATCTATTTTGATCAAATTTGGGAAGAAGATAACACATGGTAATAGTACGAAATAGACAAAAAATTCCCACTAAAACAAATTGAGTAATTATTTCAATTTATACAAACAATATGGCTGATTATGCATTTTTATATTTTGGTTACTTTGACCTCGAATTTTCAAAATTTAATCACAAGGATTAAGCCAAAATTTACAAATCGATTTTGAGAGTAAAATTATACATGGTTTCAGTAAGAGACCATTAAATTTTGAAAGGTCAAGCTCATTATAACACAAAATATAATAAATCCAAATAGTTCATAAATTTGGAATAAATTAATATACCTAACTCAATTTGATTTTAGCTGGAGTTTTTGTGCTAGACTATAATAGAAAATTGCAGAGACCATCAAAAATCGTATAACCTTTGTATCAGAAATAAACAAACTAACATTGAAAAATATTTTATATTAACATAATTATTTGCGGGCGTGTATACCTATAAAATACAAAAGTTATTAAAAGAATCAGAAGATTAATGAATGAAAAATTAGGAAATTGGAATTATTATGATTAGAATAGTATATTGAAGTATGTGAGGCAAGTTATCTAAATGATTGTGTGCCACACTGGCAATATACTCGATAGAAACTTTCCACATACAACATTGCAAATGGTAATTTTCCTAAAACGAAATGTTTAAAAGTACTTTTAATATATCATTACAAAAATCACTTTCATGCACAAAAAATGCATAATTCAACAAAAACCCTCAATTAATAAATAATTGTCTTGAAACATACTTACATAGGAATGTTCAAAAATATATATATATGCTTAAAAACAGAAAATATAATTTCATATTATTAAAAGAGGTAAATTCAGTAACTTTCACAGAAAATGCGTCACTTTAATTATATTAAAGTACAAATGAAATTATGGATGTTTTTGCCTAGTTTATGCATAATATATTGCACTATGCAAAAAAATGAAGATATTGGAATGCTGAAACCCAAAATTATTTTTGTTATTTAAGCCTTATAACACTTAAATAACCATTCAAACTTTAAAGATTTAGTGTTTTATGGTTTTTACAAAAAATCAAGTTGTGAGGGTGTAACTACCATTCAGTGTCATATTTCGACATTAAAAAATTATACCAACATTCACCATTTGAATAATGAATTATTTATTACTTTGACTTAATGAGAATTTTAAAAAAAATGTATTCAACGACTAAAAAATGGAGTAAATTGAGACGAAAGAGACGGTTCTCTAAAAAGAATTTTAAATAAGAAAGAAAGGAGTATCATATAAATAGAAACATTCTTAATGCCAGTACAATATCAGTGATAACAATACAAAGGAAGAATGTGGGATTTTTAAATGCATTGAGTAACTAGAATGGACAACGGAAGAGCACAAAACCTATTCCTAAAATAAAATTGAATAATGTATCTTAATTATTTTCAAAGTTATATTTGATTATGTATTTTTACCAACGCAACAAAGTTAAATAGATGTTATGTTTTTGTCTTTGTTGGTTAATTATTTTGTTAGTATCAGGATTACGACAAAAGTAATCGATTGATTTGATTCTATATCTTACCAAGATTATATATAGTCACAGTGAAATACCATTAAACTTTGGAAGGGCATGTAAAAGGAACAGTCAAAATGCATAGTTGACCATAATTTTGAAATTTAATTGAGATACATCACTCAATTTGATTTTAGGTGGAGATTTAGTGCTCTACCGAGTGCTTATTCTAGTTTTTTACCTTTGTTTGTTGGTCACTAGGATTACGGCAAGAAATACCGTTCAATCCGTTTTGAACAAACTTGGTAGTGAGATTATATTTCAAAAACAGTAACTTCCTATTAAATTTTGAGAGGTAAGGGTCAATATAGCACACAATGTAGAAAATGCTTAATGCATCATAAACTTTGGAGGTTCAGTAATCTACCGATTTCCCATTTTAGTTTACCTTTTTTCTTAGCTTGACTTCTCAAAATTTAATTGCGTCTTACTGTGAACATATTTGATGCTTGTACATAGGTTGATCAAAATTGATCCTTAACTTTAGCCGTAATGCTGGTGATTAACAAAACAAAAGTGAAGAAAAAAACATCCCCTCCATTCAACTTTGTTACGGAGGTAATTACTAACAGTATCACAATATTTCCTGGGATCTCGACAATTTCCCAAGAAATGAGAAACTCTATTATAAACTTATATGAAACATATATAATAAGTTTGAATTATTCATTTTTGGAGTATTTCCAATTTACGAAGATAAATTCTTTTAAATACATATTTAATATCGGAGTAAAACGTTTATACACATATCATTATATATATATAAAATGATAACATTCATTAAGTCAAACAAAAAATAAATTATAAGCCAATAATATATAATTCCGCTTTTTCCTAATATCTGTAAATTAAAAATATATTGATGTAATGTTATTGTCAAGATAGTAAAAATAATAAGCAATTTATGTTTTATAAAACTTACTACAAGTCATTGTCCTCTTTTAAGGGATTTTGTTACATTACTATCAATTGTTCAATAAATATAGTAATAATTGTAGAATAAATAAATTCATTATTTTCCTAATAAATGGTTATAGTAAGGTATGTCTCGTGGTGTTTAAGTATGGTCTGTTGTCCCTTCATGACATTAGAAAGATAAGATATCACGCTAAAAATACTTTTCAGACAGATTTGTGATTGTTTGACTCCGTATTTTTGAGCAGGCGTCAAAGATGGACACCGGCAAAAAGGAAAACGCCATTTTTTACATTTTACTCATTTTTGTATATTGTGCAATTTAATGATAAATTATGCAACGTGTCCAGGTCGGGTGTGTGACTCAATTCGTTCAAAAATTAAGAAAACATGTTAAGTAGATTGAAGAAGACCCACTTACGTTGAATTACTTGAAGCTGTTTGAGCTGGAAGTGGCCAAAATTGACCAAATTCCTGCTTTGTGGAGGAAAATAAACAAAATCGAAGAATAACAACGTGTTTTCCCTCTTAACTTTCCATCGAGGTATCAATTAAACCTACAGTACTAAAGCTATGTATATTGGAAGGGACAGCTACTAATCCTGTCAAACAGCTAAAAAGGAGTCACCAAACATAAGTTGTGATCAAGGTAAAAAAGTAGCCTCCCGCGAAAGATTTTGTCTGATCCTTCCAATATGAAAAAAGTTCAGTCAAACAAAGAAGCATAACTTAAGAAAAAATATAGGTATGGCAATAAGTCCATATAAGGCCCCTAGGGTAATCAAAGCTAAGTACCCACAAACATTCCTGGTTTTTGCAATTGTAAGAAGCAAGTTTTACATTATGTTGCTCTTCATTTTCAAGTAGATTCAGAAGTTCGAGGCCACAAATGAGAATTGCTTAAGAAAATAAAATGTTATATTCCGTTAGCCAACTTTAAAAAAACAGCTCAGCTAACAAATGCATCCGATTTTCATTTCTCTATACCAAACATCATCATGATTTATTCTAACGAAAAAATAATTAATCTAAGCCGGAAATTCAAAAAGTAAAATGACAGAGTTTTGGCAAAGACGTATGACAGAATTGCTTCCAGCCACAAATTTGCTTACAAAGTTCCAAAAACTAATGCTCGTATTGCAAACAAATTTCAAAACTGGTGTAAGAAAAAAATTCTGGCATTTTGGGGGCAAGTCTATGTTGCCTATCTCTTCACCTAATTTAAATCTTCTTGACTTTTCCATTCAGGGAATGTTGGAGAGTGACGTCAATACTTATCATTCATGAAATAAGGATACTCTCATGGCAACTTTTGGGGAGAAATGAAACTAAATTTTAAGATGAAATAATATGTGCCAAATGTAATACGGGCTGAAAGAGTTTGGTCACCGTAAAAAAGGCCAAAGGTTACCAAATTGAATAAATTAATATTTAAATAGTTGAAATATTTAAATTAAATACTTTAATAGTTTTCAAAAAAATTGGAATTGTAGTTTTTGGTTTAGAACGAGTTATTTCTGGGACAATGTAAAAAACAAACCCTGTACATTTCGGCGGTTTACTTTATTGTATCATAACGGCTTACGGGATTTTTAGAACCATAAATTTGGATCAAAAACCCTACATAAAATCAAATAAGAAATAATATTCTATTTTATTTTTAATATTTTATGTCAAAAATAAGCAAAAAAAAATTTACATAATTCATATGTATATTTGTTCATCGGAAAGAAATATAGAGGCCATAAAATAAAGGGCTTAAAATTTGAAAATAGTATGTATAAATATGCATACCCACGCACTTTATATAGCCAAGTATATATATAGAGAGAGATTTCTTCAACTTGAAAATTTAAAGAAAAACACAAGGTACAATATAAGTAGATATAAAATTATGAATAAAGCTCTAAAAAGTACATAAAAAAGGTGCACTTAAAATCTTAATATATATTTCAATTGACAACTTGCTTCTTTTATAAATGTGAGACGTCAACACAAAAGCATACTGGAGATAATATTTGTACAAAGTTGATCTTATCTAGAGGAACACATTTCATTAGTTTCAGTCTGGAATAACAAGGGGCGTAAAATCAGGTAGGAGGGCATTAACTCATCTTATCTCTGAACAAAGCCAGCTGAGACGATTGGAAATAGCAATAAAGATTCTATATTTTCGTAAGGGCGACAAAAATTTGGGCAAAGTTATGCCACTGTGAATAAGCAAAACAGCCGCTACATCACAAACAAATATCTAAACAATGTTTCCCATTCAGTGAGACAACTTTTTTTTCACACAGGATGGAACTCCGTGTCAAGGCCTCCTAAGACCCAGGGCTTCCTCGGAGACCACTTGTGGGTGACCTCCTCTCTAAACACGAACCCCTTGGACCACTATATCTAGACGGGTACACTAAGATATATATACCTGTTACAAGCAAATTGTCTTCGCAAATGAAACCTTAATTATTTTGTCGTCAAATAAACTCCTTTGACGAATATAAATTTAATAAAAAAGGAGGTTCATAACCACGTGTTAGATATTTCAAATATTAATAGTATTTTAGTTGTAGATCAATGAAGAAGAAGATATCATTGTTTTAATAATTTCTCCTAAACTACTTTATATGATTTTGTATGAATTACTAAGATTTTTTGGAGTTTTATCTCATAATTATATCTGCACAAAGGGAAAAAAAAAGATTTTCATTTTACAATTTATACATGTAACCATTCGATAGTAGGTATACCACAAAAATGTGAAGTTTTTAAAATAAAAAAAAATAAAACTCATGCTTCAAAATATACAATAGAAGTATTATAATTTAAAGCATATAGACAGTCAGTTTCAAAACCATTTGCATCCACCAAAACAATTAACATGAAATGATTTTTTTTTTTTGTGCAAATGATTTATATTTGTATTTTTATTTAGAAATAGAATTATAAGTTATTACTAATCTTCCATATAAGAGATTACATTTCAAATAGTCAAATACTTTATTTTATGAAGAGGTAGTAACTATTTTGGTTTATCTCCCAAGATCTCACATGCAGTTCGGGTTATGGACTGGGAGCTTTTGATGGGTCTGCATAAAATTAAGATAACATATGCATTTTTCAGATATTTTTATTAAAAAAAACTGAGCTGCAAATTCAATCATTGAGAATATATTTCATTCAATGCAGTCTCCGTTGGATTCAATACCAGCATCAGTTCGATCCCTGACCTGTATGTGTGCTCTAAAAACTATAAATTGATCTAAATTATTGCATTCCAAAACGAAGAAGTCAATTAGGGAGACTTTTGGGTGTTGTGATGACCTCTTTTGTGATTCAAGATAGTTTGAGACAGAATAATCCATCAGATTTGTTTCGTGGAAGCTAAGACGATCAACCTGATGTGCTCAGGTACCCCAAATGTATACTTCCAAGGATTTCCTATTTACCTACAGGGTGAGGACTCAAAAATTAAAATAAACTTTGAGGTCGTCTTGCTTCCGTTCTAAAAGTATGATAATTGTGTACGTGACGGCATTAGGAAGAACGGACCAAAAACTACAATTTTATGTTTGTCTTGTTTTTGAGTAGTTAAAAATGTTTGAGCAACAAGGAGAACGGCAGAGGGTTTGCAATACCCTCATTGCTCAAGCCAACAAGTAAAAAAAAAAAAATCAGAGCGTTTTCTCCTTTATTTTGACAAAAAATAAATAAAAAATAACATTAATGTACCAGTCAAACTCGACGTTTTCCATTATTCTATTAACATTTTCGATGATTGGCCTACGAGATCGAGTTTTGTCTTTGACGTCCATATTACCAGAACGAAATCATTTGAACCACTGCATTGCTGTTGTATTCAATACTGTATTGGTTTTATCACCAGCAATATTTTTTTGTTTGCCACCTGTTCTGCCTTTCAACTTGGTCGTAGTGATATAGACGAATGTATCTTTTTTTTTCTTCGATTTTGGAACGCTGCACTGTAACACACAACCGGTTTTACCAAAGGCAAATTTGTAAAGAACTTTTTTTAATTTTACATATAATCTTTAAGCATACATTAAGTTTTATTTTGATGCAATAAATTAATCTAGAGGTAGTACTCACTAAAGACACCTTGCAAAAAATGCGCATAACTTTTTACTTGAACTAATAAAAAAAATTAAATAATACTGTAATTATTATTTAGTTGTGGGATCCTGATATTTTAGGGGAAATTATAAACTTTAGTACAAAAATAAATATTTTTTCTTCCGAAATACATAAAATAACTGAAGAAAATACTCACTAAAGGGCAAAGCTTTCCTCTTTAATAAAATTGAGCTATGTAGCTCAATATGATCCAAAGTTATAGTAAAATATATATTTTTACATTATGTGGTACTTGTTACATTTTCGATTTCTAACTTTTGCATAAATCCTGGTGACTAACAAAAGAAACAAATTAACAAACATTACCTAAAACATAACTTCTCTTGAACATTGTTGGGACGGTAATTACTTTATTACTTTTAAAGAAAATGAAAAGTTTGTCAGAAGTAATAACTTCTTTTGAAATTAATGTGTAAAAAAATATCATTTAAACTACATTTTTTTTCTTCCTATTTTTGTGCTATAAATATGAACTAACTTCCTTTTAATCAGTTTAATTTCCTTTTTATATTATTATATATAGTATGTATGAGCAATGATGTGTTTATATGGAAGAACATGGTACTTTCTTTTTCTCGCATATGCTTTCACATTGTTGGAGCATCAACATAATTTGTTGAGCCTTATTTTGTATTCAATATTTATTACCATAGAGTTTTCCCCATCACTTATGTCAATTAAAGTCTCATATATATAAATATCTTTATTTAACAAAATAGATTTTCTCCTAAACTAGTCATCTGATTTTAATAAGGAATCCTGGAACTCTTCCAGGAACCTGGATATCGTCTCTAATTTTGGAACTTTATGATGATATATTGGTGTTTCACTCAACTTCACGCCACAAAAATAATCCTATGGGATTGAAATCTGTTGAGCTTGAATATCAAACACTAGGTCGTCAATCCATAAGAGTCTTAGGGCACACAATTTAAAAGATTTCAAGATTTCACCTTTGTGCTGAATTAGTCGTTTTTAATACCTATAATCAATAAGTAGACATAATTCAGTGTAACAGTGTAATAAATCACTTTTAGAAGGACATTGGAACAAATCTTCTATATGTAAAGTTTTTCTTTTAAATTTTATAACTGAATTTGTTATATAAAAATTTTGCATTTATATTTGTAACTTTAGTTCACTTATTTAACAAATTATCCAAATTGGCTTAAACGATTAAAAAGCTCTATACCCATGTTACTTTACTTCATTTTAAGCTGATATTCTTTGTGGTTTTTCCTAAAGTATTAAGATAAAATGTTTTCTTAACTTTTTCTATACATCCCAGTGTTTTAATAAACTTTATCTTCTGTTCTTTTTTAAACCTTTTTTTTATGAGAAAGTTCTATTTATAGTAAATCATTTGAACTGTTATTACAACAACAATTAATCACTTATAAATACTTTTTTCTATAATACTTATTTTCCACTTTATAAAGAATACTTTTATAAACTTAGGAGAATTAAACGATTAATGTGTACAACTATGAAACAATTAATCATTAATGTTATATACTTTATTGTTCAATATCGAAAGACAAAATTTGAAATTCGATTTATCATAGGGACGATGATACATTGATGCCTAAAGTTGAGAACAATTAGTTGTATATTGATCAAATGTTTTTCATTGATATTTAGATTACTATTTTAACACTTTTCAATCCCATTCTTAGATTTAAATAATATTTTTTTTTTTTGCAAAGTCTAATGATTTTTCAAATTTGTTTTTTGTAAGTCATCAAAATCCTGAAAATCAGAATTTTTTTACTATTCTTTAGTCTCCTAAAATAAAATGAACTCAACTACATGATAAATATTATTTTAAGAACATCATTTGAATTTGGTATCATTTTCTTAACAGTAACATATTTTTGCACCTGTTTTGTTTACCTCAGTTCTCTCATTAAAAAAAAACGAATCTAAAAAATGAATGTCAATGGCTTATATTTTAAGGAGAGAGTTTTTTAAAATAAAATGTTTACATATTTTACTAACAAAATAATTATTAGATTAAAAAAAAAATTGTTGAATGGAAATATTGATTTGATTTTAAATTTCCTTACGACTAACAACGCGGACAGTATGTTAATCCAATGGCTTAAGAGACGAATTCTTATTTTTTTTGCAGGAGAGGGGATAAAAAAATTTGTAGCTATATTTTAGACTAGATTTTTTTACAGTCAGATATTTGACATATCTTAGCAAATAATAATACAAAGGTCATATATTACCTGAATGTACCATATTACTTGGCCAAATATTAATAGTTTGCCCTCATTTGGAGTTTAATTATAAATGTGATAATTAAAAAAATTTAACAAAGAAAATATATTTTTGTTTCTATTAATAATAATATATTTTAACACTTCTAAACATATCAAAAAATGCTTAAAATCACAGGACTTACCATTGTTTCTTCAAAAAAGCAATACTATATAAGGAAAACATGATTAGCTGTAGATAATTCATAAAAACTAGATAAAACATCTTATACAGAGTAAGAGAGAGGACTATGCCGCAGGTTATTCTTTGAGTCTATGAGTAGACAAAAAAATGGTTTACTTTTCCCCAAAACTTACTCCAGTTTAGTCCCAAAACTTAAAAAGTTCGGTCCTTAATAACGTCACTCAACTTTATTTCTTATTTTAAATCAATTATAGTACTGACAGACAGAAATGACGGTCTTAAGGACCGGTCCTAAGACTGGAATGAAAATAAAAGGACTGACACCATACAAGATCTTTGTAATTTTCCCGCTCATTCACAAAAAAATATATTTTTATGCTTTTCTGCATAATTTCCCTGAATAAACTTTTTTTAAGAAATCATATCTTTAAAAAAATAATTTTACCTTAATTTTTCTAAAAAAAGTTTTCATCTCCACCTAAAAAAGTTATAGTAAGAGCAGAAATTCCAAAATTTAGGGAGGGATACTGCCCCTTCAGCCCACCTTGACGCCCCTGTATATAAGTAGAATAAAAAGTTTAATATTTTTTAACTAGTGCTTACTCACAATGTATGAATTATTATTATTTTTTTCTCCTTCGCTCTCATTTTCCATACACAGAAGTATAAAAGTGTTTATCCCTTTTATTTGAGTTATGAGACTAAAGCATTAATTTTTTCTATAAATGAAATGAAAGATTTATAGCTTATAAACTCAAGTCCCATATGGGTTTGTAGGTATGTATGTTCCAAATTTATAAACATACAACATCAATGTACGAATGCTCATACATATCTTTAGCATACATTAACGATAAGAACTGGAAAAGAAAAAACAAAGTTTGGATAGATGTATGTAGGCTTATACATTTTACTAAATATAAATCATGCTTTCATTTGTCTTAAAAAAGCTTTCTGAAATGAGTAATGAACATTTGTCATTCCAAGGAGAATGTATGCTTATAATATCATCAAAAGGCTCTTAACTCTAGTTTAGTAAGTACTTTTTATGACCAGTCGTTGTTTTAAGGGTCAAAATGACACGCTTATAAAAATATGCCGGAAACAATTTGTACGAGGTGTTTTCAAAAAGTAAGAGGACTTTGTATTTTTTTAGGAAAAAATAATCTCCCTTGGATACAAAGAACTTGTACCAAGTCTTTTTCCAATCCTGGATGCACTTCTCATAAGCACTTTTTGTTAAAGATTTGAGCTCTTCCAGCGATGTCGTCTTTATATCCTCAATCATTAAAAATACCAATAGGTCTTTTCAGTTTTTGGAACAAAAAAAGTCACATCTGGTGAATATGGTGGCTGAAGCATGATTGTATTGTTGTTTTTGGCCAAAAAAAGTGTAAGGATGTAAGGAAAAACCTGTATTAATTTTTTATATAAAATGTAAAATTATTTTTAAACAATATCCAATATAAATCTAAGTCACATATGTAAAAAAATATATATATTATCCTGTTATATAACTTACACGATAATAGTATAAAAAAAGACCTTTTACTCTCGGCGTCTCTATGCTTGGATGTTACCTCATCACAAGACCTATCAACGGCTCTCAGTATCAACATCTCAAAATTTTTTGGAAGTCAGTCATATGCCAAATTTTAAATCGTCCTAATATATGTCAAAACATTCTCAATTTGTCTTTAGCGTAGTGAATTAACAAACCCTTGAAAGGATAATCAAATGGCATTTGGCATTCTTTATAGGATAATTATATTAAATAAGATCATTTTTGTAGAAAAGTCATTTTTCTCGAGAAGATGAAATGACAAAACTGGTTTTCTTTTACTTTCGCTAATTTTAAATCAATTTTGGGAAAGTAAGTATAAAATAAAGTCTGAAAAATATCAAAAAGAGGTATTATTCGTAATTTAAACTGAAAAAGGAGCCAATTTGACATGTAAGATGAGATGAGGCTTAAATACATACAATAGAATCTCACAACTCTATCAACCAATTATGTTTCATTTTTTTAATATGTGTACCTCATCATTCTTGTAAAAATCATATTTTATAATATACTGGGTGGTCCATTGAAATCTAAAAAACACTAATTCGATCATTAATTAAGGTTGATGTATTGATATAAATTGATATTTCAATGTATATTAAAACAATACCAATTGGTTATAAAGAAAAGCAAACTTGACCACTCTAACATACGTACAAGTCAATAAAATGACACTAGAACGTGATCGACGAATTTCTAATGGCAACCCCCTCGATTTAACCTTTTAGGTGCATGTCGAGTGAAAGGACTGCAGTTTCTGGCATCCAAACACCGAGGCCCTCAATGCCACTGTCAGTTAACACTGGGACACCATGCTAAAGTACTACATCAAAACCAGTTCCAGGCCTTCTGCCGGCACCTGTAAGCCATCATTAAAGCTAACGGTGGCTACATTAATGATTAACAGAGCTGAAAAGTACATCTTTTTATAATATTAATTTTGATGAAATTCTATTGATAATTAAAATATTATCTCTTCTTGTAGTTTAAAATTCAAAGTGTATAGATTTTGATGGACCACTCAGTATTGAGATAATGCTTTGATCTCTGCTATGTTTCATAGAATAAGACAAAATAAAAATTATCGGGAAATAAAGAAGAAATAGGGTTTATAATGATGGGTGAGTAATGAATCACGGATCAGGGAGATCATGAGTCTATTTGGAAAGTGCACATCGACAAGTGAAACAATATTCATATTCATGATCTTAGTTGGGGCTTGCAGAAATGTAAGAAATCCCACCAATAGAAAGAAAACAATGCTTCAACAGTAAAAACTGAGGCCAAAGTTCGAACCATTAATATTTAAACATAAAAAGACGGTGCATCATAAAAAGACGGTGCATCTATCATGAAGCCAAATCTTTAAGAGGGGAAAATGTATGCAGCAAAATTATTGGCCGTGAAAATGTTCAAGTAAAAATTACATAAAATCTTTATTTTGTCAAAAAATATATTTTTCAAATATGTGTACATATTCTTTATAATAAAAAATGTCAACCTTTTTTTGTTCCAACTAACGCTAGAAACGTAGTTTCAATTGATTTGACACATTTCAAAAATATATTTGGAGGAGAAAAAATACTGGCATATGTGAGTACTTGAATATCATTTTAACACATGTAAATATACGTATAAATGCTTAAGCATTTTAATAGAAAAAATTGTGATATGATTTTCTCCATTGTTTAGAGATGTTCAAACTTGATGTTGGGTTTTGTTTATAGTCGAATGATGGAGTTATTTTATAAGCAATATATTTTATCCTTCCCTTCAAAATTAGTTAAAAATATAGTGATTCAATTTCTGGAAATAGAAAAGGCTTTAATAATATTTTGCTAATATAAGTGTTTTAAAAATTGACGCAGTTGATCCCTAAACACAAAGGCAATCAAGGAGGATTTTTCTCAAAAATGAGTCTGAAGTAGGGATTTCATTCATAATTTTATAATATTTCCAGTTTTTTCCATTAAAACCTCAAAAATAAATACTGCTGATGTTTGATTTGACCGAGTTCCTCATTTCACCTTTTTCTTATTATTAATCCAAAATATAATCATTAGATTTTTTTACTATTACACCCCTTAGGGGTATAGACGGGATAGCCACCTCCCCCCTAAAGCCACGGATAAGGGGGAAAATATGGAAGACTTGACCAATCTGCATTATATATCTTCCACCATTCCCATTACCACAAATAATAAAATACACTACATGTCAGCACTAATTGAATCGCTTATAAATTAAGGATTCCAAATATTTACTCTTTCAATTATAAAACAACTTTAATTTAATTTTTCAGATTTAATTATGCACCATGAAAGACTTCACACCTTGATATGCCCTTTTCCTTTTTTACAAAAGTATACTTCTTATAATAATCAGTAGATTTTTGATTATCAAATACATAAGTGTATCAAATCATTTTTGTTATGTGTTTACGCCTATCTTTGTATCATTGATGAACATCCCCTTGTTTAAATTCTGTTAGTATGGCTATCAATGCCAGTTAGAACATGTTCCTCTAGCGTTGCGTTGATCCTTATTTAGAACAGAAGACTGCAGTCCAATCCAGTTAGTCTTGGTCCAGAAAGTTCAGTCCTGTATATAACTCGTAAAAATGATTAAGTTTGGTCTTTGATGAAGTCACTAAACTTTTATTCTTTTTTTTTTTTTTTGCTTCACTTATAGTACTGAAAGTCTGAAAGACCGGCCCTAAGACTTGCCTGACCCAAATAAATAAGGACTGACACAACTGTATATTCCCCCTTTCTTTAAAATATATTCTTTTGCTGCTGTTAAAATCAAACAAAACGAAAACGAGCAGAGAACCAGTTGAAAAGGACTAAACGGGAAGGAAACTATAAATGCTTATGAAAAATAAAGTTTGTGGATCTAATAATTATAATCAAACGAAAGTAATCCGTCATAGTCCTACATATAAAATCCTGAGATCTCTGGATATATTTCAATGAGTGGCATCTTTGGTCTAAACTACAGATTCCAACTAATTTAACTTCTATTTCTTTTAACCAACTATTTTATAATTAATTCTTTTTAAGTGGCGGACATTGATCTTAAAATTCACATTGATTTCTGGCTACAATTAAAAATAAAGTTAAGTGGATTATACTTAAAAGGCCACATTTGGGCAAGATTAAATTTTTTGATTCACTAAAAATCTTTAGACAACTGCTAAGATTTCTGATTATATCAAATCATCTGAAAGGTTAAAATGTCCAACCTCAAATTTGACCAAGTGTGTAAATAAAATGCTTATATGTGGTTGGCTGAAAAGTTAGTAGTATAAAACATAGATGGTGCTACTAGTAGTTTAATTACCTAATGTTTAGTTTAAATTAATTTTCCAACAATACATGTACAAGTTAGTCAGCTTTCGGAGAATTTATTTTTAAGAAAAAGCATTGTGAGTAAATTGTTAAAAAAATGAATTTTGCATTTCTTTTTTGTGAAAAAATGCTGTGAAATCCAAAAATTAGGGCAATAAATATAATTAGGAATTTCTTTCCGTAAAATTAACCGTTTAAAAATGATTTACAACAATTAAAAACAAGACGTAATGAGCGTCAAAGACAATACATGTAGCTTATATCTGAAAGAAGCAGATACCGAGGGAAACATAATAAAAGTTCACATAAATAATTTTGAAGGATCGTAAAATACAGTTCATTGCAATAGTTCAGACTATACCGATATCAAAGAAACATGTTGGACAAATCTTGTATAAATATTTGGATATTCCAAAGCTGTATGCAGAATTAGTGCCACACAACCTCACAATCGATCAAAAGTAGGTAGGTGTTTAAGATTCGGAGTAATTTTTAGCATAATTCAACAATAATAATTACAACTTTTTATACTATATATACCATCATTTCGCTCAAAAGTCCAATTGACAGTCAGCTGAGTGTACAACACACAATTAACCTAATTCAAAGAATGGAAAGATGCAACATTAGGCTGGCAAGTTTATGGCATTAGTTATTTGGGGCGGTATCGTTACCTCAAAAAAAGCCAAATGATTAACTTCGCGTTTATAACTACGTATTGTTGAAGCGTATGAAGGATAAAATCACACAAAAAAAGCTATATTTGAATAATAAAAATGTTCCGCTTCATCAAAACAAACCATTGTGTCACAAATCTTTGAACCCGATAGCAAAATTTCACGGATTAGGCTACAAATTAACTTTTCATCCACTGTATTCCCAGTGAGTTTTTCTTATTTGCTAAAAAGAATACTCACTCGAAAAAATTCAGAAGTAATGAAAATGTAGTAGCTGAAACTGAGGGGACAATTTTTGAGACTACAGAGGAATCGTACTATAAAAATGTAATTTGAAAATTGTATGACCGCTATAATTGTTGAATTGATGTGTTTACTATTTATGTCAACCAACTTTTAAAGCCAATCTGTTTCATGCGTATATCTATGAAATAAACAAATTATTTTGAATACTTTTATTTATATTGATTGTTTTTTAAATTAACAACTTTTTCTTATCTAAAATTTTGAAATGTGACATCAATTTATTAAATCAACTGAAATGACCCATAGTGTCAATTCATATTCATACAATTTCATATTTACTGAAAAATGAATTATTTTTTGACTTCGTGAGTTGTCAAGGCAAACAAACTATTTATAACACCATTTAATGACTTTTTTTTATAAATGAAATTGAACCAGCCTCTATTTTTCAGCTGGAGTACATTACAACTATTTTGTGATACAATTGTATTTTCTAAAAATTGAAATGTTGTAGTTATATAAATCTTCTGAAAACCAATAATACCATCATTATATAATAATTTTTTTAGTAATAATATATTCAGAGAAAAAAAAAAAATATAGCATGACTATATTTTCTATGAATGAACATTTTTTATTCAATTTGATTTTCTTCCTTTCTCTTTAAGAAAATATTCCTTCAATAGAATCAATTCAATTTGATTCACGAGTAATATAAAATGAAATTCTTTAAATTATAGTTATGCAAATTTTACATAATATATTTTTTTTCATTATCTTTGCAAATGAAACAAGGGATTTTTCTAAAAAAATAAGCAATTGGTCGTCTGCATTAGATGGGTTGTTGTTACCTTACAGGCACAGAACGAATTCATTGATTCACATCCATTACCAAACACATCGTCGGAATAAATTAACCGAGAAATTAATTTAAGTATAGAAAGTGCTAGAAGATAATGCTATAAATGAGCTTAATCTATGCCCCGTCTAAAGCATTAAGTTGCCACTAAAATCCAGTCATAATATACTAAATGCTTATATACTCCCTTTCATAGAAATTCTCTAAACTTAGGTAATGTTGTAAAAAAATATTTGCAGTCTTTCTGATGCTTTCGGTACTTTAATGAAATATGCAAAGTCTTAAGAATATTCCATATATAGACCAAGTTAAGCTCTATCAAGGAATTAAAAGAAAACAATTTTGTCCTACCAGGTGGACTGTGTAAGATGAAATTTGAATTCATTCTCAGAAAATTATAGCTGTAGCCTTAATATAAGTTTTTTTCAAACGAAGGAAGAATTTGGGCGAGAGTCTTTAGTACCAGGGTATTTTCTGCTATTGACAAGAATTTTTTTGCAAAACAAGTCATTACTGTCGTAGCGGAATACCAAGCAGAAAAATGTACTTTCTCTTGAGATAACTATTCTAATGAAGTAATAAATTAAGAAGATATTTTTCATTTAATGATTAACAATAAACACACATCTTTATCAAAAACATAAATGACAAAACTATTGATATCATGGTCAATTTTGTTAATTAAAGATTTGATAAAGTAGATTATAAAATTGATATCCGCCTCAAAAAAGTATATTGAAATCTATCAAAGGGGAAATTTTAGAACTAAGTTTTCAGTGAGTCTGCAATTTTTACCAAAACGACATCAAAAGTACAGAGGTACAAATAATCTTTTTGCCTTCCATCCCTTTCAAACTTGGATTTGACACAAAAAATTAAATATTAGTGAATTAATCTAATTTTGTAAGAGATTGAATCATAGTAAAAGAAATTGAGAAATATTTATCGTTCTTTTCTAACAATAAATATTGGTTTATTTAAAAAATTGCAATTAGCAACATTTAAAAAAATTCAAACTTTTTTTCCCCCCTCTCTCCTTATTAAAAAACTAAAATTAAAAAAAATCTAGGGAACGCCCCTGACTGATAATAAGTAATTTTTAATACAATACTTAAACTGTGATGATTGTACAGATATACATACAGTATTGTCAAAATATTTTTAGCCTTTAAGATTTGATGCGCAATATATTGGTAGAAATGTATCTTCAATTTAATTGGTTCTAACTTAATCTGAGGTCAATACTTCTCTGCTAGTATAAAACGAATAGAATGAAAGTTATTTATATGTGTGGAGATGCATATTCTAAGAAAAACTGTAATAAATCACTGCACCAAATATGTTTGATTTTAAGACCTTCATTTAATGTCAGTTCTGTAAAATATCACATCTAGAAGATTCGAATGACTATAAATACAAACGTAGAATATTTGTATACTAATGGTCGATAAATTAAACTTTATTTCATTATTGAGTAAAGCCAGAATAAAATTTTTATCTTACATGATCTACAGGAAAAATAATATCAAATAAAATAATTAAGTAATATGAAAAATAAGAACAATATAATAAAAAACAAAATAACGTAAAAAATACAGTGCAACTGTTTTCGAGTTAAAGTATTAAATAAATTACATAAAATTTATAATGAAAAAAAACGTCAAAACAGTCAAAAAATTATTCAAAAAACAAATTTAAATTAGGAGGAGTTATCACTTTCAAAACATTCAAGTGAAGTTTCACAATCCATAATATGCACACTTGAAGTATAAACAATTAGAGAAACTTTGCTCTGCATTCTATAAAACAATATGAGTTTCTGTAATAATAGCGTTTATTATTTTTTCTTCATGTCTCGAATAAAACAATAAAATATCACTAATCTTTATAAAAGGAAATTTCATAAAAAGTTAACTGAGTTTTTATAAGATGTATTAAAAAAATCAATTATTGTTATTCCATTAATGTATATCTCAAGGAAAAAATTTGAAAATATGTTTACACGAGGGTTGGACTCGACGATATCCTTTAACCTCATTCACATTTTTGACAATTAGACTTCCAGAGTGTGGTGCATCTTTGACATCAAAATTATTGGAGTAGAATTGACGTAAAAAAAATACTGCATAATTGGTTGTTAAAGTATCATGATCATACACACTATTCCCTTTCACAGCTGCCTGACATACGCTTTCGCCATGTTCGAAGAACAGCCCTAAATATGCCATATTTTGTCTTTGATGTTGTCCATTTTTAACGTGCACTCAAAGAATACTGAGTTAAATAATCACAAAACTGTCAATAAAAAGGTTTTTTAAACGAAATTATAATTTCCCCTCGATTTAAATCCCTAAAAAGTGTAGGAGAACTGAAATATTTCCCGCGTGATAAAATCTAGTCCTAGTATAATTTCTATTAATTTAAAGTTTAAATAATCACAAAATTAAACCACCATGAATTAATTAATATTTATATATACTTTTTTCCAGAATTTGAAGAATCAAATCATGACAACAAACCTTTGGGTGGAGCAGTATTGGTATGATTATAAGCTTCAATGGGATCCAACAGAGTATGGGGGAGTGGACATGCTTCATGTTCCATCAGATCATATTTGGAGACCGGATATTGTTCTTTACAATAAGTAAGATTATTTTTATACGACTTTTAATTATATTATAAGTTATCTTTTATGGGAATTACAGTTGGTTTTAAAATCAAACTGAAAATATTGATGATGTAGGGTATTTTGTAAACTTTTAATACCCTATACGACTATTCCATACTAAATCTTAGGGTGAATATGACCGTATTTTAAAAGTTATCCAATTCCTTTGAAACTAAATTTGAACTTTTTACGGAACTTTATAAAATAATATTTCTATTCATATTATCAATTATAGTCAGAAATGTGATTTCTGGAGAAACATGACTGATAGTTTTTGTCCTTTAATGAATAATTTTAAATTTATAGGTGAAAAATTAAAGCATTTAAATTTATTTATTCTGCTATGAGGGAAAACGTAATCCATAGGACTGAAAATATGCAGGCTCTTATAATTATAATTTAATATTTTTAAAGAAAAAATAAACTAACTAAGACATAATTTTCCAAAATTTGGTTTGTTCCATATATGGGACATCATGCATAGAAGTAATAATCAAATGCTTCAATTTCATACTTGAAGGAAATATTTTTTTTTTTTTCCAATAATCTAATTTTATATTTCCTCTTAAAGATTGTGCTAGTTTAATTTTATTCATCAAGAAAAAAACACTAATATTTCATGTTTTTCCACAATAATAATATTCATAATTAAGTTGGTTATATTTATATAAATAGAATGGAAAATAAAAATTAACCATATTTTAACCATCACATTAGAGCCTCCAAAAGTTGTACATTCATTGCTCAGATTAATAGATTGCACTATAAATTCACTCTTTCTTACGTTTTTTTTTTTTTTTACCAAATACGCCTTTTTTCTATTTTACTTCGAGTATAATATATACGTAATGAAAAAGAGAATTGAATTTAAAATCTCGTTTATAATAAGTTCTTTTAAAGTAAAATATTATTTTTGGGTTATGTCTATCTTATATCATCAAAATAATATTTCATAAAAAAATGTTATTTTATTTCATTTAGACATTATTTTCTTGTTAATTTCATATGTAATATCTTACTTATAGAAAAATAGTCTTTAGTTGGTCGAAGAAGAGGAACAAAAAAAAAGAGTGTGCGTGGCATAAACTATCTAAAAAATACTATTTTATGGACTTTTTGTTATCATAATTGGAGTCCACAGTTTTAAAATGAGTCATTAGACAATTCCAAAAAAATCACGATTTCAATGTCATTCTTGTAAAAATTCCAGTGCCGATTCTTTAATAGATTAAAAAATAGTTAAACACACCATTTTGTCGTAAATTTCTAAAAATAACAATTGTTGCCCCAACCGCATGCGTTTAAACCCCATTTGTGCTTCAGTTTGTGTTCAATATCTTTCTTTTCAGTTTTGAGCATTTAAAATCATAGATTACTTAATACTGATATTTTATCAAATTATAAAACTAAGTCATAAATTCAACAGGTTGTTTTATGCATCTTGACGGATATATTTTTTATTTCTTTTTTCTAACATTAAAAGTAATTAATAGTTAAATATCTTTAATACATAACAATTAAAGAAGCGAAATAGAAAATTAAACATTATTTTCGTGATTCCGATCCAAGACAAATTACCCGATTCTCCAATTCTGGATAATCGTCCAATTACTATTTAGGATTTTATCATTCCGTAATTGGAACTCAAAAATGATCCTATTCCTGTTTTCGGTCAATATCTTCAAAATAGTTGCGAACATACTTTTTTGTATTGACCTCAATGATATTCTTAATGTTATTTGTATTAATATTGGGGCTTCTGCTAATTCCATTCTTTCATTTAATGTTTTCATCCCCTTTCAATTTCGTTTTAACATTAAAAACAGCCTTCATGGCCACTCAAATTAGCTTTGAGATCTCCGTTGGAATGTGACCTGCAGGAAGTGAAGTTTTGACCCTGAGTAGTATCTCCAATTCTGACGTTATTCTTAGGTCAATTAACCCCCTGTTGGTGAATATCCTTTTTATGACGCAGAACTGTATAAAAATTAGAAAGTATTTAATTAGATTATACACAGTTGAACGATTATTGCATTAAAATCATTTAAATTTAATATTTATTTTTTTATTAGATCTATTTTGCACCCGTAAATATCAATTAAAATACTTAAAATATTTATATGAATTTAAGATTTTGAGAAAAAATTAATCTTTATTTTAAAATAATCCGAACAACATGAATTTTGGGTTTTAAGAAAATATAATTTGTTATTTTTATGGTAAAAGTCTTAAATTACATTTCTAGAAATAAATAATACTTCAAGCGAATTTCCAAGAATTTAATCAGTACTCATGCGTTTTTATGAGGTTGATTTTATACCTTAACATAATAGATTCAATATTATAATTTTGTAGTTACAGCTATACGCCTCCCGCAATACAATGAGAAGCATTAGAATTCAAAAGAAAAAGTAGTTTTCAAGCAAAACTGTTAATGAAATTCATTTAATCTCAAATAAAAGTTGGTAATGTACTGAAAAATGGTAAAGAAGGCATTATTAAAACAATAAATAATTGTATATAATTCGATTTAATATTTCAGGACCATACTAAAAAATATTGGCGATATAAGTTAAATTCCAAAGAATAATTAGTATTTTTTATAAATTCTAGTGTGTATAATACTGCAAATCAAAAACCAAAGGTTAAAAAATAACAAAAAAGTTCGATAACAACTGATATTTTATAGATACAATACACCAAACACATTTTTTAAATCAGTCACTTACAACTTTAGAATTTTGAATTGTAAGAGTTGGCAAATTCTTAGTTTACACCCGGTAAAACAACATAATGGCGTACAAAATAATTATATACAAATTTTTGGTATTTACATATGAACAGTATCGTACATATATATAATTATTGACATGCAGAAAATAAGATTGTCCTTAATGAAAAAGGAAGTGCTGTCCTTTGTATACCTTGATTATAATCTAATAGTCGATCTTTCTCTGAATACATAGATTGAGCCTTCAATCAAAGAACCAAGGAAATAATAAAAAAATATATACATAATGATATAGCGAGAGGGGGAGACTAATGTACACATACAAAATAAATTATTTTGTTCCTTGGTTTTCCGAAATTTTTTCTCTATCCTTCTTAATTGCATCACTTATGACTATTCCATTTGGAGACGAAAAATGAGATTACTTTCATCTCTATACCTATCTAAACATTTAATTTAATTTGTCAATTATACTTATAAGTATTTGTTTGAGAGGTGCAGCGCGATGGGGTTTAATGGAAACAATTTCCTTGTTATATTTGTTCAGTTAACAAAATACTAATTTTATAGAAATATATAATGGGAAAACAGCTGGAAATATTATATTTAATGTCTTTTTAAGCAACATACGAGGGTGGTTTGCAAAGTTTTCGATCAAACAAAGATATAATAAAAAAAATTCTGTATTTAGTTTTTTCAATATGTAGTCTCCTTGTCACCTACACACGTCTTCCAGCGACATTCCCATCTCAGTGAACTCACAAAAAGTGCTCGGTGTTTTCCTTAGTTTTGTTTATAACGCAATTACTCCTAGTTGGATTGACTTAGAGGCGTCAATTTTAACACAACAAGCCTTTATATGTCAGTTATTGTATAAATATATTTCAAGGTTAGACTTTCAAAACAATTATTTACTGCTATCTCAATACTCAATATTTTCCATTTTCACAAAAACACTCACATCAACTTATTCAAACGACTGTTTGATAACAACTGTTTCCAAAAAAAATAAAACTTTGGTGATTAACTTTCGCAATTTGATGAATAGATGTAACTAGCTTTTTTATAAGTGCTGTCATATTCACACTCAGAAACTTTTCAGACCACGCTCGTATGATGCAAAAACTTATTTCATACCTTGCATTCATCAAGTCAAGATATATTTGTAGATTATAATCTATGCAAAAATAAGACAAAAATATTTTGCATTATAGCATAAAGGACTTACAATTTTGTAGATTTGAATAAATGATTGTCTAGAAAAAAAAAAGTATTGTACTTCAAAAATATATTTAATCCATTAAACTTGAAAACGTCCAATAAATTTCAAAAAACATAACCAAATATATCAGAAATCGCTTCTTTTTATTTTTTTTAATAAAATGTAAATATTACTAAGGTTAGAAAATCCGTAACGTTAATTCGTTAATCCAGAGTTAGAAAAAAGGTATACATTTTGTAATTCAAAAAAGCCCCTTAATGTAATTAAAATCTCACATCCACACCAATAACTTGCTCAATGTATATTTTTTTATGTTCAAAATTCGTGAATACTTTACTTATAGCATATTTTATCCCTAATTAAAGTACTCAAAAAATAAATGACAACGAAAATGATTTGATTGTTCATATATGCAAGTTTTTAAGTTCATGCACGACTTGTATTCTTATAATTATAATAATCGACAAAATTATGAAATAACTTAATTTATAGAACATCAATGGCTTGAATGTATTTGCTGAAAAGACTCTCTTCTTAGATGCTAATGAGATCTCTTTTAAATCAATGTGCATATTTTGTGTGTGGGAGAGGGGGGGAAGATGATCTATTATGTTTAATGGGTTCTCATTGGATGAAGCTTTTGAATAAATCATGTTTAAGTATAATGATGGAAGACATTTTTTGAATATGGCTTTGCTTAAGTATATGACTGAATGGATAACGAAGCTGATTCATTACTGAAATATTACATAACATATGTACACTTAAATACCTTGTAGGCACTATGTATATTGATAGATGTAAATAATATTTAGACACAAAGTATTACAAAAAATAGCTCAGGTTTCTGGGAAACCACCATGCTTTTACATGAAACCTCTTTCTTGTAAAAGATATTTAAATAAATATAGGAGGTCTATTCGACATAATATTCGGTCTAAGGTTAATCTCCGATATCCCGGGAAACGGGATTCCGGAGAAAATACTAAGAGATAATAGTATACAAAAACACAAACAACAATCATGAAAAACTATTCCAGATATATCAAAAATATTTCCCGATTAGAACCCCGAACTCAATTAAGAACAATGTACTTCATGAATCGACTGTTGTTACACCTTTTTGTACTATCGTACTTTTTGACTTAGAGTTTAGGTTTATTACAGCTCAATATGACCTTCATTTCAGACCCATAGCGATTTGAAAAGAAATCCAAAGAAAAGTATAATCAATTCTTGATCTTCGAGATCATATTAGAACTAATTAGGAATTAGGAATATTTTTTTGATAACTGCAACAGGTTTGGCCGAATTTGATTGGGCACTGGTGAACGGTAATTGTTTGTTATGTATAAACAAAATATAAAGTTACACTATGGAGTTGAATTCTTTACATTTATTAATTATTTTGATATAATTTGTATCTCTAATTGAAACAAGTAATAATTGTAACATTGGAAATTAATTAATATTAATGTAATAAATGCTTTACATGTAAAACATAAAGAAGCGATTTTTATATCTTACAAAGCATTATGCAAGATAACAAAGCATAATAATAACCAAAGCTCGATTTTCTATATTTTTGCTTACCCAGTAGGAATACCTTTTTATTTTTTCTTCAAACACCGGTAAATGTCCACCATGATTCTCCATTATAACATATACATTTTTTTCCTTTTGTTGGTCTAGGTGATTGGGTTGCCCTTTGAAGCCCTTTATAATTTTTGATCAGACTCTTGGCAATTGAAATTGTAGTCAAGAAGTCAGGAACTGATATTTAATCATACAAACGAGATTCCTATTTGCACATGTTATTTCTGAAAAATCAAAAAAGATTCTTTGATAAAATCATGTTAGTTACTTGCAATCTAGATGGTATGAAGCAGTCCTTTGATGAATAGGATCAACTCCCCTATGCCTTTGTTGTAGAGTTGTATATTTGTGAGATAAAAAAATTATGAAAAGGAAAAAAATATAAATAAATATAACTGCTAATATGAGTATGTCTTCAGATGGAAATACAGTCTGAGATATCTATCTCCCAGCTCTGAAAAATAAATTGGCATCTAAAGACAGTAAAAACAGGCTTTTTATAGACCTGAAGTCTATGGTCAGTTTCCTAAAAGACCTACTAACACTGACATTGAAATTATCTTTTTTAGAAATCCTAAATTAGAGGGGGGAAATGTCCAGGTTAATTCTAGTATGCCCTGTGTATAAAAAGATTGTTTTTTTTAGAACTAAAATAGGCGATTGATGTTGGAGTGGCTTTGGGACATTGTGTAGATGAATTCGTTATTAGAAAAGAGAGAGGAAATTTTAATAGACTTAAAGGGACTGATAGGGGTCTAAAGGCACAAAGTAAGAACGAGGATGGAAATCCAATTATTTTTAATAAAAGTATTTACATACATACATTCTCCACTTGAAGATGTTACTCCGGGGGATATTGGAGATGTTATTAAATTTTTTGGATAGATAGTTGTACCACCTAGGGAATGTTGCTACCAGGACGGGAGACTTAAAGGTGTGAGGAACGATAATTTTATGCTAAAGGCTACCTCAACTGAAACAACTGAGAACAATAATGAAAAAGGACAGAATATTATGAATAAAGATGTGTCTAATATAGACGAACAGTCTTCGGCAAACGTGTCAAATAAAGACGGGGAAAAAAATACGCAACGGAAGGAAAAGGATATTCCTGCATGTTCTATTCCACAAATGGATGAGAAATATATCCTTCTTACCGATACTGAATGTGAAATTCTGCCTTCTAATAGGGTGAAAGATAGGGCTGAGGAACTGACAAAACCCCAATAAAGAAAAACATGTCAAAATAAGTGACTACGTTATAGCTACAAGAAGCAGGTCAGGATTTTCTTCTAAGAGGTCCACTTCAGACTAGTGGCTGTCACCTGATGCCAAGTAAAATCCGCTCAAACTGCAAAAAAAAAAAAAAATAGGTATATCAGTATCAAAGTGGTTTTTCTAAACCTATAACATGTCGTCTAAAAGTAATATTAATGATAGGGAGGATCAGATCAAATTAGACCACTTCTTCGAGAAAAGGAGGTTGGATAATATTAAAAGAAATATAGGTATGAGAAGAATCGTCTCTCATAATACTAAAGGGCCAAGAGAACGTAGATCCAGACATGCAATGATGAAAAGATTAATCTCTTTAAAACTAGACATAATTTGTCTGCAACATATCAGATCTAAAATGGCATCTACTTGCACTAGCTCCTATCCTTTATGCCTTCCTGCTAAATATGTTTATTTCTATACTGGAGTCAGTCCCTTTAGAGGGGTCCTCACCATTGTAGCTAAGTCAATTAGAAATGCGGCATGTTTAAGCATTATTCCAATGAAACTGAGTGGCACAGGATTAAAATATCTTCTCATGTCTCGGATTTTCTCGTTATCAACGCATATGGACCTAATAAGAAATCAACCTCTCTTTTTTCCAGTCTATTATTAATAACCGAAAAAATGATTACCTCCCTTTCATTTTGATTGGTGATCTTAGTGTTGATATTTCTAAGAAATATTTCACACATCCGAATACCTCTGTATTAATACAATTAATTCATGAACTGAAACTGTATGATGTGATGAGGATATCGAATGAGGAAAGGGATTCCTATTCATGGAGAAGTTGTAAGCTGTCCTCGAGGATCGATCTTGCTCTGGTCTCTAATCGTTGTCTATCTTTGACCTAGAAAGCTTCATATGTATTTGAACCTTCTTCCGATCACAAAATGATAAATTTAGCATTTTTCACAACTCCTGTAAATAGAAGTCTAAGGATCCCTAAATGAATCATGGATCTAGAATAGTATAAACTATAACTAAAACATAGTCTCAGGATATCTTACTATTCAGATCTATTTCAAATGACGCAATTATGATTTTTTCTTGTGAATGGGCAGCTGTTCATAGAATAATATGGATTAAAATACCTTTGTTTGACTCTAATAGTATTCATTATTCGACAACACTCTAACAAGAAACTTTTTTTAAAGAATTTGAGTGATCCAGTAGAGTTGGAAAATATTCAGGATAACTTTCTAACACTCCATGATCTAAATAGTAACTCGGTCTTCAATACTGGAAAAGTTATTTTCTCTTATATTTAGCCACTTTTTGCGGAAAAGATAATAATATTTAGAAAAATTATACTCTACAAAAATGATTCTTATGTTAGAATAATTTTTCTAATACCGATTTGAAAATCAGAATTATATATATTTTATATATTTTCTTAGACTTCTTCTATAAAAAAAACGTAAAAATCACAAAAAGTGATTATTTTTATTATCCATTTATTTATTGAAGACATTCTTTTTTAAACAATCAAATCATTGCCTATTATATTCTATGGGTTGAAGGATATACTCTCTCTGCTTGTTGTTTTTTGTTATTATGTTATTATCAACATCTAAGATTCTTAGTCCTCGCCTTTTCAAAGGAATCAGTCAACAACCTCGTGATATTAGTATTTTAAGTGTTAGAAAAAGGTTTTGATACACCCGGTTATGTATTAACTTTTCAGCTTTTGATGTATCCACTTTGAACGTTTATAAATCTTCTGAATATTGAATTCAAATATATATAATTTTCTTGTTAACCAGTTCACACATGCCTACGAGGGTGTCGTTCTTGGGATTTTGGGATTTATAGGGATTTTACATATACAGAAACTCATAGAAAATCCTCCATTTTACTAAGTTTCATTTAGTTAAATAAATCTACCAAGAAAAGATAGTTTATTACTTAATTGTTATAAATTAAATTTTGGTTTAGATTGGATTAAGGAGTTTCAAAAAACGTCGACTTTCAATCTGTAAAATACTGCCTGTGCACTTTCAGTAATAATGATAAAAATGAAAAATCATTTATTTTTTCTCCTTAAAATATCATAACAAATAATGAAATTTAAAAGTACTTATGATTAAGGACAATTTCCAGGTAATTGAAATAATCCTAATATGTATATATATTAAGTCATACTCTTCATTAAGAACGAACTTTGACATCATTCGGAGTACGTACGAATGCATCACGGCTTAGTCTTTTTTCCTCATAAAAGAAGTTAGTTCATTTTAAAAATTAATTTTGATTCTTTTCAATTTTTGTCAGTTGTCAAGATGGAGAAACAACATCACTCCTCAAGTAGTTTTTTGCTAATTTGAAATTTTCAATGTTACTTGAACCTCAATAACTCCTGAAATATTTATGCAAAAGTCTTAGTATTGATAACAACTAATATCCGTTATTTAAAGATTCCAAATTGAACTTTGAAGCGAGTCTGAGTTCCTCAGATTAGCTAATTGTAACACCCCCACAATGTAAGGATAGGTGGAAGATTGAGTGATCCAAAGTACAAATTATAATATACGCAGAGAAGCACAAGAGCCAAGAGTTCCCTTCGTTCCTCCAAGATTATATCACTCTGGTGATTATAATCAAATATTCTAATTCAGTTTTGATATTTTTTCATATAACGTATTTTCCTTGAAAAGCTTTACACAGCTAAGCTAAATAATGCAAAGTTGTTTTTTTGTTTTGTTTTTTTCACAACAGTATTTATTCAAAGCGATCAGTTAATGCTCAAACTATAATATGACAGTAACATCAATAGTACCAACCCTAGGAGAATTTATGAAAGATTAATATTTTGAATTATGAAGTAAAATTGATACATTGTGGGATAATAACGATAGTGAATTAGGGCACTGTAAGTTATATTGCATATTAATTTACTACTACTATCTTTGCTATTTAATAAAGCCTAGAAGTGATAATGTACCTAAATATATTATGCACAACTTTTATACCTTCAAACATCGTTCAGGAAAGGAAAAGAGTCGAAGAGAAAGAGCGATGTTATTGTTGATGTACTTTGTAACCTACTTTTGTTTCTTTCAACTTGCTACTCTCTCAGCTTTTATTGAAAGTTAAAGAAAGGGTAAAATATATTATTAAAGCCAAACTAAATAAAATATAGCTGTCCATGAGTAAAATGTGTGTTACGTGACATGATCTTTCTAGAAGTTGACCGTTTTCAATGGAGAGAAACCCTATGCATCATATACATAAAAAAACTTTTAACCGTTTTAGTGAAGCAAAGTCGTGAATAATTACGATGAAAGGATGATGACTCAAAAATTAGAATCATCTTTGAGGTTCTCTAGCCTCAGTTCTAAAAGTCTGACAATGGTGTACCTGACGTTAATCAAAAGAGCTGACAAAAAGCTATAATTTGATATTGTTGTTGTTTTTTTGTTCGATCAAAACTTTGCAAACAACAAGCAAAACGGCAAAGAGTGTGGTATCTCCTCCACACATTAGTCGACAAGTGGACCCTGTTCTAAACAGGGGAAATGATGATTTGTTTTGGCTGTATCAAAAGCTCAGGTTGAGGGAACCTTCCAAATACACTGCTCAGGTCATGTTCCGGCGTAGTGGCTTCCAACCGTAGCAAGATATCTCTCTACTTCTTCAAGGCCAACGAAAAAGTCAACACGTACGTCTAATACAAGGACCTCATATAGCATGTCTTGCCAAGGATGAAGAGCACGTTCTCCAGTGATAACCATGTGTTTACCAAAGACGGCACCTTAGTCACACTTGTCCAAGAAGATGCAGCATTTCTGAAAGGAGAATGTGGTTGCTTTCTGGCAGGTAGGCTTCGGGCCTTCGTCCTCACCCAGCATGAATCCTTGGACTTTGTTGTTTGGTGTGTCTTGGAGGGAAAAACAAACAAGACTTCTCAGTCGAATGTCGATACCCTGAAGGACATGATCACAGAAGAGTGAAACAACTTGTCTTCAGACTTCATAAAGGCTTGATGTGCTTCTGTTTGTCATCGTATTGAAAACATCATTCACATTGGAGGGGGATTTATTTAATTTAAATGAATTTTTCTATTTTTTTACTTCCATTTTGGAACGCTGTAACACTCATCTGGATTCTCCAAACAAAAAACTGTATTTTAAAATTTTTTTAATGTATGCATAACCTTGAAGCATACTTAAAGGTTTTTTATACAATTTATTAATGGTGAGATATAGCTCAAAAAAGACATCTAACGAAAAACTCTCAGAATTTTTAATTTAAGCAATACTAAAATCCTTCATAGTAATTTATTCAATACTGTATAACATTATTGCTATTTAATATTTTAATCGTAGTTTTACATTTGTATTGATATAGGATACCCATTATTTATTCATAGAAGTAATTAAATTGGTCCAATATATATATATATGACGAGGGATAAACAAGAAATTGTATTCCTGTTCTTTTGTAAACGGAATCTATGACAAGTTTAGATATTTATATCTTGGAAACAATGAGATTTATATTGAGGAAAGTGTACTCATAAGAATTAATTTAGAAAACTATACCAAAAATTACAAAATCCAGGAGCTGTCTTCTGGATACCGACACAGTACAGCCATTATTTTTATCTCCGTGCCAGGTGTAGGCTCAAGGACACAAATAACTCAATATATATTTATTCTACAGAGCTGAATATGATGTAAACAAATTTGTACTAATGCGTGAATTTTAAATTGGTACGGGTTGTCTAATTAGGGTAATTGGGACTGGATTTATTCAGGAATAACCAACATTTTTATGATATAAATAATGTTTAGGTAAAGTAAATGAGAGCTGCTAGCTCGCAGGATATGGCCCCTTAGAGCAACTTTGTATTAGCAACATGGAAAGATAGTCCAATAAAAGTGCACTTAACATGATTGACTCCTTAAGGGCTTTCATTAAGTGGCCAACATGAAGAAAGAAATCTTCATCAATACTTGTGCAAGGTTTCTGTTGACAGGTTGGAGGCTGTGGTTGAAGCTGGGCGTGGTTTGTTTGAGTGATTGACTTCAAAATGGACCCTGTTGTGTAAGAGCAATATATTTGTAAATTGCTCAATTTGATTGGGGAAATAAATGGTTCTTTACTTGATCTAAAAAATTTCAGGATTTAAAATCACTATCTAGTATTAAAATGTATTAATTAGTTTATTTATAAAAAATATTAAATTATGAAATAGCTATGACGTAACAAGTGAAATGAGGGAATCGAAAGTTGATAACAAAATGCAAAGAGGTATTGCCTTGTTGTATGTATATAACCACAGCATGTTGCATTAAAGGGTTATGAGTTATTAATAGTATTGAAAACTCATTAGCAAATTTAATAAAATAGCAATTTAAAAAAATGATGGACATAAAAAAATTTGTGCATATGTATGTATAAGGGCCATTTTTATTCTAAAAAAATAATATTTTTTTAGAATATTTTTTATATAATGACCTTGTGTACAATAAAAATGAGGGTGAATCGTTTTGAGGGGGTTTAATCAACTTTTTTGAATTTTGAAATCCCAATCTCGGTAAAAGATGTTTCTGAATACGTAATGAACAATTTTAATATGTATTTTTTCATATCCAAATCGGTGTGTTGAAAAAAAAATCTTGAAATTGTTATTGAGCCCATTTTTTGGGGAGACTTACTTGAAATGAGCTTAAATTGTACATATGAATGTTAGGAAATAGCTATTTGGTGTATTTGCCTCCAGCATCAGTCCTGGTCTGCATCTAGGTCTTGAAGGAGGAGCAAGTGTGGACCAGGTAGTTCTTTGGCATATTGGTTATTTTCTTATTGAGGGAGGTAATCAGAGAGTCGTTGATGACATGATATGTTAGATCTATTTTAGCTTCTCACTTATCACAGAAAAACTAATCTAATGATCAAATTATTATTTGATTAATAATTTAGTCTGATGGGGGCCATTTTTCCTTACAAATTAAGTCATTGCAATACTCACTCCGCACTTTAACTACCTCTCTGAAAAATAACGAGGTTCTGAATTTGTTGCTAGATACAAGGGCGATTTCCTCTGATTTTTTGGATCCAAGGCAGTACAATTTCCTCTATCACCTTCAAGTAGATGGTGTCGTGGTGCAACACCATTCCAACTATTTAAATATAGTTTTTCTTATATTTAATGGAGCTGTTGCCATGATTCCAAAAAATTGATCAAGTTTGTTGATACAACAACGTTTCTTCTGGCAAAAAAAGGCACCATCAGACAGCTGTATCATAAAAAAGTTGTCGGGGAGTTATTCCCCAATTTGATGTTAACACCCTGTAAATAATTTCTTTTGTGACGATGATTTACTTATCCGTTCCCTGTATCGTAAAAACAAAATTACCTAAATAATTTTTAGGAAGATGAACTTTTTCTAAGGTATTGAAGATTATAAATATTTATTATTTAATAAAAAAATAGAATTTTTTTTGTTTAGCTCTTGATGCATCAAGATGAAAATAACACTATATTTGACAGAGTATTCAAAAAT